>NC_135487.1:10016604-10616604 GCF_052094955.1 Ictidomys tridecemlineatus | reverse complement strand
TCAGCTCCTTTTTTTTTCAAAAATTTGAGACAGGATCTTACTAAGTTCCCCAGGCTTGGCTCAAACTTGCCATCCTCCTGCCTCAGCCTCCTGAGTGGCTGGAATTACAAGGTGCACTCACAATGCCTGGTGGCCTTTTTAATTTTATATTGTTATCCTTTCATTACCTCTGGGGATAGAACCCAGGGCCTCGCACTGTGCTTTACTGCTAAGCTACTCCCAGCCCAAGGAAGAGGTTTTCAGCTGCCCTCAGGGCCTCCAGGGGTTCAACTCACCTCTCATCTTCCCAAACAGGTGACCTGGCTCGCAGCCTGCCTGGTCTCCCAGGCTCAGGGCTGAAGGAGGCCAGATCCTCAGGATTCCCGGCTGCAAGTGTCCTTGGTCCCTTCCCCTCCACTTTAGGCCTTACCTTCCAGTACATGGCACTTGTATAGGTTCTAAGCCTCAGTTTCACCAATCTCCTTGCCCTCTATTGAGGGTGGCCCTTGGTGGCACTACCTGGACTTTATTTAGAAATAAAGAAGGGACAGTACTTTGGGTCTTGGCTTCAGCCACTGACTCTGGCGCAGAACCAGAGGGTGCTCCTGGGAGGTGCTCCCGGGCAGGGCTGGCTCTAGGGAAGCCCCTAGCAGTGGGTCCCTCTGCCTGGCCCTGGCACCTGGTCCCTCTGGGCCTGGAAGTCCCCCACCAGGGTTCTCCTCCTGGCATTCCTGGCTGTGGCAACAGGAGCAACTTTCCCAGGGCGGGGACCTCAGCAGCTGTGTGTACCTTGGGGCCCCTCCTAGAGGCCCCTGTGGGCTCAGGGCTTTACCCCGCCTGCACTGTGGCTTTTGTGGTGGGAAGATCCATTTCCAGCCCCTCCCCTCCCCCAGAGCAGTTTCCACCTGTTAACTGCGCTGTCTTGGAGCGCCAGGAGACACGTGTGTTCATGCATGTGTGCTTGTGTGTGCTGTGTGGCCGGGGCTGGGTCTGGGAATTTTATGCTGGGGGATGTCATAGAAGCAGACACCAGTGTCCCCAAGGCCCACGTGTGTGAAGTGCTGCCTGGGGGCCTTGTTCAAGGAAGCAGAGGGGCTGGCCGGGTGTTACTTAATACCCCTGCCCACTCCTGGCTCTGCCCAGCTGCTACTCTCCCGCTGGGTTGAGTCCCTGTCTGCCTGAGAGGACCGCAGGGCTTGCAGCCCTGGCCTGGGAGAGAGGAGGCCCAGTCCTGACCCCGGCCTGCTGTGTGACCTCCACAGCCCTGTCCCTTCTCAGGTCAAGGACCCTGTGGGTTCCTGGGAGGCCTCTCCCCTTTTCTGCCATGCTCTTTCTCTCCCCTGGAGACACCCCGTGCTCACGGCTCCCTCCCCTCTCTCCCGCAGTTGTCCTGTTGGATTTTGAGGCTGCAAAAGGAGAACTTGGCTGGCTCACACATCCCTATGGCAAAGGGGTAAGTAAGCCAGCGGGGCTGGGCCCGGGGTGAGAGCTGGGCTCTGGGTTCCTGGGATCAGGGAGGATGGGCCTGGCTGGACTCAGCAGCTGGGCCAGGCTTCAAGCTCATCTTGCTTCCTGCATCCGACTGAGTTGCCCTCCCAGGCCAAGGCTGGCTGGGGTGGGAAGGTAGGGCAGGGGCCGCGAGGTGGGGGCTCTGGGGAGACGCCGGGGGGCTAGCAGAGCAGGACCCTTGGATGCCCCAGAAGGGCTGATGACCTGAGGGAATGTTTGGCTTCCTCCATCTGCCTCTGGGGAGGGAAAGAGTTGACAACTCCCCCGTCTTGAAGATCGCAGATGAGGAGATGAGGGGTGAAGGAGGAGGGCTCCCCACAACTCCAGGGACAGGGAGCAATTCACCTTCTGCCTGTCCTGCCTCTCTGCTGCTCCTCTTTCACCAAGATTGATGGCCCAGAGGCTAGGGTCCCTTCCCCAGTTTTGCTTGTGACTTTCCTGTGATATTTTGGGGGGGGGTACCAGGGATTGAACTCAGGGGCACTCAACCACTGAACCACATCCCCAGCGAAATTTTGAATTTTTATTAGAGACAGGGTCTCGCTAAGTTGCTTAGCGCCTTGCTGTTGCTGAGGCTGGCTCAGTGATCCTCCTCTCTCAGCCTCCCGAGCTAGCGGGATTACCGGTGTGTGCTGCTGTGCCCGGCTGCCCTGTGATCTTGGGGCAGATGCTGGTGCTGCTCTTGAGGGACCCCGTTTCCTCCTCTGTACAGTGGATTCCTGCTGAATTTGTCCTGGCGCCCTGAGTGGGCAGGGGGTTCAGGGGGCTCCTTGGCACCGTTCCTACAGCTGGTTTCACCTGTGACCTGGGTGCCTGTCCCAGGCATAGCTCCAGCAAGGCCTGGGGTGTAGCTCTGAGTGGATTTCTAGGGTCCTGGAGTGTCCAGCCGGGAGGCAGAGCCTCTAAGCCAGCCCAGTCCTAACAGAATGGGAAACAGCCTAAGGGCCTCGGGGCCTTGGCCAGTGCCACCCAGTGCTGGCTCGGCCTCTGTTCTCGTCCGCTCTGTTTTATTCATTTACTGTCACTCAGTCACTCAGACTTCCCTGAGCACCTGCTCTGTGCCACAGAGGCCCTGGGGACAGAGATGAATTAGATGAAGTCCCTGCTCCAAGGAGCTCAGAATCTAGCTTGGAGCTGGGGTGGGCGTCACTGTGTGCCAGGTGCTATGACAAAGGAGACATGGAGACTGTAGGAACCAGAGAGAGAGGGGCTTGGCCCAGCCTAGGAGGTCTTTCTGGAAAAGGCTTCGCTCTGTTCTGAGGAGGGAGGAATGCATGTTGATCTGTTCCAGGGCTGAGATCAGGATGAGGGAGCTCACCCACTGCCTGATCCCACCCTCCCCCTGCCACTCACACACAGGGACCCCCCCCCCCCCAACCAGGGACCAGTGACAAATAGCAGTGATGAGGCAATGAAGGCTACCATGCCAAGTGCCGTGTTGGGCATTTTGTAGACATTCTGTCATTTATCCTCACAGCAGCCCTGTGAGTTTTGGGGTCTTGCACCCCATTATATAGATGGGGACATTGAGTCTCAGAGAGCTTAAGTGACCTGCCTGAAGTCACACAGAGCCCCATGTTCCACCCTGGGCTCATGATCTCAGGTTCAGCACCCTGACATTAGGGTCAGAAAGGCCGGAGGGCTCCTGGGTGCTGCTCTCCAGGCCACAATACCACCTCCCCCACCCTGCTCTGCCACCTGGGCCTCAGTTTCCCGCTGGTGCCACCCACACTGACCTGTTGACCCCCCACAGTGGGACCTGATGCAGAGCATAATGGACGACAAGCCCATCTACATGTACTCCGTGTGCAACGTGGTGGCCGGCGACCAGGACAACTGGCTGCGCACCAACTGGGTGTACCGCGGCGAGGCGGAGCGCATCTTCATCGAGCTCAAGTTCACGGTGCGCGACTGCAACAGCTTCCCCGGTGGCGCCAGCTCCTGCAAGGAGACCTTCAACCTCTACTACGCCGAGTCGGACGTGGACTACGGCACCAACTTCCAGAAGCGCCAGTTCACCAAGATCGACACCATCGCGCCCGATGAGATCACGGTCAGCAGCGACTTCGAGGCGCGCAACGTGAAGCTGAACCTGGAGGAGCGCTCCGTGGGGCCGCTGAGACGCAAGGGCTTCTACCTGGCCTTCCAGGACATCGGTGCCTGCGTGGCTCTGCTGTCTGTCCGCGTCTACTACAAGAAGTGTCCCGAGCTGCTGCAGGGCCTGGCTCGCTTCCCCGAGACCATCGCAGGTTCCGAAGCACCCTCCCTGGCCACCGTGGCCGGCACCTGCGTGGACCATGCTGTGGTGCCGCCAGGGGGCGAAGAGCCCCGCATGCACTGCGCGGTGGATGGCGAGTGGCTGGTGCCCATTGGGCAGTGCCTGTGCCAGGAGGGCTACGAGAAGGTGGAGGACGCCTGTCAGGGTGAGTGCTGGTCCTGGGTGTCAGGGGAGGGGGACGTGCGGGGGTTCTCTTGCGGAACTTGGATGGCCTTTGTGAACAGCAGTTTCCTTATTTATGGTGAGGCTAACTTAATGATCAAGAATTAATGAACTGAAGCCAGGCCAGCGGTGGCATAGGCCTGGAATCCCAGCGGCTTGGGAGGCTGAGGCAGGAGGATCAAAAGTTCAAAGTCAGCCTCAGCAAAAAGTGAGGTGCTAAGCAACTCAGTGAGACCTTGTCTCTAAATAAAATACAAAATAGGGCTGGGGATGGGGCTCAGTGGCCTCTGAATTCAATCTACCCACACCCCCGCCAGTACCCCCCCCCCCCAAAAAAAAAAAGAATGAATTGAGAAAGGATTCTAGAGAAAGAAATTCTGGCTTCAAATCCCAGCTTTCCGTTTAGCTTGTGTGACTTCAGGCTGTTTGCTTAACCTGTCTGTACCTGGGTTTCGTCCTATGTAAAATGGAGATGATTCTAGTATCTCTCTTGTAGGGTGGTTATGATAATCAAATGACTTAATACTCATAAAGTGCTTAGGTCAATGCCTGACACATACTTTTAAGCATAGCTGTTATTCTTGGCTGTTCCCACGAAGAGTTCCTGAGTATCTGCTCTGCATCAGCCCTGTGAAAGAGTCCCAGGAATTAGTTCACCTCTGTCGGTTATTCCCTGTGTGTCCTTTAGGCAAGTTACTTAACCTCTCTGGGCCTCAGACTCCTCGTTGATAATTAGAGGTAATTGAATTGGACCCAGGGTTTGCATTAGACTCACCTGAGGAGTTTTTGACCCAGGCTTGTGTGGAGGGAACAGACACAGATGAGCCTAGAAAAGAGACCAGTTCATTCTGATTCTGGGAACGGGGCTTGTGCATCAGTGAGCTCGGGGAGGCTACGGCTTGGCAGGGCCAGGCCTGTGGCAGCGGAAACCTACACCCAGGTGAACTTTCATTGGATGACGCCTTCTGGAAGTAGCTGTGGGGCAGGGCATTTGAGGAATGCGGGTGACCTTTGCAAGGCCCACTCAGCCTTCTCTCTTACTGAGATAAGCTAGGTGTTGAGAAATCCGCGTTGTCCCCCGCACTTCCCCGCCACTACCTCCGGTGAACCTGCCTCAGCTCCTGCCTTGAGTTTCCCATGAGTTCGAGGAAAGGCATCACGCGCAGAGGGGATGCTTGGTTTCTGGCATGGAACTTGCAGCCCATGAAAGCACCTGAAGTGTTGGGGGACCTCAGAGCCCTTCCTGAGAGAGGGTCCACATGCGCCTCAAGGCTAGTCCTCAGAATCTTGCTTAGCCCAGCCTGCAAAGTCCTGGGTGAGAAGCTCCTAGGAGCCATGTGCCTGCGGTGTGTGCGGTCTCTGCTTCGGCCTCTGCTTCGGCCCTTCTCATCTCCCCCTTGTCCTCCCAGCTCCCCTCCGCTGACGGTCCCCTTCCCCAGGCGGCCCCTGTTTAGGTGACCTCAAATGCTCACTCTCAGCTCCAGACAATGACTGTAGGGTGGGGGGGCACCCGTTGGGCGCAGGCTCCTCCCCCATGACATCCTCGCACAAGAATGCGGGGGTGGGGGTGAGGGGCAGCTGAAAACTTTCCACAGGCCTGTGATTCAGGCCCCGCAGAGATAAGTGGAAGGGTGGGGGGGTCTCTCCAGGCGCCTCCCCTTCTCTGGAGGCGGGGGTCAGGGTGCTGGCAGGCCTTGTGTGTGAAGAGCTGAGCAGGCCCCTGGTTGGGAGGGCCAGTTCCCTAGAAGGACATTTCACTTAGTTGGAGGGACCCTCCCCAGTTGCCGGCCACCTATTGCCGTGGTTCTTCCTCCTTGTGATCCCTGCCCAAATCGGTTCCCCTGTGGCTGGGAATCCCAGCCTGGCTCCACGCTTAAAGCAGCTGCCCGACCGTGGCCCCGGGAACAGGGATGGTGACCACCAGAGACAAGGGCTTTCCGAGCCCTTTGTCTGCACCTCCTCTCTGTGCAGAGGGGGTGCTCTCCCCCCCATCAAATGGATGAGCAGCCTGAGGCTCCGAGAGGCCAAGGGGCCCGCCTGGAGTCACAGAGCTCGGAGGTGGCTGCCTCAGGATTTGAATCCTGGCAGCCAGGCTGCAGGAGGGTCAGGAAGTGGGGTGGGAAATGGGCAGTTCCTTTGGAATCCCTGATTCAGCTCCTGGCCCCTGGACAGTCCTGGTGCACGGGACTGGGGGCTTGGAAGGGGAAGTGGAGGAGGCGGGGTCTCCCCTCAGCTTGACCCTGTATGGCCCGTGGCCCAGATTCTCCCCCTGGGGCTTCTATTGAGGATAAACAAGCCCACTGTGTGCAGGGTCTGGGCCGAGATAATATGAGAGGGGGCAGGGTGTGCCAAGGCCACCCGGCTCCTTGTCCAGGTCACTCGGCCTCTCCCCAGGAAGCCGAGAGGATCCTGGAAAGTGTTAAGTGGGCAGTAGCCAGTGGAAGGCACCTCCCAGGTGCCTCTTACGGACAGGTGGGCACACTGCCCAGCAGCTCCAACAGCTATGTCAGGAATGAGCCACTTCCCTCCAGCACACCCCCCCCCCCCCCCCGCCCTGCCCAGGGGACAGTGCAGTCACTCGGCCGGCCGCCATCCCCCGGGGCTTCCTGTGCGGGCATCACTGGTGGGGCCCCGGCTGGCGCCTCAGCCTGGGGAGATCGCCAGCCAGGTGAGCAGGTGGCCAGCAGCCGTGGCCAAAGGCTCAGCCCAGCAGCGGGGAGGCCAGCCCCTTGGGGATGTCTCCTTCCGATTCCAGTTTTATTGTCTCTGAGCTCGCAGGGACACCCCATTCCTCACACCATGCTGAACATTTCACAAGCAAGATTTCCTTCATTCCTCAAAACAATCCTGAGAGGGTGAGGACTTTAGCCCCATTTTACAGGTGAGGAAACTGAGGCCCAGGGAGGAAACAGTGACCCAAAGAATAGGGACCCAGCCTGAGGAGGGCAGTGCACCATCCCCAGTCTTCCCTGGTGTGTGTCCTTCCACCCACAGCAGCGTGGCCTTGGCAAGTCCCCTCTGGGCCTCGTTCTCCCCATTTATAAAATGAGTAGATGGGCCAGGAGCTGTGAAGGGACTTGGCCCCTGGAGATCAGAGCCAGCCCTTGTGGCTTTGAGCTGTGGCTCAGTCTGAGCTGTGGACTGTATGACTCACTGTGTGTGGTCAGGAGGGGGGTCCAGCACTGGCATCCTGAGTGGCCCAGGCCTAGCCTAGAGTCCACTGTGAAGGGGACAGCTCTGGTGCAGCTGGTCCTTAGGCAGGGTGGCCTTGGACCTTGGCCCAGCTGTTTGCAGGACCCTTGCTTCCTAGGGACCTGGCCGATCCTTGCCTGGGGGCTCCCAGGCTTGTCCCCCGCCCTGGGGAGGGCCGCAGGCCTTATTTCTATGGCCTGCAGAGGCAGCCCCCACGCCACCCCATGTGGCTCTGACCTTGGTGTCCTGGCAGCCGTCCCTCCCTGGGCTCGCACTGTGGGGAGCCTGGGTGCTGGCAGCTCCACCGGGCAGGCCCGCCCCTCCCTCCTTCCCCGGAGGTGAGTGGGTCCCCAGAGCGGAAGGAGGCAGCAGGGCAAACAGGAGATAAGAGGCTGAGTAGGGGGAGGAGGAATGTGCCACAGATAGCTCCCGGGGTGTGTGTGACAGGGGCAGGGTGCTGGCAGCAACGGGCCCTGGGGACGGACCCCCTTCTGCAGGAACAGCAGGGCCTGAAGTTATCAGTCCCCCCCCGTTTGCTGGGTCAATAACTCCCAGGTCACCAGTTTACTGCCATCAGGGCGTAGAGACAAAGTCCAGGCTCCACATCCTTGGGCTGAGGTGGTGCCTGTGGTCACTCACTGGGCCTGGTGTGGGAAGGTGACTGGCCCTAGGCGAATTGCCACTGTGACCTCTTAACCCCAGGACCTTGCCACCTGAGGCCTAGGAGGTGGCCAGGCCTGGGGGGAGGGGCTCTGCTGGGGGCTGGGCTTGCGTCATGCAGAGGGTGGCTGTCCCTGAGTCACCCCACGCTGCCACCTGAGGGGCGGGCACCAGGAACTGGAAAAACCGGGGTACAGCCCTAGGTGCAGCCGCTGTGCCCCAGTTCCCCTGCTTGGAGTGGCCGGGGCCTGCCAGGCAACTGGGGCCAGAGACGCTCCACACAGGTGTGCCAGGGTGTGCCAAAGCCAGGCTCTTGTGCCAGGCAGGTGGGCGTCCAAGCATATGCCCCCCGGGGTCCCCTGGGTGTTGAGACACTGCTCACCTCCGTGGCCCCAGAGCGCATGCTCAGCTGCAGCGGTAGGTTTTGCCCTTGATTCATTCATTCACGTCTGCATCCCGCCATGCAAGAGACCCTGGCTGAGATCCTGCCTGTGCCAGACCCTAAATCACTCTCCCTTCCCGCTCCCGGGAGGGCTGGGTGGCGGGGTGGGGGGGGTCTGCCAGTCTCAAAGAGGATTCTAATATGTGCAGAAATGATTTCAAATGACACGCGAGAGCCAGGCTGTGAATTCCCCTGGAAACGAAAGATGTTTATCTGTGTCGTCACGTATCCCAGCACCCAGCTCCGTGCCAGGCTCGTAGGACGCTCTCCTTTCTGTTTGGTAAACATGAGATTGAGTAACAGACGCCCTGATGGGGCCTACGGGGGCCAGCAGTGGGGCAGTCTGGGAGGCCGTGTAGGGACCCGTAAGCTGGGTATTGAAGGGTGCATAGGAGTTTGTTGGTCGCCCAAGGAAAGGCGGGTGGGTGTGATTCTCTCCCCACTCGCCTGCCCAGGATGCCAGGTTGGAGGCTCACCGGTGTCCTACTCTGGGACCCCCCAAGCACTGGCAAACTCCTGGCAAGCCTGGGGAGATCCCGGTCTTTCGGGGTTGGAGGAGGGGCAGCACATTCTCATCAGGCAAGCACATGCCCCGTTGAGGCCGCCTCTCCACTGCATTATCTGGCACATCCGCAGCGGAAATCTCTCCAAATTCCCTCTTTCCTGCTGGCAGCAGGCAGGCCACCCCCAGGCTCTGGGGCCAGGGAATGGAACCCATCTCTTCCCCCACTTCCTCCTCTTGGCCTCCGGTGAGGGACTTGAGAGCACAGGGTGGCCAGTGAGGGCAGGTGGGGGCTTGCAGGTGTCTGGGGCCCTGGGTGGAACTGACCGTGAGCCATGGGGCTTGTGGTGCACTCGCCAGCAGGTGATCCAGGGCTGGGAAGGGTGACTGTGGTTCCAGGGGCTGGACATGCTGCCCCAGGCCCCTACTCTGCTGGACCTGGACCAAGGGCCAGCACTTACCTGGAAGGCAGGTGCCTCAGGGGACAAGTCAGGGCATTTGGGGGGAATTGTAACCCCAAGATAAAGACGGCCTGGCTTCTGGGAGTCTCATTTTTTTAAACTTGGAAGATTTGGGGGAAGAGAGAGCTATTTATATGTGGTGGGGAGGATGGAAAGTACACGTGGATTTCTTAAATCCAACAGGAGACTTTGAAAGACACTTGGGAGGCCACATTAGCGAACCCCCCCAGCCCCCGAGCAGGGAGTCTATGCTCTTCCACAGCAGATGTGCCCAGTTGGAGGGGATCTGAAATGAGTCCTGGATTTTTCTGGCTGTCAAAGCAGGTCAGGGCTCGACTCCTCTCTCTTTGGGCTTATTGCAAAGTGTTGATTTTTTTTTTTTCTGAACTAAATGTTTTATTTATTTTTTTCTTTCTTTCTTTATTTGTGCATTACTGTTCTTAATACACCTTTATACTACCATTTATCATGCTCAAATTGGAAGTTGATTTCTCTTAACTCCAAGTCGAGGCGTTCCTGGGCAGGGAGGCGGAAGGAGAGAGGTCAAAGCCAGGCATCCCGGGTTTACATTTGGATTTCGTGTCTTGTTAGCTTGGAGACCTTGGGCAAGTTGTTCTGCCTCTGAGCCGCACTTTTCTCACCTGAAGAATGGGGTGCGTGTTGGTGGCCGTGGTAACAGGTGTATTGTGAGGACTGATGGACGCGAGGTGCTTGGCCCAGACCCTGCACACAGTGGGCGCTTCATGAATGCTCACTGTCCTGGGGGTTCCTAGCTTTGCAGAGATCAGGCATCGTTTCTGGGCCTCCACAGCCCGGCTGCGTGTCCCCAGCCCCCTGGTGCCCAAGCTCTCAGCCTGTGCTTAGGCAGAGGGGATAGGAGAGGCTGTTCGTGTGATCCCCAGGCCAAGGTGGCTGTGGCTGGGCTGCCTCAAGGGATGGCCAAGGGCTGGGTGCAGCCCAGTTCCGGTTGCACTTGGAAGTCACAGTCTAAGAACTTATGGAGCTTCTGTCCCCTGCCTGTCTCTGCTCACACAGGGTACTGTGCAAAGGGGGCGTGGCCCCACTCTGCAGCCAAGGGCGAGCTGCGGGGCATGATCAGAGGTGCCCATGGGCCAAGCCACCCCATTTCTTTTCTGCAGTACTGGGAATTGAACCCAGGGCTTCGCATGTGATAGCCAAGAGCTCGTCACCTCAAGCAGGCCAGGGCGCTTGACCCTGGCTTCCCTGGAAGGGTTGTCCTTAGGCTGTTACAGGCCAGGCTGCCCCAGATCTTAGGCAGCCTCTGTCCAAGAATTTTTCCTGACAGCGCAGATCTGACTGTCAATCACTTCCAACATCAGACCTCCGGTGGCTTCCGTTTCCCCACTTCTTGGCCCGGCATTCAGGGTGGCTCTTGAGTGCTCTGTAGCCTGCTGCTCGTTTCCATTTGTGTCCCCAGAGCTGCTCGCACCTTCTCTATTGGGCATGTCCTTTCACACCCTAACTCCCTCCCACAGTATCTCTGGGCTGCGGACTCCTATGCAGCCTCTAAACCCTAGCTGCAGTGTCCCCTCTGAGATTCCTCAGATTCCTGACCTAGGTCATTTCCCTTCTCTGTCCCATTAGCTCACCTCTTTATTATGGACGTTGTCACATGCTCCCAGAGCTGGGGGACGGGCTTTGTTTTCATCCCAGGGTCCATGCTCAGCCTGGGGTCAGGCCCTGGGTGGGCGTGGCACTTGGGGGGAGGTGTCTGCGGGTAGGCAAAGGGTGGTATTGGAGGGGTGTGGGGGAAGGTCTCGGGGCGACCCCACTCTGGTCCTTTCTGCATCCACCCAAGCCCCTGACAGTGGGCTGTGTCTGAGCTGCTTCCTGCCTGTGGGGTCAGGAAGGGGCTTGGGGCAGGGACAGGAGAGGGCAGTGGGAGGAAGAAGCCCTCGGTCAGGTGCAGGAGCCCCCGGCCAGCTGGGCCAGGATGGAGGCGCCACTGGGGGAGGAAGAGCTGCTTCCTGACTGCCCTGTGAGCGGTGGAAATGACTCGGCCCTGGAAACAGGTCAAGGTGGCCGGGTCCTGGGTCGGGGGAGCCCCTGAGGAGTGGCATCCTGAGCCATGGAGGCCTGCTGGTCAGGCGGGTGGTGGTCACGGTCCGTCAACAGACACGATGGAGAAGCGGATGCAGTTGCTTCCCTGGTCAGCTCGGAGCTGCCTGGTGGCGGGCGGGCGGTGACCGTCTGGTTGTGCCTATCAGGGGTGACGAGTCAGGCGGGCAGTGTGCTGCGAGGTGCTGAGCCAGCACGTGGCAGGGTTCTTAGGGCACCGCCATGGACCTTGGATGCCAGCACAGGGTGTGGCACCTCCTGAGTTGGTGGGGACTGTGCCAAGGTTTGGGGACACAAGCCAGGCTCCTGCTAGTATCCCCCACACCGGGTGCTGGCACGTTTCTTCTCATCCAAAGACATTTTGAGAAAACAGGTCCGGGAAGGAGGGGTGGAGGGGGACCCGTGGGGAGGGACACATCCGGCTGATGTCCTTGTGCCCTCTGTCCCTGTGCCATCAGCCTGTTCACCGGGATTCTTCAAGCCCGAGGCCTCCGAGAGACCCTGCTTGCCGTGCCCGGCACACACGCTGCCGTCCCCCGAGGGTGCCAGCTCCTGCGAGTGCGAGGAGGGCTACTTCCGGGCGCCCGAGGACCCGCTGTCCATGCCCTGCACACGTGAGTCCTCTGGCCGGCCGGGGAGGGCGGGTGGGCCGGGGTGACCGGGGCTGACGCCAGCTGCCCCCTCCGCAGGCCCGCCCTCCGCCCCCCACTACCTCACCGCTGTGGGCATGGGCGCCAACGTGGAGCTGCGGTGGACACCACCCCAGGACAGCGGGGGCCGCGACGACATCGTCTACAGCGTCACCTGTGAACAGTGCTGGCCGGAGTCCGGCCAGTGCGGGCCCTGCGAGGCCAGCGTGCGCTACTCAGAGCCCCCCCACGCGCTGAAGCGGACCAGCGTGACGGTCAGCGACCTGGAGCCCCACATGAACTACACCTTTGCCGTCGAGGCCCGCAATGGTGTCTCGGACCTTGTGACCAGCCGCAGCTTCCGCACGGCCAGTGTCAGCATCAACCAGACAGGTGAGTCCCAGGGGTGGTGGCTGTGCCCTGGGGGAGCCTGCCCAGGTGGCAGAGGACAGCCACCCAGGGCTCAGCTGCGTTCCAGAGATAGGCAGCAGGACAAGAAGTTTAAAACACTGTCTCTGGAGCCACTTCCAAGCTCTGTGACCGTGGGCAAGTTACTTAGCCTCTCTGGGCCTAGGTTTTCTCATGTGTGAATTGGGCGTGATAATGATGATTGAAAGGATTGAACAACTATTATCTTCAAGGCTCTTAGAGCAGAGCTTGGTTCACAGCGATTATTTAATTTTTATTATTTGTGTACTAAATGCTCAGAGGGCACTTCTGTGCCAGCCCCTGGGGTGGGGCCTGGGGCTCTGTGATCTGCTCTGGAGCTTGCCTTTAAGGACGCAGGGTGGGGTCTGGGAGCCTGGGCTTTGGGGGCAGCTGGTCCTGGGCCTGCTGGTTCTCTGTCCCCTGTCCCCCGGTGGCTCCTCACCCCCTTTCCCACTCTCTGCCTGCCCAGAGCCCCCCAAGGTGAGGCTGGAGGGCCGCAGCACCACGTCACTCAGCGTCACCTGGAGCATCCCCCCGCCACAGCAGAGCCGAGTGTGGAAGTACGAGGTCACCTACCGCAAGAAGGTAACCCACTGAGGGTCCGCGCTAGGACGGGGTGGGCTGGTCACGTAGACGTCCACACCCACGCCATCTGGAGGGACTCCCCTCTGCAGCTGGGAAGCAGGTCTGGGGTCTCCCAGGGCCGCTCAGCAGAGATGTGTAGACGTGCTCTAGATCCTGGAAGCCGCGGTCAGGGAGGGAAGGCAGGGCCTCCGGGTGGCCGGGTGTCTTGGGGTGCTGAGCGGAGGTCCTGCGGTGGCCTCATGGCCTGCTCCCTGCCTGCCTGCCACCCACAGGGGGACTCCAACAGCTACAACGTGCGCCGCACTGAGGGCTTCTCTGTGACCCTGGATGACCTGGTTCCTGACACCACCTACCTGGTCCAGGTGCAGGCGCTGACGCAGGAGGGCCAGGGGGCTGGTAGCAAGGTGCACGAGTTCCAGACGCTGTGTGAGTCGGGGGCCCTGGGCACGTGCCAGACCAAGGCTCTGAAACCAAGCCATCAGGACATGGGTTGGGGGGTGGATCCAAGAGGTGAGAAACTCGTGTCTCCTGGTCAGCTGGAGCCTGGGACAGCCCTGCATGGGCTGTCTCCCAGTGGGAGAGGGCAAAATTGAGGTTGGGGCGTGGAGGACCAGGGAGGTGCATTCAGGCTGTGGGCTCCGGCGTTGGAGACCTGAGTTCAGATTGTGCACCAGAGCTGAGTCCCCATGCAGGGGAGTCCCTGCCACAAGGCCCTGGGGAGGCCCCGCGCTAGCTGTCCATGGGAGGGAAGAACATGTCCTCAGGGGCCTCAGGATCACTCTTGCGGCCAGCACATGGAGACCCCAGGTGTCCTCGGTGCCTGCAGTGGGTCTTGGGTGCAGCAGGGGAGTTTGCATGATTTGGGTGGGGGGGCCCCCTGTCATCAGCTGGTCTTTCCTGCAGCCACAGAAGGTTCTAGCAACATGGCAGTGATTAGCGGTGTGGCTGTTGGCGTCTTCTTGCTTCTGGTGCTGGCAGGAATCGGCTTCTTCATCCACCGCAGGTTGGTCAGAGCCCACACCCAGGTCCCTGAGGGCTGGGGGAGGACTCGGGGCAGGAACTTCAGTTTCCTCCTCTGAGGAGTGGGGCTGAGGCTGATCTAGTCCAGTGCCGTGCAGTCCCCAGCTCCTGGGTGACGTGAAGGTGTGCCGAGCCAGACACGCCAGGCAGGTGCCTGGCACCACGGGGGGCTCAGGACACGGTGGGTAGCCACCCTGCAGGAGGCCTGGCAGCCCTAATGAGAGAAGCCCTTGTTATGGCCACTTACGGGGCCATTATGGGGCGTGGATCCCAAAGTGTGAGTCCCGACTGGCTCATTTCCTCTGGTTCCCCACGCCCAGTGCCCGCAGGGGGCTCCCCCGGCCCGGGCAGGCCTCGCTGACCTTGTGTATCTGGGTCTCTGTGGGTTCTTTCAGGAGGAGGAGTCTGCGCGCTCGCCAGTCCGCAGAGGACGTCTACTTCTCCAAGTCAGGTGAGATGCAGCCCGCCCCGAGCCGGCCTGTCCCCTCCCCAGGACACCCCCTCAGCTCTGTGCGGAGCTGAGGGCAGCCAGGGCGTCCCAGGGCTCTGGGTGGACACAGAGGCATCATCCGGCAGCTCTAAGGGCTCTTCCAGAAGGCCTGTGCCCCAGGCCTGGCCTGGCCCCCAGGTCCCTGGTCACGTGGCGTCTCCCTTCTCCTTTAGGGACTTGGCCTCCCGGGCGTTCTGTGACCCCGCCCCTTCTCTCCCCTTCCAGAGCAGCTGAAGCCCCTGAAGACGTACGTGGACCCTCACACATATGAAGACCCCAATCAGGCTGTGCTCAAGTTCACCACGGAGATCCACCCGTCCTGTGTCACCCGGCAGAAGGTGATCGGAGCAGGTCAGCTGGCACACCTGTCACCAGGGGAGGCGGGCAATGGGTGATTCGGGTGGGGCCCTTTGGCGCCCAGGCTGACCAGGAGGTCCCCTACCTTGCCCACCCACAGGAGAGTTTGGGGAGGTGTACAAGGGGACCCTGAAGGCGTCCTCGGGGAAGAAAGAGGTGCCCGTGGCCATCAAGACCCTGAAGGCAGGCTACACAGAGAAGCAGCGCGTGGACTTCCTGAGCGAGGCCAGCATCATGGGCCAGTTCAGCCACCACAATATCATCCGTCTGGAGGGCGTGGTCTCTAAATGTGAGACTAGGGGGACCCTAGGGGCCTGACACAGGGTGGGGGCAGAGGGACTGCCTCAGGGCCACCTGACCCTAGCCTGCCCACCTGGCCCACCCATCTGGCCTGCCTGCCTCTCACCCCTGTGCCCACACCCCGCAGACAAACCCATGATGATCATCACAGAGTACATGGAGAACGGGGCCCTCGACAAGTTCCTCCGGGTAAGGACGTGGGCAGTGGCGGGCGCGAATGCTGAGCCGGGATGCGGGGGGGAGGTGCCCTGGTGGCTCAGGGCCACATGGAGCTGAGGGCCTGTGCCTGGGCAGGAGAAGGACGGCGAGTTCAGCGTGCTGCAGCTGGTGGGCATGCTGCGGGGCATCGCGTCGGGCATGAAGTACCTGGCCAACATGAACTACGTCCACCGTGACCTGGCTGCCCGCAACATCTTGGTCAACAGCAACCTGGTCTGCAAGGTGTCCGACTTTGGCCTGTCCCGCGTGCTGGAGGATGACCCCGAGGCCACCTACACCACCAGTGTGAGCTGGGAGAGGGGCCGTCACTGTGGGGGCTGGGGGGCGGGGGTGAAGCAGCCTTCACGCTGCCCCAGAGGCCTGGCCAGAGGGACAGCAGTGACTGGGCCTGTCCTCTGCAGGGTGGCAAGATCCCGATCCGGTGGACGGCCCCCGAGGCCATCTCCTACCGCAAGTTCACCTCGGCCAGCGACGTGTGGAGCTACGGCATTGTCATGTGGGAGGTCATGGCCTACGGCGAGCGGCCCTACTGGGAGCTGTCCAACCATGAGGTGGGGGCCCTTCCCAGGCTGAATGGACCCCAACCCTCTGGATGTCCCCAAATCCTAGGGCACAGGCAGAGGAGGGAGGGAGGCTGGGGCTGTGCCAGGGCTCATGCTGGGCGCCAGGCCCTGGTCCCTGCCTACAGTCCAGTGGGTACAGAGCCGAGGAAGCAGGAAGTGGGTGTGTGTGCACACGTGTGTGTGTGAGAGGGTGCACGTGTGTTTGCATGTGTGTGTGTCCCGGTGCCAGGTTTCTGATCCAGGGCATGATGAGGAGGAGCACCTCCACCAAGGGAAGTCCAGAGGGAGGCTGGGCCCCAGGGGGCACAGTGTGGCTGCCCTACGGGGGTGGGGGGCTGCCGGGGGTCTGTGCCCCAGGCTGCGGTGGCTTCCTGCCGTGGCCACCCTGACCCTCCTTTGCCACCCAGGTGATGAAAGCCATCAACGATGGCTTCCGGCTGCCCACGCCCATGGATTGCCCCTCGGCCATCTATCAGCTCATGATGCAGTGCTGGCAGCAGGACCGCGCCCGGCGCCCCAAGTTCGCGGACATCGTCAGCATCCTCGACAAGCTCATCCGCGCCCCCGACTCCCTCAAGACCCTGGCTGACTTCGACCCCCGGTGAGTCCCATGCCCTTTGCCCGTGGTGACCCCCAACTTCACTCCTGGGGACTCCTGAGCCACTTGGGTGTCGTGGGCAGCTGGGGGGAGTCAGGGGCAGCAAGGAGGGCTCAGAAGGTACGCTTGGGCTTCCCTTGGGCTAGACGGGGTTGTCTCTGGTGAGTGCCAGCCTCCTCGATGCCGTGTGGGCCGCTCAGCGCCCAGCGTGCTTTACCTCCTGGGGACAGGTCCTGTAATGATCCCCTTTGTGTAGATGAGGAAACTGAGACAGCGATTAAATATCTTTTGTGGCTGGCAAGTGGCCAGGCTGGGGTTGTGACTCCAGGACTCTGAATCTCTGTCCCTTACGCTTTGTGATTGGGGGCTCCTGACGGTGGTCTTGTTGGTAGGATCAGGGGAACCACAGTAGAGACAGCTGTGGACCGACCACTACCGATGTGCCACCGTCTCCTGGAACCCAGCCTGGCTGGGCCTCCCTATTGCCCAGATGAGGAAACCGAGGCTCAGGCGGCTGTGTGAGCTGCCCAGATTAGGGGGCAGCAGGGCTGGGGCCTGGGACAGGCTGGGTGCTGCAGCCTCTCACCTGCGCGCGGGCGGTTCCCCTTCCAGGGTGTCCATCCGGCTGCCCAGCACCAGCGGCTCAGAGGGAGTGCCCTTCCGCACGGTGTCCGAGTGGCTGGAGTCCATCAAGATGCAGCAGTACACAGAGCACTTCATGGCAGCTGGCTACAATGCCATCGAGAAGGTGGTACAGATGACCAGCGAGTGAGTAGCACCCACGGCCCCGCCTCCCTCCTGGAGGCTGCCCCGACACCCTGTCCACATCCTCACCCTCCCGCCTGCCTCCCTTGCTGCTCTGTCTCTCTCTGGGGGGGAGGGGCTGGGCAGGAAGAGCAGAACAGGCTGGCTGCCAGTGGTTCTGGGGTCCACCCTCCGCGCCCACCCTTCCTGCCTCTTTCTCCAGAAAGGGAAAATAACAGTTAATGTCACAATAGCATAGCCACCAGCGACGGGCTGACTGCAGGCCAGCTCTGGGATGGAGCCCTAGGACCCAGTCCTTACTAGGACGGGGCAGTAGGGCCTATCCACGTCCCCGCCAGACAGAAGAGACAGGTACAAGAGAGAGTTCCTGCCAGCGGGCTCCCGGGCACTGTCCCCACGTGGTGGCTCTCAGCCCTGGAGAGGCTTGCCAGTCCTGGGTCTGCCCTCTGTCTGGCTGCCCCTCCGGACTCTCCTGCCCCCTGCACTCCAGCACCATGACTTCCCAGCACAGCCTTGGCAGGGCCACCTCTTCCGGTCCCTGCAGGGAGAGGACATTATGCTCTTAGCCTTCTGTGCCTCTAAAAATAGTAGTGGGTCCCCACAGCCCTGATTGTGCAGCGTCCAAGGTCTCATCAAGAACAGACCCTGGCCCGGGAGGTTTTGGGAACCACTTGGAGGGGATGACCTGGCCTCCCACACTGCAGGATCACAGAAGTCCTGGGACTTGGGTCTCTGCATGAATATTCTCTAGGGCTTCTGGAAGCTGCTCAGTGGGGCCTCCAGCCTGCTGGCTGTGTCCTGCCCCAGGGGGACGGCCTGCAGTGGGAATCAGGCAGGGACAGAGCTAACCAGAGGGAGGTGCAGAGACACGGGAAGGGGACCCAGGTCCCTGGGTCTCTCTCACCGCCAGCCAAGGGCAGGCACACACTTGGGCTCTGTGGTCACACCTGGGTTCAAGTCCCATCTCTCCCTCTTCCTAATCACCTTGATCCTATTAAGTCCACTTTGACCTGGGGGGCCATCTCCTGCTGTGGGGCCTGCATGGGTCTGAGGTGGGTGGACCTGCCCAGCACCTAGTGAGGGCTTAGCTGGGGTCTCCTAGTCCATGTCTCCCTGGCTTTCTGCCTGTAGACCGTGGTCAAATAAATACCTGGGTTCCCGAGCTCTCTCCTCCTCCTTGGGAACCTGGGCCAGGCCCCTTGGCCCCCCCCAGGGGTCCCCCTGGAGGACAGCACAGCTTCTCTCCTGGTGACCAGAGCGGAGGGCGAGAAGTCCTTACAGGAAACACATGTTCTTAGAAACGTCCCGAAATAGCCTGGGGTGCTCCTGGCCAATTCCTTTCCCACGAGCAGGGACAGGGCTCTCTGGGATGGACAGAGGCCGTGTGCTCATGTGTGTGTGTGTGGTTTGGAAGGACCTGGGTAAAGCAGGGACTCAGCCGGCAGCCCGTCCTCCCGCCAGCCTGCCAGGGGCACTGGGCCCTCGGGACTCACAGCCGCGCAGACTCCCCAAGGAAATGGGGATCTCAACACAATTTTACAAATCTGCAGTGTGTTGTCTACACGGCCTAAATCTCACGGGAGCTGGTGGCAGGGGCACAGGCCCTGGCCTGGTGGGCTCGCGCTTTGGCTTCCTGTCCCCGGCCCCCGCTTCTCTGCTCCCTGGGGCCTGCTGCTCGCTCCTGCCCGAGTTTCTGGCTAGACAAGGAGTGATGGGACAGGTGGGTGTCGTACACGCCCCCAAATTGCCCAGCCTGACAGCAGGTCCTGCCCAGTGTCAAGGCGACAGTGAGCAGTGCCTGTGTGTGGCCGGGGCACAGGCCACAGCCCCGGGACAGGCTCTGCAGGAGGAATAGCCCAGGGAGAGTGGTTGAGTGACTTGCGGGCGCTGGGGGCCATTCCTCGTGTCCCCCTCCTAGACTCAGAGCCACATGCCATAGATGTGCATTGGGTAGGTGGCCTGGGGCCAGAGCTGGCATTACGAGTGCTCAGGAGGTGGCCCAGCGAGGTGTCACCTTGCTCCCATTCAGGAAGCTGGTGGGGGGCTGCCCAGCGTCGGGGACCCCCGCTGGCAGGGCAGGCTCGGGGCGTCTGCCGTGGGTCACTAGTTGGTCCCAGTGCCTTGCTCTGTTCGTGGTTAGGAAAGAAAGGGGAGGGTCGGGGACTGCGTGTGAAGGAGGAGGGGCTGGGCTGCTCTCTGGAGAGGCTCGCTGACCCTCCCTTTTTACATGTAAAGACCCAGGACAGACCCACCCGGGGCTTCTGCCTCCGGAATGGGGTCAGAGGCCACTCAGCGCCCGGGAGATGAGCCTGCGCTGCTCTGATGGAGGAGAGGAGCCCGAGGTGGCCTGGGCAGTGGCTCCATCCTCACAGAAAGCACGCATCTGCTCATTCTGTGCTCAGCAGGTGCTCCCTGAGGAGCGAGCATGTGCCAGAACCCCTGGAGGGGCGGTACGGGGGTGCCAGCCTCCGCACGTGTCTAGGAGCTCACAGACTCTGGTGTTTCTTAGACTGAGGGTCAGTCTAAGACTTCTGCACTTTAGCTGCCCAGGATCCTGCCTTTTCTGGGGATGCCACCTCCCCAGGTGTTCTCAATAAGTGCTTTTCCAGCACCCACACTGTGACACCTCTAGGGGTGGGAGAGTGCTCCCAGCTAGGTAGGTTTGAAGTGTCATTCAGGTGGTAGGTTTGGAAGTTGTCCTGAAAATCTAACTTCTGGCTTTCTTGCTGCAGCATGAGCAGCCACCTCCCTCACCTGGGTCTGCCCTTCCCTGCTCAGCACTTCTCAGAGGGTTCCCTGGAGCCTGTGGGAAAGTCATGTCTCCGGAATTGCAAATAGGAGCTTGCACCATATAATTAGCTTCGTTTACAGCCAAGAGACGGCTGTAAAAACCTGGGTGTTTTCATGGGTTTGGGCTGGCGGGTGAGGAGAGCCGGGGAGAAAACTCCCAAAGTTAGCAATAAACGGCCTGTTGCGGGCTGCTGGGAGCCTAAGTGGTTTTACAAGGGGACGGCGGGCGGGCGTGACGGGGAGAGGCCGGAGCCTGCACCTCTCTCGGGTGGGAGGGGAGACCTGCACTCCTGGGAACAGCTTCCCACCTGGCACTGAAGCTGCGTGCTCTGCCGTCCCTGAGGTCTCCCGCCTGCCATCGGGCACTGCCATCCCCTTTTACAGGGAAGGGAATCAGGGTGCGCCAGGGAAGACACCGGCCTCAGGCGACCTGGTCACTCTGCCGGTCAGAGCTGTAATGCTGATGGTCCTTCAGCAAGTCTTTCCTGAGCCCTTCCTCAGCTGCCCACGGGGAACTTGAGATGAGGCGATGGACAGATAGGAAGAGACCTTGAGTGGAGAAGGGCTTTGTGCAATGGCCTTCAAGGGTCCCTGGAAACTAGTCACCTGGCAGTGGCCTCGTGCCACCTGGAGAAGGGGCCTCGGCTCCCCACTGGTTAATACCCAGCTCTTTCACCAGAGAGCTGTGTGACCCCGGGCAAGTCACTCCACTTCTCTGAACTTCAATTCCTGAATTAGCAATAAGGGGCTAAAAAGAGCACCCACCTCAGAGATAACTGTGAAGTTTGATTAGATTAAAAACAGGCAGAGTGGGCGCTGCAGTCACTTTCCCAACTTTGATGATGGTGGGCCATCTTAGATCCTCTCAGGATCTCCTCGGGCCTCCCTGACGGGAACAGGTCCCCTTGTTCTCCTCCTCGCTCCCCTACCCTCCCTGCCCCGTCCACCTCCCTCCGCAGCTCTGGCCCCTAACTCTCCCTCTCCCTCTTCCTGCCTGCCCGCAGCGACATTAAGAGGATCGGGGTGCGGCTGCCCGGCCACCAGAAACGCATTGCCTACAGCCTACTGGGACTCAAGGACCAGGTGAACGCCGTGGGGATCCCCATCTGAGCCGCCGCCTGGTGCGCCCTCGGCCGAGAGTACTTGAAGGATCCAGATGGCCCCCTGCCGGCTCTGCAGTTGGCCACCAGGGACCTTATTTATTTCTAGTTGTTCTTATTGATGCCCCCCCCCTGAGGACTCTGCTGGGGGGTCATGGAGGACATCCTGCCCTGAACTGATGAGACCCTCGGGGATGCTGGCCGAGGCCTCGTCCCCAGTGAGGGACACGGCCCAGCACTTAGCAGGCACCATCAAGTTCCCAGCATGCCCCCGGGCAAGCCCCACCGAGACCTCGGACATCCACGAGGGACATTCCAAACTGACCCCCACTTTGCCTCCTCCCACCTGGTAGAAGCCACCTTGGGAGATGGGGGTCAGCCCTGGCCACGTGAACAGGTGGCCGCCTCAAGCCCCACCCCTCGCTGAACGAGGGCAGACCTTGAACTTGGCTGGGTGAGAGCCACAGTGGTGCTCCGTCCCTCGGGCCTTCTGCAGACCCCAGGCCCTGTCCTCAGCCCTAACAGGCCAATCTCTTGCTCTCCTGGGCCCTTTCGGGACGCTTGGTTGTGTTGAGGTTTTTTTAAATCTGTATTTTGTACTTCATGGAGAGAGTGCACGTGTGGCAGGGGCCCCGCAGGGCTGGGGGCAGAGCGGGCCTGGGTGGACGCGGCCAGGCTTCGGGCACCGATGCTGCCGGAGGTTCCTGCCGGCCGCCCGTCCACCCCATCTCCCGCCCTCTGGACGACATTCCCACATTGTCAGTGTTAATGACTTTGTTTTGTTGGATATTTTTTGAAACCTTAATTTATTATTTTTTTTTTATATTTATTGTTAGAAAATGACTTATTTCTGCTCTGGAATAAAGTTGCAGATGTTCAAACCGATCTTGGCTTTCGGTCTTGGGAGCGGGCTGGGGATCGAGAGGCCTCCTGTGTGGGGTGTCGGGCAAGGGCTCCCCACTAACCCCGGGTGTTTAGACAGAGCTTCTTGCGTAAGGCAGGCATGTCGTGTCACTGGGTGGGTGGGAGGTGGGCAGGGGGCCAGGGAGCAGGCCCTGCCAAGCCTGGCCTCCATGCCAGCAGGCCTCAGTCACCTTTGATCTCCAGGCTTTGGCCGGGCCAGGCAGGCACTAGGCAGGCACTAGGCAGGCGCGAAGTCGGGGCAGCTGCCGGCCTCCCTCCCACACGGCTCCACGGAGTTGTTGGAAGAGATTCTTCAGCGAGCTTTTCACAGGTTTTGTCTTGTCGGAGCTTCAGCGACCTGCGACGGGTTTTGTGGGTGGCCCCATTCTACAGAAGAGGCAAACCGAGGCTGAGCCCAGTGAACAGCCTTGCCCCAAGGCACACAGCAAGTGAGGGGCAGAGGCCAGATGGCAAGCAGAGCTGGGAATCCCCCTGAGAGGCTCTTCTCATAGAGGGGACCAAGGGATGCTGGCCGGGGCTTTGGACTTTCCAAACTGACCTCCCCCTTGCCTTCTCCCACCCACTAGAGCCGCCTTGGGAGATGGGGGTCAGCCCTGACCGTGTGAAGAGGGCACCTCAATCCCATAATCCCAGTCCCAACCTCTCCCTGCTGGACCCGACTGCGGCCCTGCGGGTCAGAGGCTGTGGGAAGCAGAGCTCGGGAAGGTGTTGAACACAGGTCACCAGGGAAGGGCCCGGCACACGGAGATGATCTGGAGGAAGGCTTCCTGGAGGAGGCAGCCCCCGGGCTGAGGCTGAGGGACTGGGAAGGATCTGCCAGTGAGGCCGTGGGAGGGGCGTGCAGCCAGGGTTGTGCAAGGGACCCGCCAGCAGCCTGGCGTTCTGAAGTCGTGACACGGGTTCTGCCGAATTCGCCAAGGTCTTGCAGGGCAGGTCCAGGAGTGGGATTTTGCTTGAGGGTAATAGGGAGCCATTGCAGTCTTTAAGCAGCACGTGGCAGGATTCCCGTCCCTGGGAGAGGCAGCATCGACTCAGCCTGGAGGACTCAGCCTGGAGTCGTGGGGGATAGGACAGATGCTGCTTGCCCTGGGGTGGCAAGGCCTGCACTGCCTAGCTCCCTGCTGGGGGAGACTTTCCTGGGTCAGTTGTGGCTGGGGCTGGGCAGGGTGAGGGTGGTCAGGGCAGCTGGCCTTCCTCCCCTCTCACTAGTGCTGGGCCACCAGGTGGGCTGGCATGGTGCTCAGCAGAACGTCCTGGGGCCTCACCCTTGCCTGGCCTGGTTCAGGTGACCACTCTACCTCTGGCTGGACAAGGGCCACAGAGCTGTTGGTCCAGCAGGGGGTCAGCCCGTTCCTGAAGCTGCCAGGCCGCTGAGCCCACCCCACTGGTGAGCAGGCACGGTCGAGGAAGGGCTGAGCCTGGCAGAGGGGTCCCGTGCTCCCGCTCCCTCAGCCCCGCTGGACCTGAGGCCCTCCGTGGGCCTGGGAGCCCGCACAAGCCTAGAGGCCACAGACCGACCCTGTTCTCTCTAGTTCCCCAGAGACCCCACAACTGGCTAAAGGGGAAACTTTTTTTAAATTAAAGCAAACTAAGCTGTGTCCCCTAGAAGGCCGGAACGCAGTGACACCCCTCTAATAACATGCACACCCGGCCCCACACCTGGGCTCCTCCACACGCTTCTCCAACAGACGGAACCAGGCCCCCTGGGAGAGAGGGCCGAGCCCGGGGCGAAGTACGCCCAGGGACCTGGGAGGCTGAGGCTGGAGCAGTTCCAGAGCCTGTCTCCAAAAAACAACAAGGAAGGGCTGAGGATGTAGCTCAGTGGCGGGGCGCCCGGGTTCCATGGCTCAATCCCCAGGACTGCAAAAAAGAAAGTCTAGCGAGGGTTAAAATTAAAAAAAAAAAAAAAAAAGGAAAAAGTAACTTCACTGCAGCGAAACCCGGCCAGCAGCTCGGGACCAAGTGATCCAAGTTCCCGCCACGAGTGAAAAGCAAACAAGCCACCGAGGGCAGAAGGAGCCTGTGCCCCGGGGCAAGATCGGGCATCAGCAAGCACCTGCCCGGGTCAGCTGGGCTCGCCACTGCGCCCAAGGGCTTGGCCTAGGTCCTTCCATGACCCTCCAGGGCTGCAGTGGCGGGCCGAGCTTGCCAGGGCCACTGGCCCATGGGCAGCAGGAGGGAGCCGGAGTCAAGCCCCAGCGGTGCTGATCCAGCCCTTCGCCCCGTGCCACAGAGGCCTGGCTACACAGCTGGCCGCCGGCCTCCCTCAGCCGCCAGGACCGGACACTGTCCTGCCTCCTCTCAAGGGTGCCTCGCTAGTGGAAGTATGGGAGTCACTAGTTCTGGGGACACTGAGGCCACACTGCCACAGACCCCAGACACCCGGAGTGTCTGTCCCTCTGTTCCTTCCCTCTGGTCACCTCCCGCTCTGTGCCAGGCCAGGCAGTGGGCCACAGAGTCGCATGAAGCCCCTCTCTGTCCACATGAGTCCGGTGGGGGCCACGGAGGCAGAAGAGGAGCCGGTGGAACAGAAACTGGGGGGTGCACCTGACCCAGTCTGGAGGGTCCAGGCAGCTTCTTTGAGGAAGTTCCGTCCCAGACCAGGTGGGAGCCCATCAGGTGAGGGGACGGGGAAGTGTCAGGAGGAGGTTGGCCCTGCCTGATTCCAGGTCTGTTGGGGAGGCCCCAGCCTCCCCTTCACATCTGGGAGGCGACCAGGACAGCCCCCCTCTGCCTCCACACTGGCTCTAGACCACCAGCCCTGCCACCAGCCGCCTCGGTCTTCCCGGCTGGGAAGTGGGCCTGCAGCCTGCTGCCCTTCTGGGCTCTGAGCTGCAGGGCCTTGGCAGTCAGGGCCCAGCAAAACCCTGACAGAGGCAAAGGCAGCAATTAGAGGGCTCTGGGAGGGGACTCGCCCCTCCCTCCAGCCTCCCAGTCTGGGTACAAGTCAAAACAGTTTCGCCAGGAACCGGCCTTCGACTACCCAATTAATTAGCAAATCCTAGAGGAACCGGCCGGCTCTCTGCCCTTCCTCCCCACTCACACCCCCCAGCCCTGGCTGAGGCCCAGGATCTAGGTGAGCCATAAACAGGAGCCCGAGGAGCACCTACTTGGAAAGCGCTTGGATCTGCAGCTGGGACCTCTGGGCTGCACCCAGGCTGCGCATGACACTGATCACTCGCTCCCCGATACAGTTGGCCCAGCAATAAATATTTGCTCAATAAACAGATAAATAAAAAGGGAGAAGGACTGGGCTTGACCTGGTGGTGCCCCAGGGAAGATTATTCCATGTCCGACCAGGTTTGGGGCGGGACTACCTGTGGGGCAGGTGGCTCAGCTCCTGCTGGCTGACTGGAACCACAGAAACAGAGAAGCCATCAAACATTTCTGAGACCTACTTTGTGCCAGTCACTGAGCCAGGCCTGAGACTCTTGTTTTTTTGGTACCAGGGTTTGAACCCAGGGACACTTAACCCTGAGCCACATCCCCAGCCCTTTTTATATATTTTATTTAGAGTCAGGGTCTCACTGAGTTGCTGAGGCTGGCCTTAACCTTGCAGTCCTCCAGTCTCAGCCTCCCAAGGCTCTGGGCTTATGGGTGTGCACCACGGTGCCTGGCTTCATGTTGTCTTATTGAAGGTTTGTAGCCCTGCAAGGCATGGATTTATTCCCATTATTAGATGGGAACACTGAGGCTCAGCAAGGTTACAATCATCAGACAAGGACCAGCTCATCTCACCGCCTAACATAAAGGGGCAATTAGAAGCCTTGGGGGTTTAAGATCCAGTGGAAAGGGGCTGGGGATGTGGCTCAGGCGGTGGCGCGCTCGCCTGGCATGCGTGCGGCCCGGGTTCGATCCTCAGCAGCACCACATGCCAACGGGGATGTTGTGTCCGCCGAGAATTAAGAAAAAATAAATAAATGTTAAAATTCTCTCTCTCTCTCTCTGTGCCCCCCTCTCTCTCACTTTTTTTTTTTTTTTTTTTTTTGTGTGTGTGTGTGTGTGTGGTAGGGGCAGGTCCTGAGGTTTGAACCCAGGAGCACTGTCCTGCTAGAGGCTGGCTTCGAACCTGCGGTTCTCCTGCCTCGGCCTCCCCACAGCTGGGATTCCAGGGGTGCGCCACCACACCTGGCTCCGGTTCTATGGGGCGTCTTCTGTCCCTGGCTCTGGGGCCCTGCATGTGCCCAGGCCTCTGTGGTCTCAGGGGGTCCGTCTGTAACATGGAGGCTTGGAGGAGTCCCTCCTGGCGGGGATAACCACCCGCTGCCGGCTCCCACCCTGGCGCCCTCTCCAGGGCAGCGGGCCCACTCCCGCCATGTGGGTCTGGCTCTCCCCTCCACACCCCAGGAGCCAGCCTCCGCGGCGGAGCTGGCCGGGCTGCTGGGAAGCGGCCGCCGCACCCCACCCGGCCCGGGACGGCCCCTGGCCCTGGCCGGGCCCATTCCAGCAGCCTCATCACATTCCCGAGCGGGAGCCGGGTGCACGGCGCAGTTTCCACACTGGTCTGGCAGCGCCAGGCAGCTTGGGGACCGCTGGGTGAGGGGCCTTCCCCCAGGGCTGGGGCCCAGGGGCATCTGAGCAACCCCAGCGTCTGGGCTCAGGTGGTGGCAGCCCTGGGACAGGCCTCCTCTGCATCCACAGAGGCTGTCCCCTCGATTTTACCCTGATTCCCCGCCCCCCACCCGTTCTCCATCCCCGGCCTCCCCGGCCCCCCTCTCCTGTTCCCGCCTGTGGAAACCACAGCCACCTGCAGAACCCCTCGGACCCCCTGTCCTCAGGCCTTTCCAGAAATCTCTGCTACCAGACCCCATACCCGAGCTGTCTGCCTGTCCCCACTGCCCTCTAAGTGAAAGTAGCTTGCTCTGCCCCCCTCTGTGGGGCTGCAGCCTCTGCCCAGCCTGTCCTTCAGGGCCACTCCCAGGCCTGAGCCACCAAGCATGCAGGTGTCCCGGCCCTGCCCCCACGACCCCATCCCAGCCCTCTGTCCCGCCCCCAGGCTGGGCGTCTGGGAAGGTCCATTGTGACAGCCCCTGACATCACAGTGGGGGGCAGCATGATGTCACAGGGCCCCATTGTGGCTGCGCAGGGAGGGCTCCCTACCAGAGGCCCGCTCTGCCCCCGCCCAATCCTATTAAGCCAGCCAGGCTGTGACAAAGGCCGGGCTGGGGTCTTAACCGTGTCTGAGGGAGGGGATGGCAGAGGTTGTGCATTCCAGAGCTGGCAGGCCCCCCAGCGGGGCCTCCAGGTCAGAGTGGGGCCCTGCTGCCACCACCAGGGGCCATCTCCAGTCCCCAGCCCTCCTCCCACCGTGAGGGGACAACAGAGATAAAGAACTCCCGTCTGAGCTGCCTTCCATGCCAGTCACCCTAGGCCTGGGGAGGAGGCTGCCAGCAGACCCTGCACTGGGTCCCCCTCATCCCCTGTAGGATGAGGTGGCTACCCCAGAGGACTCCCAGGGTCATTCAGGAGGAGACAAAATGTCAGTGGAAGCCAGGCAGAGAAGGCAAAGGTGCCCAAAGGATGGCCTGGAGGGCCAGCTGAGGGCACATACAGGGGACAGGCACACAGGGGCCTGCCTGGTCAACCAGGGTATCAATGAGCACTTATTAGACACCTACTGAGCGCTTCGCCCTTTGATCTTATAAGCCTGGAAGGTGGTGGGGGTACAGACCTGGTGGATGGGCGCTCAGATTCCCAAGTTTGGGGACAGATGGGCAGCTGCTCTTCTCCCAGGTGACCCTGAGTCTCCCTGCAGCTGGGAGGAGGGGGCAGGACTTGCGGAAGCTGGAGCTTTGGGGTCAGAGCTGAGAAAGTCCCTTGGCTGAGCTTCCCTTTCTCAGTGGACCTCCCCCTGGGTTGTCTCGGGGCTGACAGAGGCAGCAGCGTGGAAGTGGGAGCCCCGGGCTGTCACCTGCCCTCCCTGCCTTGGCCCCCAGCTTGTCGGGGTGTTTCCTCAGTCTGGGCACCGCCACCCCAACCTCCCGCTCTCCCTGGGCTCCAGACTGAGCCCCGCCCCGCTGCCATCTGTACTTGGCTGCCCCTATCTAGGCCCTCAGCTGGGAGGGCAGCGTGGCCGGCAGGGGACACCCAGCTCGAGGCAGGCAGAGGCTTCGACAGAGGCCTGGTGCACCCTTCGCGGGTTTCTGTATCCCTGGCAGAGCGCCCAGGCATACAGGGAGGCCGGGGGTGGCTCAGCTCCGGGCAACAAAGTCCCCTTTCTCCCTGGTCAGAGGAATGCCGCGCACCCCTCCCGCCCCTGCCTCGATCGTGTCTGCTCCCCGGACCTGGGAACTCAGGCTGTGGCCACCCTCACCCCTCACAGTGCCTCCCCCGACTTGGATACCCACACGCCCCCAGACTGACACAAGCTCAAGGTGGTAGCCCCAATCCATGCAGAATCCAAAGCTGTCTAGGACAAAGGTGTCCCCAGCCAGCTGTGAAGGACAGGCCACCGAGCCCTAGGTATGCAGCGACGTCTCACCTCTGCTTCTCCTGTGTCTTTGTGCTTGACATTTGGCTTTGCCCCAACTTGGCAAAGCAAAATGTCACAGCCCACTCAGGCCTGCCGCATAATTTGGATTGGTATCAGTTGTGAAATTCCAGAGTCTGAGACCCTCGCTCCACTGGGCCCTTCATCCTTACCAAGGAACGTGCAGAGGCCCAGAGGATGGGGTGCCCAAGGCCACAGAGCCTGGCCGGGCGGGACGAAATGTGGAGTGGGGCTGGTGACGTCACCCAGAGCTCTGGGGGGGCCTCAGCATCCCCTGAGCCCAGCCAGGGACTGGAGGAGACCCGGTCTCTGCACAGATGGTGCTCCCTTTGCACAGATGCTAACACTGAGGCCCAGGGGAGAGGCCCAGGGGACACAGCCAGGAGCACAACAGGAATTTAAGCTCCACCCCTGGGGCCCCATGGATGGGAGGGACAGTCAGAGAGGCCGAGCCGCCGGATCTCCTGGCCACCATGTCCCCAGCGCATCCCCAGGCCTCGGCCGCAGGCGGGTGCTCCTGCCCAGGCTGCTGCCCTGGTCTTGACCCCTGGGTGGGAGCTGCCCCTCCTGCCACATCCCTGGCCCGACTCTGCCCAGACACCTCAGGAATGCAGGGGGAGGGGTACTCAGTGAAGATGGGGCCTGGGGTCCAGGGAGGAGAGAAGAAAGGAGCCACAGGTGGGGCTCCCCATGTCCCTGGGCTGGGTCACAGCTGGCAGAGGGAGGCCGAGAGGCAGCCCAGGCGGGTGCCCCCTCGGGGCTGTGTGACCCTGGGGATGCAGATGCCCATCTCTGAGTTCTTGGGATGCAAAATGGAGTTCCAGAGCCGGGGAGCTGAGGCAGAGGAGCTGCCGGGCTCTGAGGTTGGGGCTTCTGGCGGAGGTAGGGAGAGGCGGGGCGGCAGCGCTCTCCTCCGAAGCCTCAGGAATCGCCTTAATTACAGCGTCAGCCTCGCTGCGCTTCCTGCCATAAACCCAGGAATCTAAATTAGAAGGCAGAGGGCCGGCTCCCCGTCCTGCCGACCCCCCAAGTCTGCTGGGAAGCTCTCCTGGAGACAGGCCGCCAGTGGGGGGCTAACTGCAGAGGTCCCAGGCCCAGACCCAGGGGGCCCCAGGGGTCAGAGGAGGGCAGGGGGCCGTCTGCAGATTCCCTGTGGC
This sequence comes from Ictidomys tridecemlineatus, assembly GCF_052094955.1. Taxonomy (NCBI): domain Eukaryota; kingdom Metazoa; phylum Chordata; class Mammalia; order Rodentia; family Sciuridae; genus Ictidomys; species Ictidomys tridecemlineatus. The sequence continues at coordinate 10,586,924 of NC_135487.1, read as the reverse complement.
TGTCCTGGGCCAGACTGAGGGCAAGACTCCTGTTCGCAGGGGAAACCGAGGCGCGCACCCAGGTCTCCCAGGGCGAGGGGTCTCCAGCTCCCAGCCGGGGTTGGCCACCAGAGGAGGTGGCGGGCTCCTGCCCAGGTCAGCCCCTCTGCCCTGAGAGAGACGGGAGGCAGGAGGACGGCGAGGGGTCCTCTGCTCCTGGGCAGTGGTCCGGGGGTGGGGACGGGGAGCCTCCCTGGGCGCAGGTCTGGTCCACGTGTGCGTGTGTCCCTGTGTTTGCGTGAGCTCACATACGCGGGCCGTGTGTGCAGGAGCGTGTGCAAGTGGGGAGTGAGGTCATGTGGGCAGGAGGCGCTGAGCGTCCAAACCACTGGAGCCGCTGGGGAGAGACAGCCTGGCCCAGGGAGGGGGCCCCGGGCAGAGAGGGGAGCCGGGGACAGGGCGGCCAGCCAGCCAGGGGGGTGGCGCATGCCTGGGTGGGCAGAGGGAAGACAGGAGGGACCCAGAGAACGGCGGTGGGCAGGGCGGGCCAGCGCTCTGAGGGGAAGGGGCTGTCCAGTCCCAGGCTCCCCTCCCCCTCCCCTGAGTGGGGGCCCAGGGCAGCTCTCTGAGGCTGGTTTTTCTGGTCGGTGGCTCTGTGACCACCCTCCCCTAAGGCAATTTTTGGAGGGCCTCTTGCACATGCCAGGGGGCATCTAGGGAAGGCCCCGTGGGAGGCCAGATCATGGAGAGGAGGGGAGGCAGGGTCCTAGGGACCCCAAGGGGCCTGTGATGGCTGGGGGAAGGCTGGGCCCACTGGGACCTCCCCCAACACCCGGCTCCTGACAGAGGCCGCTGGCCACATTCTCCTGCACCCGGTGATTTTCAGCCAGCAGCAATTTTGGCCTGCCCCCAGGGGACATCTGTCTCTGCCTGGAGACCTTCTGGCTTAATTGGGGGTGGGGACAGAGGCCAAGGTCCTTTGACAAACCTGTGAGCTTGCCTGTCTCCTGTCCCCACCTGGTGGCTTCATTCCTGCCTCAGGGCCTTTGCCCTGGCTGTTCCCCTGCCTGGAGTACTCTGTTCACAGACTGTCACACAGCTTCCTCCTCATGGGGGGGGGAGCAGGGGGGTGTCTCTCAACTGTCACCTGCTCAGAGCAGTTTTGACACCCCCCACCCCTCCTGCACTCTGTCACAAACCTCAACTCTTTCCTTCCCAGCACTCACCAGGCCATTGAGAGGATGGATCTTGTTTCTGTATTTGGATTCTTATTTGCAGTTTGGCTGTGTGAGCCCCAGGAGGGCTGGGGACTTGTCTGCCACTTGCTCAGAAGACAAGATCGAGAGGTCACTCAGAACAGCCAGAAAATGCTGCTGGGAACACTTTGCAATTAATACCTTCCTGTTATGTCCATTTCGCCGGTGGAGAAACTGAGGTTCAGAGATGTCAAGTGACTTGCCCACAGTGACACCGCTAGTGGATGCCTGAGTTAGAATTGAAACTCAGGCAGGTGGGCTCCCCGGCTCACTCTCCTGACACATGCCCCCCCTCTTTATAAGTGTCAGCTGGACGTGTGCATGACCTGGTCACCAGGAAGCATGTCCCAGCAGCCCGGTCCCCGTTTCTCCCTCTCCCTGAGAAAGCCTCCCCAATCCAGGTTTTGGAGGCTGCTGCCAACGGAGCCCCAGCTCCCAGAAAGGAGGAGGGGCCCTTCCACCTCAGGCCAGCAGACACACAGGCCCTTCTTGGCAGACTCGGGTGCAGGGTCCCTTACCAGGGGGAGCCCCAAGTCTTAGTCACCACGTTGGGGCTGCAGCTGCTGCCCTGAGTCACTGTTGACTGGCCCTGGATGTGTCAGCCCTGTGCCTCCTGCAAATCGGAGCTGAGCAGGAGAGGGACACACTTAGGGACAGGAGGAGGTGCCCCCTCCTCTTGCTGCCTGGCAGGGCCACGTGGGCTGGGCCCTGGGCTGAGTCCCAGGGTTGTGCTGCACTGTGAGCCAGGGACCCAGAGCAGCTAAGGAGGGTCCCACCTGCCCCCCGCTGGCGGCCCTAGTGAAGAGCTGAAGGTAGGAGAGCGTCACGGCAGCGAGGGTGTCACAAGGAAAGGGGGGACTTGTCTATGGGGGTGACAGAGGAACTCGGAAGTCTGTCCAGGGCTCTTTGCTGCCCAGATTCCCAATCAGGAAGCCCCTGCTGGCCCTGGGCCCACCGCCCACTCCTCCTCCTTACCTCGCGCCCCTCCACCAGGCCACCGTTCACCACTACACCCCCAGCCGCACAGCCCTGCCCCAGGCTCCCCGAACTCCTTTCCCCGGCCTTCTCCTAACTTCTATGGGGCCACTCAAATAACAGCCAAGGCCTGGGGTCTGTTGAGGGTCCTGGCCCATCCTTTCAAATGTAGTGGCTTGGTCTCAGATGCTAGGCCCATGTGGCTGAGTTAAGGGTCACTTCACCACTTACCAGCTGTGTGGCCTTGGGCAGGTTTCATCACATCTCTGTTTTATCTTTTTTTTTTTTTTTCAGTGTTGGGAATTGAACCCACGGCCTCACACATGCTAGGCAAGCACTTTACCATTAAGCTACACCCCAAGACCTTTCATCAGGTCTCTGAACCCCTAAATTTGCAACAGTTAAAAGAGCAAGATAAACAGGGGATGCAGTAAGAAGGGGCTTTGGAAGGTTCACTAGGCCAGGCTCAGAGCGTGCGTGGCACTTTGCCCTGCTCGGGGTGCGCAGCAAGTGTTCTTATTCTCTGTGAAAACTTCCCTGAGGTCCCTCCAACACCCAGAGGAAGGGCAGGCCTCTAAGGTCTAGGAAATCAAGTCCTGGATCCTAATAGCAGCCCCAGCCCCCGAGCCCCTGAAGCCGAGGGCCTCCTGTGGGGGGTGGGGGGGCACTTGGGAGGCCCCTGTCCTGGCTCCAGGCCTGGTGGGCGCTGGGTCACGTGGGACCTGGGCACATCCTCCCCACCCTCAGGCTCCTCTCCAGACAATGATCTCAGAGCAGCAGGACGTGGGGAGACAGCCTGGGTCTGAACCTCAACTCGGCCTCCTGACGGACCTCCGGTAAGCGGCCTCCCTCAGTTTTCACCTGAGATTTGGAAAAGTAGCGGCCCCTGCCTGGCGGGATGTGGGGGGACAAGTGCCTCCCCCCAAGAAGGTGCTTAGAAGCCTCCGGCTGCATGGTTAGCGCTCAACATGCCTTAGCCGGCATTTCTTAGCATTATTTCTGAGGGTCTTCACATACATAATCTTTAAATATTAATATATTAATATCTAATTTTAAAATATAGAGCTGGGGATGTAACTCAGTGGCAGAGCAGAGCACTGCCTAGCGTAGTCTCATTCTAGAATATTCCGTCCTCCCAAACTGCATTGTCACCCCTCACCCCTAGCAATCGCTAAGCCACCCTCGGTTGTCCTTAACAACACCTGTCACTGACTTTCTTCTTGGTGTAGCCACCTTAGCCATCTTGCTGTGGCTTTAATTTATATTTTCCGGATGACTAATGATGTTGGCTCATTTGGGGATGCTATAACAAAAGTGCCGCAGACCTGCGGGCCTGGCACAGAAATCCAGAGAGCATTTCTCATACTTCTGCAGGCTGGAAGTCGGAGATGAAGGTGCCGGCAGGACTGGATTCTGATAAGAACTTCCCTCCTGACACAGATGGCTATCTCCTGGCTGCATTCTCAGTGGCAGAGAAAACAGAGGGAGCTGGGAGTGGGGTAGGGAAAGAGGGAGAAAACGCTCCTGTATCTTATGACGTGAGTCTCCTTCCTGAGGCCTCCACCCTCATTTTGAGTTAATGGTGTACTGGGGTATAAGGTGGGAGGTAGAGGGACAGCTTCATTATTTCACAAGGTAAAGGTCCAGCTGTCCCGGCGTAATGTGTTGAAAACTCTCCCCGCACGCTGACTTCTCTTAGTACCCTTGTCAGAATTCAAATGAGCACAAACACGTGGGTTTATTCCTGAACTCTAAGTTACATTCTTTTGGTCTATTTGTCTGTCTAAAGGTTGGTCCGGCACAGTCTTGATTATTGTAGCTTTGCATTAAGTCTTGGAATCATGGGGCTGGGGCGGTAGCTCAGTGGCAGAGCACTTGCCTCTCATGTGTGAGTCACTGGGTTCCATCCTCAGCACCATAGAAAAACAAATAAGTAAAATAAAGATAATCTATCTATCTGCCTATATATCTTGGAATCAGGAGCTATGAGCCTCCAAATTTGTTCTTTTCCTGATTCTTTTGGCTATTAGGGGTTCCTTCCATCTCCATGTGAATTTTAGGATCAGCTGGACCACGAGGATCTGTAAGCCTGTGATTCTTATGTTTTTTTTAAACACCTTTCAAAGGCCATAATGTCTGATAATTCCTGTATCGGAACTCTTCATGGTCAATCTCTGTTGTCTTTTGTTTGTGCCGATTCTTGCTCATGGGGTCTTGTCTCCTTGTACGCCTGGTTATCTTTGTGCTCTGCTCACCACATCTGAAAAATAATTTGTGAGAATCACATGAGGCCTCAGATGCTATCACCTCCCCTTTAGACAAGTCTTTCGTTCATGTCTACCAGATACCTGGGGTCATTACTAATCCAAGGCCCTTTAATTCATGTTCAGGGGCTGAGTTTCTTGAATCACCCATGTGACTGTGCTCAAGGTTTGGTTCACCTTTATTCAAGGACATTTTGATTTAAAGGTGACATAGAGTACTGGATTCCTCATCTTTTCTTCCTTCTTTTTTCTTTTTTTTGTGGTGCTGGGGGTTGAACCTGGGCCTCATCCATATTAACCAGGCACTCCACCACTGAGCACCTCCCCGGGTCCCTGGGTTCGCCTTTTACCCTCCTTCTCTCACCCCTGCCCCATGAGGTCATCACAACCACAGGTTGGTTTCAAAGCTGTTTCTTTCATGTTGGCAAATGCTCCGGGGAAAATGTGGTCTTGCACGCCGGACATTTCCCCTGGATTCTTGCCTTCTGAATTCTGGATAGAATATTCTTTGCTAGAAAATGACTTGCTACCTTGTTTTTTTTTTAATATTTATTTTTTAGTTATAGGTGGACACACATATCTGTATTTTATTTTTATGGGGTGCTGAGGATTGAACCCAGTGCCTCATGCATGCTAGGCGAGCGCTCTACCTCTGAGCCACAACCCCAGCCCCTCTTTGCTACCTTGTTAAGTTTTGTTTTTGTTTTGAGGCATGATCTCACTGTGTTGCCCTGCTGGTCTTGAATTCCTGGACTCAAGTGATCCTCAGCCTCTCAAGTAGCTGGGAACTACACGCGGGCACCACTGTGCCTGGCTTCTACCTACTGAACTGTTCAGTGGTCTTAAGAAGATGAATTTTTTTTTTTTTCAAAAAATTGATCTAGGGATTGGAGTTGTCCTTAGCAGGATCTAAGTCCCAGCCTTACCTGAAGTAGAAGTCTCTCAGAGCCATCATTTCCCACTGGTATCTCCTCATCTTTGCCCAGGCTGTGCCTAGACCAGGGCAAGCCCCTCCCTACTTGACTCAGGCACCCCAATCTCCAAATCTTGCTCAAAAGCGTTGCCACCAAAACCTTTCCAACTTACGGTTCTTTGCTTTCAGCTCTGGCCCCTAAAGTTATCTCCATCACTGTGATCACTCATCATCAAACATTTATGTGGCACCCACTGTATGCCAGGCTCCTCCCAGGCAGTGGGGATTCAGGGGTGAACACAACAGGCTGCTGCTTACCCTGGAGGAAGGTCACAGACAGTGACTTACTACTCACTGTGTTCAAGTTTGAGAGGGAGGGGCAGAGAGAGCCATAGGTACATCCAAGATCCAACCAGGGGAGGCTTCTTGGAGGAAGTGACATTAAGATGAGGCTTGATGGATGGAATCTCCAAGCAAAGGGGATAAGGAGGGGAGGGACTTCCAGGCAGAGGGGAGAGGCATTTGGGAGGGGGATGTGGAAGGGCCTGGAAGAGTGAATCTGAATAGAGTGTGAGGAGAGGGCACTGAAGGACCCACAGGCTTTCTGGATCCTCTCTTCCCTCTTTTGAAAGGTCACCTGTTGGCTCACACCTCAGTCCCCAGCTCTGCTTCCTTCCTGTCCTCCCGCCTGGGGCAGAGAGGAGAATGCCACATCCCGTCACCAGACAGCAGGATTTAGAGCTGAATGAAGCCTCAGAGACCTTCTTCCTCAACTGCCACCGGCTCCTCCCTGGGAGCCCCGGGGCCCTGTGGGCCCTACCTGAGCCACCTCCGGCTCTGTCCGGACCATCCTGTTTGGCTTGGATGTGGTCCCTGATCCGGGGAGTGAGGAGGAACCGGGCTGGAAGGACACAGAGCCTGAGCCCGACGCTTTCCACTGGTCACGGCTCCCTCCCCAGCCAGGGCTCTAGTGACCGGGGACATATGGAATCCCCCAGATGCGCACCTGCGCCTCAGGTCAGCCCTGTGTCTGTTCTAGAAGGTGAAGACTGGATTAACCCTCAGGGAACCAGGGTAGAGAGCGGGAGACCAGAAGGTTTCTGCCCTGCCTGAACCTGAAGGGTTCATGGCAAGGGAGAGAGCGGGCCCAGGTGGGCAAGTCCCATCAACCTTTCACCCGCCTGGGCCTCACCCACCCATTGTCCTGATGGATAAACTGAGGAGCAGGCTACATGGCAAATGAGAGGCCGAGGCAAGCGCGGGGCCCAGGGCTGCTGGCCCAAGCACTCGTTCCCTTCCTCCGTCTCCTCCTGCAGGTGCCAACGCCCTAGCACAGGGCTGGGGCGGAAGGGACAGCGAACGGGGCCAGCAGGTGCTGCGGGACCATCAAGCATGAACATTCTTTCTCCAGCCACGGGGCTGGAAATAGGCCTCCTGGGGACAGATGGAGTGAAGGCTCCCCTCTGGCCCCGTCGTGCCTCCCAAGGGGCTGATACTCTGGGGCTGACTCACTGCTGTGGCTCCAGAGGCATCAATGAAATGGGCTGAACAAACCAAGTCTTGTTCAGTTGTGAGACTTCGTGCAGGGTCCCAGCCAAGGGCCACCAGAGTCACCTGCCTGAGCGCAGTGGGGGTCTATTGGCGGTTGGAACGGAGGAGCGTGCACACCTGGGAAGCCGTGGGCCATCTGCGCACAGGGTCCTAGGAAGGACTGGAAAACGGGGGCTTGTTCTGGGTGCTCCCGGGAGGATGCAAGGAGACGGTGCTTTTGTCTCAGGCGTGTGCTCACAAAGCGGAGGCGATTCTGTGATGGGGGATCTTAGTGGCTTTTATCTGGAAAGGAAGAGAAATGAATGGGTGCTGAAGCTGCTGTCACTCAGGCAACCAAGACAGAGGACATTGGGTCGTGTTGGAGCGTGTTGATTTTTTTGTCTGTATTCAGACACGATGGCAGCGTGCTCTCGATGTTTTGTCTTGATCCATCCTGGTCACAGAGTGGTCCTGTCTGACATCAGGGACTGAAATCAATTCCGTGTGGCAGGGTGAGTCCCAGGCTGGGCTGGGAGGGCCAGGCTGGGTCCTGGCTGTCAGGGGCTGCTTCTTGCAGCCTCCATTGGAAAGGAAAGGTTGGGGAGCTCTGGGAAGCTGGCCACACGGTGCAGGGTGCCCTCGAGGGCAGACGCCAGCCGTGCCTCCTGGGTGGGTCCCAGGGCTGCAGAGGAGGCTCGGCCAAGGACCCGGAGCCCAAGAACTTCTGACACCAGACCTGGGTTCCAATCCTGGGCTCCTGACCTTGTGCAGGTCACATCCCCCTTCAGCTTCATCCTCTCAGCAAATGCCAGGGACACCAGCTACATGCCTGGGTCAGGGACCTGGGGCCGGTGACTGAACTCTCCGTGGCTTAGTTTATCCCCCTGGGAAAAAACGAATTCTGTTGGTACCCAAGGGACATTAGTGCCCGTCTCCTCGGATTGCTGTGAGATCAAATGAATAACCAGAGCTGGGCACCTGCCTTCTGCACCTCCCAGAAGCCTCTGAGCCGCCCTGACCACCTCTGCCTCATGGGTCCCTCGTTAGGAAAGAAGCAGCAGGTTCTCCTTCCAGGCAAGTTCCCTGCCCCGCTGCCCAGGGACCTGAGCCCCCAGCTGGGTCCCACACAGGCCTGGGTTGCACGAAGCAGGCTCAGGGCTCCTGGTGTCCTGCCCCCCCCCCCCCCCCCGCCTACAGTTTAAGCCGATCCCTGAGACCGGACCACATGATGCAGCCGGGAGAGGACCCCAAATTTTGGAATGGCCCTGCTGGCAGCCAAACCCCCAATGCCACCCAGACACTAGCCCACCAGAGTGGGTGCATGCTGCCCACTCCTGGGGCTCCATCCACCCTGTGGGAACCAGGCTCGGGCCTCTGCCACTGATGCTCTGTGAGTCTCAAGCCTTCTCCAGAGCGTCTCGTGTAGCCCTGTGCAGCCGCTGGGGCCCGGGAGGCAGAAAGGGCAGCAGGGCTGCGGGGGTGGAAGCGGGCATGTGCCATCCTGCCTGCTGCAGGCGTGGAGGAGGGGGTGGTGACAGAGGAGGGTGTGAGACCAGCACAGAAGGAAGTCTGTCTGCTGGAGGTGCGGGGGGAGCCCCATGACCCGGGCTTGAGCAGCGTGAGCGGCCAGGCGCTCCAGGGGGGTGTGCACCCACATGGGTGTGTATTTGTGTAGGCAGCACTTGGACAGAAGGGTGGGAGCACACTCGTGTGTCCGTGTGTGATGCCCCCACCTCAGTGGGTGGCTCTGAGTTTAGGATTCACACTGGCCTGGGGTTGATTCCCAGTTGAGCTCTTTTCTCGCTGTGTGGACTCAACCAGTCGCTTGACCTCTCTGGGCCTCGTCCGTCCATTACACAAGTTCACCCTAAGGTATTGCTATGTGCTGGGGCACATAAGGCAGAAGAGGTGCAAGCCCTCCCAACACTGGAGGCCTAGCGTCGGTTTCCTTATCTTTAAGTGGAGGTGCCAGGGCACTGGGGCATGGGGTCAAGAGCTTGGTAGAGATCTGTGTTCTTTTCCCTTCTGGAAACCTCGGGGCTGCAGACCTTCCTTCCCAGGGTCACAGTTCTCAGCTGGTGGCAGCAGGGAGCAAAAGCACGCTCAGGGCATGATCCAGCTCCACCTGCCCCTGCTCTGCCCGGCTCGGGGTCCTGGAGGCCTCTGAGTGGGGAACTGAGATGGGTCTTGGGCTTTCCAAGAGCCTGGGGAACAGGGAGAGAAGGGAAGGGCGGGGTCTGGAAGACAAAGATTCTCTGTGGCCCCGTGGGTCACCCCCGCACACGCCCAGCGTGGGCTCAGGTGTGGGATGGCAACTCCTCCGACAAGTTGGGACACCCTCTTCCCCTGGGCGGGCGGGGCTCCCGGGGAGGGGGCTGGGGCCGGCCGCGGAGGCGCCTGCCCACTTCCCACTGGGCTGCTGTTTACACCCAAGCCGTGAGCTGGCTCTGGGCCTCGCGGCCCGCTCACCTGGCCAGGTGTGCTTGGACAGGCTGCGGCTTCTGCCTGGCTCCAGCCGAGTTCGAGGCCCTGGCCCTGCTGGGTTGGGCACCAGAAGGTGTGTCTGGAGGAGGACGACTCCGGTCCCTCTTGGGAGCCAGCTGACCAGGTCCCACCTGGGCCCCGGCAGCCCCTCTGCGTGGGAGGCCTCAGTTCCCCTCAGGGCGGGCTGGCAGAGTGCCAGGGCACCCGGGGCCAGAGAGGACCCTGCCCTGGAGAGAAGCAGTGTGAGCTCTCCTCCCACAGCCCTGGGCAGGATGGGGTACACGAGAGGGACTGCCCTCTGCCGTCCCAGAAGGCAGCTGGACAGGAAGCGGGCTGTGGCTAAGGCAGAAGGGATCGGGTTCCACCCGGAGTCCCTGCAGCCCCAGCATGGGTGCTGGCCAGAAAGGGGTCTCCTGGGTACTGGCACCATCCCTCTCAGGGCCTGCCCTTGGTAGGGGGGGGCGGGGGAGGCCAGGAGAGATGGGAGGAGGGATGGGTGTCCTCTCCCTCCAGCCAAGTGAGGAGCAGGTGGATTCTGCACCCACCACCCACCCCTTTCCTCCCCTGCTGGAGAGAAAACAGCTTTGGGGGTTAGAACTGCCGGGTGATCATGAACAAGCCCCTTCACCTCCCCGGACCTCAGTCTCCCCCTTCTGCATGATGGGTGGGTTGTATCTGCCTCCCAGAGTGTCCCCGGGCTGCCAGACGTGCTAGATCTTATACGCCACTCACCCCACACAGGGTCTTTCTCTCTCTTTTCCCTGTAGCAATGGGGGTTGAACCCGGGAGCAACCAACCACTGAGATACATCCACAGCTCTTTTTTTTATATTTATTTCTTAGTTATAGGTGGAACCAATATCTTTATTTTATTTTTATGCAGTGCTGCGGCTCGAACCCAGTGCCTCATGCATGCTAGGCAGCGCTCTACCACTGAGCCACAACCTCAGCCCCAAAGTTCTTGGGTTTTTTTTATTTTTTTATTTTTATTTTTTTAAATTTTGAGACAGAGTCTCACCAAGTTGCTGAGGCTGGCCTTGAACTTGAGATCCTCCTCCCTCAGCCTCCCAAGTGGCTGGGATGACAGGCGTGCGCCACCTCGCCTGCCTTAGCGTCTCTTATTCTTGCCACCAGTCCTCTGAGGCAGGACTTTAGAGCCCCCTTTTAGAGGGGACCTTGGAGAGTCCGGGAGCCCTGGGTTGGCAGGAGCTCTCTGTGTCGTGGACCTTGTCTTTCTCAGAGAGCAGGCAGTTGAGGCAAAATCCCCGGCTGTGGCGGCAGGAGACGGGACAGCTGAGCTCCGGTTGCGGCTGCAGGGTGTTCTCTTCTGGTCTTCTTCCCGAGTTTCATTTCCTTAAGCAATGGGTCACAGTGAGCCTCCACTGATAAGGCCGTGGGAACACAGGTGTCCGGGTCCCCAGCTGGGGCTCTGCGGACACGGCCTGCCCTCCTGTTTCTTTTCCTCTTTCCCTCACCCTCTGGGCCTCCATCCCACCTTCTTCCCCCTCCCGCCTCCCAGACCCCTGCAGATGTCTAAATGTGGCCTCCTCTCTGGCCTGGTCTTTACCCCCCTAGCTTTGGCCTCCGAGCCTCCAGTCTGGCCCCTTCCGCGGCCTCATCCGACCCCCTTCTGCGCTGTGCTGCCTCCTTCAATGGCTCCCCTTTGGCTCCTGGCTGGTCTGACATTCAGCACCCTCCCTGGGGTCCCTGGCCTAACTGGGACCTGCAGGGCCTTGTCCTCCCAGCCGGTTTCCTGGCCCCAAGTCAGCTCTGGATGCAGAGGGGAGGCGGCCATGGCTCCAGGAGGCCCGAGGGCCTCACCTGGCTCCAGGAGGCGGGCAGCTCCACAGGGGCTCAGCCTCTTGGCTTTGGCCCTGCAGGTACCAGCTCCCTGGGAGCCAAGCAGCCCGTGGGCAGGGCTGAGCCCTCCTCCCACCTGGACGCCCACTGAATCCCCATACGCCTGAGCCAATGAGTGGCAGGCGTCCCACCCGGATCACCCCAGAGGCCACGTGTGCCCACTGGCTTCGCTGCCCACCCACATGCCCGCGGCTCCTCAGAGAGGCCACATGTCAGGGAAGCCGCCAGCCAGCCGCCCCCTCAGGCAGGTTTGGGGCACAGGGCCCCGAAGCCTCCTCCCAGCACCATCCGGGGGAAGGCCAGCCCTGGGCCACTTCCCCTTCTCCAGCAGGGCGGCCTCCACCCTCTGCCCACCCCAGCAGGTTGTTTTCCGGGCACTGATCCTGGCTCAGCCTCCAGGGAGGGCCAGTCACGTAGCCAAACTCGTTCCTCTTCTCCGCTGCCCAGGGTGCTGAGCGCAGCGGTTTCCTGCTGGGGAGAGTACAATGGAGCCTGCCCCAAGGGACCCGCCCTGGGGAGGCGCCAGCCCAGCCATCTCAGAGCGCTGTGTGACCCAGAACGGGGCCCACACCCTCTCTGAGCCTGGAGTTTTCCCTCATGAGAAGTGAGGGGGTAGACAGGTCACGGGAGGCCACCTTCCAATAACAGTAACCGCAAGTGTTCCCAAGCACTCGGTGTACGCTGGGCCCAGCAAACCCACAGCCCCGGCCACCGGGAAGTGGGGACGGTGAGGTTAACTCACTTGGTCACAGCTGAATCTCCCTTTTTGGTCCCAAATCTCTCTGAGCTTCTTCACAGCCTCCCGCTCAGCAAGCTGCTGTCTCCCTGTCCCCCCCAGCGACCCTGTCCCCCTCTGCAGGAAGTGTCGCCAGGTGCATATTAGATTGCAGGGCCTCGGAGCCCAGGTCTGCTGGTCCCAGTTGGTGAGGACAGGAAAGGTTAGGGAACTGCAGGGACAGGGACGGGCTGTGAGGAGGGCCAAGGTCAAGGGAGAGGGTCCCATCCAGAGGGAGCCAGAGTGTGGACAAGCCCCGGCCAGGCAGCCTCTTCCCTGCCCGGCTCCTGTCCCCCATTCCACCCCCTCAGCCTTGGAAGTCTGGCTCTTGTTTCCAAGTTGGAAGGGGCTCTCTGACCCAGAGCCGGGAGCCAGGGGCTGACCCTTGTGGGAGCCTCACTGTGGGGACATTTCCCCAGACCCCAGTGTGCCAGGGTCCCCAAAGGAAGGCCTTCTGGGGGCACTGAAGAGGTTTCCAGGTGAAAATTGGGGGGACAACAAGAAAACATCCTTCTTCTGACTCAGGGGGTCCCCTAGGGCTGGGGAAGGGGAAGTGACCACTGTCCCCAGAGCCACACCTCCTTGCTCTTCATGTTCAGTGTTAACATGGCTGGTGCCCTCCACCCGCAGCCCTCCAGGATCAGAGGCTCACCCCTGCTCCTGCTCAGCCCTGGCCTCCGTCCAGCCCCAGCCAGGCCCGGGAACGTCAGCAAAGCTCAAGGTCCCCAGAGTCACCAGCCCCAGGTGAAACCCCCATCGTCACCCATCCTGAGTGTCCCGAGCCGCAGTGGCGAGTTCCACTCTAACAGAACTTGGAATCCCAGCACTCGGCCCCCAGAGCCTCAGACTGCCCAGTGCACCGTGTCCCCAGCGGGTGGTGAGGCTCAGAGGAGATGCACACGGGGCCCTCCCCCAGGTGCAGGAACCAGGGAACTTTTAGTCTTAACTGAACTCCGTTCCCCGCCCCCATCCTGCTCCTGGGGCACCCTGCTGCCCACCTGCAGAGGTCCTCCCCACCTCAGTCAGGACCTGGCTGGAACCCGCTTCCTCCTGCCTCCTGGGCTTCTGTCCTTCCAGCAGTCCTCAAAGCCCCGCTGAGGGGGATTGGCACTCTCCAGGGGCCTTCGGGCTCCTGACCAGACGCAGGGGTCAGGACCTTGGGAGGATTCTGATGTGCTCCCAGGGGCCCCAGTGCCTACTGTCCCCCCTCCAGAAAGGAGCACTCTCCCCTCAGGTGAGTCCTGGGGCCCCTCTGTCAGTGCCCCTGGCCCCCTGGCTGCCCCTCCACACTCCGCTGACCCCTGGCCGTGCTATGCTCCCCTCCCACCTGCCCACTCCAGGGCTGGGAGGTTGGGCCGGGCAGGGCAGGGCAGGGCAGGGCAGGGAGGCCAGCCGGGCTGTTTGTTTTGGGGGTTTCCTCTTAGACTGGTTTCCTAAACAATGGGCCCGGTGGCGGCTGTGGGGACAGAGCCAGCTCCGGCCCCTTGTGGGCCGAGGAGATTTCAGCAGAAGATGGTGGCGGGTATCTAATTCCTTCCAGAACTGGGCTGGGTCTTAGGGCAGCTTTCACACCCTGTGACATAGGGGCTTCTCCCCCATTTTATAGAGGAGACTGAGGCTCAGAGAGGCCCCAGGGCACATGGCAGAGGAGGCTCCTGTCAGTGGAAGGTGACTCTGCAGAAGAGCCAGGTGGGGACAGCACCAGCGTGTGGCCACCCTCTCCTCCTTCCAACTCCCTTCCCCACTCCAGGACCACCCCTCCTGCCTCCAGCCTGTGCTCCCCTCCCCCAAACCTCTCAGCCTGTGCCCCTCTCTCATCTTTAGGTGGCCTCCTTCCCAGCCCTGTCCTCACCACACTCCCCAAGTGGCACGCCCCTGGTGGCCTCCACTGCCAACATTGAGACCATTGACATAAGGAGCTTGCAGGGTCGGGCCCTGTTCGGAGGGGCATTACCCGGGATCAGCTCTGGAGTCCTCACGACAGTTCTGGGGTTTCTGGGGTGCAGACTGTTAGTATTATTCTCATTTTAGAGGTGAGGAGAAGCCCAGAGAAGTGAAGTAACTTGCCCAAGGTGGCAGAGCCAGCATTCGAAGCCAGGCAGTGTGGCCCTGGAGCCCACCGCCCTGAGCGCCTGTGTTTCCCTCTGGACTCCCAGTCCAGCCCTCTGGCCTGAGCTTTAGGTGAGACATCTCTCCTCAATTTCCTGTGGGCTCCCAGGGCAAGGGGTCACTATGCCTGCCTAGCGCCCACCCTAGTCCCCATCTCACTGAGTTAGGACCCCACCACCACCACCACTTGATAGGGGCACCTTGGCATCCCTGTCCTTCACAACTATGTCCCCACAGCTTGTGCTGTAGGCTTGGTACCTCACTCCAGGGCCTCCACAAGGTGTTCCTGGAGGAACCAAGGGGTTCCAGCTCAGGATCTGGCCCAGGCTGCCCCTCATAGTGCCCCCTGCTGGTCAGACAAAACACTGCCAGAGCTCGCCACAGCCCAGGCTTGATGGGATCTCCAGGGTAATAACCCCCTGAGTTTATAGGGCTCCTTTTTTTCCACTGAGCTCAAAGCACTTTCCCATCTGTGATCTCCACGGCCTGGGACCAGCCCCAGGAGTGTGGGAGGACCCAGCATTCATCTCCCCATTTTACAGAGACAAACCAAGGCCTGGAGGGGGGCTGCGGCGAGCCCCAGCCTGTCACTGGCAGATCTCACAGATCTATTTATTCAACTCCCTTGGTTACAGATGGACACACCGAGGCCCAGTGGGCACAGGCTTGCCCACACGAGTCCTGGGCTAGAAACCAGGCGTCCTAAATACCATCGGGGGCTTTCCCATGACAGATCTACCTGCAGGGACATGGAAGAAGGTGGAGCCTGTTCATCAAACGTGATGGGCTGTTGTCCTATTTGTAAAAAGAAATGTACCTCCTGCTCCTACCACCTCCAGGAGGCGGCAGGCTGGGAAGCACTGGGGACCCCCGGGAGGCCAGGTGAAGTGTTGATAGGATGGAGCCTTGGCCCAAACTGCAGATTCCAGCAGAACCCTTGGCCCTGCCTGGCCCAAACACCACTCGGCCCCACTGGACCTTCAGAAGGGCCAGCTGTTGAGTGCTGTCCACACCCTGCCCTGGCTGGCCTGCCGAGGGTATTAAGGGTGGGAGGTGAGAAGAAACCAGTCTCACCCTAGGTCTCCATTCCTGCCCCCAGAGTCCCCCCCCCACTTCTTGTGATTTGTTGGTTTATTTATTAATTTATTCCACCAGCTTGTTAATTCCTGTCCCTCTGCCAGATTCCAAGCAAGCATTGGCAAACCTTTTCTGTAAAAGGGGAGAGAGTAGATATTTTCTGCTTTCATGGTCAGACCATCGCTGCCTCAACTCCTGTGTAAGGGGCAGAACAGCCATAACAAGAGGCAAACAAATGAGCATGGGTGTGTTTAAATAAAACTTTATTTAAAAACCCATCATTGGGTCATAGCTCACCAACACCAGCTTCAGTCTCCAGACAGTGGACCGTACCTGTTGGTCTCGGCTGTCTCCCATTGTTTGGACATGAGGCACCTTGCAGGTGTGGCTTCAGTCTGCCTTTAGAGTAGGAAGGCGTGGATGAGGGGCAAGACACACAGACCTCTGTGGGTAGAGCTCACAGCACAGGTGTGTGTGGTGTGGCCCGATGGGGGGAGTGCACGGCTTGTGCAAACATCGAGGAACAGGAATAGGGAGCTGCCTCCTGTCAGGCCCATGGTTATCAGGCTTGGATTCACCTGAGCATCCAAGATGGGAAGGACTCTGACCTGACACCTGACTCCAGCTAGAAGCCCCCAATCCCAAGCCCAAAGCCAAGTGTGGGCATGTTCCAAGGTCAGCCTGTGACTTTCTCAGCCCAGGGGCCTGAGCCCAGGCCCCTGGGAACCCCAGGAAGGGACAGGTCTGCAGAAGTAGCCCTTAGCATCTGAGCCTCCAGATTGGAGCAGGGAGTCCCCTGGTTCTGGGGTTCCAGGCCCAGATCCACTCCCAACATTTGCTCAGTGGGAAGCAGGACCAGGAGGTGTCTAGGTTTAAGGGTGCTGTTCACCTATGTGGAGGCTCCGGGCCATTAAGAAAGACCTCCCTCCGGGCGAATGCAGCCTTGAAGTGCCACCTTGCGCTAAGGAAAAGGGGCTTCTTTCTGGGGTAGACGCAGCCCTGGGGCATGTTAGAACTCAGGGCTTGGTGACCAGGGCACTGGGAGGGTTTCAGTCCCCTGCCCTCGGCTGAGCACCTGAGCCCTGGCTGGATCCGAGTTGCCAGCGTGGTACTTTCTGGGTCTGTGGCCTAGGAAGGAAAGTTAAGACAGCTCAGAATGACACTGTCTCAGGCTGCCCCATGGTGGCCACTCTCTGCATGACACTCACAGGTCTGATGAGCTTGGCTCCTGCCTGCAGGGATCCTGAGGTCCTCTGAGCCCTGTCAGGAAGCAGCCGCTGTGAAGCATGGGTATCTCATTGTTTTGAGCTGAGGATTGAACCCAGAGCCTCATGCTTGGTAGCCAAGTTCTTTACCACTGAGCCTCATCTCCAGCTGTGGGCCAGGCTTTTAGGGATGGGCTCAGTGGGCCTCTTTCCTTCAGAGGCTGGAGGCTTCCCGAGGGTGGGCACTGGTCTCCCCACTATCCCAGGACCCAGCCCAATGATTGTGTCTTTTCCAGCAAACTTGGAAATCCCTGGGGGCGCTGTCTCCTGCATCACACTAACCCACTTTCTCTCTGTCCTCCTAGTCCAGCGGGCTTCTGGGGGTGAAGGTGGAGACCATCTGACCTGCAAGTCTGGTTGGCAGGCCTCAGGCCTGAGCTGGGAGCTGACAGTAGGCACATCCTGAGGCCAGCCTGGAGACTTCTTTCTCAGGCCTCCTGGAGAGCGACTGAACTCTGGCCCCCAGAACCCCCAGGCAGGGCCCGGCCACCAGAAAAACAGGGAAACCCCCACAGGCCCCGCCCCCAGAGTCAGGTTCACATCATGGGGCTTCTTGGGGCTCTGTGACAGCCACAGCCCGTCCCCAGGTTCCTCCCTCCTCCCACCTCCAGCCACTGCCTGAGCTGGTCTCTGCCTGAGGTCCTGTCCCTGCTGGTCCAAGTCTCGCTCATCCTTCAGCTCCGTGCCACCACCCCGGATGCTCCCCACCTGTGCTCTCGGGGGCTCTTCCCGGGCACTTCCAGGGCCGTGGTCTCTGTGCATGCTGGTCATCGCGGGACCGACGGCAGCCTCCTCCATCAGAACCTAAACTCCAGGGAGCGGGGCCCTGTGTGCCGCACCCACACGGCTGCCTCAGCACCAGACAGGACTCTGCTCACGATGCTCAGGGAGCTTCTGCTTCTTGACTGAAAGGCTGAGTCAGTCTGGGCCGGAGCCACTGTCCAGATGGGGGCTTGGGCCAGTCTGTCAACACACACCTCCCGAGCAGCTGCTACGGACGGTCCAGCCTCAGGGTCCAAACCCAGGTCTGCCAGGCGCCCAGCCACTCTTCCTGCTGGTCCAGCTCTGTCTTTCCTAAGGGATGCCTGAGCCCTAGGAAGGCCAGCCCCTGTCCACTGCCTCAGCCTCTCCCGCTAGTCCCCCATATATCACCTGTGCCAGTCCCCTGATGGTCCCCAAACCTTGGTTTGGAGCTCCCCACCGTCTCTGCCTGGCATCATCCACCCCACCTTTAACATCCTGGTGCAGGGTCACAGTAGCCTTGAAACCGTCCGTCCTCAAGGCCCTGGCAGAAGCACACACATACTCAGAGGGAGGTAAAACCACACACACTGACCCCGAGTTATTTACATACTGGTCCCCACACCCCCAGGACTGCCCGGCAGCCGCTGGTCTGATCTGGTGCTGTGGGGCTCCCACTGGGGCATGTCCCTGGGGTCAAGGCTGCAGCACCTCCTCTTCACGCTCCAGCGCCCAAAGCAGCGGGGGACTCAGGGCTGATGAGCGTCCGCT
The DNA here is from genome assembly GCF_052094955.1 of Ictidomys tridecemlineatus. NCBI lineage: Eukaryota > Metazoa > Chordata > Mammalia > Rodentia > Sciuridae > Ictidomys > Ictidomys tridecemlineatus. The sequence continues at coordinate 10,568,926 of NC_135487.1, read as the reverse complement.
GATGAACAGGAGCGAGTGGGACGCACGTGGGAGGGGGGCCTCCCTGGGTCCCCAAAACCACGACAGGAGAGTGGGTTGAGGTGTGAAGGGCACGGCCTGGTGGTCCCTCCCAGGAGTGAGTGTGGCAAGGAGGGGACTGGGGTGAGCAGTGGACGGTCACAGGGCAGATGGGCCGTGGGCTGAGCTGGGAAGGACAGCCCGCCCCAGGGAGGACAGCACACATCTTGGAGCTGTCTGGACTTCGTCCGCTTCAGCAGAATTCCAAGGACTGGGAAGGTGAATGTGAATGCACAAGGAAGAGCTCCCCGCCCCCCACGTGGCCCAGTCTCAGGCTGGCACCTGTGGGGGAGGGGTGCTGACCGGCAGAAGCCCTGGGTTCTAGTCCCCATTCTGCCATTGATTTGCTGTGTGACCTTGGGCAAACCCCCGCCCCTCTCTGACAGCCAGTCTGTACAATGAGAGGACTGAGTCAGCAAGGAACTGGCAGGCAGGAAGCTGGACGCTAGGGAGCCAGAGGATAACAGAAGCACCCATCCCACCCTGGCAGGGCCTGTGGTGAGCCAGGAACCCTGGGCAGGGTCTCTGCTCACCTTATCCTCCGGTCCCTGTCTCAGACTGAAGGGGGCACAACAGGGACTCCAGGAAGCCCCTCCCCTGTGAGGTACTTGTCCTCTCTGCAGGGGTCCCGCCCTGTCCCCTCTCCCCCAGAGCTGTCAGACTGCCAGCTGGGAGCCTCGGCAGCTGTGTCCAGTGTCCTGCATCATGGTGACTCAGAGCCGTCCTCCACGCCAGATCCAGTCACTCCGAGACAGGACTAAGAAGGACACTTCTGCGTCCTCAGTCCTGGGACCCAGAGCCTGGCCACAAGCAGAGCCATCTTTCCTCCTCCACACAAGGGCAGAAACACCCCTTGCGTGTCACCCGGGCATCCAGATGTGACAAGACTGTCCCTTCAGAGCCGCCTCAAAGAGGCCAGACTTGAAGGGCAGAGTGTGGGGGGCTCCTAGCACCTGTGCTGAACAGAGCACCTGCCCGTGGAGAGTCTTGTCTCGCTCACCCTGGCACAGAGTAGGTGCTTTGCACATATCCCCTGAATGGAGGAATTCAGGCTGCCGAGGGGATGTGGGAAGGTATGCGAGGTAATGAGGCTTGTGCTGCCGGCAGGACTACAGCCCTCCCCCGTCACCCGAGGATACGGGAACCCAAGGATGCTCCAGTACCTTACATAACGCACGTAGTATTTGCATGTGTGTCCTGCCGTACACCCTCCAGCACATCATCTCCACAGCACTGGCCATACCGGGGACAATACAGACACTCTGGGAAGAGTTGTTAGACTGTATCTGTTACAGAATAACGACAAGGAAAAAATCTGTATATAGTACAGAGGAGATTTTTGGCTTTGGATATTTTTTTCGATTTGCTGTTGTTTGAGTCCACAAAGAAGCAGAACCCATGGATTCAAAGGGCTGACTGTATTTATTTTTAGCCTTAAGTACCTACTATATGTCAGTCATTTCGTGGGCATTATCTCACTAGCCCTTAAAGCTATCCTATGAGATGTGGGTTTTTTTTTCGTGTGTGTGTGTGTCAGGGGGTACTGGGAATTTAACACACACACACACACACACATATACACATATGTGTGTGTGTGTGTGTGTGTGTGTATATATATATATATATTTTTTTTACTTCTTTTTTAAAAAGAAATATTTTGGGCTGGGGATGTGGCTCAAGCGGTACCCCGCTCGCCTGGCATGAGCGGGGCACTGGATTCGATCCTCAGCACCACATAAAAATTAAATAAAGATGTGCCCACCGAAAACTAAAAAATAAATAAAAAATATTTTGTTTTACTTGTAGGTGGACACAATACCTTTGTTTTATTTTTAAATAAAACTGAGGATCAAACTTAGGGCTCGCTAGGTGAACGCTCTACCGCTGAGCCACAACTCCAGCCCCCGAGCCTTTTATATTTTTTGATTTTTTAAAATTTATTTTTTAGGGGCTGGGGATGTGGCTCAAGCAGTAACGCACTCGCCTGGCATGCGTGCGGCCCGGGTTCGATCCTCAGCACCACATACCAACAAAGATGTGTCCGCCGAAAACTAAAAAATATTAAAATAATTCTCTCTCTCTCTCTCTTTAAAAAAAAGAAAAAGAAATAAATATTTAAAAAATTATCTTTTAGTTGTAGTTGGACACAATACCTTTATTTTATTTATTTTTATGGGATGCTGAGAATCGAACCCAGGGCCTCCCAAGTGCTAGGCAAGCGTTCTCCCACTGAACCACAACCCCAGCCCAATACATTTTTTGATTTTGAGACAAGGTCTCACTAAGTGGCTGAATTTGGGATCCTCCTACCTCAGGCTCTCAGATTACAGGCATGTGCCACTGTGACCACCATGAAGTGAGATTTTTTGGGGACAGTTACCAGAGATCGAACTCAGGGACACTCAACCACTAAGCCACATGCCCAACCCTATTTTGCATTTCATTTGAAGACAAGGTCTCACTTTAGTTGTTTTTTTTTTTTTAATATTTACTTTTTAGTTGTAGTTGGACACAATACCTCTACTTTATTTACTTATTTTTATGTGGTGCTGAGGATCGAACCCAGGGCTTCATGCTAGCACTCTACCGCTGAGCCCCAGGCCCAGCCCCTCACTTTAGTTGTTTAGTGTCTCACTGCTACTGAGACTGGCTTTGGACTCACAATCCTTCTACCTCAACCTCCAGAGTCACTGGGATCACAGGCGTGCACCACCACGCCACGGCATGAAGTAAGATTTTTAACCTCCAATTAACAGATGAGAAAAACTAAGGTTCTGGGAGATGGAGTGTCACACTCAGCTTGTGTGAGCTGAGCCCTGAATTCAGAGCCAGGTCTGCTAACACCGGCGCCAGGCACAGAACCCAGACTTTACCTGGCAGAGGGAACCCAGCCTAGAGAAAGGGAGCAAGGCCGATGCCCACTCCAATCCCAGCTCAACTGACCACTACCATGGCAGCCCAGCTTCTGCTCTGCAAGAGACCCTAGTCCCACCCCAGGCCCCTGCCACCAACCTTATCCATCTTGCAGGTCTGTCTTTAGTGACAAGGACAGCTCCCTGCCTGGTTTACAGGGCGGTACAGGAAGGAGCCTGATGAGTATATGGAGGTGGGTGTCTCAGTCACTGAGGCGCTGATTGCCCTTTGGCTAAGAGATCTCCAGTCACCCTCCCCAGGGGCCAGTGCATGTGTGTGTGTAAATGTGTGTGCAAGTGTGACAGTGCACAAGGACAAGGGTGTGTGAGTGGCGGGGACGTACACGTGGAGCGCGTTCTTGCGTAGGGGAGTGTGAATGAAGGTGCGTGTGATCGGATCCTACCGCCGCTGCTCCCACAGAGGCCACCCAGGGCGCAGACAGGGACCTGTGCCTCCGCGTACTCTGCCCTAGATAAGCCGGGAGAGGCGGCCCAGCCTTCTTCAGCCAGAGCCCTGGTCCAGCCACGAGGCCACCAGTGGCCTCTCCCTGCCCTCCGCACCCCCACCCCGGTCCCGCGACCCCCAAATGAGGAGTTGGGGTGAAGAGGCGCAGGTCCTCGAAGCTAGGGGCTCGGGCGAGGCGCGTGACTTCTGTGAGCCTCGGGTCTGACTCCGCGCGCGAGACGCCAGGATGGAAAGGGTTCCTGGGCGCAGCTCCGGGAGCCTGGTCATTGTCGTTAAATGAGTGTTGTTGACTGGGAGCCCTCGCGCCAGAAGCCTCCCTGCCCCGCGCCCCGTCCCTGACCTTCAGCTGCGGACACCGGGCGGTGCGGCAGGCCGAGGGCCAGAGGTCCCCGCTCGGCGGCCCGCGGACCCGGTCCCCCGCGCGGGCGGCAGCGGCTGCAGGTGCGCGGTGGGGGCGGGGCCCCCGCGCCGCCCCCGCCTCCCGCGCTCCGCGCTCCGGCCCCCGCCCCGCGCCCCGCGGTGTCGCCGGGCCCTGGCGACAGCGGGCGCGGCGCGGGAGGCGGCGGCGCGAGGCGAGCGGGACGCAGCGGCGGCGGCAGCAGCGGGGACGACCCGGCGGGAGCGGAGGCCGAGCCGCGCGGAGCCCGCGCCCTGTCACCCGCCCGCGGTGCCCCGGCCCCCGCCCCGCGCCAGCGCCGCGCACCCCCGGCGCCGGAGACATGAGCGCCCCGCGGCCCGACGCACCCGAGGCGCAGCGGCCCGGCCCCGAGGCCCCGTGATGGGCTCCTGCGTGTCGCGAGGTGAGGGGCGGCGGCCGGGGGTGGTGGGAGTGGGGACCCGCGCGGAGCCTGGGCCACTCGGAGGAACCTGGGACGCGGCCCGCCCTTCACGACCGGCCGCACCCCCAGCGGACGCGGTGCCAGTAGGGGACAGGATTTGGGAGGGGTGAGGACGGAGAGAGCGCGAGGAGGTCACTGCATCCCGGGGCCCCTCCGATTCGCACCTGGCAGGTGGCGAGAAGCAGGGTCCCCAGCCACGCTTTCCTCCCAGCAGCCACACACCCCCTGCCGCTGCCTGGGAGGCGAGGGAGGCTTCTGACTCCTCTTTCTCGAGATTTCAGGGCACTAAGAGAACTAGCAGACCCCCTCCTTGTCCCCAGACCCAGGCCTTCTTAGCCCACCCTACCCCAGCTCCTTCCTCCCCTCCTGGGTTCCCTGTCCCTGAACCCATTGGCAGGAAGGGTTAATGGTGAGGAACAGGTTATAAAGGAGGTCCCCTCCCCCATCCTCATCCCTAACTCCTGGTTCCTGCCTCCTTCCTTGGTCAGGGGACAGGAACAGAGGGCAATTGATTTTCGTAGTAACTGCTGGGCCTTTCTCTGGTCTCTGCGTGACACCCCAGCTCTCCCCAGAGTGGTGCCAGGGATCCACAGTGACCTGCCCTCATCTGGGGGCCGCCTGTCCTTGAGGGTTAGGGTCATGCACAGAGGCTAAGGGGGCAGGGTGGGCTTGGGAGCCCCCCTTCCCAACATGCTGCTGAGCAAGGTTGCAGGAAAAGGGACCAGGTGGAGCTCCCTGGCCCCCAGACCCTTCACCCCACAGTGGAACCCGGGGGCAGGGCTGGGAGTGGGGGTGTCTTTGGCCTTGTCTCAAGCTCTACAGGCTGAGGCCACTTTGTCTGACCCCAATCACAAGTTGTTCTGGGGTACCACCCCACCTGTCACCCCAGTAGCTTCTTCAGGTGCTTGGGGAGGGGCTAAGCAGGTCCTGGAGGGGCCCTGGACATCTGGGGGAGGCTGAGGAAGAAGCACAGTATCCCTTCTCCACCCTCCCGACTCTGAGGGGCTCTGCTCACTAGTTCATGGGACATTCAGGAAAGTGACTCAGGACGTCTCTGGAAGGTGGGATCACAAGTGGGGGAGAGGAAGGAGCAGCTGACTGTGTGGGGCTGGATCGCCCTTCACCAGGCTGATACCACCTACACCGTGCCAGGCGTTGTAGGGAACCCCATCGAGGGACCCAGCACAGCACCTGTTCTGTGGGGCCAGTGGCCGGGAGGGAGGAAAAGCGACCATCAGAGCAGAGTTGAAGGTTCTCTAGGAGTCGCAGCTCTTAGCGTCCCAGATGTCCCCCGGGATCTGACCATCTCCAGTGGGACCAGCTTGGGTGGTGGGGATCTGGGTATTTCCTTCAGCGACTGTGTTTGTTCTCCACGACGCGGCCATCTCGTGCCGGGTGCCATGGACACCCAGCCACAGATGAACTCATCTGTGCGCCGAGGACCCACTGAGCAGAGGCCAGGGAGGAAGAGATGCCCGTCAAGGTCAGGCTGAGGCTGAGACCTGAGTCCCCTGACCCGCACCCGGTGCTCCCCCCACGGCACCCTCTGCCAGGGTTGTGTGAGGTCACACTGGCTGAAGTGACCTCTGCACCCTCCCTTTTGCATCATGGATTTCCTAAGTGCCACCCCCCAGCTAGTTGTATATTCCAACCTTGTCCCTCTCCTGAGCCACTTAAGAGTTTTGACACATACCCAGGCAAGTTGGATAGAGGAGGGGAACTAGAGAGACAGAGGGTGACCAGTGTTCCAAAGCCAGTGCATGGAGGCCACCCCCTCCAATTGTCACTAATTGGGTGCTTACAGCTAACCAGGTACTAGTCTGAAAATTTTAGGGACAAACAGCTAACCTAGGTTGTATACCACCATAGTCCCCATTTTATAGACAGGAAAACTGAGGCAGAAGGCGATTGAATGACTTGCCTAGGGCCAGGTAGCCAGGAAGCAGCAAAGCTAGCTCCCTGGCACTCTGACTCCAGAGCCTCGGGGTCCTGAGTCTTGGCATTGCCCAACTGTCCCTCGGCTCCTTGCTGGCACCTGTCCTATTCCCCTTGAGCTGCCGGGTGTGGGCCTGAGCCCCCGAAGTGGGTCTCCACACCTGCACCAGTTGCTAAGAACGTCTTCTAAGTGCCAAGGTCAGAAGCATAGCCTCAAGTGGAGGCCAGGGACCAGGAACCTTGTACTCATGGCCACAGCGAGTCTGGCGTCCTCACCCAATTGGCGCTGCTCAGGCCAGGCCCCACCTGAGAGAGCCATGCTGTGCATCTGGTGGCTTCTGCTTCCCAACCTGCTAGGCTGGAGTCCCTGCCACTCCCTAGCTCTGTGATCCCAGCCAGTGTGTGTGCACCTCAGTGTTCTCATCTCTAAAATGGAGATGCAGCAGTGTTGTAGTTATGGATTGCTGGGGGCAGGGAGTGGCTTGATTCATGTAAAACACCGTTGCCAGGACCTGCCACGTGGTCGGCGCTCATGAGTATTAGCTATTACGCCCGTTTTTAGTTTGTCCGAGCAGCTCTGTGCGCACAGCTAGCCCAGACCTTCCTGGCTGGACTGGGGAGCCGTAGAGGCAGAGCTCGGCCTTCCTCTCTGGGAAGGAGCAGGGCTGGCCCTCGAGGTACTAAGGACAGGGCAGAAGTGATTGGGTCCAGTTTAAAGCAACAAATGCAGTTTCCAGGAGCTTCTTTGTGTTCGTTACCTATTTTTAAGCTATCGTTTGTTGGGAGTGTCTCCTGAGCCGCGCTGAGCCTTTGCTCTCCTGACCTAGTTAGTTCTCCTTCAACCCTGGGAGGGGGAAGTGGGGCTCAGAGACGTGCAGAGCCTTACCTGGGGTCACCCAGCCAAGGCATGGAGAGACCGATTGGAACCCAGGCTGGGAGGGGCTGGGAGCTGAGTGGGGAGCCCCTGCTTTTTGCTTTCTTGTGTCCCCCCATAGACAGGTGCTCGGTGCTTAAAACCAACGCTTAAAACCAACCTTCTGGAATAACTCAAATGGCTCACATTTGGCTGGGGCTCTGCCACCACTGCCATTATCAAACTGCCCATCCCATGCCCTTGGCCCAGTAACCTTCTCCCTCCTGTCCGTGTCCTCTCCCCCACACCAACTGGTCAGCCTCCTGGCCCCACCCTGGAGGTCACCAGTACACTGGGCACCAAGAGGCTGCAAGAGCAGAAATGGGAGAATGAGGATTTTCTTCTGGAAGGTCAGACATCCATGCCGTCTAAACGGAAGCAGGGCTCTAAGGGGGCCAAGCAGAGCCACCCACAATACCCGCCGTCCCCAATCCCTGTCTGGAAGGTCGTGGCATTGCTGGTGAGCAGCCTGGTACTGGGCACCGTGGGGAGAGTGAGGAGAGGGCAGGGGGGACCTTGCCCTTAGGTGCTCAGAGTGAGGAGCAGGATAGAGCCTTGGCTTTGGAGTAGTGAAACGGGGGAGGCGGGACACACACACACACACTCACACACACACACACTCACACACATACAACACACACTCACACTCACTCTCACACACACACACACAGTGGCGTGAGGCCACTCCCTAGAGATCAGCCCTGCTTAGTGGCTGGGGAACGTGCTTTGGAGTTTCAGACTGGCCTAGGTTTGAGCCCAGCTCTGCCACTTGCCACCTGGTGAACTTGCATTAAGACTTCTCTGAGCCTCAGTTTCCCCATCTGTGCAGTGGGCATGGTGGTGCCTGCTTTGTAGCATAGTTGTGAAGATTCAATGAGAGGGGACAGGGGAAGGCCTAGGACAGCACCTGGCGCAGTCGGCATGTGATCTACAGTGACCTGCTGCCAGACCTGGCCCATTAGGGCTGCCGGTGAGGGAGGCACCTGATACAGGAGGCCCAGCTGCCTGGAGGAGGTGAGGCTGGAGCAGGGCGTCCCCGAGGCTGGTGCCAGCTGGCAGGGAAAGTGGGAAGGAGCCGGGCGTGTGCGAGTCCTTGGTAGGGGGTGGAAAGGGACCCCCCTGAGCCTCTTGGAGCTGTCGTCATGGCTCAGGTGACTTGTAAACAAATGTCCCAGGGAGCGGAGGACACTCAGTCCGCTGGAGACCCAGCATCTGCTAAGCTCCGTGACCTGCTCCCTGGGCAGGCGGTGACTCACCAGGCAGAGGCCCGGGACCCCGGGGCAAGCTCCACCCGAGGGTAGGACTAGAAAGTGGCTTGTGGTCCAGGAGAAACTGAGGGACAGGGACAGGGGCGCTGCCAAGAGAGAGCGCTTGCCGCAGCAGGAGCTCGGCCGCAGCCCCTGGGCCCACGTCTCGACCCACAGATGAGAAGCCCAGGTACCCGGGGGCAGCACGTGCCCAGCCCAGGGGCTGGCAGGGAGAGCGGGCAGCCCCTGAGAGCCGTGCCTCTGCACCCCTTCTCCCAGAGCTGAGGTCAGAGCTGCCCGTCACAGCTGGTGGCAGGCACCCGCAGTGGGGACTGGAGGCGTGGCCTAGTGCATTTGCCACAGGTGCCCTGAGGAGCCTGGAGGAGAGCCGGTGGCTGGCTGGGGAGTGGCAGCGTGGCCTTGGGCCCAGGTTGCTGTTTGTGCCCTCGCTGGGCTTCTGGGAAAGAGCAGGGCTGAGCATGGCACCCTGTGCCCTCCCCGAGTGCAGAGCCCTGGGAGACTCTGGGAGCAGATGGCAACCACGGTGACTAATAGGCTGGGACACAGAGCCCCAGAGACCAGCTGCAGGCACTGGGTGACTCTGAGGAAGATGCCCGAGGGGTTGGGGCTGTGCTGCAGACTCCCCCAGGGAACAAGCGGAGAAGGCCAGTACAGGAGCGTTGCAGCAAGAGGGGTTTAGGTTAAACATCAGGATGAACTGTCCAGGTGGTGAGACTGGAAACCTGATAGAGGACCTCAAGTAGGAAGGCCGGAAGCATCCTGGCTAAGTCGAGGGGAAGCTCTGGTTGAGGACAGAGGGTTGGAGGAAGCATCTGGATGAGGGGGCTCTCCTTGAAGGATCAAGATGGCCTTCCATGTTGCTGTGGCAACCAGAGGCCTCTCATTCCTGTGGTGGGGGGAGGTGTGGGAGGAAGCAGGTCCCAACGGGGCCTCAGACCTGGAGGTCAGGGAGAAAGAAAAGGATGACCCCCAGAGCTCCCTGGGGAAGGGAGGTAGTCACAAAAGCAGAGCCAGCGTCCCTCGGGCTGCCCCAGCCCCCACCCCACATGAAACTCTGTGTTTTTCCAGTTGCTAGTGGTGGTGACGTGGCCCGGTCCCAGCTGGGCTAAGAGCAGCCTGTGATTTCACCCTAGGCTGGTTCATTACCTGACGTCTCCATGGCAACCAGCCGTGACATCACGGGCCAAAGTCCTCTGGGGGAGAAAGTGAGTTTTGCAGAGGCACCTGCACCCCAACTGGGCTGGGGGCAGGCAGGCTGGGGGGCTGGGAGCCGGAATCCCAAGGCCACCACCAACCATGGCACAGGCATGACCTTGTCCGAGTCATGTTTCTGCCAGGCCCAGCGTCACCCCCAACCTGCTCTGAGCTGGCTCCCCTCTCCGCCAGCTGCACCCCTGCTCCGCAGCTAGAGGACTTACGGACAGCTTCAGGGGACAGCCAGGGGCCCTAGACATATCCCAGCACTCTCGAGGTTCCCAGGGACAGCCCGTAGCTGGGGCCACCCTGTCCACAGCCTGGCAGAACCCCAACTTGCAATAACATGCAGCATCTCTGCACCTTACATGTGGCTGATTTCAGACTTGTGACTCGACTCATCAGAATAACTATTTTGCTTTTTTTTTTTTTTTGGTACCAGGGATTGAACCCAGGGGGGCTTAGGCACTAAACCAGATCCCAGCCCTTTTTTGTATTTTATTTAGAGACAGGGTCTCACTGAGTTGCTGAGTGCCTTGCTGATCTGCTGAGGCTGGCTTTGAACTCTCAATCCTCCTGCCTCCGCCTCCCAAGTTGCTGGGATTATAGGCATGTGCCACCACACCCAGCTATATTTTACATTTTGACCCAGGGTGCCCACCGTGAAAATTCTCGCTACACGAGTGTGCAGACACACACACGTATCCGTGTGATTCCAACAAAAACTTCAAGAAATAAGACTTCAGCCGTCTCTGCCCTTGGCTCTGTTAGTCTCTGCTCTATTCAATTCTGCTGTATTTGCTTTAAAAATAGACCAAGTTTGCTGGGCGCGGTGGCGATCGCCTGTAATCCCGGCAGATCCGGAGGCTGAGGCAGGAGAATCCTAAGTTCAAGGGCAGCCTGGACAATTTAGCAACAATGTCTCAAAATAAAAATATAAAAAATAAAATAAAAAGGGCTGGGGATGTGGCTTAGTGGCAGATCATCCCTGGGTCCAATCCCCAGGACTGGAAATATATATATATATAAAATCAGTGACGCGCAGGACCTACCCAGAACATTGTCTTTGTAGAGATGGAGACTCTGAAGCCCATCTAGCTCAGGGTCACACAGCCAGGACTGGGGACAAGAGCAAGCTGAGCTGGGTGCTGCGGTGTGCAGGCACATGGCTCAGCCCACAGGATCCTGTGTCCTCCCTGCCCTGACCTCCTTATGCCTCAGTCATGGGCAGTGGGGGCAGTTAGCCATGGCCCTACCCTACCTTCCCTTTTCCCAGCCCCAGCCCCTGCCAGCCTCTCCCCAGCCTCTCCCCAGCCTCTTGGCGGCCCTTCACAGCCCTGGGCTGGTCTCGGCACCCACTAGTCCCCTCTGCGTACTAAACCAGTGCAGCATGGGTGAAAGCAGGTGTCACTTCTGTGCTTACCTCCCCACCCCCCACCGCCGGGGCCGGCCACACTCTCTGCTCTGGGATCCCTTCCTCCACTAACACGCTGGGGCCTGGCCCGAGGGATTGGAGACCAGGACGTCTGGGTTGACCGGGGCTCTAGTGGTCTCTCTTGACAAATGCTGGCTGGCTGTCGAGGCCCTGCATGGCAGGCATCCAAATATTCCTGCCTTCCTCCTGGAAATAGATATGTATTGAGTACCTGTTGTATGCCGGGCCCTATGGCAGGTGCTGAGGCTGTCATGGTGAATGAGATGGACAGAGTCCAGAGGAGCAAGACAGGCTGAAGGGATGGAAGGGCAGGTGTCGTGTCCAATAAGATGGTTTTGGCGGGGGATATTACTGAGGTCACAGCTTTTGAGCAAAGACCCAGATGGGACAAGAGAGTGAACCTGCGATCATCTGGGAGGAGAGTTCCAGATGGAGGGAGGGAAGAGCCAGTGCAAAGGCCCTGAGGCAGCAGCGTGCTGGGCCTGTCTCAGGAAAGTGCAGGATCGTCAGCAGAATGGTCAGCGTGGCCAGAGTGGAGAAGGGAGGGCAGTGGGAGATGAGGTGGGACAGGGTCCTCCAGGTTGAGTGGGTGATTTCTTCAGGAGACATTGGAAGCAGGGGCTTCCTCTCCACAGGGCCCTGTCGTAGCAGATCTGCTCTGGTTAGACCTCCTTCATTCCCACCAACTCCCCCATCCTCCTGAAGTCTCCAGCCTCTAGTCTCTTGGCCTGGGGTCCCCTGCACTACAAGCAGCCCCCTTAGGGGAGTCCAGCGAGACCCAGACATGACATCTTCCTTGTTGTCTCCTGACCCTTGAAAAACTCCCAGTCCTGGCCATGCTGGGGAGGGGGGCCGCTGGCTGCTCCCCTCCCTGCCCTGCCCCAGTCTCTTGGGGTCAGACATCTAGTGGGGGGTCTCCTCTGCAGGCATCTCACATTTCTGAGTGATTCTCGGGGACCCCCTCTTCTGGTACGTGGGTGGAATGGGCAGTCAGGTTTGGAGGAGCGGTGAGTGGCTGGGGCAGCAGAGTCTGCTGGCCCCTCAGAGGAGGCTGTCCTCAAAACACGGGGTCCCCAGGGCCTCTCTGTGTCCAGTTTGGGATGCTGATAGACAATTCCTGAAGGACAAGAACAGGCTCCCCCGACTGCTCACTTTACAGATCAGGAAGCAGAGACCAGGGAGGTAAAGTCACGGGGTAGTCCCATCAGGAGCGAAAGGCAGGTTGGGTTGACAGATGTTTGGGGCAATTCCTCAGAAGGGGACCCTGACTTGAGAATTCGGGTGCAGCTGATGTATGAAGGGCGGGAGCAGGAGGGCGTGGTGTCAGGCCGTCCTGCAGGGGGCGCTGGAGAGTCAGTAAAGTGGAATTTCCCATCCCAGAGGAAGGAGCTGGGGCCCGGCCACTGATGGTCAATGGCTGAGGCCACACAGGAGTTGTCCTGTGCTGCAGCAAGATCTTTGGATCAAAGATAGATGGCATATATATCGGTGGTCCCAGAAGATGATAACAAAGCTGAAAAATTCCTATCACCTTGTGATATCAGAACATCATCCATCTTGGCCCAACACATTGCCCCCCCCCCCCCCCCCCCGTGAGTGGGCGTGTGAACTAAGGGATACATAGTAGCAATACAATAACTATGTGTAGCACATAAGACTTCTTATTTTTTGAGTTATAGATGGACACAACATCTGTATTTTATTGATTTATTTTTATGTGGTACCAAGGATCGAACCCAGTGCCTCAAGCATGTGAGGGGAGCGCTCTACCTCAGAGCTACAAACCCCAGCCCAGCACATAATACCTGATAATGATAATAAATGATGCTGCCACTCTCTTACGTATTTACTAGACTAACTTTTCATCTTTTGGGGGAGAATCGAGCCCACGACTTGGCACTGTACAGCTGAGCTCCACCCCCAGCCCATACCCGTGTTTCAGAGTGTACTCTACTTTTTCTTTTCTTCTTTTTTAAGTGGTGCTGGGGATGGAACCCAGGACGCTGCTCAGCTGGGCAGCCCTGTGTCCCTGCACATGCCAGCCCAGCAGACGCCTGCTTGTTAAAGGAGAGTCAACTGGTCCTTTGGTCCATCCAAAAGGTGGCAGCTCTTTGCCTGTTAGTCCCTGAGGACCCCTTAGTGGGATAAGATGATCCTGACCCTGGGCTCACGTGTACGTTTGTGTCTTAGGCTTGTTTTGTTCATGGTGCTGGGGACAAAACCCAGGACCTGAGCATGCTGAACACACAGTCTACCACTGGCTTGCTCCCCCAGCCCTGTGTCTTAGTTTTTAAGAAAAGTTTTTTTTTGTTTTGTTTTTTTTAATTTATTTATTTATTTATTTTAGTTCTCGGGGGACACAACATCTTTGTTGGTATGTGGTGCTGAGGATCGAACCCGGGCCGCACGCATGCCAGGCGAGCGCGCTACCACTTGAGCTACATCCCCAGCCCTAAGAAAAGTTTTTAAAACTACAATGATAAATTTTAAAATAGAAGAAAACTTATAGAATAAGAACATAAAAACCACACACACACACACACACACACACACACATTTTGCAGTGCTAGGGATTGAACCCAGGGTCGTGCACATGCTAGGCAAGGGTTCTACCACAGAGCTACATCCCAAGCCCTTTTTTATTGTTTTATTTTGAGACTGGGTCTCACTAGCTTGCTGAGGCTGGCCTGGAACTCGCCATCCTCCTTCCTCCTGAGTGGCAGGGATTACGTTGATGAGTGCAGCTAAGTGTTCTCCGGACATAAAGGCTACACAGTAGTGCACAGTAGCCTCCTTGACTTTCACCAGCACTTCCTGACTCCAGGCAGCTGCCGGTCCTGCAAGCCCCACCCACGGCGGGTGGCAACGCAGGTGTACAGTTTTTACCTTTTACCCTGTATTCTTGCCGCACCTTTTCTGTGCTTAGAGGACACTTGGCACTGTGTCACCGTTGCCTACAGCGTTAGGTACAGTAACACGCGGTGCAGGTGTGCACCTAGAGCGTTGGCTTCACCACCTATGGGGGTGTGTGGCTGCACCACTAAGGTTGGTGCAAGTACACGAATATGTCCACAGGACGACAAAATCACTTAGCAACGCTTTTCTCAGAACACCACTAGCCCAAGGGCAGCCTTCCCAGAGAGCCAGAGAAAGTGCCCACTGGGAGGGAAGTGTATGGGGGCAAGGGGGCACAGAGGAGGAAGGGACCCAGAGACACCGGGTGGGACATCCACTTTGTCCCCAACTCCAGTGACCTGCCTGGCCTGGGCTGTAACTTCCCTGTGCCTCTGGGTGGAGGGAGGACTGAGTCAATCCAGAAGCCACAGTGAGGATGAGGATGGATGAATCTGGAACACACTGGCCAGAGAACCCAGAGGAGTTCACAATGACTGGGTGATGTGGAGGGAGGAAAGGCAGGACAGAAAATTCCTCAGAAGGTTGGAAATTCAGACCAGAGCCCAAAGGAGGAGTCGGACCTGGGACATGAGTATAGGCATCGTTAGGAGTGGTTTTTTCTACTTCTGTGAAGAATGTTATTGGTGTTTTAATAGAATTGAATGTGTAGATTGCTTTGGGGAGTATGGACATTTTAACCATATTAATGCTTTCAATCCATGAACGTGGGATGTCCTTCCATTTGTTGTGTGTCCTCTTTGATGTTTTTCCACCAGTTTCTTGTAATTTTCATTGCAGAGATCATTCACTTCTTGCTTAAATTTATTCTTAGGTATTTTATTTATTATTTTTGCAGCTGCTGTGAAGGAGATGATTTCTTTCTCAGCAATTCTGTTATTGGTGTATAAAAAAGCTACTAATTTTTATGTGTGGATTTTGCATCCTGCAGCCTTACTGAGTTTGTTTATCCTTTCAATCAATTTTTTTTCGATTGAGTTTTTAGATTTTTCTCTGTATGAAATCATGCCATCTGCGAGCAGAGATAATTTGACTTCCTCCTTTCCTACTGAGATGCCCTTTATTTCTTGCTTCTGCCTGATTTATTGCTCTATCTAGGGCTGTGCTTTTCTAAGTGTCTCCTTCTTATTTCCAGATCTGTTCACAAGTGCCCACAAAGACTGCCCCATGCCCCAGGGCACAGAGCCCAGGAATCCAGACCTGCCCTCCAGCCACCCACCCACCATTGTTGCAGACCATGTCACTGGCAAGGTAACCTGTCACTCATCATCCCCCCCATCTGCCTGTTCCCTGGTTCCTAGACTGACCCCCTACAGATCCCCACAGAGAGCGAAAACCATTCCAAGCTCCTTCCTTCCCTGCCCAACTCAGCTTCTTCCTGTGGCATTGGGCCCCTGCCCTTGAGGTTTGTTGTTCAGCCCAGGGAGGGTCTGGATTGACCTGGGCATCCAGAGACCCGGCCAGCCCTCTTTGAAAAGATAACCGAAGGTCCTCCCACCCAGATTAACTCAGCCTTGCAGACAGCAGGGCCGCTACCCGCCTGTGACCCTTCACAACCTGTACCACCTCTCAAGAACACAAGAGTGGAATTCTCAGTGCAGGTAGATGAGGAAGATGTGGCTAGGGAACCCAGATCTGGTGCATAATTTCCACCCCACCCCCCAGATTGTGACCTGAACTCCCAGTTGGACACAGTTGCTTTTTTTCTTGAGCACCTACTGCATGAAGAGCACGGTGCTGGGCACTTAGTGTCATGTCATTATGCTTCACCACAACCTTGGGGGTGGATTTAGTCTGCCACCTTCCACAGAAGAACAGAGGTTCTGAAGGTCAGGTCCCTAGTCCACAGACACCTGGCTAGAAATGACAAAGTGGAGAGCCACACCTGGGTCTGATCTATGGCCTCTCCTCCCAGTGCCACTGTGGCTCTCCTCCTCTCTCTGCTGCCGGGTGACACCAGGGCATGACCCAGGAGTGCAGACTCCACCTCCTGGAGCACCAGAGGCCGACCCACACCTGCCCTGGGGAGCCAGGGCTCGGCCATCTGCTGGCAGGGTGTGCCGAGCCCTGCCTGACCCTCTTTCTCCTCTTGCTGTAGGACAAACAGATGGATTTCTGTTGGGATCCTTGGCAGGTCAGTGCACTTGCTGTCCCCAGTTTAGCCAGCCGCAGCTGACACCATCTGCACCTGCTGTGCCCAGCCCAGGCCCACATCCTGCCAGCCCTGGGTGGGGGGATAGGCCCTCCCTGGCTGTACCTGCCCTCTCCCGGCCCACCGCCCAAGGGCCTGGGGTGGGCTGCAGTGGTGTGGGGACACCCTCTGGCAGCCTGCCCTCCTGCTGACTCCTCCCTGCTTCCTCCAGAGGTGCTTCCAGACCACCAACGGCTACCTGTCCGACTCCAGGGCCTGCTCCGGCAACTACGGCGTGGCAGCCCTGGCCACCTCGTCCCTTGTGGGTAGGTTCCAGCCGCCTGCTCCTGCCCTTGGAGCTGGCATGCTCCACCTCGTACGTGAACTTGGGAAGGCAAAGCTGAACTGCCGCTGGAGGACGGCGGCCCTTTGGATTCCTTGTTTTCCAAGCGCCGGGCTCCATGCTGGGCTCCGGGTGACCGGAGGGTTCCTGCTGCCAGGGGTTGAGTGGTTGGCTTCTGAAGACGCTCGAGGTTGGCCCAGATTTGGGGGATGTCTGTCTGGTGTGGTCTCCCTGCCTCTGTGCCACCTGCGTCTAGCGGAGCCTGGAATAGGATCCTGTGCTGAAGGGTCACCCTCCAGCCCGAAGGAGTGTGGGAGGCGGCCGGGGCTGCCGGGGTGCTCAGCCTGGATCCGGTTCTGGGAGTCTCCTGCCAGCCCCCCGAGAGCTTGCAGCCCCAAGTGCCCCTCAGAATTGGCAGCGATTGAGGCAAGGGGGCTGGCTTTATGTCCCCCACTGGCCATTCCTGTGTGGCCCTGGGAGGACTCTGCCACCTCGCGGCCTCTCAGAGGGGACAGCCGCAAGCCTCAGCGGCTCTCCAGAGAGGGTGCGGGTGTGAACCAAGACAGCGCACCGCAGGCGCTGGGGTGGGCACGCAGCCTGGGGAGGGCGGGCTGCGCTGCTCCCGGGACGCTGCTCCGGGTGGCACTGACCAGCCTTCCGGGCCAGCCCACCTGTCAGCCAGCTTCGCCACCCCCCCACGCCTCAGGCCCCCCTTGCATGAGATCCCTCACGGCTCCCCGGAGCACCCTGCTGCCCACGCTCCCCTGGTACCTGTGAACCCCACTCCCCCAAACCCCCGACTGCTAGCACCCTGCCACCCGGGGGCTCAGCTCCCCCGCTCTGCCTCCCCTGGGCCTGTCCTGCCGCCCCAGGTCCCCATTTGCTCTGTGGCCACCTCTGTGGCTTCAGGAACACTGTGAACCCCAGGTCTGTGTTCTCGGCCGCAGGTCACAGAGACGCAGAGCCACCCTGCCAGCCCTGCCCCTCCGTCCACGCCTGAGAACCCTCTCCTCCCACCATTCCAGTGGCCTTTACTTTTTCTGGGTCCCTGCAGTGACCCCCCGTGGTGCCCTTGCCTTCACCCTTGAACCCTGATCCTCCGATCAGGAAGCTGGTCCTAAACAGCAGGGCCAACCTGTCCCTCTCCTGCTGCGGCCCCCGCTGCTGTGAGGACACCTGAGCCTCAGCCTGGCTCTCTAGGCCCAGCCTGGCCCCTGGGGGCTCCCATCTCCTGCTGTCCTAGTCCTGCGGTCACCCCCGTGTCTCCCCGGGGGGCTGGAGTCACACCAGGCGCTTCCCGCCTCTCATCTCTGAAATAATAGCCCCAGCCTCGCCCCCACCTGCCCAGCCCCAACCTGTCTCCAAACTCCAGGCCGTTCCTCCAGGCAGCCCTCCCTACTGGACCACCCAGGCCTCACTGTCAGCAGAGCTGAGAGCAGAGATGCTCCCAGGAACTGTCCCTGGGTGGGCGGGGCTGGGGGACCCTGGGTAGGGAAGGAAGTGGGGTGGTGGCCACCCAAGAAAGAAGCACTCAGTGGCCCCCGTGTTCACTGGGAGGAGGACACTGGAGGGGCAGGCATGTGAGTGGGTGGGGTCCTGTGAGGTGGGGTCCAGCTTGGGAGGGCACAGGGCAGGCCTGGGGCAGTGAGTGAGGCATGGGCTGGGCATGGGGGAAGGCACAGGTGCAAGCCACAGGTGTGTCTGGCATCGGGCTCGGGGGATGTGTGGTTGTGGGGTCCAGACCCTGGGGTGGGCCAAGGGTATTGGGGGTCCGGAGCTGGGCCTTGTGGGACAGCCATCGATTGCCCTCAATGACCCAGGGGTGGTGCAGAGCATCAAGGACACATCACCAAGCCCACGGCCATGGCACGGGGCCGGGTGGCCCACCTCATCGAGTGGGAAGGGCTGGAGTGCCCAGCAGTCGGGCTGGGAGCTGTCCCCAGCTGAGGACGAGCATTACTGCTGCCTCCCGGATGAGCTGCGAGAGGCTCGATTTGCTGCAGGTCAGCAGGGGACAGGGAGGAGACAGAGGTCACCACAGGTGGCCACTGCCTGGGCAGGGAAAGTAGAGGCCTGGGGTGGGCAGGGCAGGGCGTCCTTGGTCCCCTGGGCACGGCTGGCCAGCTCACAGGCCTGCTCTGGCTGGGAGGCCCTGCCCGCCCGCCTGTGTCCCCAGCGAGCCGGCCTCACTGTCCCCCAGGCGTTGCTGAGCAGTTTGCCATCACCGAGGCCACTCTGAGCGCCTGGTCTTCGCTGGACGATGAGGAGCTGCACCCCGACAGCAGCCCCCAGGACGCTGTCCAGCTCCAGGGTACAGCCCATGGGGGCCGGGGCGGGGCGGGAGGAGCAGAGCACAGGCCGTCCCTGCCCTGGCACCAGCTGCAGCGTGCGTGGCCTCCCCTTCCTCCCCTCAGCCTCGGTTTGTGCTACAGAATGGGACGGGGGTGCTCACTCTGCATTGGCCACGGCGTGTCCCCAGCAGAGGGACAGCCACTGTGATGTAAGAATCAGGCGTCTGCCACACTAGGCACTTCCTTAGTCTCCCCCGCAGCCCTGGGAGCAAATCCCATTGTCCCCACCCCAGAATAAGGAGACCGAGGCGCGACGAGGTCCAGAGGCTCACCCGAGGGTCACAGCGGGGAGTGTCCGAGCCAGGATCTGGAGCCGACCCCCAGGCACCCCCAAACACCTTTCTAGAACTCCGAGCGACTAGGGAGGGGGTCAGCGAACCTGGGTCCTGCATTAAGTCACCTCATCTGATCCTTCCTCTGACCGGAGGGGAGCACTGGTTGTCCGGGTCCTCTGAGCCTGCTGTTGACTAGGCACTGGGCTCAGGGGCTCTGCGCTGTGAGCTCTCCAGCAGGAGAGGGACAGGTCTCGTGCCCTTGGGCTCCCTCACACGCCCAGAAGGTGAGCAGGGACGCAGGCCTCAGCGCCCCACCCCCTGTTTGGTTTTCCAGACCTGGAGAGCGTCTACCTGCAGGACAGCCTTCTGAGCGTTCCCTCACAGGACGACAGTCTTCTGGCCTTCTCTTCCCCGGGCCTCTCCACGGACGGCTGGCCCTCGCCCCAAGAGCCCCCCGTCACAGCTGCCAGCCACCGTCACCCAGCTCTGAACAGCAGTGTCAACAGCAGCTCTTGGGGGCCTGGGGCCCGAGGGCGGGGCCCACCTGCAGGGCTCCCTGCCCTCGGTGAACAGCGGCTCCCTCTCTGAGGAGGACGAGGTGTTCTACAACTGAGGCTGACCCCTCTGCTCCAGCGGCTGCTCAGACCTCCACCTTGCCTGGCGGGCAGCCCAAGATTGCCGGGACCGTGGGGTCCGAGCTGGGCACCTCCTGACCCTCAGGGCAGCAGGGATGAGGCCAGCACTCCTGTGGACCACTGTGTGCCTCTGCGGACCTGCCCAGCAGGGGAAGCCATGGTCTCCCTCTGTCTTCTGAACTCGGCCACGTGGGCACCTTCCCTGCAGGCCTTCTGCCCTCAGTGAGCTCCAGGACTCTCAGCAGATGCCAGGGCAGCTGGCCCCAGGGAGAGCGCCATGAGAGGAACTGCACGGCCACTGGGAGCCCGGGACCCCACCTGGAGCCTGGCTCCGCTCCTCCCTACTCCCTCTGTGCATCTGTCCCTGTCAAAGATGGGGTGGTCTCTACTGGTAGCTCAGCGCCCACTCCTCCGCAGTCTCCGGAGTGTCTGTTCCTGGCCCTCTGAGCCTGCTTCCTTGGTGTCCCCCCCACCCCGCCCCGTCCCCCTCAACGTTCTCTGGTGACATTAAAGTGGTGGATTCACCCTGGATGAGCTTGGCCTGGTCTCTGCTCCTGACGGCATGTCCTTGGGCCCTGTCTGGAGGAAGTAGGGAAGGAAACGTACCGCTGGTTGACCACAGCCTTCCACATGGGAGAGGCCCCGTGCAGGACGCCCCAGGCTCATGGACTCCCCAAGGACAAACCTGGGGAACCCCACTTGATCAGCCATGGCTCAGCCAAGGGAACTAGGGCTGGAGTGACAGTAATTGTGCAGAGTCCTGTTTATTCGTGAGGACAAGCATCAGAGGACCTGGGCGGGAGGGCTCTCCCCCAGCATCTCCCTGCTGGGGAGTGGGGCACGAGGAGAAGAGCAGGGATCCAGGCCTGCAAAACCCGGTGGCCACCAGCAGCCTCAAGGGCTCACTCTGGGCTAGCACAGGGGAGCCAAGGGGCCAGCCCTGGGAGCAGGATGGATGGCCGCTCAGGAGCGCCTCTATTTTTCTCAGGAGCTTTTGGTTGGGAACAGACAACCCCCAGAAAGCACAGGTGCCATCCCTTCATTCCTGAACTTCATGACCACTCGCTGGGCGCCCTGTGCCCCTTACGCTCGCAGCCCCATCCAGGGTGGGGTTTGTCCTTCAAGCAATAACTGCTGTTGGCCCCAGGATGGGACACAGCGGATGCAGGGCCTCTTCAGGGCTCCGTTGCGCTGCCTGCTCCACAAGGCACGGAGCTGGGCTGGAGGGGTGGGTGGGTTGTGGTGGGGAAGAGAGGAAGGTCTCTGCCCGGCCTGGCATGGGGTAGCTGGGTAGGCTCACTTCGGGGCAGGTGGATTTGTCAGGTTGGAAATCGCTTTCTTCAACTACAACAGAGGAAACGGGGTTTGGGGAGAAAGCACGTGCAGGAGGCTGAGAGTGGGGCCCTGGCGTGGTGACTCCCCTAGTGGTGGGTTCTTGGGCCAGCGTCTGAGCTGCAGCCTGGTGGTTGTGCAGAGGGGTCCCTGCCGCCCAGAGCGGCAGGCCGGCTGTTAGGGGTAGCCAAGGCCCAGTGGCCACACTGATTCAGGTATGGGGCTTATCAAAGTCTTTTCGAGGCCCCCAAACCTTGAATGGAAGGATGTTGGTGCCCCCCACCCCTCATCGCCCTGCCGTTGAGACCCTGGTACCTCCACCCAGGACACGAAGCCCACAGCTCTGCCCCGTGACGTCACGAAGAGGGACTGAAGGTTCAACAGCTCAAAGAGGTTGTGCGTCTGGAGGGGAGGTTGGTAGGAAATGTTGGTGGGCAGGGGACCCTATGCCAGGACCTGAGTGAGATGGGGGGCCCCCCCGGCAGGCTGGGGAAGGAGGGACCTGTCCTGCAATATCTAATGTGACCACCAGGGGTCGCCAGAGTCCATGCAAGGAGCAGGGCAAGGCTGTGGTGGAAAAGTGGCCTTTACCAGCAAAGTGCCCCCCAGCCCCCTGGTCTGCTGTGCTCTTCCCCTCCCCAGGCTCTGTCCTGAGTGGATACTACATAGGGAGCATGCGCTGGACCTAAAATTAAAAGCCACCAGGCCCCACGTGACACTTAACCCCTCTCTCTACCCAGAGGCCTGTGCCCTTGTGGTGAGGGGCAGGTGGGCGGCACCTGCCGAGGAGGAACAGGCCCCGGGAGCAGAGAGCAGCCCAGCACAAGGGAGGGGCTGCCAACTGCTCCCTGTGTGCCCACCCCGCAGCCCGAGTCTGCCCGCATTCTCTAGTGCTCCCCGGTACCTGGTGCAGGGAGGTCTCTGGGGACAGCTGCAGGGTCACCGGTTCCATGGGGCAGCCCCCAGCCAAGATGTCCTGGAGACACCGCTGGAGATGGAGGACACACAGTGGGGGGGTCTGGGCCAGCCTCCCTCCCCAGGCTGCCACTCTCAGGCCACCTCTCGGGCAGGTCAGCTGGCCCCTCCCGTCACTACCCTCTGACCTCCCGACTCGTCCTCCAGAGGACCTACCTGTTGTCCTGGAGCCCAGGATGGGGGGTCGGTCTGGAGGGCCTGCACCAGCGGGGCCCTCGGCACGATGCCCACCAGGATCTGAGACTCTAGCAAAAGCGGAGAGAGAGCCGAGTCACAGAGAAGGAATTCTCCTTTACCAAGAATCTTCAAGGTCAAGGACGGTGCTGCGCCCCACGTCTCTGAGGGCGTGGGGCAGCCTGGGTCTGCTATAACCCTGACTGCTCGTTTTACAAAGGAGGAAACTGAGGCTTCAGGCACAGAGGACCTCTTGTCCTGCCCAAGGTCGCCCAGCTTCTGGCGTGGGGGTGCGGCAGCTCAGGTGGTTGGGAAGGCCGCCTGGGGGGGCAGGAGGGTAGCAGGACTGGGCTTCCTCCTCCGTTTCCCACAGGAGGTTCCACAGCCAGCTCAGCCAGAGCAGGAGTGAACCCAGGGGCCCGCCATGTTCTGTGGTCCTACTGTGTGCTGGGGGCTCGGCAAGCCTCTCTCTAGCCCTGGGTTATCAGGGGAGTTTGCAGGCTGGAGGAGCGAGCTTGGCATTTTAACCCTGCATCCAGTAAAATACAAACTCCAGGCTGGGTGTGCCGCTCAGGGCCCGGGTTCCTTCCCCAGCAACACAAGGAAAGGACTGGAACTAGAATTATAAGCGCTCTCCCCGCCTGCAATCCACAGAGCTGTTTCCTGGGTGGGCGGAGATTCTACCGCCTGGTCCCCTCTGCCTGGGACCTCCTTGCTTCCTGTGACTCAGCAGAAGAGATCTTTCAGGTCAACTCTTTGTTTAGGAGGAAAGCCTCTTGGCAGGGTCAGCCATGTGCAGCATCTTGAAATGGGATTCAGGCCTGTTCTGGAAGGTAGTGCCGAGGGTTTCCTTAGGGTTCGGACGAGTGCCTGATATTTGGGTGATGACCTCTAGCAACCTTCTACCATAGTGATCCCCGTTTTCCAGACAAGGGCACTGACTTATGCAGCCACAGTTCTTGAGCTCATCAGTGGCCTCTTGAGGCGGCACACGGGGGACCCATAAGGTTGTGCAGGTTGCTCACTGCCCCAGATGCCAGCTCAAAGGACAAGTAGGGACTAAATCCAGCTATGTCATGTGCACTTTGTCTCACTACACAGAGGGGACGTGTGGCTGGTAGTAGCCCTGATGGAGCAGGGCCACCCCTCCCCAACTTCTCTTTACTTAGATACTGGACTTTCAAACAGGAAAGATGTCTGGTTCCCTCCTTCCCTGAGATTCCGTTTCCGTGGAAGAGCCACCATTCATTTGTCTACAAACATGCTTTGTCACTGGGAGAGGGCACTCAGGTAGGGAATTCTGCAGGGAAGCCCGGAGGGAAGCTTCTGGAAGACCCTAACAGTGGCCCATCAGCCTTCCCCAACCCACAGGCCACCAGGCCAGGCTCCTGCAACGAGCCCCAAAGCTGTTCATGGGGTACCTTACAACACCCCTCTTTTATCCCTTAAACACGTGGTTTTATGTCCATTTTATTGATGAAGAAACTGAAGCTCAGAGAGGTGAAGGGACTTGCCCAACGTCACACAGCTGCTAAGCTGCAGAGCCTGGATCCGGTTGGGATCTACACCCTGGTTGCCTTTTCTGGTCCTGATCCTTGGAGGCCCTATGGGAAGGCAGAGGGAGGCCCCCGCCCCAGCCCTTCCCTGGCACCTGTGCTCTCTACCAGGGGGTACTCGGCCACGTCTGTGGAGGTCACGACCTTGACCACCTCCTGGAGCGGCATGTCCTTGGCCAGCGTGGTGAGAGAGCGGTTCATGAAGTGCTCCACGGTCACAGGGTGGGAGCTGCGGGCAGGGGGATGCTCCCTTTAGGTCCTGGAGTGGGGACATCAGACCCCAGGATGGGGCCGGGGCCCCTAGGAGGGTGGCTCTGCTGGGACAGGACCCACGATCCTCCAGTGCGGGAGGAGACTGAGGGGCTGTTGCAATGAGTGCCTCCCGGGCCCTCGGGTGGACGGGAACCTGGGGCCATGTCACTGAGGCCCTGCGTCCCCGACCAGCTCTGCTGGGCTGTTCCATTCGGCAGCCTTCCTGGAGAATCTCATTGGAGGGGAAGTTAGATGGGAGGAAAAAAGACTTTAAAATTTGGAAGCCCCTGGAGTAGCCACCCGGGCCTTGCAGCAGGCAGCTGAGGCCTGGGGCAACCTGGCAGTTTGCATCCGTGGGCGCCGAATCTCAACCCAGGGGCCCCGAGCCTCAGATTCCCGCTTCCCTGGGGACAGGAGCTGCGTGGGTCCTCCCTGGGGGAGCGAGGGCCTCGAAGCCCACTCCGTGTCCACCTCCAACCACGAGCCAGGACCCCAGAGAAAGAGCCAGGAGGACAGAGGGGACCTCAGATCTGGTGCTGGCCCTCAGGACCTGGCGCAAGACAGCACCCGAGCCCCAGCTTCAGGCAGCCAATGCGGCCCCGGGGAGGCTGAGGCCGGGGGCCCCGAGTGCCGGCCCCTCCCACCCCGTCCCCCATGGCTGCCGAGGGGCTTCTTTGCCCCCCCCAAGCGTGAGCCGCCTGCTCACCCGATTTTGCGGCCCCGAATCCACGGCAGGAAGGGCAGCTTCTTGACAATGATGGTGCCGTCGTAGAAGGACGGCTGGCAGCTCTGGGCGATGGCGTTGGCCGCCAGCACCGCCATCAGCACGGGCAGCGCGTGCACGATCTGACCCGTCAGCTCGAAGGCCAGCAGTGCCGTGGAGATGGTGTGTGTCACCGCCCCCGAGAAGGCCGCCGCCCCTGCGGGGAAGAGCCGGGGTGGGTGGCTCAGGCGGGGGGCCAGCTTCAAGGGGGGAGGTGGGCAGGGCCACGACCGTGGCCAGGGTGGGAGGTGCGAAGGTGGCCAGGGTGGGAGGTGGCCAGGGTGGGAGGTGGCCAGGGTGGGAGGTGGCCAGGGTGGGAGGTGTCTGGGAGGTCCCTGGCAGCCACCACTGGGTGTACCGTGGAGCCTGGGCATGGTCAGAGGAGAGGGATGGGGGGATTGACACAGGGACAGGACAAGAACCAAGAGGGAGTCAGGAGGTGACAGGCCTCCGTGGGAGTGGGGGTCAGATTGAGGGTCTCAGTAACCACTCATGGGCCCTGCAGTGCCACCAGCAGATCCAGGGCCCCCAGGAGGTTTGTGCCCAGGCCGGGCCCTGACCACTCACCTGCCAGAGCATAGCCCCCGGGCATGATGGGGTTGACCACTCCTCCAGACACGATGCCCTCGGGGAAGGCCACGGAGAGCGCCTCCCCCAGGAGGCGGCCGATGGCAGCTCCTGCACACAGACGGGGTGAAGGGGACAGCCCTCTGTCCCTGGGACCATCCTCAGTACCACCCCGGGAAGGAGGAGGTGAACCAGGGCCATGGCCCTGCCCCAATACCCCTGGGCCTCCCAGACCCTCGGGACCCCAGACTCACCATACACAAATATGGGCAAGAAGTAGCCAGCGGGGATGGGGATGGTGGTGGCCAGGATCAGCATCCAGAACTGGGGGTGGACCCAGAGCCCGGAATTAGAGGCCTCGGAGCCAAGTACAGGGCAAGGGAGGGACAGGACCGAGGGAGTTCCTAGGGGGGGCTGCCATCAGGGATGCAGGGGATGGTGCCGACAAAGGGCCCACTGTGTGCCTGGCACCTGCCAGTTACTTTCTTTCCTCCCTCTCAGCCTTCCCTGGAGGCAGAAGCCATAGCAATCCACCTAGAGACTAGAGACCGAGGGTCAGAGGGCCGAGGCCACTTGCCCTGGGCACCCAGTGAGCAGGGATCAGATGGGGGACCCCGGGTGGAAGGGCTCCATGCCGCCTGAGGCAGCCCCAGCCCGCCCAGAGCTGGCCTTGGCAAGTGTGCCCACCTTCATGACGAGGAAGAAGGCCAGGGTCCCGAAGATGGTGAAGCGCGGGTGGTGCCATTCGAACCACAGGTTCTGGGGGTCAAGCTCCGTGGGCCAGGGAGGGGACGAGTTCCGGCTCATCAGGGCCCAGGAGTTGTTGTCGAACAGGGAGTCCAAATGCTCACTCATGGACAGCTGCAGCAGGGTGGGGGGTGGCAGTTTCGCAGTCCCCAGCCCCCTCACTGCCCGGCCCTGCCCCCCAGATCCTACTCTGCCGCTCCCCAGTGGGGACCCTGGGTCAGCCCTGACCTCCCGGAGCTAGCCTCTTCACCTATAAAATGCCACACAGCATCTCCCTTGGAGGGTGTTCTGGGAACTAAGTGATAACGCTCACAGAAGGGACATGAATAGGGTCCCCCACTCCCGCCACCCCCGCCCGCCGCCCCTTACCCTGGAAGCCAGGAAGCGGCCCACGCCAGGCGGGTAGGTGATGGAGGCCAGGACCAGGGCGGCCAGGGCCGAGTACAGAGGCTTGCTGGGTTGAGAGGATCGGCTCCAGTGGGGGCCTCCTCTCCCCAAGAAGGGGAAAGGGGGCTCACCCAGGCAGGGGCGGCTCCCACCACCCCAGGACTGACCCCAAGGCAAAACTAGGGTGGAGGGAGGCCGAGCTGGGGTGTGGGTCAGACACCCCAGGGGACCTGGGCTGGCGGGACAGGGCCAGGCCAGGGCAGGGCAGCCAGGTGTCCTGGCCGAGGGGAGGGAAGACAGGTCTGGGAGGGAGGTGGCTCGGGGAGGGAGTTGGGGGGCAGTGGTGTAAGGACTCAAGGAGGGGGCTGGGGTTAGTGCAGGGGCTGGCTGTGGGGACCTGCACAGGGGTCAGCAAGGGAGTGGGGTCTCCCCAAGTGGGCAGTGGGCTAGGGAGGGGGTTGTTTGATGGTAGGATAGGGGCTCAGTTAGGGGCACAAGGCTGAAGTGGGGACCCCCTGAGTGGTCCCCAGCCTCAGCCCGCAGCCCACCTGGTGGCCAGCAGTTTGGAGGTGAACCGATTGGTCTTGATGAAGCCTAGGAAAGTCCGCTGGCAGAAGAGGTAGGCGCAGCTCAGGATGCCGCAGATGGCCCTGCGGGGGACAGGAGGTGAGTCCAGGGCCCCTGCCCACTTGGGCTGGAGGAGGCCCCCAGCTGGCTCTCAGGGACCACGCCCCGGCTCACCCCAGTGCCACAAAAAAGAAGATCTCTGGCAGGTCAAAGGGCACGTCCACGCGGAAGCTGGTCTTGTAGAGGGAGGTGATGGTCTCTGGGGCAGGAGGGCAGCGCGGGTCTCAGGTGGCACAGCAGGTAGGGGGGGAGGTGGAAGCAAGATGGGCCCTCCCTCAAGGCCACCCCAGGGCGCCCCCCAGGGCCTTCCCCCTCCTCCTGCACCCCAACACCCTCCCACCCTCCCGGAAGGAGGCACAAAGAGGACGCGAGGGGGAGAGGGAGGGGGCAGACGAGGATGGACGGAGGGGGGAGGGAGGGAGGAGCGGGCCGGCGCGGTGGGCACCGCAGCCCGCGCTCACCCTGCTCGCTGTTGAAGACGGCCAGCAGCCGGAACATGAAGGCCCCGCAGGTGGCAGCGAAGAAGCCCCTCCAGTAATCCCAGACGGAGAAGTGGGAGGACATGACCTCCACGCTGAACAGGACGCCTGGGGCCACGCTGAGTCAGGACACCCGCCCGCCCCATCCCTCCTGCGGGAGCCCCTGCCGCCCCGTCCCTGACCCTTTTCTGATCTGCTCTGCAGCCTGGACAGCCAGGGCCACCCTCTCCCCAGAGCGGGGGAGGTCAGGGCTTGAGCCCTGGGCAGAGAGGACCGCGCTGACCCGGGAGCACCAGCCAGCTGTGGGCTGTCTACCCGTGTCCTCCTTTCTCCTCACCTGTCACGCAGGGACTGCTTTGATCCCCATTTTACTGCTAAGGAAACCCAGCTCAGAGAGGTCAACTCACTGGCAGGGGCCACACAGCGGGAGCTGGGCTTCAAACCCTCGTCTGTCTAAGGTAACCCTGAAGCCACTGAACACCTGCCAGCCTCCTGGGGGGGGTCGTGCCCACAGCAGGACGGCAGTGAGAACTAGAATTCAGCCCAACCCCTCCTCCTGACCCGGGGCAGGAGCCAGCGGACCACAGGGGCGCGTGGGAACCCGAGTGCAGGGGCAGGGGCCGGAGGGAGGGTCTCACCGCTGAAGGGGGCTGCGAAGACGGTGGCCACGCCCACTGCCGCTGCGGCCACCAGCATTTCGTTTTGCTTGCTCTTGTTCTGGGGGGTGGAGTCCTGGGCTCGAGCCCGCCTCCTCCCCACGGGCCCTCCCATCCCCCCAAGGGGCCTCCCGGGCGCTCACCTGGGGCTCCCCGATGGTCCTGGTGCGCACGCGTCCCAGGTAGGCGGCAATCATCACACTCAGGTGCACGAAGGGACCCTGCCGAGGCGAGGCGTGGGTGCAGGGCCTGGGGAGTGGGGGGCCCACCCTCGCTGCTGGCGGAGCCTCCCCAGGGACAACAGGTTCCCCTCTCACATCTCCCTCCGAACCCCAGGGCTGTCCTGACAGGACTCTGCCCCATCTGGGGACCTGGCTTGTCTGTCCCCCCAGAACTGAGCTCAAAGGCAGGACTGGCTGTGGTGGGGGAAGGGCAGAGGGGCGGGAAGCCGGGTGGGCGCCCCACACTGCCCGTACCACTTTGCCCAGGAAGATGGTGCTGCCGGTGGCCAGGGTGCAGGAGAGGCCCACCACCTTGGCCCCGAAGTTCTTGATGTCCAGGTAGTCCTCCAGGACCACCCCCGACAGGATGGTCTTCAGCTCGGGGATTCCAGAACCTTGGCGGGGAGGGCAGGGTGAGAGTCAGTATGGGAGCTCTTAACCCTCTGCCCTGGGCACAGGGTTTTCATGTCACCCTCAGGTCCCAGCCTCCTACACCCACGCGGTTCCGATTCAGAGCCTCGCTTTGCAGAGGAGGAGACTGAGGGTCAGAGATGTGGGCTGTTTTCTGCTCAGGTCTGGCAGACCTCAGTGGCAGGGTAGGGGGTCCCAGGGCGGAATGACAGGCCACACTGGAGACGCCTGACAGCCCCCACTCTCTGGAGGCTGCACTAGAGGCCTGGGGAAGCTGGCTGCCTCCAGCAGCTGCTCCTTGGTCTGGCCTTGGCCAGCCTGTCAGGGGAGCCTGCCGTCACCTGTCCTGTTTCCCCCGCCCCCCGGAGCCCCATGGGACTTCAAAAGGCTTGGGCAGGTGAGGGCTGCAGTGCAGGACCCCCGAGAGACTGGCATGGTGCCCACGAACTCACCGCCAGAGAAGGGCGTGATGCTCTGGGAGAAGCCGGAGGAGAAGGAGAGGAGGGCCACTGGGTACACGGTCCAGGAGAGGTACCGGAGCAGGTGGCTGTCCCCGATCTCCCGGTACAGCCACTTGTGCGCTGGGGATGGCCAGGTGTCAGGGGGCCACCACAGCCTTTCGTGGGGGACACTTGCTCACCAGGAAACAGAGATTCACAGCCACCCAGTGAGTGGCCGACCCCCAAGAAGTGGCAGGAGTAGGACCTGGGTCCCCACATCCAGTTTTGCTACTTCCTAGCTGAGTGACCTTGGGCAAGTGACTCAACCTCTCTGGGCCTTTGTTTTCCCATCTGCCAAATGGACCATTGTGGATGCCTCCCTCTCAGGGTCACCAAAGACTACAGGAGACCTGTAGAGGCCTGAATGAGACCCAGTGGGAGGCCCCTCGGGTGACAGGTCCTCATTAAGGCAGTGGATTCTCCAATGAAAGTTTTTAGACCTCTCCTGCCCCATGCCTCCTCCTCCAGAGAGGCCTCAGGGTGGAGGCCAGCTGAGGGACAGGGACAGAAAGCCATATGCCTGGAGTCCAGGGTAACTGAGCTGAGAGCAGGGAGCGAGGCTGGAGGAGGAACAGGAGACCCCAGCGCTCAACTGGGGAGGGGTCGGGGAGCAGCTGTCTCCCTCACTGTCCAGATGAAGTGACTGCCCAGAGAGGGCCAGGAGCTTTCCCAGGGCCACACAGCAAGTCAGCAGCAAAGCCAGGGTCAGCCCCAGGCCTCGTCCCCAGGGCCCTGCCCACCCTGCTGCGCTTGGCAGCCCACGTGGCATCCCCGGTGTGTGCCCGGAAGCCCGAGGTCCAGAGCGGGCGAGCCGGGGAGGGGCTACCTCGGACCACTCGCGCGATGGCGAAGTTCATGGCGTAGCTGATCAGGGCCATGAGCACCCCGAGGGTCATCAGGAAGTACCAGTCCTCGCCCACACGGAACAGCTTCTGCTTCAGCCACTCCAGGCCCCCTGGGCGGAGCACTGGGGTCACCTCCTGGGGGGCCAGCAGGGACGGCCCTCCCTGGAGGACTGCTGGGCGGGGGCGGGGCCAGGGGAACCGGAGGCGGCTCTGCCTCCTGAGGGCCCAGAGGACTGGGGGCAGGTAAAGCCAGTCCTGTTGTCCCCCCAGAGAGCCTTTGACTTGCCCCCCCTCCTCCCCGATCCTGGGAGTCCTGTGGAAAGCGGCCAGGGGGTGGCCCGGAGCGGGTGGCAGTGACAGCCAGCGTCTCGGCAGGGTCTGGGGTGCACAGAGCGCGTCGTCCCAGGGCCTGGGGCCATCGAGCCTTGGGCCCCAGGCAGCGCCCCTCCATGGTGGCCAAAGGCAGAGGGCAGACCCCGGTGCGGCTGGCCCACAGACAGGCAGGCCCCTGCGCTCCCTGCCACCCAAGAGAGCCCGGGCAGCGCGGCCAGGGCTGAGGGGGGGAGGGGCCGGGGTGGGCTGGGGCTGCAGGTGACGTCCCCAGGGATCTCTGGTGGGGAGTGGAAGGACCTCACCTCGGATGCCTCGGCGAATGCGGGGACACGGGCCCCACAGCTCCTGCAGAGGCACGGGGCCCGAGGAGCCCTCACGCAGCCCTACCAGCTCCTCCATGGGGCCCTGAAGAGCAGACAGACAGACAGACAGACCCTGGGTGAGCAGCCTCAGCCCCACCTGCCTCCAGCCTCTCCAGGTCTCAGTCTCCTGAGTGGAAAGGCAGGTCCCGGGTGCCTGCGTAGCTGGTGCATGTGAATGTGCACTCGGGCACTTCTCAGGAGGGGACGCAGGTCCTGGTCACAGAGGCTGTGTCCCCGAGGGGTGGAGGGCGTGTCTGATGGGCAGGGTGGGGGTTCCTAGGCATCCCCCATGTCCAGCCCAGACCCCTGGCCGGAGCCTCTCTCTCCCTGCCCCTGCACCTGCTCTCCTGGGACCCTAGGCTGCTTCTACCACCCAGGGATGTCACTGTGTCACTGCAGGGTCCCCCTGGTGACTCTGATTCCCCAGGCCCATCCCTGGGCAGCTGTGACCCTCCACTCAGGCCGCAGGAGGCAGGAAAATCCCAGGCCCAGAGGGAGACCCCTCGAGCATCCAAGTGAGGCGCTGGCTCCTGCCCCGACCTCTTCCTGCCTTGCCCGCCCCGGCCCCAGCAGGTCCCAGCCATGTCCCCGCGCTGCTCCGGCAGCTCCTCACCCGTCAGTCCTTCCTGCCCTGCTGTCCTGCTGTGGCCCCCACCGGCCTCTTCTAACAGCCTCTTCGCGTCCAGGTCTAGTGCACCTGGACAGGTGTGCACTCCACCAATCAGCACGCTCCCCGCCCCCGCCCGGCCCAGGTTCACTGTGGCATTGAGAACGTCCTTGACAAACCAACCAGAACTGCCTGCGTCCACTGAGCCCGCAGAGCAGGGCTGCCCACGGCGGGGAGGAGCGGAGTGTCCCGTCCACACCAGAGCTGGCAGAGAGTGGCAGCTGACTTCACAGCAGCACGGGTGGGGCTCCTGGGGGCCGGGCTGGGAGGGGGACACCAGTGCTCCTGCAGGACAGGGAGAGGTCCCCCGCTGAGGCTTGGGGCTCTGGGTTCTCAGGGCCGACATGGGAGCGGGAGAGTGGGGTGTGGAGCAGGGGAACACACTGGCGGCGGGTGGGGAGCATGGCTGTGCTCTGCCGAGTGGTGGCAGGGCTCAGTCCTCTGAAGAATGACTGAGTGCTCACGGAAACCCAGCGAGGTGGCAGTGTCAGCCTGTTTTTTTTTTGTTGTTTTTGTTTTTTGTTTTGTTTTGGTACCAGGGATTGAACCCACTGAGCGACATCCCTAGCCCTTTTTATTTTTTATTTTGAGACACGGTGTCACTAAGTTGCTTAGGGCCTCCCTAAATTGCTGAGGCTGACCTCCAACTTGATCCTCCTGCCTCAGCCTCCCGAGCTGCTGGGATTACCTGCGTGCATCACGGTGCCTGGCAGTGTCATCCTGTTTTAAAGAAATGGCATCGCAGAGAGGTAAGCTTTCTTGCCAGAGATCAGAGAGGCAGGCCGGGTGTGTGGCACACCTACAATCCCAGCTACTTGGGAGGCTGAGGCAGGAGGATGGCGTGAGCACAGGAGTTCAAGCCTAGCCTGGGCAACGTTGCAAGTCCCCAAGACCCCATCTCAAGACACCACCACCATCACAACCAGACGTGGTTCTGCCTTGATGGTCCCATCTTGTTCAGGGGCAGGAGGAGCCCAAGGACAGTGGCCTGGGGTGACTGAACCCTCAGAGCCTGCTGAGGAACTTGACTTGATGTTTGTGTCTGGACCTTCAAGTCCCAGAAAGCTGCCAGTCAAACCCACAGCATCCCGGGGCACCGGCTCTGGCCTGGGGCCTCTAGGTAAGTGCCCCAGACCTGGTCTCACCTCAGCAGAAGCTAGGAACACAGGCATCAGGGGGAGGGTAAGGGAGCAAGCAAGCTTTGTGTGCCAGCCACTGGCTCTACCTCTGCAATTCAGCTCATCCTCCCCACACTCTTGGGAGTCAAGGGTATCATCACCACTTTGCGGATGATAAATGGAGGACCAGAGAGGTGCAGTCACTCAGCAGAGATCACACAGCAGAGGCTGCACTCAGACCTAGACTGTGCAGCTCTTCCCCTACTGGGAGTTCCTCCAGCCATGATCTGGGCACCAAGCTGAGGGTTTCTTTTGCCACTTTTAGAAGATTTGGGCAAGGGATATGGGACAATTGCTGACCACCCCAAAGCCAACACCTGAAAATCGCAACGGTCCTTCATTGATTTGCTCAGTTCTGGGACCCTGGGCTGCCTCTGCCCTGGACGCCAGGCCAAGTCCATTCACGTAGGAGCTGGAGTGTTGTTGGTGACGTCAGGGGGTGAGGGCTTGTGCTCTGTGTGGACTGGGCATGCCCTCACCTTAGCCTCTGTGACTGTCCAGGATTGGATAGGGACTGCCCTGTTGACACCTCAAACCCCAGTCTCTGGTCTCGGACAGCTGCCACCACAATCCCACGGCCAAACCACGCCCACATCCTTGATCCCTGGTCCTTCGAGCACCAGGAAACTGGGAAGAGGGCAGCAAGGAGACACAGTCCCTGGGGTAAGTCCCTCCCAAAGCCACTGTCCCCAAGCCAGCCTCCAGTTTCTCCAAGTGCCTGGCAGACGTACAGATGGCTCAGTAGGTTCCGAGCAGGTTTGAAGCCAGTTCTGCCAGCCAACCCTTTCCCCACTTAGAGCCTCGGTTTCCTCTTCTGCCCAATGAGGATGGCCTAGGACAGTGTGTGCCTGTGCCTGTGAGGGCCAGTGCCTCCCATGTCCAAGTGCCCCAGCCCAGAGCAGTGCCCGGCACATGGGGGAGGTGTTCCACCCCAGGTTCCAGAACCCTGGCCTCGGGGCTGGCTGAGAACAGGTCTGGGTTCCTCCCAAAGCCCAAATCAGGATCTTGGGGAGTGACTTTCTTCGCCCCAGTACCGAGGATTGGACCCAGGAGCACTTTACCACGGAGTCACGTCCCCAGCCCTCCTACTTTCACTGGGACACAGGGAATGGGCTAAGTTGCCCAGTCTGGCCTTGAACTTGCGGCCCTCCTGCCTCGGCCTCCTGAGTGGCTGGAATCACAGGCCTGGGCCCAGCTGGCTTTGGGGAGCTGTGTTGGTGAGAAGCCTCCAGGTGGGTGGGGCCACCTCTGGCCTCCAGGGACTGGATCCTGCTGGAAGCTCCTCCCATCCCTGTGATCCCCAGGAAGAGGTCTAGAGTTAAGGAATGGCCTTGATGACCTTTTGAGGTCCCTCCTGGCCACGGAACCGTTCAGTATTTATGTGCATGACGCCTGGGCGTGGGGGAAGGGAGGAGGGCTGGTGGGCGGGGTGGGTAAAGGGATCCGACGTCCAGGGGCCATGACTCAGGCCCTGGGCACCATGACTGAGTATCTGCATTTAGCCCTGGCTCCTGTCACCCCGGCGGGTGGCGGGCTCCTGGGCCCCCCATCCTGCCCCCACCTCACTCAGTGCTGGTCACTTCCCTGCCAGAACCCCCTCGGTCAGTTATGTGACCGGCCAACACAGGCAGGCATCTCCACAGTGACAACAAACTTCTCTTGCTGCAGCGCCACCCTGGCCCCTGTGCCCTGCCTGCCCCTGCGTCACACACCAGTAGCCCCAGTGATGGCAGGAGTTCCCGAAGGGGAAGCTCCGGGCTGGGCTTCGTGGGAGCCGAGAGGAGAGGCCATCCGTCTGCAGGGACCCCCTGTCCACAGGGAGACCAGCGAGCCCTGGCAGATGGGGGGGGAAGCTGCCCAGAAGTCTTAGATCAAGGAAGGCCGTGGCACAGGGATAGGGACAGGTGTCATGGGCACCTGGACGGGGCTCTGGGTGGACTGGGTTCGAGAGGAGACTGGAGGTCCCCGACTGCTGCTGGACAGCGCAGGCCACCCTGAAGGGCCTTCCCCTGGCTTCCACCTCCTGGCCCAGCCCCTCAGCGGCGCTCTCTGAGCAGGGGGTGGACACACGGGGCTTCTCAGGCTGCGGCTCCAGCCTGTTGCCATAAGCGCATGTTCAGGGTCTGGATCTGACACCTCCGGGTTCCCGACCCTTGCTCTGAGGTTCCATTTCTCAGTCTTTAAAAGGGGCACATTTCTCCTCCTTGTGAGCTTGGGGGCCGGGGGGGGGCTGCTGGAGAGCCCACAGCGGGGCTCTGGGCCCAGAAGGCAGGACTGGAACACTGTCCCAGAGTTCGACTCAGATCCTCCGACTGCAGCCCGGGGTCTCCTGAGCTGGAGGTCAGGCTCGCAGTTGCTGGGAACTTGACCTCTGGGATCTTTAGGGACAATTACCAAATTATCTGCCCCACCCCCCACCCCCTTGTGAGCCCAACCCCCAGCTCTGCCTGGCGCTGACAGCTTTCTCCTCTCTGGGCCCCTAAACGTTCGGAGAAGGGGATGAGAGAAGGGGGTGAGGGACGCGGAATCCAGGCCCCCTGGGAGTGGCAGGGTCACAGCCCACACTCTACCGGCCCCCAGGGCTGTAAACAGAGCCGTGTGGGTTTGATGGGGGAAGCACAGTCCCTAGAGAGTCCCCAAGCTGCTGGGGGAATCACCAAACCCACACGGTCCTGGGGCAGCACAGGACTCGGTGCCGGGGCCCAGGGCCCACCCCTGCCCTGTGGGCGCGGAGGCCTGGCTGGAGCCAGGCCTGGAATGCCAGGGTGAGCTCAGCCCTCGGCCCGCGTGCGGCCGGCTGTCAGCAACGCGGATTCTCCGGAGAAGACTTCCAGCCCCCTCTGGGCCGTGGAGAGGCCTAAATTTAGCTGGTAGACAAGGGGGCTGGCCCCGAGCCCGGCGACCGTCGGGCCTTATAAAGCGCTGGCAGTCCGGGCCAGGCACGCTCCCCTGGAGGCCTGCGCCACATCCCTCTCCTGTCTTCCCCTGGCCGCCTGGACAGGGCCGGTGTCACCCGTGGATGAGCCACCGAACCTCCTCCTCCTTCAGAGCGGAGAGAAGCTTCCACTCCTCCTCCTCCTCCTCCTCCTCCTCTTCTTCTTCCTCCTCCTCCTCCGCGGCCGCCCGGGCCCTCCCAGCCCAGGACCCCCCCATGGAGAAGGCCTTGAGCATGTTTTCTGAGGATTTCGGCAGCTTCATGCGACCCCACTCGGAGCCCCTGGCCTTCCCAGGCAAGTGCTGGGGGCTCTGGGGGGGGAGGGGCTCAGGTTGGGGACTCCCACTGTGGCTGCCAGCTGCCAGGACAGAGGTGGGCCTGAAAACAGGTGGGCCTCCAAGGAGCAGAGGTGGCCCTAGGTGAGATATGGCTTCGCTGACCATGCACCTGTGACCAGGCTCTGGCTGGGACCCTGGAGGGCTGGAGGGGACAGAGATGTGGCAGGCAGCCCGAGCCTCCTGGACTGGGTGGGGCTGCCGCACACTGTCTGGAGGGGGCCCCGCCCGCCACAGAAGCTGGGCTAGGACGCGAGGAGGGGCCCCCAAGCACCATGGAGGGGAGGTCACCTGGGACAGCCACCTGCTTCCCAAGAGAAGGACAGAGAGCAGGTTCTGGACACGACCCCCGCCCATGCCCAGCTCACAGCTGCCCTCCCCACAGCCCGCCCCGGGGGGGCCGGCAACATCAAGACCCTGGGGGACGCCTATGAGTTTGCAGTGGATGTGAGGGACTTCTCCCCCGAAGACATCATCGTCACCACCTCCAACAACCACATCGAGGTGCGGGCCGAGAAGGTGAGCCTGGCCTCCCCTGCACCTCCCCTCTGCACCCCCTGCCTAGTCCAGCCCCCCGGGTCCCCTACTCCCACCTCCCGTCCTGAGACCTCAGACCCTTGCCAGTGTCCCCTGCCCACCCAACTCGCCCAGGGCACACTGGAGATCTTGTCCCTGCAGCTCCTGGGTCAGGGGTCCTCCCGCCCTCGGAAAGCTGCCAGATTCCGCCGTCAGGAGCCCGGGCAGCTGAGTGGCCTAGGGGTGGGCGGGAGGGGGGGGATGCAGACCGAGGGGACGCCAGGGGGTGAGTCACAAGGATGTGACAGGAGATAGATGGAATGGTGGCATGAGGACTGCAGTTCTGGCAACAGAGGGCGGGGTGTCCCCACGGCCACACTCCATCCGTCTTCCACCCAGAGCCGGAGGCCCAGGCCTCACCTTGGGGCCCCCAACTGGGCCCGAGACCAGGCAGAGGCCACACACTCCAGACCACACGTTCCTCCACCCACAGGCTCAGGGTCACTGGGTCACTAGGGTCCCTGAGTCTGAGCTCCCAGGAGACACTTCACCCCAGAGAGGGGCGGGGCCGAGCCTGCAAGGAAGCAGCCCCAGGCCACGGTGGCCAGTTGCCTGTCAGGGACCTGCACAGGATTCACCGTCCCCAGCGGCCTCCTCCCCTGTACACAGGGAGCTGGTCCCGAGCGAGAACCCCGGCCACCGGAGCTGAGGACCAGGGCCAGGGGCAGCACGTGCCAGCCCTGTCACCCTGACGGTGACTCAGCCGGCCAGACTCCTCTGGACACTATGTGCTGGCTGAGCTGTGGGGGAGGGCGGTGGCCTGGTCCTGGTGGGCGAACCCAGGGTGTGTGGGTATCCAAGAGGGCACTGCTAAGGAGCCCCAGAATCCTAGTGTCTGTCACGGAGCCTCGCCCTCGCTGCGGTCACCAAGCCCCTCTTCCCCCGTTGGGACCACTGGAGTCCTTCCATGCACCCCTGCACCTGTCCCTGCAGACCCGTGGCCGTGGCCGCCCCTCCACACGTGACGGCAGAACCCTCAGCACCCGGAGCCCCGCTGGGATCCGAGTGGGGAGGAGGGCTTGTGGCTTGACATGAAAGGACAGGGCTGAGGGGCAGCCTTCCCTGACCTGTCACCCTCCCCAGCTGGCAGCAGATGGCACGGTCATGAACACCTTTGCTCACAAGTGCCAGCTGCCGGAGGACGTGGACCCGACCTCGGTGACTTCAGCCCTGCGGGAGGACGGCAGCCTCACCATCCGGGCGCGGCGTCACCCGCACACAGAGCACGTCCAGCAGACCTTCCGGACGGAGATCAAAATCTGAAGGCCTCCCCCACCCGCCCTCCCAGCCCACCTCCCCTGGCCTGCCAGACAAGTCTCCCTGTCCCTCCACGACGGCCCGCAGGACATCACAGCCCCCCCGCAGCCCTAGGCCCCAGGCGGGCCATCCCTTCCAACCAGGGCCCTCCCCTCTGCCCAGGCAGGCCAGGGACCTCCTTGGCCCACCCATGGACCCCAGATTCCAGATATGGTCTCCTTTACTTAATTCAGAACACAGGGGTTGGGAGGAGCAGGGAGGTCCCAAAGAACCTATTTTGGGAAAACAGGATGGAGACAGGCAGGGCTTCTGGGCGCATCATCTGCAGGACAGACAGACAGACCAATCCTTTGATCTGTGGAGTCTCTGCAAGGCAGGGGCAGGGTCTAGGGATGGGAACTGCCCTGGCCAAGCGGGCAGAACAGGGAAGGCCAGACAGAGGTGGTCACCTGGATGGAACTGCAGGAGGGCCCACGGAGGCCAGGAGTTGGCCATCCCGGAAACCTCCCTCTGCCGCCCTCCAAGCCCCAAAGCAGATGGCAGGCTGCCCGCTGCCCTGTGCCCCAGCCAGCCAGCTGTGCGAGGGCTGGGCACTCTGTGTCTGTGCACAGATGGGTTTTTCCAATACAGCTGGCTGGTGGTAAACAGGGAAACTCCTGCTGCCCCTACCTGCTGCTGCCTCCAGGTGAGGCTGGGCCCAAATGAGGCTGTTCCTACAGCAGACAGGACCCCAGGGTGGGAGTGAGAGCGGGGATGGCGAGTCGGACCCAGCCTCTTGCAGCCCTCCCTCTCCTTAATCTAGGAATCTAGAGGTTGGTGTGTATATAGCGCGCGCGCGCGCACACACACACACACACACGAACACATGCACACACACACGCACACAGGCACACGTCTCATCACTGTCCTTCAAATACTCGGCATTAACCTTGGTGGGGGCTGGGTTCGGAGCGTATAAAATCAGCTGGAGCCTGGGAACTGCGGCAGAAACTGGTAATCCCAGCAACTCAGGAGGCTGAGGCCGAAAAATTGAAAGTTCGAGGCCAGCCTGGGCAATTTAGCAAGACTCTGTCTCAAAATGAAAATAAAAAGGGCCGGAATGTGGTTCAGTGGTGGAGCTCTCCTGGGATCAATCCCCAGTACCAACAAAAAAAAGAAAAAAAAAAATCAGACTTCGTGTTAGTGTTTCCATTTTCATCAATGGGAAAGGCGTGTCTCTGAGCTGTTGGATGTCGGGTTTTGTGGCTGAAGGCTGGATCTGAACCCAGGACATCTCAGCTGCTGGCTGCCCCCACCTTGGTCTCCTTCCATCCAGTAGGGGAAGGAATCACAGGAAGATCTTCATCCCAGGTCCCTCCTGGTCCCTGAGCCAGGGTAGGGACCCCATCAGCTGTGACTCTGGTGAACCTCAGCCACCCCCAAGACCCTGACTCAGTCTCCCACATACAGAAAGGTGAAGGAGGTGATGGCTCTGTCTTTGGGGGCCCCAGAACAGGTGGAGCCCCCCAGTCCCGCCCTAGCGCTGTAGAGAGCCATTCTGGGATCCTGGGGGGGAATGGGGGTGGGCGCCATGGGAGGGTCCAGGCGCTGTAGCGCTGTAATCTGCACACACAATAAACACAGTGTTGCAGTCTGCTGCAGGGCCATAGCCTGAGATTCTCAAACCTGGGGTTGGGCAGGAAGCAGCCAGGCAAGGGAACCCAGGATAAACAATTTAAAGTTTAAGCTCCCAGCCTCCCTTGGCTCCCCAAACCCACCTGCAGAAACCCCAGGATTATTTCAGTGAAAGTCCTGTATTCCCTATCCCCCAGCTGCCTGCGCACCCCCCCCCCTTTAGATTCATTCATTATTGCAAGAGACATTTATTGTTTGTGACTATGTACTAAGAACTACGTCCCAAACTGTCACAGGTGCAAGGGACACAAGACTGGTCAGGCTGCACAAGGCCGCCTGACTTTTGAAGCCCTTCTACCAGATGGAAGCTCTGAGGTCCAGAGTGACTGAGTGACTAGCCCAAGGTCACACAGCTCCAGAGCTCAGCCGGCTGGAACCTGGGGACAGGGTGGGGTGCTGACTAGTTCAGGAAGCCTGGGGGCGGGCTCTCTGGAGGAACCCCCACCCTGCACACCCCCAGGCACTACTGAAATCGGAGTACCAGGTTGCGGTCAGAGGACTGGAGGGGAGAAGGGGTGCGGTATTTCCAGCCTCCGTGACTCACTGATTCCACTGGGCTATTTGCAGACCCAACCTTCATCCGCGCGGGGCTGGGGGATGGGGACTGACCCAACTGGCTTTGCGTCTTCGCCCCCCCACCCAAGGTCAAGTTCGCCTGGTGGCTCTCTCGGGCTGGAAAAGGGGGCAACTTCCCGGTGAGATTGCAGTGGCGATCGGCCGCTGGGGACAGGGCTGGTCCAGTCTCAGGGAGCCCTTGGCCGGCGCTCCAGCCAAGGTGACCCTGCGGCAGGCTAGGGCGGGGACGTGGGGGCGCCGCCCATCTGTCGTCGGCTCCTCCCCCTGGGCGCCTGCAGGGCCGCTTTGTCTGCGGCGCCCCCACCCTTCCCAGGCTAAACATAGGCCGGCTGCCCCCGCCCCGCGAGTAATTATAGCTGCCCATTCATTGAGTGCCTAGTGTGTGCCAGGCGCCCTGCTCACCCCCACAGCAGTCCCGCAAGGTGGGGAGTACTAATTATAATCCTACGTGAAGGGTATGGAGGTTCAGAGAGGTCAAGCAACTGGCCCAAGGTCATCCAGCTGGGTCAGCCCAGCTCAATTCACCCACAGGGCCACGTCCACCCAAACAGGAAGCCGTGGTCGCCGCCACCCACCCGCAGCTCCTTCGGGAAAAGGGGACTGGCTTGTCCTGGAAGTGGAAAAGATGTAACCCTCGGTCCTGTGGACCTGTGGGACAGTCTAGGCCAGGTGGCGCCACAGACTCTAAGAGTGATGGAGGACCCTGAGTAGTAGGAACGCGAGGTTAGGGGGTGACTCGATAAACCGGGGCCACTGTGCTGACCACCCCCACCCCACACACTGTCACTTTTAAAAAGCCATTTACCTGCCACCCTGTCTGGCTTAAGAGCACAGGTCGGTCACATTCCTCAGCAAACTACCTGTTCTCTGAAGGCCACCTGCAGGCCCCAGAGACAAGAACAACAGGGTAAAAGTCTGATGTCATCCTGCTGTCATTCCAGAGTCAAGAGCTGGACCTGGGGGGCTGGGGACGTGGCTCAAGCGGTAGCGCTCTCGCCTGGCATGCGTGTGGCCCGGGTTCCATCCTCAGCACCACATACCAACGAAGATGTTGTGTCTGCCGAGAACTGAAAAATAAATATTAAAAATTCTCTCTCTCTCTTTCTCTCTCTCTCTCTCTCTCTCTGTCCTCTATCACTCTCTCTTTAAAAAAAAAAAAAAAAAAAAAAAGAGCTGGACCTGGGGAGGATCCTCTGGAAACTTCCCTGGAGCCCATCACGGTGAGCGCAGGGTCACCTTTCAGCCTTCCCTCTGGCAAGAATGCCAGGGTCGTTCCCACTCAACTGTGGCTCCCAACACTCTGGGCGGCCTCAGGTTCACAGAAGGTCCCCGCCCTGTGGCAAGAAGACACAAGATGTTCCCCCTTTTAGGGTCAAAGGCCTCTTCCCCCAGAAAGCCCTTCAGAGAAGCCAAGCCCAAGCAGCCTCAGGCCTGACGATTCCCATCTCCTTCCCAAACCCTGTCTTCAAAAGGAACCCACTGCTATGCGAGTCCTGCGTGCCCTCGGGGGAGCGTGGGCAGAGCCTCACCTCCCACTGTGGTTGGCCAGGGACACCTCTCAGGGAGCCAGCCAAAACTCCTGATGTGATGGGGCGACCTAGGCTCAGAGAGGGTAGGCCTTTCCCAGGGTCACACAGCAAGGTGTGGTGGAGGTGAAATGAAGATCTCAGGCCCCCACCCTCCGTGGACGCCGCCTCCCTCCGCCTGCTCCCAGTCTGTCAGTCCTGGATACTGTTCCCCACGCGGGACAGGGCTTCTTCTGCCCTCTTGCTCCAAAGTCTGGATGGAAAAGGAACAAAGTCAATGTTTATTGGACTAAAATATAAGCAAACAAGCCTCAGTAAAGAGGGGAGGGGTCAGTCAAAGACCCTGGAGCCAGACCACCTGGGAGTGGACTTAGACCCTGCTGCTCCTGAGCCTGCGATTTCGATTTGGAGCAGGTAGCTTGACCCCTGGGGCTCAGTGGGCTTTCCGTGAAGAGGCACCGATGGCCTCTGCGGCCAGGGTTGCTTGTACATTTGGTGAGTCACCGTGTGGAGTGCTTGGCACACAGTAGGTGATGGCTGCTCACCTGTGCCACGCTCCGAGGACACCGGGAAGGCTCAGCTGCTGTGGTCTCATTTAGATTTGGTCCCACTGTCCCCACTGTCCCTGGAACCATCAAGACTGGAACTTAAA
Organism: Ictidomys tridecemlineatus; assembly: GCF_052094955.1. NCBI lineage: Eukaryota > Metazoa > Chordata > Mammalia > Rodentia > Sciuridae > Ictidomys > Ictidomys tridecemlineatus. The sequence goes on along the minus strand of NC_135487.1, from coordinate 10,526,696 downwards.
GCCCCTGCTCCTCTTAGGAGACCCAGTCTGGGCCCTGGGGACCTGCTCCTCGGCATCTCCAAGGTGGGCACAGTGCCCTCCCAGGGTGGCTCTGAGGAGCCATCCACCTGGGGTTTAGTGTAAACTCAGGAAATGCCAAGCTCTTGGGAGATGGTGGCAGTGGCTTTCTGGGCAAGACAAAGTCTCACTGCTCCAGGCTCTGGCCCCAAACACGAGAGGGTCCTTGGGGGCAGGGGCTGAACCTGCTGGCCTGTGGCCGACCAGGGGCTCTGGGGAGGGTACTGCTCACAGTCAGTACAGCCAGGCCAGCCCTCAGCCTGGACCCCAGGTGTCCTCTGTCCCCAGACATCAGGGACCAGTCCTAAGCCCTGGGGCTTCCTGTGGGAGTCTAGGGGCTACAGGGAGGGGTGGGGGGTCCTCTGGGTGCTCCCTGCAGGGCACAGAGCCAGGCTGCTGGCCCCAGGGAACTGAGAGGAGAGGGCAGGTCGCTTGACTACCTCCAGACCAGGGGCTGGGGACAGGGTCCTGAGAGGCATGGCAGCCAACCTCGAGCACCAAAACTGATCCCTCGCGGTTCAGTGAAGTCTTCCACTTACTGATTGATGGAGTCAATCCGTAAGCACCTGTAACTTCGGTTAGTAGGGAAAAAAAATCTAAGGTCAAGCCACGGCTGTTTCAATGCTGTGTGGACACACTGTGGTTTGTCTGTCCATTCGTCAGTCGATGGCCACTTGGTTTGTTCTCACCTCTAGGCTTTTGTGACTCACACTGCTGACGTGCGGGTTTCGTGTGAGCGTGTCGTCCTGTGCCCGTGGGCGTGTGCCCAGGAGTGGAGCTGCTGGGTTATGTGGTAGCTCTGTGCTTGTTTGCGGTAACCCCAGGCTGGTTTTCCACTTGACATTGTCACTGAAGACTTTACAGCCTTGGTCTGGTGTGGAGCTCAGGGGTAGAGCGCTGTAGACCAGGGAATACTGGAGAGAATGAGCTTCTTCCGTGGTGGGGGTGTGGATCCCAGGCCCCCTCCACAGGGCAGGACGGAACCTGTTTACTGCAGACACTCCTGTGCGGCATGCCGATGTGTTGTTACAATACACAGAGTTGTGAAATGGCTCAAAGGCCTGTAAAGCAGTTCGGCCCCCAGAGAATCAGACAGCATTGGAGACACCCGGGGATTTTTTTTTTTTTTTTTGCTTATTCCAAAACTAGAAATATTTATTCGTTTATTTAGGCAGTGCTTGGGGTGGATCCCAGGGCCTCTGCGTGCTAGGCAAGCACTTTGCCACGGAGCCGTACACGCCCCTAGCCCAGCCAGAACTGTCTTACGCGCCCTTAACCTTGGGCCTTTAGGCGGCCTCCTCCAAGCCTTCTCTGAGTGGCTGTAGTCACCCACCTCCATGCCGATGGCTCTCCTGTCACCAGCCTGGGCCCCTGACCAGAGCTGCAGTGGGGGAGGGGGCGGGACATGCCCCACCTCCCAACATGTCCCAGGGTCTCCATGCGGGTGCCCTCCTGACGCCATTGTCTTCCCATGTTTTCCCGTGTTCCTGCTCGCTCCTCCACCATGTGGAGGGCCAGTCACCCACTCAGTCACCAAACGCTCCCGTGCCCACCAGGCCCTGCCCTGGGTCCGTGGGAAGTGTTCACTGCTCCTCACTTACACATTCATCAAGGTGCACTGAGCGCTGAAGCACCCTCTGCTTCCACGCCAGGTCTGCACCTGGGCTCTGCCTCTTTCTGATTAGTGACCAAGAGCAGAGTATTGAACTTCTCTGTGCCTCCATTTCCTCATCTGTAAATGACAAAGAAAAATAATATCCACTCCCGAGACTGGAGCTGGTGAAGTCAAGCAGTGTTGCATGTGGTACCTAAGAACTGTCTGGCCTGGAGGCACGCCTGTAATCCGAGAGAGACTCGGAAGGCTGGGGCAGGAGCACGGCAAGTTCAAGGTCAGCCTGGGCAGCGCAGGGAGGCTTGTATCAAAATAAAAAAAGAAATAGTAGAGGCTGGAAAGGAGCCCAGAGGTTGGCACTACTGAGTTCAATCCTCAGTTCTATAAGGGGAAGAAATGAATCCAGCCGGGTGTGACGGCACACACCTGTCATCCCAGCAGCTCGGAGGCTGAGGCAGGAGGATCACAAATTCAAAGTCAGCTTCAGCAACTGAGTGAGGCCCTAAGCAACTTAGAAAGACCCTCAAAATAAAAGTAAAGAAAAGGGCTGGGGATGTGGCTCAGTGGTTAAAAGCCCCTGGGTTTAATCCCTGGTACCAAAATAAGTAAATAATAGAATAAAAATATCTGGACAATAGGAACAGTGACAGCCCCCTTTACTGAGCAAGTGATAAACGAGTGGTCCCTCTGAATCTCCACCAGACGCCCCACTACTAAATTCTGAAATGTCACTGTGCCTGGCACAGAATGAACACTTATTATTCAGGATGAAAGGGGCTGTGGCTTCTGAAGACAGACCCACCTGTGCCTGGCAGGTGCTTCCAGAAGCTCAGTGCCCTCCTGTCTGAGGCTAGGGCGACACCTGCTGGTGGGTTGTAGATGTGCAGCCACAGACCACCCTTTCTTCCAATGCCTTGACTTTGGCTGACCTCAAGATAGAAGGAGGGCAGGGAGCTTTATCAGCTTTCTTAATGGACATATGTCACCCAGGTTACTCTTAATATTTTTGCACTTCTGGGATCGAACCCAAGGCCCCATGCATGCTAAGTAAGTGCTCTTCCACTGAGTTCCATTGCGAGCCCGTCATCCAGATTATAACTGCCACCTTCCCGATAGTGGCTCCCCTTTGCTCAGCCTCCAGGGTTTCAGACATGCTGTCCACATTCTTTTCAAAGGTGAGGCTGGGCCTGGGCCTGTCTGCTCCCAATTTCCTGAGTCCCATTCCAGAATAAGATCTGAAGGCTTCTGATCTCTTTGATCTCTGATTTGATCTCTGCTCTGTAGATGTGCATTGCTTATGTCCCCAACCCGAGGGCAAGCTCCTTCACGCTGGGCTTTGTCTGTCTTCTTCGTTGATCCATTCCAGGGTCTAGCCCAGATCCTGGCATACAGCGGTGACTAATAAATACTTGGTGAATGAATCAATGAATGGTCAGACTGAGTGGCCCTGATCCTCCTGCGTAAAGCCCGTGGGTCCCCTCCCACTGTGTACTCAATCTCTCGTCAGATCTGTTTAGCTGTCACTTCCTGCAGGATGCCCTCCCTGACCCCCTGTCCCCAGAGTGAACTGGTCACCTTCCTCTGTGTCCTTGCTGTTAAACTTAGGTTTCAAAATTGTATTTTATTCACTTTTATTGTTTGAGTCAGCTTTTTCACTGCTGTGACCAAAAGACCTAAAAAGAATAATTTTAGAGGAGGAAAAGTTTATTCCGGGCTCACAGTCTCAGAGGTCTCTGACTGTAGACAGCCAGTTTCATTGCTCTGGGCCCAAGGTGAGGAAGAACTTGGCAGAAGGGTGTGGTGGACGTGGCACCAGGACGTGGCACCTTGTTGAGCTCTACTCAACCAGGACAAAATATATACCCCAAAGGCGTGGCCCCAGAGACCCACCTCCTGCAGCCACACCTACCTGCCTACAGCCACCACCCAGTTAACCCCATCAGGGGATTAATGCACTGATTAGGTTAAAGCTCTCATAACCGGATTGTTTCCCCTCTGAGCTTTCTTGCATTGTCTCACCCATGAGCTTTCGGGGGACACCTCATATCTAAGCCATAATAGTTATTATTGTTATTGTTATTACTATGGTACTGGGGATTGAAAGAAGGGAGCTTTACCTCAGAGCTTCATACTCTACTTGGGGCAGAGTTCTATTAAGTTTCCAAGGCTGGTCCTCAACTTGCAGTCCTCCTGCCTCAGCCTCCCAGGTGACTGGGATTACAGGCATGTGCCATGGTGCCCCACACATGCTATCATAGCTATTGGGAACTGGTAACTGCATCCCTTCTTTTTTTGCCCACTAGGCTGTAGGCTGCTGGAGGAGAGTTACGTGTAGCCTCTCAGGGTCCCTCTGCCTAGAGGACAGGTCCTTCCCAAAGGCGGCCCACTGTGAGGAATGAGAACTTGGGCACCAGATGAAACTCAACTGTACCAGCCTGTGGGAGCTTGAATGCAGTCCTCAACCTCTCTGGGCCTTGGTTCCTAACCAGTGAAATGGGCACAAAACAGTGCTCCCTTAGACCTGCGTTGTGAGGATGTCAGTTCCCAGGATCCAGGGAAACAGTCAATCCGTGTTAATTGTCAGGGTTTGTAAAGCCTAGTTCAATTGTCACTGAAGGAATAAATGAACATTCAGCAGTTTTTACCCAGGTGCTTAACCATCAGAGGCCCCGCCTTGCTCTGGAACCTGACTGGCCTGTGAGGACCAGGCTCCCTGGCTCCCGCGTTTCCTGTGTCCCTAGAGGGCAGTGTGAGCCTGGGATGGGTGACGCTCAATCAGTCGTCTCTCCACTTGTTCAAATGTGCTGCCCATTTCATTTCTGAGCACCTCCACCCCTTCTGGGAAGCCGGGTACCCCTATTTTCCATGGTCACATCCCCCCCACACACCAGGCTGCCTTCTGGGTTAGTTTCCTGTGGCCACTTCCCTGAGCCTCCCAACCCCCTGCCCCACCCTCCAATGGCCTGTCCCAGCCACCTCCAGGCCTGCCTCTGAGCCAAGATGGCCGCAGCCACATGCCGACCCTGCCTGTCACGCAGGGGCACCGGCCTCTGCCGGGTCTAGATGCAGCAGGTGCCCTGGAGAGGGTGGATTCCCACCAGCTGGCTCCTTCCCATTTTTCCAATGGTCCTGTAAGTGTCACCTGCTTGACAAGGCCTCTCCCAAGCACCATATCAGGAAAGCTGTCCCCCAGCCATGCCTGGCCCAGCGGCTCCCTCCAGTTCCTGCAACTGAGCACTCATCACGGTTCACAATGGCCTTCTTTATTTATTGGCTTACTTGTTGAACCCTTCTTGCCTCCCCCTGCCCCAAGAATAGAAGCTTTGTGAAAACCAGAACGACGTCCCGGGCCTTGCCCAGGGCCAGCACATAGAAGATGCTCCTCTAGTATCTGCTGGGTGAACGGTGAATCTCTGTCCCCGCAGGGGGTCCTGGTGGGCCTCTGTTGAAAGGTTGGCAGGGACGGCAAGGATGGAGGAGGCAGATGTGCACCGGTTGGCTGTTTCCTTTGTCCTTTAGTAGGCCCAGGGGACAGGAGGCTGGCCTGGGAGTCACAGCCCTTGAGCATTGGGACCTGGCCTGCCAACCCCTCCTCCCACAGCCTGGCCCTTCCCGTTAATCCGTCTGCCCACAGACACAGGAAGAGAGGGCTTTGAGGGAGCCCTTGACTGTCCCCCAGGTTGAAGACCTCGCAGGCCCAGTCTTCAGGGGCCTCCCCTTGGCTTTAGGAGCCCCCTGGGGGCAGGGCGGGCTGTCTGGGAGGGAAGCGGGGTCCACAGCCCCTCTGCGGGGTGGCAGGGCATCCTTGGCCTGGGCAAGGCACCCCCCACCCCAGGGGATGTCCAAAGCTGATCGGGGCTGGTTTTCCCCACAGAACACAATATAGGTCTTCATTGGCACAGTAACAGGTCCCTGGCTAGGGCTGGGGACTTGGGGCGGCACTCGGGGAGCTGCTAGGGAGAGCTGTTTCCCACGGACACAGTCAATAACGAAAGTCATGTGAGCCGTAGGGATGGCCTTGTGACAGCGGGCCCGCTTCCCACCTAGAAGGAAGGAAAAGACCAAGGTTGGTGTTGCACAGCCAGGGACGAGGTCTCCCAATGCATTCTTTCATCTGTTGCGTAGGGCTTAAGTGACCCACGTGACAGGACAGCTGGGAGTTCAGAATACGGGGTCAGCATGGATTTATTTTCACTCTATGTGTTTTTGGTGGTGCTGGAACCCAGGGCCTTGCACACACCGGGAAAGCACCCTACAGCTCAGTTGCACCCCCAGCCCGAGACCCTGTCTTCATCACCACCTTGGAGCCTCAAGTTCAGCACATCGGTGGTTCTTGGGGCATACTGTGCTCCTCCACGTACTGTCGTCCCCCCCCCCACATAATCTTTTCTTATTTTAAACACATTTTTGTAATATTGGCAATTAAATCCAGGGGTTCATGCATGCTAGGCAAACATTCTTCCACTGAGCTATTATACCCCGGTCCTTTTAATGTTATTTTATTTGTGGTACTGGGGATTGAACTCAGGGACACTTGACCCTGAGCCACATCCCCAGCCCTATTTTGTATTTTATTTAGAGACAGGGTCTCACTGAGTTGCTTAGTGCCTCCCTTTTGCTGAAGCTGGCTTTGAACTCTCTCCGGACTCAGCCTCCCTAGATGCTGGGATTACAGGCATTCGCCACTGTGCCCGGCTCCCCAGCCCTTTAAATTTAATTTTATTTGTGGAATTGGGGATTGAATCCAGAGGGTGCACTACCAATGAGCTACAGCCCTTTTTATTTTGAGACAGGGTTTTGCTAAGTTTCTGAGACAGGCTTTTAACTGGGGATCCTCTTGCCTCAGCCTCCCAAATCCCTGGGATTATAGATATTCACCATCACACCTGGCTTCTCCCCACATACTTTTGTCCATGGCCTCAGAGAGTCCTATCCACGCCCGGTGTCCTCTACCTGGGGATCCCTACTCTAACTGTTGTACCCCACCTTCTCCCTAGCTCAGAGCCTATTAGGTGGTAGAAGAGTGAGCGGAAAAAAATCAGTTATCGATAAAGCAAGAGTCAGAGCTGGTCTATCTAAAACCACAGTCTGTTCTCTTAAAAAACTAACTTTTCAGGTGAACCAAACAACATGCCTGTTCTCTTAATTCTGCCCTCTTCACCACGCCATGGACTCGGAAGAAAGCTTATGTTCTGGCCAGCTGGTCAATTCAGGCACTACGTGAAGCCCCCCACTCCGCTGTGGGGTGTCTGTCGTCAGACCCCCCACCTGGCCTGCCCACCTCCCCTTGACCGAAGCTGATCTTTCTCCAGGGCTGAGGTGCCCTGTGCCACCCCTTACCAGAGCTGGTCTCTAGGCCGGTGTCTTTGAGGCTGGTTCTCCAGTCCCTGACGTCCTCTGAGGGAGCCATGCCACTCACAGTGCCTGCCTGGGACTGGCAAAGTCCTTGCTACCTCTTGCAGGATGTAGCCACCCCACTCCAGGGACCAGGTCTTTTATATTTACCAGATCCGGACCGGATCCGCAGAGTGAACCGGATCCGCAGAGTGAGCCGCAGGAACTGGCCCAGGGCAGTCAGGGGCTTGCTTTGATCAGCAGGGGTATGTCAACACGATTGTTGCTAGGTCCAGGGGACGGGCTTCCTATGAAACGGCCACTATGTTTTCCCAACCCTAGCTGCTTCCTGACTTGGGCTGGGTCTCTGGAACCTTCTCAGCAGGCCTCAGTTTCCCAAATCTGCCTTTATCTGCCTGTTTCACCATCTCGCTTTGTGGGTTTGTTTCCCATCTAAAACAGGGTGCTGCAGATACTCAGGCAAAACCACTGAGTTCACCGAAAAAGAGATGGACTTTAGAAGGAAAGTCGACCGAGCTGCATTAAATGGGAACGGCATCATTTCCATAAAAAAGAGGTAACCCGGCCTGGCCAGCAGGATCATGGTCCACTGGAGGTGTCCCCGCCCCAGGACCCCGGGATGGGTTACCTTCCAAGGCAGAAGGGACTCCGCAGATGTGATTAAGGCTGTGGACTTTGACTTGAGGAGATGATCCTGGATTCCACGGCTGAGCCCGGTCTAATCCCAGGAGTCCTGGGAATCCAACCTTTCCTGGCCTGAGTAGAAAGACGCACGGAGGAGGAGGAAGGCCAGGAGCAACTGAGGCCTCCATGCACCATGGCTGGCTTTGGAGATTGTGTCCCAGGGGAAGGAACCAGCTCAATTCAGTTTCTCAGACTACACTGTCTCCGATGGCAGGTGCCAGCGGGGTGTCCTGTATTTCACCTGGGTTCTGACAGTGTCTACCTGGGGACGACATCGGATCCCAGAGGCTGAGGGCTGGGTCCCCAGGACTGCTCAGTTCAGACACTTGGAGAGCCCCATTCATATGCTTTACCTGGGCTTCGGATCCACCAGCTATACATGGGGGTTCCATTGATCTGCAAGAGCAGCTCCCGGGACTCCAGGAAACACCCTCTTCAGTGGGTTTACTGCAGGGGATGTTACGAAGCGGACAGGTGAAGAGGTGAACGGGGCCAGGCACACGGGAACCCGGGAGGGGCTTCCCTGCCCTCCTGGTGTGCCACCCTCCAGGAACCTCTAGGTGTTCAGCTCCCGGGAAAGCTCTCTGTCATTTGGGGCTTCTACGGAGACTTCAAGGCATGAGCGTGACTGAAGTGTGGGTGACTGGGCAGAGGTGGTCTCCTCTAGTTCTGCTGGACTGAGGGCAGAGCCCAGTGGCACTGTCGGCCTGCACCCCTCCCTCTGGGGCACGGGCAGGACTGCTCCTGCCAGGAGAGGTTTGAGAGCTTCATGCGCTGGGGCCAGCTCAGGGGTGAGCGCTTGTCTAGCATGCCCAAGGCCCTGGGGTCAATCCTCAGCAATACAGAGTTTTTTTTAAAGAAAGATAGAAAGAAAGAAAGAAAACAGATCTACTCTCAGGCAATGTTTTCTCTGGCCATCTCCGTCCGAGGTGGGGGAAGGTTAGGGTAGGTTTTTCCTCTCTGGGGCCCATCTCGGGAAGCTCTAGTTTCCAAGACCTGCCTTGGGGAGAAAAAGGAGCAGGTGAAGGGGGGTGGTCAGGTGGGAGAGAGACCTTGCTTCTGAGGCTGAAAGTGCCCCTCCTTCCTAACAGAGGGCTCCTCCCCTTTATGGCCTTGAAGCCTCTTTGGAAACCAAAGACAAAAAGCCAAATACTTCACCCTTATTGTCCTAATCCCTGGAGCTAGGGACCACGGACAAAAAAATAGAGTATCACAGCAACAGAGGAAGAGAGGAGAGCCAAAAAACCCAGGTGCCTCTGGAGGCTGGGGAAGGCAGGAAAAGGACTCCTCCCTAGCCACTCCACGGAGGAGCCTTCCTGTGCTCCTCAATTTGGTGGGTGTTGACGATCCGCAGAGAATAAAGTTGTGGTACCTTTAGTGACTGTACTGTGGTGACTTGGTGCAGCATCAATAGGAAACAGACATGCTAGGCAAATAGCAAAGAAACTAAAACAAAATGAAATCCTTGCCAAATATTTTTTTTGCCTGCATTAAATGACTTAAAATGTCACTTTAGCAATATATATATTTACCACAAATTTAAAAAAAAAATTTCTTAACAGCCGTGCCCATGTAGGCAACTCTGATACCATGTGATAAGAAGGGTGTTCACCTCTGCTAGGTCCTTCTCCCAAACCTGTGACCTTGGCTTAGACATGAGACTAATTGGGACTAATCCAGAGAAATTGGGGATTGAACCCAGGGGCACTCAATCACTGAGCCACATCCCCAGCCCTATTTTGTATTTTATTTAGAGACAGGGTCTCGCTGAGTCCCTTAGCACCTTGCTTTTGCTGAGGCTGGCTTTGAACTTGAGATCCTCCTGCCTCAGCCTCCCGAAGTGCTGGAATGACAGGCATGTGCCACCGTGCCCAGCTAACGTTACTTTTTAGAAAGGAAAAAAACTTCTGTCTTCTTTCTCCTCATTGAACTACATTTCTGGGTAAGCATACAGACCTGGTTGTTGGGAGGAATTCTTGTTTACAGAAAAATTCCAGCTGATCCAGGCGCAAGGCACTGATTTTTCCAATCACTAATGAAATCATTGCCTCAGATAAGGAAGATTCCACTACAAGTGGAAAGTTGATGGGAATTTTCCGGAGGAGAAGGCTGGCTGGCCAGCTCCCCACCCAGAGGCCTCAGGGGACGCTTTCCGAAGGTCTCAGCTGTGTGCTCTCACCCACAGGCCCGGTTTGAGTCTACTCAGGCCTGGGGTTAAGTAATGGGGAACAGGGGGACAAAGTACAGCTTATGGGACAGGATGAAAAGCAGGGAAGTCCAGAGTGTAGGAAGTTCTGAGAGATGGGTGACCCATTTCTGCCACGAGGCAACAGAATGGAATGAACGGAAAACATCAGAACAAAAGTGACTCAAAAAGACGGTTTGGAACAACACCATCACCACCACCCAGTATGGCCGTGACAGGAGGCCCTCTGTGAATCCTGACTTGAACAAAGCAATCACGAAAAGACAGTTGGAGAAAACTAGAAATGTTTGATTATGGTTGGATAGCCAAGGATCCCAAAACAATATGTTCTTTTGTTTTTTTTTCCCCCTTTGTAGTGTGGGGCACTCTACTGTAGAAATTTACACCCAGCCCTTTTTATCATTTGTATTTTTAAATTTCAAGGCAGGGTTTGCTAAATTGTCCAGGCTGGCCTCAAACTTGCAATCCTCCTGCCTTAGATTCCGACTCGCTGGGATTAAGACATGAGCCGTGGCACCATTGATTGATTGATACTGTGAACTGAACCCAGGGGTGCTTAAGCACTGAGCCACATCTCCAGCCCTTTTTTTGTATTTTGAGACAGGGTCTCACTGAGTTGTTTAGGGCCTCCCCAAGTTGCCGAGGCTGACTTTGAACTCACAATCCTCCTGCCTCAGTCTCCCCAGCTGCTGGGATTATAGGCATGCACCGGAGCACTCGGCAGGATGATGATGATGATGATGATGATGATGATGATGATTATCATTATCATTATTTTATTTGCTCTTTTTAGTTATACATGATAGTAGAATGAATTTTGGCAGATTATATATACATAGGAGTCTAATTTATTCTATCTGGGATCCCGCTCTTGTGGTTGTGATGTAGGGCAGAAGAGGCCAAACACCAAGGAATCAAGAAGCAGGTTTATTGGCTGCAGGGTCCAGAGAGGCTATCACTTAAAATTCTCTGGACCTCGAGTCTGGAAATGTTTGGAACTTTATACCCAAGGTCGGGGGAGGTGGGGGCCTCAGAGGTTACATTTTTTGGAATCTACATAAAAGTATTTTTTTTCCTTGAGTTCATATTTTTTAGCCACAACCCCAGCCCCGGGATTATTTTTTAATGGCTGCACGCTGAAATATATCAGAGTAGAATGTCATGATGCCTGGAATGTGCTTTAACACTTCTGCACTAAAAGAAACAAAGAATAAAAACTCCTGAGTCTATACGATGGCCATATAGAAAACGTTTTATTTTTTCTAATTTTGTGTATCTAACATACATTTCAAAACGGAAAGCTACTCAGGAGGCTGAGGTATGAGTTTGGGTCCAGCCTGGATAACATAGCGAGATCCTGTGTCCAAAAAACCAAAACAATAGGGAAAAAAAGGGGGCTGGGATTGTGGCTCAGAGGTAGAGCGCTCGCCTGGCACGGGTGGGACCCAGGTTCGCTCCTCAGCACCACACAAAAATTGTGTTGTGTTGTGTCCATCTAAATAAATAAATAGGAAAAAAGGGACTGGGGGGTACAACTCAGTCCCCAGCTCTGCAAAAAGGAAACAGAAACCATTTCATGATGAGTGGGCAGAGGGCAAAAAGTATGCTTGATAAATTATGTGTAGCTGGGTGCGGTGGCACACTCCTGTAATCCCATCGGCTCGGGAGGCTAAGACAGGAGAATCATGAGTTCAAAGCCAGCCTCAGCAAAAGCGAGGCACTAAGCAACTTAGTGAGACCCTGTCTGTAAATGAAATTCAAAATAGGGCTGGGGATGGGGCTCAGGGCGCGAGTGCCCCTGAGTTCAATCCCCAGTACAAAAAAAAAAAAAAAAAGTTATGTGCAGCTCACTTAGAAGTTATGAGCTATATAACTCAGATTTTCAATATTTGTGTCATCAAATCCATAATCTAAATTGTATAAATAGATGTATGTTGGTTCACCTACAGCTTTTTTTTTTTTTATTTCTTAGTTCTCGGCGGACACAACATCTTTGTTGGTACGTGGTGCTGAGGATCGAACCTGGGCCGCACGCATGCCAGGCGAGTGCGCTACCGCTTGAGCCACATCCCCAGCCCTCATCTACAGCTTTTCAAGTTTATGTCTGTGAGGTGGCTAATCACCTGAAAAATTCCAGTTGCTGGGAAAACGTGGACAGAAACCTTCAGGTGGCAGGTGGGTGAGGGGTAGGCTGGAGACTCAGCATGTCACTCATGTCACTCTGGTGGTTGAGTGGAGGGATGTTGGGTGGGACTTGGGGCACCTACTGGTAACATACTGAAGCAATGATCTCCGGCGGGAAACCAGGCAACTGGGAATCATCCCCTCTCGGGTTGGACGGAGGACGTGGTGCCTGCCCCGTCCAGCCATGGAGCCCAGGGTTGGGCTTCTTTCTTCCACACCATCCTAAGGAGTTTCTGGCATCCAGCTTCATTTGATAAAGGCCAATGGAGAGCCCAGATTCCAATCACTCAGATGAGCTCTTATAACTATTTCAATTTGAACCAGGTCCGGAGGCACACGCCTGTAATCCCAGCAACTTGGGAGGCTGGGGCAGGAAGATCACAAGTTCAAGGGCAGCCTCAGCAACTTAGTGAAGCCCTAAGCAACTTAGTGAGACCCTGTCTCAAAATAAAAAAATAAAAAGGGCTGGGGATGTGGCTCAGTGGTAAAGCACCCCCTGTGTTTAATCCCTAGTACAAAACAACAACAGGAAACACTATTTCCATTTGAAGAACAAAATCCCAAATCTCTGCCATGTGCCCTTTTATCATATTCATCAATCTGTTGCCGAAATCTCAGTCCTTGTCTCTGATGCCAATCCAATAATGAGGACACGGTTTTGAGAAAAAGGAAAAAGAAGGTTTGTTGCTTCGCTAGCAAAGGGGAGACACAGGAGACTCCTGTCCCAAAGGCTGTGATTCTGCCTATCTTCAGGAACAGGGGACTTTTACAGAGGTGATTCAGAGAGAATGAGATTAGGGTGGAGAGATCAGGAAGGAGATCAGGGAAAAGAAGATGGGGGAGAAGATTAGGAAAAAGAAGATCAGGGAGAAGTTTAGGGAAAAGAGGATTTGGGGCGGGGGGACATGTAACTTTCAAAGCCAGAAGGGATATATAGTCAAAGCATCAAGTGAACCCCTGTCACAAATTCAGCAAAGTTGAACGTTGTTGTGTTCTTTCCTCCCTGACACAGCTCCTCTAGACCCCAGTCCTGCCCCTGTTCCCTAGATTTCTGTTCACTTAATTGCCCAAGGCTTGTTTTGTAAACGAGGGTCAGACTCAGTCTGGTCCTTGAGGTTTCTTGGAAGCTATTCTTACAAATCTGGAAGCCACAGAGGTGGGTGGAGCCTTCTCCAGCAATCAGCCTGCCCTCGAGCAATAACATCCTCAGGTGAGACCACTACAGCTCCCATGGAAATGAGGATCAGCAGATGGGAAGAGGGGCTGCTTCCACCTGCAAGGAGTTCTCATTGGATTTTGGATTTGGGGAGTTGGGAAACTGCTGTCTACCCAAATATCCCCTTTCCAGTTCTCTCTCTCTCATTGGTACTTGAGATTGAACCCAGGAGCACTTTACATATATATGTAAAGTGTGTGTGTGTGTGTGTGTGTGTGTGTGTGTGTGTGTGTATCCCCCCCACCCCCCCAGTGGTCAAGAGCGGCCCTGGTCTCTGACCCTGTGTTATGCTGAGAACGTAAACCCTCAGTCTTTCATTTCTGGAGATTGCAGTGCAGTTGTAAGCAGCTCTTCCCATCTTTATTCCCACCAGAACGGTCAACTGCACTCTTGTCTTCATTAGACAATCTCCCCTCGGCAATGATATTTATCATCATAAGTGACGACTTATGTAATGATTTTTTTCCTGCCTGAAGTTGATTACATGGGGATCACCTTCCAATCCAGTCTCGTGATTTTCAGCCTTGAGGACCCACCACCTGCGGAAACAGAAAACTCACTGGACTCTTTCTCCTTCCGGATCATGTCCTTTCTCTTTCTCTCCCTCTTTCTTTCTTCAGCGCTAGGGACTGAAGCAGGGGCCTCAGGCATGCTAGGCCAGCGCCCTACCACTGAGCTACACCTCTAGTCCCCAGATTTTCTTTTTAATTAAAAAATGTTAATTTTGAAATAATTGTAGGTTTACATACAATTGTAAGAAATAATACAGAGAGACCACCCTGCATCCTTTACCCAATCTCTACTGATTCTAGTAACTTGTGAAACTAGTTCGATAATACAACCAGGATACTGGTGGTGATATAGGCAAGGTGCAGAACATTTCCATGTTGTTTATAGGCTTCTTTTAAGCACAGAGGGATTTCATACAGAAGATTAGGTATTTATAAAATCATCTGAAGGGCTGAAAGAGTGGTCACTGTAGTGGACCTTATAGTGATTCCCAGAACACTTTAGAACTCACCAATCAAGAACTGTTGCTTCTGCTACAATCAAGAAAACGGGAAATCAGAGACCATTCCGGGAATTATTGCATTTTAGAACACATCATGGCCAGGTGAAGTAATCCCAGCCACTCAGGAGGCTGAGGCAGGAGGATTGCAAGTTCTAAGCCAGCCTCGGCAAAAGTGAGGCACTAAGCAACTCAGTGAGACCCTGTCTCTAAATAAAATACAAAATAGGGCTGGGGATGTGGCTCGGTGGTTGAGTGCCCCTAAGCTCAATCCCTAGTACTAAAAACCAAAAACAAAACACACATTAGGGCCTGAGTTCGGTGGTATGCGCCAGTAATGCCGGTGACCCAGAAACTGAGGCAGAAGGATTGCATGTTCAAGGCTGGCCTGGGCAATTTAGCAAAACCTTGTCTCAAAATTAAAAATAAACAAAAAGGATCAGGGCTCAGTGATGGAGCACCCCTGGATTCAATCCCCAGCACCCAAAAAACATGCTAGGGGGTCACGAGAGGGAATCTTTCTCATATGCAGGACTGTGATGACATTCACCTTCCAGTTCTCACTTACGGGAAGAATCCATCCATAGGTGAGATTCTAACTCCAATTAAGTCTAAGTAAAAATTTAACCTCTTACATTCTGGAGAGAATGGATGCTGGGTCCTGATAAACCCCATCTAATGCAGATAGACAAACATTTGTACACTCAGTATTGGGAAGATAAGAGGATTCTTACCAAATCTATTATTTCCCCCTAAAAAAGATGCGAAAGTCCAGGGTGGAGGAGGATGCAAAGAAACCAGAACCCCTGTGCACAGCTGCTGGGAATGCAAAATGGTGTGGCCAACATGGAAATTCCTCATAAATTAAAAAATAGGGTGAGAAAGTAGCTCTGGGTAGAGTAATTGCTTAGCAGGTACAAGATTCTGGGCTTGATTCTGGCACTGAAAAAATAAATAGATAAGGAAGGGCATGGTAGTGCACACCTGAAATCCCAGAGGCTGAGGCAGGAGGATGACAAGTTCAAAGCCAGCCTCAGCAACTTAGGGAGGCTTAGCAAGACCCTGTCCCTAAATAAAAAGGGCTGAGGGATGTGATTCAGTGGTTAAGCATCCCTGGGTTCAGTGCCTGGTATCAATAATAAATAAATAAAATTAGATTCAGCAATCTTACTTCTAAGTATTTATCCTACAGAACTGAAATCAGGATCTCAAAGAAATAGTAGCACGCCAATGTTCATTGCAGCACTATTTGAAATGGCCAGGATGTGGAAACAACCTAAATGTCCATCAGTAGATTAGTAGATGAAGAAAATGTGGTATGTACATACAATGAAATATTATTTGGCTTTAAAAAAGGAAACCTGCAATGTCCAACAACAATGATAAAACTTGAGAGCATTATACTAAGTGAAAGAAAGCAGTCATTGAAAACGAATACTATATGATTCCACTTCCATGAAGTATCTAAAAATGGTCAAATTAATAAAATCAGAGGGTAGAATTGTGGTTGCCAGAGGTTGGAGAAAAGGGGAAATAGGGAATTGCTAACCAATGGTCATAAAGGCTCATTGTACAAGAGAAATGTTACCCTAAAGAGCTGTTGTACAACACTGTGCCTGTGCTGTATTGCACAATTAAACATTTGTTAATAAGACAGAGCTCATGTTAAATATTCTTACCACAGGTTAAAAAACAAACTTAAAAATCCAGGATGTTAACTGCTGAACTTTTTAGTTTCCATAGTCATTGTGAAGATAGTAGTGAGTTGGCCAAAGTGACATTTGCTGTCGTTCTACTTAAGGGCCAGGGACTGAAAATGTGTAGGAATAGCCTGTCCTGTTGAGTACTTTCTTCAGCTGTGATTGGCTGTTTGGGTGCAGGCAAAGAGAAAAGGTGACGCTTGATTCACCATCGTTGGAATTCTTACCAATCCATGTGACAAAAAAAAAAAAAAAATAAGGAAATAGAAGAGTAGGTGGCGATGGTGGCGAGAGTGGAGTTAAAATTGGGAAGAAGTCAGTGACTTTGAGAAACCAAAGAGATGGAATGAGGTGCCGGGTGGGGCGTGTACACACCCGTTGTAGGGCAGCCTCACGTGCACTCAGGCTAATCCTGGAGTCGAGTAAATATGGAGCGAGTGACGGTGGTTTAAAAAGTAGAAAAATATAATGGGATTTACAGAGATATAACTAGGTTCATATCTCTGCTCCATCACTTAGAAGATGTGTGACCATGGACAATTTATTTATCCTTTGAGAGTCTCCCTTTTCCCTTCTTCAAAAGGGGGGGAAAATAAAACTATTTGAAAGTTGTTATAAGAATTTAATGAGAATGCACATAAAGAGCTCAACGCAGCGTCTGGCGCTCAATAGGCGCTGAACACATGGAAGTCGGTACTGTCATCATGGTAAGGCAGGGTTATAATGAGGACAATTCTAAGCGCAGAAGTAACGTAGAACTTTTGGATAGCTAGGCGCATGCGTCGGTCCGCGGTCGCGCATCCAGCGCGAGCGTTGCGCATGCGCCGGAAGTTGCAGCCGGGAAGCCAGCGAGGTCGGTTCCGCCCGACTCTAACATGGCGGCGCCCTTTGTCTGCTCTGAAGTGCCGTCCCTGGCCTTCTCGCGGCCGTGATGCACCTCCTCCTGCGGTGGGGTCCGGGACATGGCAGGTGAGGGTCATCAAGCGCCGGGGGCCGGGGGAGTTCCCGGAGCCGGGGCGGAGGCGGCGGAGGATGGGGCGCGGCGGGACGCCATGGACGGTTGTGTGGGGGAGGGGAGGGAAGTGGAATGGGACGGGAACCCGGCTGAGGGGACACCGCGGGTAGCAGGTGCGGGGCCGCTGGGAGGGGGCGCCGCCCCGAGAGCGGGCGGGAAGTGGGCGGGCGGACCTGCTGCCCCAGCGAGGCGGCGAGAGTGCCCTCCGGGGCCGGGTGACACCCCAGCTGGTAGCATCTCCGCCCCCGCCTCCGGCTGTCACCGCCCCTTGACCCCGCGCGCCGCGGCGGGTGGGCGTTCTGCGGCCGCGAGGGGGCGAGGTGCTGGGCTGCGCTCGTCGCCTGCGGAGGCTGGAGGGCGCAGGTCCGCCGCGGCCGCCGCTGGCCCTGTCAGGAGGCGCCGTTCATTCATTCGTTCCGCGGACGCGGTTCAGCCCCCTCGGGTCCCGGGCAGAGCCCGCGATGCAGCCTGACGCCCGCCAGCGCGGGGCCCGCGGCCAGGAGAGGCCGGTTCCCTCTCCAGGCTGCGTCTCTGGGCTCTTTGGGCTCCCTGCCTCGGTTTCCTCATCCGTGAAGCAGAGAGGATAATAAAATCTGCCGCCCAAGATGGAGATAAAGGTTAAATGAGGTAGTAGGTGTGAAGTGCTTCAAATACCTGTGGTTAGGAGTAAATGCCGTACAAGTGCGCGTTGCTGGTACTTGTGTCATCATTTCCCGGAGTTCAGACTCAGGTGGGAGACCCTGAGATACTGCTGCGCGGGAAGAAGTGCCCCCCTTGCTCAGGGAAGACGCAGTAGAGGCACTTCGCTGCTCCGGGAGTCTGGGTGGATCCAGGGAGGCTTCTGTCCCCCGAAGAAAACTGACACCCAAAGCTGGAGAAGGGGCCAGGGATCTGGGTGGAAGACAGGAGACAAGGCTGAAGGAAGCAGGCTCTCTCAGCTGTAGGGGACCTTGTAAACCCAGATAAGGACTTTAAATTGTAGGGTCTCCGGAGGTAGCTCAGTGTAAAGCGCCCCTGGGTTCAATCCCTACTACCAAAAAATAATTAAATAAATTTTAAGTTAAGGAGAAGGCATTTAAGAATCAATCTTGTGGCCGGGGTGGAAAGTGCACACCTATAATCCTAGCCACTGAGAGACTGAGTCAGCCTCAGCAACTTCGTGAGGCTCCAAACAACTTAGAACCTGTCTCAAATTGAAAAATAGAAAGGGCCTGGGGATGTGGCTCAGTGGCTAAGCACCCCTGGGTTCACTCGCTGGTAATACTACTACTACCACCACCTAATAATAATCAGGCTTGTAGATTAGAAAGATCGCTGGCCATGCTGAAGAGTGTGTCAGAGGAAATGGCCCTGGAAGCCCATTAAGAGGCTGCTAGACTAATCCAGTTGAGAAATGGGGGTGGACTTGAGTTAGGTTAGAGGCAGAGTTGGGGAGAGATGGTTTCCAAGGTAGAACAGTGATTAGTTCAATGAGAGTAAGGGGCAGGGAGGGGTCAGGATTGTCTCCTAGTTCTTCACAGGTAGATGCCAATACCACTCAATGCTATAGGAAGAGCACAAGGAGAGAAGACTTTCGAGTCAGGTGCCTGTAAAACTTTCAAGTGAAACCATCTGGTGGTGATCCCTTTGGCTGTCATCTACCTAAGTCTCCTGGAGCCAGGAGAGGGGACATGCTCACCTAGGGGAGGGTGGGAAATGAGAAGAACAGTATCTGGGTCAGCGCAGTGGAATGCCATGGTGGAGTAATACCGGGAGCAGCCTCGGGTTTTTTTTTTTTTTTTTTTTTTTTTAAAGAGAGAGGGAGAGAGGGAGAGAGAGAGAGAATTTTAATATTTATTATTTATCAGCAGACTCAACATCTTTGTTTGTATGTGGTGCTGAGAATCGAACCCGGGCCGCACGCATGCCAGGCGAGCACGCTACCGTTTGAGCCACATCCCCAGCCCAGCCTCGGGGTTTTTGCCTCTCAGTCTTCCATAAAGCAGGAGTTCCAGAGTGTGGGGACTGAGGCTGCGTTTATTCATCTTTGTGTCCAGCACATTTTCCGGTATGCAGCAGGCCAATAGTAACCCCGTTTAACATTTATTGAGCACTTGCTCTGTGCCAAGCATTCTGCACTTGCCTGTTTGATGGGTGGGTGGAAGTCTTAGGGAGCAGGTGCTGCCACCCTTCATTTTCTCATCAGATTTTTTCACTGAGTGTCTTTGATTCAGATAGTGAGCCAAGCTGCAGTTTATGTAGACAGATTGTCAGAAAAGAGTAGACTGGGCTATTTGGAAATCTGCGATGCATCTGTAAACCTCAGTGGTGAAACCAACCTTGAAAGAGTTTGTCTTCTCTGAGCTCAACATTCAGCTTTTTCGCTGGGCATGGTGGTACACACCTGTAAGCCCAGTGACTGGGGAGGCTGAGGCGGGAGGATGACAAGTTTAAAGCCATCCTCAGCAACTTAATGAGGCCCTAAGCAACTCAGTGAGACCCTGTCTCTTTTAAATAAAATATAAAAAAGGGCTGGGGATGTATCTTAGTGGTTAAGCATCCTGGGTTCAATCCCCAGTACCAAAAAAAAAAAAAAAAAAAAAAAAGAAAGAAAGCTTTTGCTTTAAAATTAGTAATGACAAAAGCCTTATTACAGTTTGGTTGGGAAATCTTTTTTTTAATATTTTTTATTTCTAGATGGGTGTAACATCTTTATTTTGTTTATTGATTTTTATGTGGTGCTGAGTATCAAGCCTAGTACCTAACATGTGCAAGGCAAGCACTCTGCCACTGAGCCACAACCCCAGTTCTTTTTTTAATTTTATTTTTTAAGATATTTTCTTTTTTAGTTGTAGTTGGACACAGTACTTTTATTTTATTTTTATGTGGTGCTGAGGATCGAACCCAGTGCCCTGCATTTGCTAAGCAAGTGCTCTACCGCTGAGCCCCAGCCCCAGAAAATTGTTGATATTCCTATTTTTTTAATCAGGAAAGATAAAAGTAGATTAATTAGTGGGCAGTATTCACTCTTATTTTAATTAGGTGTTATCTAGAATGCTCCAGTAGGACTGGGGTGTGGCTCATTGGTATAGCGCTTGCCTAGCCATTTATTTAGTACTGGTTCAATCCCCAGCACTAGAAATAAACTGCTCCAACAGAGCAAGCCCAAGTACAGAGACTGAAACAAAATAGAAATTTACTCCTCACCTTTTAACTGTCTGAAAATCTGTAGTTCAGAGCTGTAGAGCAAGTCTCACTGTTCTGTGAGGTCCATTTGGGAACAGGGATCCCTTGATCATGTGGCTGTCCTTGCTCAAACCCAGGCATCCATATCATGGTCCAAACTGGCTGCTTCATCTCCTGCCATCATGTATGAACTTCATCTGACAAAAAGAGTCGGAGCAGGGCTGGGGATGTGGCTCAAGCGGTAATGCGCTCACCTGGCATGCGCAGGGCCTGGGTTTGATCCTCAGCACCACATACAAGTAAGGATGTTGTGTCCGCCGAAAACTGAAAAATAAATATTAAAAAATTCTCTCTCTCAATAAAAAAAAAAAAGGGACAGAGCAAGAGTCATGCTCATTTTTTTTAAGGTTCTAAGGTTTAAAGAGACATTGTTATGTAATATGGTCCCCAGACATAAATCAGTTTTGGTATCTAATATTCAACTAAAGAACCAATCATACCTGTTCTAGTGCTGGAGGGAAAACTGTCAGAAGTCCAAGGAGTGTTGGGCTTGCTCCCCAGGCCTCTGTCTGCCTGGGCAGGCTGCTCTGGCTTGGGGTCGATATGTGGTGATTGGGCCCAGAGAGCCCAGGCTTGCTTATGCATTCATTCGTTGTTTCTGTGCCTGTTGTACGCTGCACACTGTGCTCAGTGTTAGGAACATGGACATGCGTAACATTGGATCCCAGAAGCAAGACACTCCCCAACCCAGGTCACCCTGAATTGTGCTTGTATCATTCTCTTGCTTATTTTTTGGTACTGGGACTGAACTCAGGGACATTCTACACTGAGCTATATCCCTAGTCCTTTTTATTTTTTATTTTGAGGAAGGGTCTCCCTTAGTTGCCAGACTGGTCTTGTGCTTGTGATCCTCTTGCCTCAGCCTCCTGAGTAGCTGGGATTAACAGGCCTGTGCTGCGACACCCGACTGAGCATCTTTTCTTATACTTGCTCATCATTCCCGCTTCACTTTTTCTGAAACATCTGCTTAAATATTTTGGCTATTTTTCTATTTGGTTATTTTTTTTAATGTTTTTATTTATTTATTTTTTTTTAGTTTTTGGCGGACACAACATCTTTATTTGTATGTGGTGCTGAGGATCGAACCCCCGGGCCACACGCATGCCAGGCGAGCACGCTACCGCTTGAGCCACATCCCCAGCCCTGGTTATTTTTTAATTACATGTAAATTTTTCTGTTATTGTCTAAAAAATTTTAGATACTGATTCTTTGTGATCATACAGGAAAGCTGAACTATCTGCTTCTAATTTATGGCTTGTCTTTGCACTCTAGTCCCCCCACCATTTTGGATGAGAAGAAATTCTTAACTTTATCATTTTTTTCTTTTATAGGTAGCACTTTTTGTTTCTTTTTAAGAACTTTTATTATTTTTCTGTATAGTGTGAAATGGAGGCTGACTTCATTTTCACTTTTTAAAAGAATGTACCAAATTGTCCCAGTTATTAAAAAACTGTATCCTTTTCCTCAAATTTTATCTGTACTGTCATCAGTACCCATTATTATATATTAAGTGTTCACAAATGTGTGGGTCTGTTCATCGACTTTTTTTTGGTTGTTGGTACCGGGGATTGAACTCAGGGACACTCGACCACTGAGCCACATCCCCAGCCCTGTTTTGTATTTTATTTAGAGACAGGGTCTCACTGAGTTGCTTAGTGCTTCTCTGTTGCTGAGGTTGGCTTGAACCCGAGATCCTCCTGCCTCAGCCTCCCGAGACCATCTGATTCTGTCCCAGCGTTCTCAGATCTGTTTGGCTCGTTTCACTGAGTTGCTTAGTGCCTCACTTTTGCTGAGGCTAACTTTGAATTTGTGATCCTCCTGCCTCAGCCTCCCAAGGTGCTGGGATTACAGGCATGCGTCACTGTGCCCAGCTTTTTTTTTTGGGGGGGGGTGGAGTACCTTGGAGCACTTAACCACTGAACCACATCCCCAGTCCTTTTTGTTTCTTTTTTAGAGACAGGGTCTTGCTAAGTTGCTTAGGGTCTTACTAAATTGTGGAGGCTGTTTTTTAATTCATGATCCTCCCACCTAAGCTTCCTGAGCACTGGGATTACAGGTGTGCTCCACTGGGTCCAGCTTCATGGGCTTTTTACTATCTTTTATCTGTGTCCTTAAACTAGATTGATTTAATCACTATAATTGATATTAGGTAAGGTCCTGAGCCTTTGTTTTCCCATATTCATTTTAGATCATGCATGTCAAATGCTGTAACATTTTTTGACAATATTTTATTAAAGTTTCTCTGAATTTATTATGTATCAATTTGGATAACCACCTTAACATTTTTTAAAATAATTTTTTAGTTGTATTTGAACACAGTACCTTTATTTTTCATTTATTTATTTTTATGTGGTGCTGAGGATCAAACCCAGAGCCTTGCACATGCTAGGCAAACACTCTACCTCTGAGCCACTCTACCTGTTTAGCCTTCCTGTCCATGAACATAGTATGTCTTTGAATTTCATAACTTACAAAGTTTAATTTTAGTCACTGTCTTAACATCTTACACTCAAACAGTTAAGGGCCTTAGAACACTTTAATTTCTATCACTTGCTCTTTTTTCTCTCCCCCCTTCCCCTCTGCCCAGTATAGGGGATTGAATCTAGGGGTGCTTTACCACTGAGCTGCATTTCTAGTTTTTTTTATTTTTTATTTTAAAACAGGGTCTTGGACTGGTTGCAATGCAATGTGCCTGTCATCCCAGTGACTCAGGAGGCTGAGGCAGAAGGATTGCAAGTTCAAAACCAGCCTCATCAACTTAGTGAGGCACTAAACGACTCAGTGAGACCTCTCAATAAAATACAAAAAGGGCTGGGGATGTGGCTCAGTGGTCATGTGCCCCTGAGTTCAATCCCCGGTTCAAAAACCAAAACAAAATGGAGTCTCGCTAAGTTGCTGAGGCTGGCCATGCACTGTGACCCTCTCCCAGGTCGCTGGGATTGCAGGTGTGCCGCCGTGTCCAGGATCATCCTTCACTTTTATGTTGTAGGTGTATGTTTTAGTTCTGTTTAAAAATTTACAAGACATCATTAGTTCAGTATTTGTTTAGATTTATCCACTTATTATTTACGACTTTCATTATTTCTCCTTCCTTCTTGCATTGTATACTTTCCTTCTGGGATCACTTTTCATCTGCCTGAGGAATATCTTTTATAATTTATAAATTTGGGCTGTTAAAAAAAATAGATTTTGAACTGTCGTCTGCCGGGGGGCCGGCTAATGGTTACACATTGGTGGGGAAGCTTTTTCCCTCCTCCATTCAGTGCCAGGATAGGAGGCAGTTTTCTGTGCAGCCTTCTTCCCACCGAGGTCCTGTGAGACCTCCTTCCTGGTGGGGTGGGGCATTCCGCTTGCTCAGTTCCGTGGATGCTTACCCAGCCTCCAGAGCGTCCCTTGCTCTCTAGATTCCAGCCTTTTAGTTTCATTTGACCTCTCTGTATTGCTTACTGATTTGGTATTTCTGTGATGCATTTACAAACGTACTTTATAATCGTTTCTTCAGCTTCTGTAGCTGTTTGCTGTGGGTAAGAGTTGGCCCTGGCATGCAGTGCTTCCAGAAATTCAGATGTTTTGTGGTTTTAATTTTGTATTTCATTTGGTAGCAGCAAACTTTAAATATCATATTTTATATTTTACAACACTCATTAGTATAAGGAAAGGGGTTAGCAGGTTCATGGCAGAATTTGCCCTTTGGGGACTGATTAAGGATCTGTTGAGCCATGAAAGTTTTTTTCTTCAGTAGAAGGAGCACAGTTTTTAGAGTATGTCAGACTTGGCCATGAATCTGGGAATGGTGGCAGATCTAGGTCAGTCTCTGTAAGCCATTGTTTGCTCATCTGTACAGTGGGGTGACCATGCTAATGCCATCTTCTTAGGATCACCGTAAGCACTGTTGAGGTGGCATGTGCGTGGGAAGCGTTCTGCCGGTCGGTTCCCCAGCAGCTCTTGCAGTTGTTCTCTTTATGGTCTCAGTTGGCAGTGACCTCTCCACTGCCCTTGTGAAACAGGAGCCTACAGATTTCTCTTGCTAGTCACTTCCCTTGAGTATTTAGTATGGGGAGCTTATTACTAGCAGAGCTGAGTTTTCTTAGGGCGCTGTCACACTGTTCCACCAACATTCTTTTTTTTTTTTTTTTTTTTTTTTAAGAAAGAGTGAGGGAGGGAGGGAGAGAGAGAGAGAGAGAGAGAGAGAGAGAGAGAGAGAGAGAGAGAGAGAGAGAATTTTTTAATATTTTTTACTTCTCGGCGGACACAACATCTTTGTTGGTATGTGGTGCTGAGGATCGAACCCGGGCCGCACGCATGCCAGGCGAGCGCGCTACTGCTTGAGCCACATCCCCAGCCCCCCACCAACATTCTTTTACAGAACTCATGATGTCTTTTCTCTTTCTCTTTCCCATTTGCTGGGGATGGAACTCAGGGCCTTGCACGTGCCAGACAAGCACACTACCACTGAGCTACATCCCCAGCCCTTTCTAGTTTATTTTGAGACAGGGTCTTGCTGAGTCACCCAGGTTGACCTCCAACTTGAGATCCTCCTGCCTCAGCCTCTTGAGTAGCCTGGTGTGAGTAGCTTTGTGTGGACACGGCCTTTCTGTGTTTCAAGGGCCTTTTGTATTTCAGGGCTATTGCCCTGTATTTACTGCATGGGCCAGAAATATTCTCTTCACATTGATATTTGTGTTCAGGAAGTTGAGAAGAGTGGAAATTGAATGAAACTGCACATTTAGGTTTCTAGTCTTTCACACCCTAAGCATAGTTTGTGGGTCCTCCTCACTGCAGCAGCCCCTAACTTGACCAGCCTGCCTGCCTCAGAGCAGGCATGGTCCTGGAGTCTCAACTCTCTCCTGCTCTCACTGTTCTAGGACCAGGAGCCAGGCAGCACATGGGTGGTTTCTGAGTTTCTCTCAGAAGCTTGCACTTCAAAGTGGCAGGCTGACAGAGTGCCAGGGTTGCAGGTCACCCACTGCAAGGCTTCCTGCAGCTTAGGGGTTCACAGGTGGTGGGGTTTAAAAGGCGGAGGTCAGTAGCACGGTTAGTTCCAGGGCAAATATGGAGGCCCAGCCTCAGCTTATCTGTAGGGTCACCATATTATATCATCTGCATCTGATGAGCCCTGTGCCTTTTAGAAATTATTGGAAATTGAGACATCAAGTTCTTGACCATTTTTTTATGTAGGTGTAACTTAAGGTTTTGAGATCCCCAGAATATTTAAGGTATCTTTTTACTTGTTTAGATTTCCTAATCAGGTTTTTTTTTTTTTTTTTTTTTTGTGTGTGTGTGTGTGTGTGTTAGTGGTGCTGGGAATTGACCCTTGGATCTCACACATGCTAGGCAAGTGTTCTACCATGAGCTACCCCCCTAGTCTTTCTCAGTTAAGTTTTACAAAACCTTTACTTAGTTTAATCCTGTTTGGAATGATAAATGTAACATTTGATGTTGACATCCACCATATATTTCACAGTTGGTATTTATGTCCTGTGTAGTTCATGTTCACAGTTGGTAGTCTTTCATACTGTAGGAAAAATTTTAAATGAAAAAAATCTGCTGGGTACTAGGTAAATAGCTAATTTTTTATTGTCATTCACATGATATCCACTATACTTAAAATTCATATCTTTGTAATCTGTAATCTCACTAAAGAAAGCATTCATTTGTTCAGCGTTTATTAAATCTTAACACTTGAAGGACCTTAGCAGTCACCTAATCCTAATGAGGATACAAACCCAGGGAAAGTCAGTCGAGGGAAGAGCCTGTGTCACGTTGAAGTCCTCCTCCCTCCATTTCCAGTCTGTATTTAACCTCCTTTTTTCTTTGGCTTGGCTTCTCCATCCGCCACAGGATTTGTGCCTCCTTTGGAATTGCTGTGCTCTCTCTCTTTGGGATTGTCACGCTCTGCTCCTCAGTGAAAGCCTCATTACCTTGGAGCCAGGAGAGTGAGCATTCCTTGAGCCTTTTCCTGGTCTCAGTGCAGGTGGAAACTTCACCTGAGATGGGCACCTGGACACCTGATGAGATTTTTACATCCACATTTAGAAGAGAGGACAGGATCAGAGCAGCAGGTTCCCATGGGTAGTAATAATGACGATGGCCAGGAGCCACTCCACCACATAGGAACCTTCCCGTCATCCCCATCTTATAGGTCACCAGTCGAGGTTCGAGGTGCATGTGCTCTTGCCTGAGGTGCTCACCCATCCTGGGATGGACAGGTGGGGGCTTTGGCTGGTGCTGGGGCTTGTGAGCCTGGGGTGAACACAGCTCCCGGCTCCCAGCATCACAGGGCTTCATGTGGGCCTGAAAACGAGGGTGCCACCTGTTCTCTTGGGGAGTCCCCTGAAGGCATTTCTACTCAGAGTTTCCTAAGTGACACATTCTCTGCAAATGGCACTTTTCTATTTCCTCTATGGGAAATTTTTTCCTATTGATAAATTTTTAGTCACCAGGTCTTGTAGAAAATGTCTTAAAGGATTTATGGTGGCTAGAAATGAAGGACTTAGATCCCTGACTCAGGGTATTCTCTCTGTATCTCCTTTCTTCCTTCTTAACATCCTCAGTTTTAAGTTTTTAATAGTATGTACAAGTGGTAAAACAAAAAAGTGCATTACCATTGGCTCCTGCGCCCTCTGGAGATGTGGGTGTGGGTATCTTCTCTCAAGTGAAAGTCAGAGCTGTGACTCTTGGCCTGGTTGTGGCCTGGACAGCAGCGTGGCCAGCTTCTGTGAGGAGCGAGCTGACTATCACTGAGGGTGTTAGCACCCCCGCCGGAAGAGGCTCTTGGCCTTTGCGGGTCATGTGGTCCTCTGTGGGAGGCGCCTCTTATAGGCTGCTCAGAGGCCCATGGAAGAGTGTGTTGAGTTCTTCTAGGACCTGGCTGGACCCTCCCAGTGCTCGTGGGGCAGGAGTGGGATACTGTTGTTTTTCCCGTCCCAAGGGTCCAGTGCTGTGGGCATCCCAGCCTGCTTGTGTGCTTTTGATCTCCACTCTGCTTTCTGCTTGCCAACTGCAGAGGACGAGCTAGCTCTGATGTGGAAGTCACACCTGCACCTGGTCCCCCCATGTGCCCACCATTCTTTGTCATGCTCCTGCTCCATGGCTCATGCCTCCCCTGCCTGCACAGCCTTGGTGCCTTTGCTCACACGTCTCTTTAGATGCAGCCAGGTCCTTGTCACCCGCTCATCAGATTGTCTTTCTCCTGGGTGGATGGTCCCAAGGGTGAGGCTCAGCCCTGGCCGCCTTCTCCTGCCGGGCTGCCTTTGCAAGGCTTGATGGGGTGTTGTGGGAGGTGAGCCCTGGCTTCACTGGCTGAGCACTCCCTCGAGTGCCTGGTTCGTTCTGCTTTATGGGCTCACCTTCCCTTCACTGCAGGCCTGTGTGAGGGCGCAGTATCTGGCTCCACTCTTGCCAGGCCTGGGCAGACTTCCTGTTTGCCTTTTGTCTTGGCGAGTGCTCAGTCATCATCTTTTTGTGGTTTTCCTGTTTTATGGGTGAGCAATCTAAAGCTCTTGCCTGAAGTCACTCGGTCAGGTACTAGATAGAGCAGGACTCAGGCGCTCGCCCTTGGATCCCGAATCTGTTGGTCTTTTCCCTTCTTCATCCAGTGTCTGCGCCCTTCACTGTCTGCACGGCTGGCCTCAGCAGAGCTCGACTCTTCCATGGAAGACTCCCCCAGTCTTCCTCAGCTTGGCCAGCTGCTCAGGCCCGATCCTCCAGGTCCCCACGACTCCTTCCCTTTTCTTCTAGTCAATGTCGATTAGGTCAGCTAATGATGTTGGTTCAGCCAAACACAACCCTGATCCAAGCACTTCGGTTGCCACCTGGGTGAGGGTGCCACCATCTACCATCTCTTGCACCCACTGCCGTGGTCTGTGTAGCCTTCCTGTCTCCACTCTGGCCCCCTTGTAGTCTCTCTCCTGCTGCAGTCAAAGGGGCCCTGTGAAAATGCCACCATTGTGATCTCAGCTCTCCCAGGGCCTCCCAGTGCACTGAGGGGAAAGTCCAGTCCAGAGTGCCCCTCAGAGCTGGGAGCCCTCAGCCCTCTGTTGCCAGTGCTGACTCCTCCCCACCTGCCCGCCCTCCCACAGGCCTCGGTGCCATGGTCATGCTGCCTCGAGGCCTTTGCTTCTGTTCTTCCTGTGTCTCTTTATAGTGTCATAGCTCACTCAGGCACTTCATTTAAATGCCACTTCCTCAGAGAGGGATGTTTGGTTCCCCCGCTTCCCTTTTCTTCTTTCCTATAGCAGGGCTTGAACTCACGGGTGCTCTGCCAGTGATTACATCCCAAGCTCTTTTTTTTTTTTTTTTTTTTTTTTTTAGTTGTAGATGGACATAATATCTTTATTTTTTTATGTGGTGCTGAGGATCGAACCCAGTGCCTCATTCATGCCAGGCAAGCGCTCAACCACTGAGTCACAGCCTCAGTCCCACCAAGCTCTTTTTACTTTACTCTGAAACAGGGTCTCTCAAAGTTGTTCAGGCTGGACTCAAACTTGACATCCTCCTGCCTTGGCCTCCTGAATATCTGGGATTATAGGTGTGCATCACTGTGCCCAGCTTCTTCTTCTTCTTCTTCTTTTTTTTTTTGAGAGAGAATTTCATTATTTATTTCTTAGTTCTTGGCGGACACAACATCTTTGTTTGTATGTGGTGCTGAGGATCGAACCCCGGCCGCACGCATGCCAGGCAAGCACGCTACCGCTTGAGCCACATCCCCAGCCCTGTGCCCAGCTTCTTGGTCCCTTTCTTAAATATTAAATTGAAGAATGTCCCTCTAGGTGTGGTGTCACACACCTGTAATCCCAGCTGCTGAGGAGGCCAAAGTAGAAGGGTCACAAGTTCAAGGCCGGTCGTAGCAACTTAAGGGAGACTCTCTCACAAAATAGAAAATAAAAAGGGCTGGGATGTGGCTTAGTGGTAAAGCACTTCTGGGTTCAATCCCCAGTATCGTGGGTGGGGCAAAAAAAAAGAATGCCCCCTCCCCTCTCAGCTTGCTCTAGCTTTCTCCACAGCACCTGGGAGATCGAACATACTGTTTTACATACTGCATGGACTTCTTACTGCCTTCCCCGTGAGGCTCACAGTCCTCACTCGGCACCTCAGACGAGCTGAAGAGGCTCTCCCAGTGCTTGTGCAGCTTGGTAGTCTTTGTTATGCTCTTATGTGGCTGCAGAGCCCCAGGGGCAGTGCAGCAGATGGGAGTAAGGATGTCACCCTCTGGCCCTCTGTGTGCTGGGAACATCTCCCACCTACCATGTAGGTTTCTCAGGTGGCCATCGTCTTAGTCTGTCTTGTGTTGCTGTATAATATACCACAGTCTGGGTGATTTAAAAACCCTCACAGTTCTGGAGGCTGGTAAGTCCAGTATCAAGGTGCCAGCATCTGGTGAGGGCCTCCGAGTTGCAATTTCCTATGCAGAAGTGGGAAGGAAATGGGGGTGCAAGACTGAGGAGGGGTGCCGGGCCTCCTCCTTTCTGCCAGGAGCCCACTCCTGCTGTAACAGCATTGATCCAGCAGGAAAGCAGAGCACCCTCATGGCCTGATGGCCTCTCAAGGACCCCTCCTCTTTATACTTTGACCTTGGCAGTTAAATTTCAGTGTGGGTTTTGGAGGGGGCAGACATCCAAACCACAGAGCACATGGATGTGCTTGTGATTGATAGTTCAGAAGTTCATTGTTAGAGTGGATTTTGTCAGTTCACTTGATTAACAAATACAAAAGCACAACTGTCATTTCTTTTTTTTTTTTTTTAACACTTGTTTATTTTTTTATGTGGTGCTGAGGATCAAACCCAGGGTCTCGCACATGCGAGGCGAGCGCTCTACCTGAGCCACAACCCCAGCCCCTACAATTGTCATTTCATAGGGGTCTAGGGAATGTTGACATTGAGTTACACAACTCAAAAAGGCCTGCTCTCTGCTCTCTTCCAGGTCTGTTTGTCACCTCCATCTGTAACTTCTTTAGAGCAGGGTCCTGGATTAGTGCTGTGAGCAGCTGTGAGGGAGAAATAAGCACCCACACCTGACAGTGGGCTTTCTATGCTGGCAGGAAGATGAGGTGGCACAGTGTCATTTCAGGCTATCAGTACTTGTGGCTGGGGGTGAGGGGAGAAAAGCTCAGATGTGCCCACGTCCTACATGATCTTAATATAAGAAGAGTGTTTGCTGGGCAACCCACTAGGCTGGGTTGGCTGCTGTTTGCTTCCCTGCCAGGTCACACCTAAAGGGAGAGATTGTCACCTGGGTGGGTGGTGGATTGGGTGGGTAGCTTTCAAGGTCACAAGGCTGGTTGGAACTTCCATTTCCTTGGCTTGAGTTTGTTGACCCACCTGTATTTCTAGAAGATCAGGAATGCCAAGTCACTGGCAGCCCAAAGGTGACTTCTCCCACCTGCTCTCAGGTTCCTCAGGGCACTTGGACAGGCTTGGCTGTGTTCCTGTGGAGGCTGGAGCTGGGCATGACCTGTTGTGGGAACCAGAGGCTATGGATGTGAAGCTCAGCATCTTCTTGTGGTAGGCCAGTTGTTTCCTGGCCTAATGGTGCCCCTTTGTGTGGCAGTTTGGCTGAGTGCTTGATAATAAACTGGGTAATGTTTCATGTTTGAAAGGTGTCCACTCGACCCCAGATGGAGCTGCGCTCTGTGGGGTCTCTGCGCACTCTGGGGAGGTCGTTGCGTGCAGAGCGCTTAGCAGAACAGCTGCTTGCTGTAAAGTGCCTCCCAGCAGAGAAAGTGGCTCTGAGTGGCTCTTTGCTCAGCGCCTCCTCCCTGGACTCCCTCCCTCCCTCTTTTCTTGCTAATGGTGTTCTGGGATTTTCCCAGATTGCATTTAGAAGGAATAATGGGTTATGATTATGCCTTTCTAACAGGGTGGAGTCACCAAACAGTTATTGACTACCCCTAAGGCATCCGGTATAAAAGGGACATAGAAATCATCTGATAAAGTCTTTGGCCTTAAAAAAGAAAATTGCATTCTTCATCTCTGCCTCCTGGTGACAATGGTTGGCTGAATGCTGACAACACACCAGGCCCTGGGTCCTGTACCTGACTTTTTACCTATGTTGTTCTTTTGTTTTTTTGGCACTGGGGATTGAGCCCACAGGTGCTATACCACTCAGGTATGCCCCCATCCCTTTTTGTTTTGAGATAGGGTCTTGCTAAGTTGCCTAGGCTAGCCTCAAACTTATGATCCTCCTGCCCAGTTTCCCAGGTAGCTGGAATTACAGCCATGCACCACTGTCAAGTGTTGGTATATACAAATTCTTATAAGCTAGAGTGAGGAGGAAGGGAGAGTAAGGGGCCTCCTCATTGACATGTAATCTCTTCCTTTCCTGGCTGTGCTTTTTTTTTTTTTTTTTTTAGTGACTGGGGATTGAACCCAGGGATACTCTACCACTGAGCCACATCCCTAGCCCTTTTTATTTTTATTATGAATCAGGGTTTCGCTGAGTTGTGTGGGGTCTCGCTAGATGCCAAGGCTGCCATCCACATTTCTGAGCCTCCCGAGTTGCTGGGATTGCAGGCATGTTCCACAGTGACCAGCTACCTCCATTCTTTGTCCCTGTAACAAATGTGTTAAATCCTCCTATAGGCCACTTGTTATTGGAGACACTGCAGGGCCTGCCTATGGTAGGCTGCAGGCGGAGCTCCAGGCCTGCTGCTTCCCAGAGGCAGCAGCGTGGAACTTGACAGCTGGCCGTGGCTGCATTCTTAGTTTTCTGGTGCCCAGAGTGTGTCCTGCCTGGCCTTGTTCTTTTGGACATGTTGAGGACACTCTAAATGCCATTTTGTTACTGGAGGGACCTGTTGAACTGCGTGGAGTGGGTTTCATGATCCAAGTGGAACCTTCCTCACAGATAGTCTGCGTGGTTTGGGCCTGAAGGCAAATGAGGTGGTTCAGCAGCACCGTGCCCAGGCCCCACCCAGGCGCACCTTCTCTGCTGTTGTAGCTCTGCTGAACTTCACCATCCTGCAGCTGCTGGGCCCTGACCAGAGCAGCTGGTCTTTGCATGTGGCCCCATGCTGTGGCTGGAGCAAGTCTGCAACTGAACTGTTTTTTCATTGAATTTTGAAAGGTCTGCGTATGAAGGTGTACAGAACGTACAGGTTGAGTTTAAATTATGCATCTAGATATCCAAGCAAAGTAATAGAATGTGCCCAGTGCCTCAAAAGAGCCCCACTGCCCTTCTCCAGGAGACGGGCCCTCCTATGGATTGTGGTTGATTGGTCCACTGTTTTGACTGCTTTACCACCTGTTTCAGTTGTCCCTTCCTGTACAGACCTCCCAAACTTAGAGGCTTAAGCCATTAGTGATTTATATTTCTCATAGTTTGTGGGTTTCCTGGGCAGTTGTTTAACATCTTGGGATGATGGTTGAGGTCATTCATGCGACAACATTTGGTGGGCATCTGGGCTGGGAGGTCCAGGAAAGCATCTGTCTCATTCCAGAGCCCTGGTGTGTCGAATGGCCTCTCTGGGTCAGGGTCTTCTTCAGAGCTACTGCTCATGATTTCCAACAGGAGAGCTTGGGCTCCCCAGCAACATGGCAGCCAGGTCCTCAGGCCCTTAAGGTCCAGATCTGGTTGTACCCTATTTACTAGAGTCCTTGCTGGACCCATCCCAATTCCATAGGTGAGGGGGCCCTGGCAGGGATGGAGGAACAGAGTCAGGGCCCATCTGTCCATGTCTGAATTCTCTGATCAACAGAATATCCATTGTGCCTGCCTGGAGACACACTGAGGTGTCCCTCAAATTCGTCCCAGAGAATTCTTCATGAGGTCCCCAGGGCTGGGTCCAGTCATGCTGTTTGTCATCAGGAGAGCACCCAGCTCTGAACCCTGCCATCTGGCCCATTAGTCAGGGATAAAAACTGAGCCAGTGGAGGCGGCACTGGGGAATGGTACCTGATTGCAGTCAGTCTGAGTGGCTGAGGTTCCTGGGAAGCCAGGTGTCATCGAGGGCTCTACAGTTTTTTTTCTAATTGGTTATGCATGCCAGCAGACTGCATTTTTGACATTGTACACAATTGGGCCACAACTTCTCATTCCTCTGGCTGTATGGGGACGCATTTTCTGCATCTAAAAGGAAGACACGGGGCATGAAAGGCTCTAGAGTCTTTTTTTTTTTTTTTTAACTTCCAGTACATTTATTGTAAATCTGCTTTTTAAAAATTCAGTAGTATTTCATATAAATGAAAGAACCACAATTTTCAAGAATCCTGAGGCAAATTGTTTTAAAATGATTTTTTTTTTTTATACCAGGGATTGAACTCAGAGGCACTCAACCACTGAGCCACATCCCCAGTCTTATTTTGTATTCTGTTTAGAGACAGTGCCTCACTGAGTTGCTGAGGCTGTTTTTTTTTTTTTTTTTTTTTGAGAGAGAGAGAGAGATTTTTATTATTTATTTTTAGTTTTCGGCGGACACAACATCTTTGTTTGTATGTGGTGCTGAGGATCGAACCCAGGCCGCAGGCATGCCAGGTGAGCGCACTACTACCGCTTGAGCCACATCCCCAGCCCTGAGGCTGGTTTTGAACTTGAGATTCTCTTGTCTCAGCTTCCTGAGCCTCTGGGATTAAAGATGTGTGCCACCGCGCCCAGCAAAAAAGAAAATATTCTCGGGACTGGGGTGTAGCTCAGTGGCAGATCACTTGCCTAGCATGTGTAAGACACTGGGTTCGATCCTTAGTACCACATAAAAACAAATAAAGACATTTTTAAAAAAGAAAATATCCTTTCAACAAATGAGCCACGATTTGAGTTTAATTTTTTAAAATAGTTCCTCCATTTTTAAAAATTTGGTCTTTTTAGAGCTACATGACAATATAGTGTATTTTGACACATTATACATACATGGAGTATAACTTTAGAAGTACTTTTGACTAGCACCCACATTTATCACCAGTCAAGCAGGAGAGGAATGTGGGGGTCCCTGCACCTGTCCTTGAGTGAAAGACCTGCATTCCAGGGTGGCTGGTGGGTGCAGCCTTCTGATGGAGCAGTCTCGTCACTGTCACTTAGGGCAGCAGGCCTGGTAGTGTGGGGAGTGACTGGCTGTTGATCTTATTCCTGTGGCTTTGGTTTGAGGTGACCCTTCATGCATGCACCCAGGACAGGGCTACAGATGCTCTTGGTCCTGTGCGTGACCCATCATCTTTGCCGCTCTGCCCTTTCCCCTGCCTCTCTAAGCTTGGCCGTCCTGGTGTCCTCCTGTGAATGCCCTGTGGTTCCAGAGGTGGGTTGCTGCCTAGTCCACTTAGCCCTTCTGGGAGAAGGACTAGGTCAGCAGCATCTCACCTTCCCTGGTGTGGCCTAGGGGAGGGAGCTGTTCAGTTGTAGAGATCACAGGGCTGCTTCTGCAGGTGACATCATTTGGATATGGCTGCTGTCACACCATG
This sequence comes from Ictidomys tridecemlineatus, assembly GCF_052094955.1. Taxonomy (NCBI): domain Eukaryota; kingdom Metazoa; phylum Chordata; class Mammalia; order Rodentia; family Sciuridae; genus Ictidomys; species Ictidomys tridecemlineatus. Next base: position 10,492,044 of record NC_135487.1, on the reverse strand, counting down.
GGCTCCTCACAGATGTGCTGGGCATCTATTTGAGCTGCTACTCACATGAGCCTGGGAATGGGCTGCTGTGTTTTCTCTCCCTATTGGACTTCTCTCCTCTCCTGCCCGCCCTTCCCTCCTCTTGCTTCTTTCTCCTTCCCTTTTATCCATTCCTCTTTCTCTTCTCTGTCTTTGACTCCTTGTAGGTGTCTCTGTTGGAACAGCCTTAGAAGAATCAAGGGCCTTGCTTTTCTCCTCCTGACACCTGCATTTGGGGAGAATCCCACCTCTGGTGGGCGTGCTGCTGTGAAGGGTGGGCTGGCGTCAGTGCGCAATGGTGTGTGGGTCACACAGTTGCTTTAGTGTACGTGCACCAGGAGGGAGGGAGTTAGAGGGACAGGCCACCAGCCACCCTATCCTGGGAGCTCTACTGGTCTTCTAAAAACAAGGGCACACACCTAGCTCCCCGGCTGGTGTTTCAAGCCCAGGAAGGCAGTTTGGCTGGGCTTTGACACCTTCTCCCCAGGAGCTCCATGGTGAGACCACAAAAGCTCATTGCAGCATTGGGTCCCAGACAAGCCAGCAGGCCTTTGCTCCTGTGGCCAGCAGTCTCTCTGTATATCTTCCTGGCGAGGCAGGCCAGTTTCCTGCTGGAGGGTCCTTCTTTCCTCAGGCCCTAGCCAGTGGGACCTCAGAACCCCTCTGTCCTATAGGGGTTTTGCTGCTGCTCTACAGGAGTTTTGAGCCCGGGAGACACCGCCTCCCCAGCCCAGTTTTCAGGTCAACTCCTAAAGCCAGGCCTCCTGCACGGAAGGCTGGGTGTGGGCCTCATGCGCAAGTTGTGAAGCTGATTGAGGATTCTGCCCTGTGTGGACCCTCGTTTCCCTCTTTCTGCACTTGACAGGTGGTTTACTTGGGGTTCCTGGAGGAGGGAGAGGGTGACTGGGATCTGAGACCAAGACTTGCTCACACACCTGCACATTCCTGTCTGTTAACATGCCTGTTCCACTCTCAGGTCAGCATGGCCCAGGCCTGTCCTTGCCTCTTGCCTTTGGTTCCATGTGCCTCTTGCCTGTTGTGTACCCACTCTGGGTCTTGGCCTCGGAACTCCAGCAAGAGCACTTAGCCTAGAAACTGGATGTAGTTTCTTTACCATGTCTGAAGCTCGGGGCCAGTGCAGCTGTGGTTCTCCCCTGCATTCCTTCAGGTTACCAGCGGGAGCTGGCTCTTCCGAGGGATTGAGGACCTTAGGAAAAGGTGCCTTTACGAGGTGTCCTATGCCTACAGAATGTTTGCCCTCACTGGCCTGTGCAGCCATGGCTAGTTTGCTCTGGAGAGGTCTCAGCAAGCATGGAGGCTGGCTGCTACCTCTTGCCTTCAGGCAGCCTCTGACTCTCCCTAGAGATGCTTCAGCTCCAGCCCAGGCGTTGGTGGGAGAACTGGTAGGGTCAGAGCAGGGTCCCTGTCTGTGTGAGGGGACAGAGTGGGTTGTCCAGGTCTTTGGAACTCACCACTCAGGCTGTGATGCTGTGCTGTGGGCCCCTCCCAACTGCCATGTTTTTCCCTCATTTGTTGGGTGTCGCCCTGAGCTCAGGAGACACATATTCTTCTGTTTGGTTCTTTTGCAGAGCTGGGAGTCGAACCCAGGGCCTCACACATGCTCGGCAAATGCTCTACCATTGAGCTGATGCATTGCAGCCCTTGTGTTTGTTTTTTTGACTGGAAATTGAACCTGGGGTGCTTTAGCACTGAGCCCCCTCCCCAGCCCTTTCTGGTTTTTGAGACAGGGTCTCATTAAGTTGTTGAGGCTGGCTTCAAACTTGTGATTCTCCTGCCTCAGTCTCCCGAGTCACTGGGATTACAGGTGTGCACTGCCACAGCTGGCACATACCCCTACTTTTGAGGTTTCCAGACACCATGGAGTGAGTGGCCTCGGCCTCTTGCAGCACTGACTTGTGGCTTTCAGAGCAGCTCATCCCAGCAGCCAGCCACACATGGTCCCCGCAGCTCCAGGCTGCAGCAGTGACTCTCCCATGAGGCTGGTGTAATGGGAACAGCCAGAGCTGCCGCACCCCTGCAGAGAGCCCCGAGGTTCCTCACCTGCCCAGGAGCAGCTCTGACAGACGTGTCCTCTGCTGGGTTTCAGACCCGGTTTTGGAGCAGCTGGTAAAGAACCATCACCACTGTTGAGATCCTGGGCTGGCACCACAGCCTCCCTGCTCATCCATACAGTGTGGGCGCAGTGGGTGCTGGTTTTTATTTTGAAACTTTCCAAAATTGGTCCTTTCTAGAAAGGAAGCCCTGCTTGTTTTTCCTAGTAAATTGCCGGTCTTGAGGTGGACCCTGCAGCAGTGCTGGGTGGCAGGCGAGCTGGTTTAGATACTTATTTAGTCATGGTTTGTGCAGCTCATGATAATTGGGCTCCCGGCCAGGGAATTTTTCTGAGCACATTTCTTGAGATGGTTGTGAGATTTCTAGGCATTAAGTGAGGCCCTTGACAGAGGAACTAGCCAGGCCAGCAGCTCTTAGGATCACGATTGGAGTTCCTGTTTCTCCTGGGAAAGTCAGCAGAACAGAGGTTTCTGGTGGCAGGTGACTCCTCAACCTTATATAGTTCCCAGAGTCTGTGAATCAGAAAGGTTGAGCAAGCCCAGCTCTGCTAAATGGGCCCCGTTGGACATCCATCTTTTTCTGAGATTATGTGGTAATATTCTTTTCGTAGAAAATGTTACCCTGACCAATGTCGTTTCTTCATTAAAATCACAACAGCGGGGTTTTGTTGTTTGCTTTTGTGACTCTTTAACTTCATCATCTGGTAAGACACAAGGGTAGTGTTTGGTGTTGGACCCTGGGTGCTTTCTGGTTTGGAACATCCCTGTTTGGTGGACCTGGAGTAGGGAGCCTCTGCCCATCTTGACTCACAGCAGAGAGCCAGCCCCATCTCGGGAGAAGCGCCTCTCCCTGGTTTCATTCTCTATCTCCTCCCCGAGTCTCATCGGGCAGCTCGGTGGGGTGAGGGTGCTGGCGCCTCTCTCGGTGCTAACAGAGGCCCTTGGCATCCTGCAGCCATGGACTTCCCCCAGCACAGCCAGCACGTCCTGGAGCAGCTGAACCAGCAGCGGCAGCTGGGGCTTCTGTGTGACTGCACCTTTGTAGTGGACGGTGTAGACTTCAAGGCCCACAAGGCGGTGCTGGCAGCCTGCAGCGAGTACTTCAAGATGCTCTTTGTGGACCAGAAGGACGTGGTGCACCTGGACATCAGTAACGCGGCAGGTACCCCACAGGGTCAGGGCGACTTGTCGAGGACTCCTTTTGTGCTAGGAGCTGGGTGATAGTGGAGCCAGGGAGGCCAGGACGTGGGCTGGAAGTAGGCCTTGGGATTGAGGAGGGAACGGGTCCTGGTCTGGGCTCCCAGCCTGGCATAACAGAGTGAGGGGTATGGGGCAAGGTGTCACCCTCCCTTTATATGGATGTGGCAGCTGAGACCTGCAGAGATCAGGAGCCTGGCCTGGAGGTCAGTGGCGGTGGCGGCAGAGCCCCAAGGAAGCTGATGCTGACACAGGTGGGCCGGAGAGTCCTCCAGCGGTGAAGTGCAGGGCCTGGGCCTAGGGCGTGCAGGGTGGCCTTCCCACCCTTTGTCCCCTCTGGGAGGCTGTCTGCTGGGCTGACCCCAGCTGCCCACCCTCCAGCTCAGGAGAAGGCGATGGCCTGCCACTCAGCTTTTCAGAACTCCTTGGCCTTGCCATACTGAGTGGAGGGCTGGACGGGCTGCTGGTGTCTGCCTTGAGGTGGGTCTGTGACAGTGGCTTTCCTGTCTTTGGCAGGCTTGGGGCAGGTGCTGGAATTCATGTACACAGCCAAGTTGAGCCTGAGCCCCGAGAACGTGGACGATGTGTTGGCCGTGGCCAACTTCCTCCAGATGCAGGATGTCATCACAGCATGCCATGCCCTCAAGTCACTCGCTGAGCCGGCCACCAGCGCTGGGGAACATACAGAGACCTTGACCACGGAAGGTCAGAGTACAGGCAGCCAGAGACTCTTGGGGGCCTGCCTCCGACTCAGGGTCATCTCCCTGGGTCTCAGTTTCCTCATCTGCCCTTTCTCCATTGTGGGGAGCTGGTGAGCATTGGCTGCAGTTTTGTCTGAGAAGGGCCCTCTGCTGCCCTGTCCAGTTTGTTGCCAGCAGGGGACAGGGAGCCACCTAGGTGGCTGCCCGTGCACGTGGGTGAGGCTTGCTCCCACGCCTCCTCCCACGCCTTCTCCAGCCACCTCCTCCCACTTTATACTCTCCCCTGACATCCTCAGAAGCCCTTGGCTGTCTGCTGTGGGCCAAATGCTCTACACTTTCAGGGGACCTTATTCCTCTCCCGTGGTCAGCATCCTACTTACACATGGGGCTGTCAGTCGGTGCACCTCCATAGGCAGAAACTTTCCCAGTGCCCGCTGGCGGCCAGGCACAGCACTGGCGCCTGGGGAATGATGTGTCCAATGACCACACTGACTGAACAAACCACTGTTTAGACGTGTCCCCAGAGAGGACCCAGAAGAGCTTGGCAAATTCTGGGATACCTGACCACGCCCCCCAGGTGGGCACTTGGTGGGAAATGGCAGACCTGTCCTGTTCTATCTCCAGGAGGGGACAAGAGAGCCAGAGAGGAGAAGGCTGCTGCTGCCACGCTGACCAGGCTGGACCAAGCAGGGAGCAGCCCACCTGCAGGCCCAGGACGAGAGCTCAAAGAGGAGCGGGGCGGCCAGGCTGGGAGTGCCACCAGCGGTGAGTTGTGATCTGGGGACCAGCTGGCTGCCTGGTGGGAGATGGTGGGCAGCAGGAAGTCAGAAGGCTATCCCATCCCCTGCCAGCAGCCTGGACAGGGACAGGCTTCCGCACTTCTAGAGTCCACCTCCCCGACAGACCTACGGCTTGTTGTGCAGTCTGTCCAGCCAGGCAGAGTCACGAGCTGCTTGGGGCCTCTCCTGGGCCACAGCCACCCCCAGGGGCCTGGACAGGGGAGGCTTCAAGCCCTTAGACGGATTGTCCTAATCCAGCCTCTGGTGCTGTCCCCTCCCCTCAGGTGCAGAGCAGACGGAGCGGGCTGACGCGCCTCGGGAGCCCCTGCCCGTGGAGCTCAAGCCAGACCCCACAAGTGGCATGGCTGCTGCAGAGGCTGAGGCCTTGTCAGAGAGCTCGGAGCAAGGTACCCTCCCCACTGCCTCCGCCTGGGCAGCGCTGCCTCCAGTCTCGCTCTCCTTGAGTCTTGACTTGTTGAGGTCCCATGTCCTGGCAGCTCCCATCAGCACACAAGTGTTGGGGTGCAGCCTTGGAGGTCTGCTCCCACAGCTCTGGGCCCCACTCAGTGTGCTGCTGTCCCCCCACCAGTGCTGTCGGCTAACTGGGGCCCACATCTGCATCCTCCAAGTAGCAGATGGCAGGTCTGAAGACCTTTCCTTGCCACTCCCAGATGCTCCCAGGGCCTCCCCCTCCTAGGTTCCTAGGTGGGACTGCTAGGTTCCTGGGGGCTCTTCTCCATCTGCTTCAGCGCTGCCCTTCTCTGCAGAAATGGAGGTGGAGCCGGCTAGCAAAGGAGAAGAGGAGCGGGAAGAGGAGGGCACGGGGCCAGCGGTGGTGAAGGAGGAGGGGCCTCAGCTGGAGAATGGAGACGCCCCGGAGGAGAACGAGGAATCAGCAGGCACAGACTCGGGGCAGGAGCTCAGCTCAGAGGCCCGGAGCCTGCGCTCCGGCACCTACGGGGACCGCACCGAGTCCAAGGCCTACGGCTCCGTCATCCACAAGTGCGAGGTGCGGGCCGCGGGTGGTGCCAGCCCTCCGTCGCGCTCCCGCTGCAGCCCCTCACCACGCCTTCCCGCTGCGCCCGCAGGACTGTGGCAAGGAGTTCACGCACACGGGGAACTTCAAGCGGCACATCCGCATCCACACGGGGGAGAAGCCGTTCTCATGCCGGGAGTGCAGCAAGGCCTTCTCGGACCCCGCTGCGTGCAAGGCGCACGAGAAGACGCACAGGTACCTGCGCCGCCTCCCCACTGTCCAGGCTGCGCGCTCTGGGCCCCGTGGGCGCGCCCTTCCCTGACTGCGCCTCCCACCACCCAGCCCCCTGAAGCCCTATGGCTGTGAGGAGTGTGGCAAGAGCTACCGGCTCATCAGCCTGCTGAACCTGCACAAGAAGCGGCACTCGGGCGAGGCGCGCTACCGCTGCGAGGACTGCGGCAAGCTCTTCACCACTTCTGGCAACCTCAAGCGACACCAGCTGGTGCACAGTGGGGAGAAGCCCTACCAGTGCGATTATTGTGGCCGCTCCTTCTCCGACCCCACATCCAAGATGCGCCACCTGGAGACCCACGACACTGACAAGGAGCACAAGTGCCCTCACTGTGACAAGAAGTTCAACCAGGTGGGCTGCTGGAGCCCCCTGCTGATGGCGAGGAGCAGACAGGGCCAGAGGGAAGCTGCCAGGGTCCGCAGAGTGGCTGTCCCAGGAGGGTGCGCCCGCTGCTCTGTCCAGGCAGCCCCAGGCAGGTGGAGTCTGGCGGGGGTTAAATCAGAGAGAGCCGGGCGGCAGGCATGTCCTTTCACTGCTGGGACTTGGAACATTCCATCTGGCTTGAGAAGACAGGGAGCCACTCCAGCCCACTGAGAGACCTGAGTTTTAGTGGTTCCCTAAGGGAGGGGGAGGGGAGGGGATCAGAGGCCAAGTGCTTGGGGTGGCCCTTCTGACCCCCTCCCTGGGCACAGGTGGGGAACCTGAAGGCCCACCTGAAGATCCATATCGCGGACGGGCCTCTCAAGTGTCGGGAGTGTGGGAAGCAGTTCACCACCTCAGGTAGGCCCAGGGCTGCCCTGGCTGCCCTCACAGCCCTGCTCCTTGGCCCCCGGGCCCCATGCCAGGCCTGCCATGGGTCTCACCACAGGGAACCTCAAGCGGCACCTTCGGATCCACAGCGGGGAGAAGCCCTATGTGTGCGTCCACTGCCAGCGACAGTTCGCTGACCCCGGTGCTCTGCAACGGCATGTCCGCATCCACACCGGTGGGTGAGCAGCCCCTGTGCTGTGGGGGCCCGGGTGGGGCGCACAGGGAGAGGTGGGTGCTGATGCCTTCCCCTGCCTCTGTCCTCAGGCGAGAAGCCTTGTCAGTGCGTGATGTGCGGCAAGGCCTTCACCCAGGCCAGCTCCCTCATCGCCCACGTGCGCCAGCACACTGGGGAGAAGCCCTACGTCTGTGAGCGCTGCGGCAAGAGGTGCCCCTCTCCCCCATGCCAGGGTGCTGCCCATAGTGAGGGGGTTCTGTTGGGAACTGGGCAGAGTGCCACCCCAGCCCCAGGCTTTGCTCCCAGGGTCCTGTCTGATCCATATGTGGCCAGAGGCCTCTCAGTCTGGCTGGGGATGGCTTGAGCAGATCAATCTAAGCCCCTCCCCTTGGCCCTACAGATTTGTCCAGTCCAGCCAGTTGGCCAATCACATCCGGCACCACGATAATATCCGCCCACACAAGTGCAGTGTGTGCAGCAAGGCTTTTGTCAACGTGGGGGACCTGTCCAAGCACATCATCATCCACACTGGTGAGCATGTGCCCACCCACTGCACATCTCCCTGCTCAGCCCGACTTGCAGGTGGGATGGGTGAGAAGGGGGGACCCCTGGATCCCAGCCTTGGCTGCCCGTGGCCCTGGAGGCAGTTCAGTTGAAGTGTGGACCCCTTAGAGCTTCCAGTGGGCCAGTTGCTACTGGAGGAGGCTGTCAGCTCGGTGGCCACCCCAGAGCTTCCTGCTGGACAAGACAGGGCTGCAGGGGAAGCCGAAGCCTGGACCCCCCGTCCCCCCCCACCCCGCTGCCCTCCACCATGGCAGGAGCGAACCTTGCCTCCCCCCAGGAGAGAAACCTTACCTGTGTGACAAGTGTGGCCGCGGCTTCAACCGAGTGGACAACCTGCGGTCCCACGTCAAGACTGTGCACCAGGGCAAGGCTGGCATCAAAATCCTGGAGCCAGAGGAGGGTGGTGAGGTCAGCGTGGTCACTGTGGATGACATGGTCACGCTGGCCACTGAGGCACTGGCAGCAACGGCCGTCACTCAGCTCACAGGTGAGGGCCGTGGGCAGCAGAGGGTAGTCACCTGTAGCTTGCCTCGAGTGGCAGTAGCGGGCACATGTCTCTGGCCTTTGCCTCAGGGTCTGCCCATTCTGTTCACAGTGGTACCAGTGGGGGCTGCGGTGACAGCTGATGAGACGGAGGTACTCAAAGCCGAGATCAGCAAGGCCGTGAAGCAAGTGCAGGAGGAAGGTGAGGGGGCCGCCCAGGGTGTGAGCCCCGGGGAACCAAGGGCCCTGCCCACCCTGACTGCCGCCCCCACCTCCACAGACCCCAACACCCACATCCTCTACGCCTGTGACTCCTGCGGGGACAAGTTCCTGGATGCCAATAGCCTGGCTCAGCATGTTCGGATCCACACCGCCCAGGCACTGGTCATGTTCCAGACTGACGCGGACTTCTACCAGCAGTACGGGCCGGGCAGCACGTGGCCAGCTGGGCAGGTGCTGCAGGCCGGGGAGCTGGTCTTCCGCCCTCGGGACGGGGCTGAAGGCCAGCCTGCAATGGCAGAGACCCCACCCACAGCTTCTGAATGCCCACCGCCTGCTCAGTGAGCAGGCAGCCCTTCTCTTGACTGTTTATTTAAGGACGGATGGCACCCTGGAACTGAAAAGGGCAGCCCATTCCCTAGAGAGAATAAATTTGATTATTTTCTAATGCTGCCTGTAGGTCCCTGTGGGGGTGGGCCGGTGCTGGCAGCTGTGGCTGATGCCACAAGAAGGCTGTGCCACAAGAAGGCTGCACAATCCAGGGACCAGCTCTCTTCAAAGAGCCCTGCTGCTCCTCCTGTGGAGCATAGCCAGGATCCGTCCATGCCCAAGCCAACTGCCTTATCCACAGTGGGTGGAGCAGCACACAGGGCCGTGACCCCAGCCAGCACCACTGTGGCCTTGCTCCCCTCGCCCGGGGGTTCAGCCGGGGAAGGGACCAGTGGGAAGGACCACAACTGTTCACAGAGACCTAGGTGACCAAGAGCCCAGTCTATGGTCTCAATGGCTTTGCCTCCTATGACCACGTCTGTTGGGCCTGCCCTTGGGTACTCTCAGCCAGGCAGACGGAAGAGCCCTTCCTCCCAGGACCATGGCCCCTGTCTCCAGACCCCAATACCCACATCCTCTGCGCCTGGTTTTCCCCTGTGTCAAAGTCTGAAGTGCCTTCCGCATTACCTGGGAACCATTTGGGGCCTTGACGTTTCAGTGGTGTCTGCACCACAACCTTGGAAAATTTGTTCAAGTTCACTGTCCATGTCGGGCAGCAAGGGGCAGAAGAACATGTTGGGCTCTGTGCTTGCTTCACAGTAGTGCCAGTGCTGGGAGGCCAGTGTCATCCTGTGGGAACAGTTTACCTGCCTGAATCAGTGAAGCCTCCACCTGGAGGGACAAAGGAACAGTGGAAACAATGCTAGCAGGGCTGCCCATCCTCCTTCCTGGTGACAGGGAGGCCCCTCTCCTGGGGTCACCCACAGCCACAGCCAACCCTCCTGTCTTGCACAAGCCCACAGGCCTGTTTGTAGTCCTGTTGTGACAGTGAGAAGACACCCAAGACTGTAGTCCCCATATCCCTGTTCCTACCTTCGGATCCAGCCCCACGGTGGTATGGGGGCAAGGGCCAGGTGGCCCACCACTCCCCCCGCCCCAAGCAGGCACAAGGTTAAGGGAGTCCCAGAGAGCAGCACTAGATCAGCTCGACCCCATCCCACCAAACAGAAGGGACAAGGCGAGGCAGATGGAGTTAGTCTGTAGGGGTCGTTTCACTCATGTGAGCAGCTGAAGCGCCTCCGGCACTGCCCAGGAGTGACTCGGAACCCTGGAGCTTCACAAATTTCTTAAGCCACAGCACTGGAAAATGTTGACAGCCCAGCACTGGTGACAAAAATCACTCTTGTACCAGATAAAATGCTTGCTGGGGAGCATTAAGTGGCAGAAGAAAGGAAAGAGGCCCTGTAGACTTGGGGGTGGGCAAAAGCAAAGCCAGGGCAAGGGCGAGCTGTTCCCATAACCAAGGACCCTTGGTTCTCCCACCCCAGTGACAATCACATCCACACTTGAGGTGTTTTGTATTTTTTAATAAAGTTTGTAATCCAATGGACACACAAAACAAAACTGCGCTGAGAAAAACAGTTTCATAAATTAATAAGTGTTAGGAAGTTGGGGAGAGGCCCGGGTCACAGGAGGAGGGGACTGGCCAGTCTTTGTACAGGTGCTGTGTGACACTTCCACGTCGCGGGAGCGGGGCCCGTGCTGTACTGAAGCGCACTTATACAAATGAGTGACAATACAAAGTCTGAGTATGAAAATAAGATTTTCTCTGAAAACACATTTTTGGCACAGATTAAAAAAAATGTATGTCGGGGAATTTTGATTTTTTAAAGTCAGTATTATATATATTTATATATATTATATATTTATATATACACACATCCGAGTTCTGCATATCCCACCAAGGAAGAAAATCCTTCTGTTTGCTCTTGTTCGACTGTGAACCGTGCACCCCGGTGAGTCAAAGGTGGTGACAGCAGGAGAATTAAGAAAGGCGACACGTCCGATGAGCTGGGGAAGGGAGGTGTGGTGGGGCAAAAAAACCCAGTGAAATGTTCCTTGACCCCAAGGTTTCAGCAGAAGTCTGAGTCCTGCAGGAGAGTCCGCGATGTGTGTTCACACACCACATGTCCAGAGCGTCACAGCCTGTCTCACTGTGCAGAAGTCCAAGTCACTAATTTAGTGCAAAGGCAGTTCTGTTTTTCTTGTTTCTTAAAAACAAAACAACAAAAAAAGGAATTCTACTGCCCTGTTCCTTTTCTCTAAAAAAAAAAAAAAGGAGAGAAACAGCCCCAAGGTGTCTGCAAGTCTGTCGGTCGGTGGTCTGTCCTGGACAAAAGCGTCCTGTAAACATACAAGGTAGCAGCACCACCGCCCAGAGGTCTGTCCCACGGAGCTGGGCAGGCGCCCGGGCACGGGAGGATGGCGTCTGTCCCTCCGCAGCTTCTCCTCCGCCTGGCTGAGTTGTCTGGTGTTCATTTTTTGCAGCAGAGCCTTGGGAAAATGCCCTGAGGTGATGACCATCCGAGGCTCACACAGAGGCAATGACAATCATGAGGTGGGGAGAGATGTTGGAGATGCTGGCAAGGAGGTCAGGGGCCAGGCGGGACAGGTGGCTCTCGGAGAACTCGCAGGGTGGGAAGATCTGTAGCACATAGGCGGGCTGGAGAAGGGGCGAGAGAAAGTGGGACCTTCTGCCTTCATGTCACCCTCCCCACTACGCTCCCAGCAGGCCCTGGAGAGGCCGGGTGCAGAGGCAGCCTAGGTCAGCTTCCCGGCCACGGCTGTCAGATGAAAGCAGCGCCAGGAAGCTCTTGCCGCCGGCCTCTCGGTCTCTCTGCCCAGCGAGAGGAAATCCTCTCATCTGCTCCCCTGGCTCTTCTCTTGAGGACAGCAACACACTGCTTGTTGCCTCAACCCAAAAATGCCTTACTGCCCAGCAGCGCCCTCTAGCTGGCACTGGTGATCCAGGCCAGCACGCTGGCCAGCCCCCCTGTTCCCCACTGGCACACACTCGTGGGGCGGGCAAGAGCACAGACTGACCTGATTGGAGCCAGGATTGGGGACGTTGATGATCCCAGCTGCCTGCTTGGCCTGTAGGTAAGTGATGAAAGCAGCCTTAAGGGACTCGGTCTGGCTCACCACATCCTCTTGGTCACGACCACAGGGCAGAGCCAGCAGCAGACAGTAATCAGTCTCCACCTGGGGCAGAGAGGCCAGTGGTCAGGGGCCTTAGTCAAGTGTAGCCTTGTTCAACCCACGGTGTTAAGCCCACGGGAACCCCCGCCTTCGAGATGGCCTGAGGTTCACCCTGGTATTTGTTCAAAGAAAGAAAGCCCTGCTGCTCTGTTTTGGGTCGAGGTGTTTTACTCCAGGGCCATCAGTGCCTTCCTGCCTGGGGTAGGGTCAGGGGCTCTCCAGGACCTCTCGAATCTTACCGTCATTCTTCGGGCAACCCCCTCCAGCTGTGAGGCTTCTAGCCGCATTCTCTGGGCGATCCTCAGGGGGGGGCCTCCTTCAGACAGGGGGAGGCTCCGGTGGGCCAGGACGTTGTTGCCAGAGACGAAGTGGAGCTGCACGGCAGCCGTGTCGTTCTTGAGGGCCAGCAGGCCTTGCCACACGATGGGATACTTCTGCTCACAGGGGACAGAGCAGAAGCACACTCAGGGCCAAAGGCCAGCCATGCCGGCCACAGCCCTAGCGGATCTGTCATGGGGAACCCCAGGACATTAGCACGGCACAGAGTGGGAAAGAGAGGGCAGGGCCCCGTGCTTACCTTCAGAAGCTGGACCATATCCACAGGCCTCTGGGAAGTCAAGTGTGGAGAGGAATCTTGCTTGGATGCTGGCTGGGCTTCAGTGTGTGGCAGAGGAAGCCCTGGTGGGGTGCTGGGGCCCGAGGTTGTAGGAACAAACAACGGCTGCTTTGGGGCAGCCTGAGAGGGAAGAGGGGCTGGGAGATCAGGCTTCATGGAGACAGACACAGGGGACGGGTAGGACGTCTGGCTGGCTTCCACCTGTGCCCTCTGAACCTGGGCATGGGGCTCAGGTGGCCTGCTGGCAGGGACAGTTTGGAGGCGAGGCTGCTCAAGTCCTCCTGTCTGGGTCCCCTTTGCCTCTTGGGAGACCTGAGGCATCTTGCTAGTTGGTGGCTGGCCAGGCTGGCTGAGCGGGGAGGGCTGGCATGGTGGCACAGGAGGGGCAGGCTGCGAGGGCTGCACTGGCTGGGCAGGCTGCGTAGACTGTGCAGGCTGCGTGGACTGCAAGGCCTCACCTTCAGGAGGGCCCTAGAGTTGGAAGGAAGGCAGGGGACACAATCAGAGTCTGCTACACACATGTCACTGAACCCAACAAAAGATCCAAGGGACAACAGGAAAAAGTCCAGTTGTGGGGCAACTCCATCCAGTTCAGAGCACACAGCAGCGTTAACCAGCCACGGCTCTTGGGGACCCTGGTAAGGTGAAGTCACCGTGACCTCCCTCCCCACCAACCATTCCCACAGAACTCTTTCCCCACGTCTAGTTTTCCAATGTGATCTGATTTTGTCACCCCCAGGCTTAGGAAGTCCCCTTTCAGCCCAAGCTTGCCTGTACCTTGGCAGTGGCTTGGCCCAAAGGCTGACTTCCTAACCCACCTGCACTTGAAAGCCACAGAGTTCCCCAAGCGCATGGCCAAAAGATGGAGGAGGCACCCAGCACCCTCACCTGGGCGGGAGTCTTGGTCCGAGTTGGGAGCCCAATTGAGGAAGCAGCAGGAAACTGAGTGTGTGTGAGCTGGGCCGGAGCGTGGTAGGTCCGGATGTCCCCGTATCTGTACTCCTGGAACAACTCTCCACTGGAGTGCACTATCTGCACCCCATGGGTCACCACCACAGGTGGGGTCAGAGGCAGCCCTTGGAGTTGGTTGCTGGGGGTGACCGTGAGGATGCGGGCCTCGCTGTGAGGAGGGGCAGGGGCGGGGGCAGGTGTGGTCTTGGCATCTGGGGTCTTGGCAGTCTCTTTCCCCATTTGCTGAGGGGCCTTGCTGGCTGGTGGCACCTTCACGACCCCCTCTGCAGGTCTGGGTTGCTCGCTGACGGCCGTCACGTGTGGGTGCACCATGATCCTCACGTCGCGGGGCACTGTGTACGGGTGCAGCCGGTACTCGGACTGCATGACCAGCACCTCTGACTGTACAGGGGCCGCGGCTCGAGCCACAGGGAGGTGGTAGTGCACCTCCTCCTCAGGAGGGTGCTGGGGGGCCAGAGCAGGCACCCCGGCCGTGGCTGGCTGCGGAGTGCCGGCACGCTGCGGGGCCCTGACTTCTATCTGTTGGGGCTGCAGGGGGGCCCGAGGAGAGTGCAGCGTCTCCGGCCGGATGCTATAGGTGATGCTGGGCAGCGTGGGTGTGTTCATCCTCACCTCCCCCTGGGACAGGTGTCCCAGGGACACAGTCTGGGTGATGCTGTGTGGTGGCATGATGACAGACTGCTCCGGGTGTATGCTGGAGATGAACTGCGGCACTGGGATGCCTGCGGCCAGCATGACCGTGGCATTGGTTGAGAGCGCTGTGGAGGTGGTGCTGTTGGGGTGGCACGCCCTTGGGAACGGGGACGGCGTGGGCCCACTGGGTCGAGGAGAATGTGCGTCTGGCTTTGTGGCTGCCAAGTGGGAGACAGTTCGATCTGTCGGGGTGCTGGGCCCTGAGGTGATGTGGTTCACTTCTGCAGGCAGTTTGCTAGGCAAAGCAGGAGGATGGTGGGGTGTCAGAGTGGACCCCAGATTGGCTGGCTGAAGGACCTTGGTCTCTATTTTGAGGGTGACGGGGTCGGCAAGTTTTTTATTAGTGGTGACTATGCTCGGGGTGAGGACCAGCTGGTTGTGAACCAGCACTGGGGGGGTGTTTATGCCCTGGGTGAGAACCTTCACTGTGCCACCCTGAGTGACAGGTGTGGACACAGAGAGGTGAATGGGCTCTGGCTTCTCCAGTGATGGACGGTCAGCCTTAACAGATGAAATCACAGGGGAGGCATTGTATGTCTGGGCCGTCAGGACCAGGGTGGAGTGGGTGGCCACGTTGGCAAAGCCTGAGGGAGCCTGAGGGCCTTTGGGTGCAGACTGTGATGGTGTAACAGAATCGGGTTTGACCTGGGACTTTGACACTGACTGCTGAAATTCGATGTCCATTGCACTGGCCGGGGGTATCTGACTAATCTTGGCGCTGATGCGCTGGGGCCCTTCAGTCTTCTGCCCTGAATAGCTCAGGAGCACAACGCCTTCCGAAGTGTTCACACGCAGCCCGGCGCCGGAGCCCGTGTCTGCCGGGCGGTCGTCAATCACAGACATGGACCCAGGGTGGAACCGACTGTTTTCATTACTGCTCGATCTCTGTTTGCACTTTGCTGATGGCGCAATCACTGCACCAGTCACGGTCGCTGCGCCTGTTGTAGCAGTTGCACCACCAGATGCAGCAGTCACCGTCCCCGCTGTGACAGTCACTGCCCCTGCAGTGGCATTCACAGCGCCTGTGGCTGCATTCACTGCACCTGTGGCAGTGTTCACGGTTCCCACGGTGGCGTTCACTGGAGTGGTGAGGACGTTCACTGGCGCCGTGAGGACGTTCACAGGCCCCTTCAGGACGTTCACAGGCCCTGCAGGGGTGCTCACCAGACCTTTGAGCGTGGCCACCGAGCCCTTCACAGGGCCTTTCAGGGCATTCACCGGGACCAGAGACACATTCACCAGGCCGGTCAGAGCGCTCACCAGGCCGGTCAGCGTCTGAGGAGCGGGCTTGGCCAGCGTTATCTTTTGCGAATTCTCCAAATCAATGCTGACGGGCATCCGGCTAATGACCGATGTGATTTTAGGAGCAATGACTGGGGCCACCTTTTCCTTGTCGGTGGCTACGGGAGCCTCCAAGGCTTGTGTGTCAGAGGTGTTTGTTACCGGGGCCGCTGGTTTCTCTTCTAAAGGAGGCTTTTTAGATTCAACTGGAGGGGGTGGTGCCTCGTGAAGGCAGGGGGCAGCACTCACAGGCTCTGCAATGGCCGTGGTGACACTTGTGGAAGTGACACCTGTGGCGGACACATATTTGGGGTCCATGAGGATCTTCCTCAGCGTACTAGAACTGGTGTCCACGTCAGAGGCCTTTGTGTCTGGGGGAAGAGCCGGAGACGGCGTGGACTGAGTCCGCGGCTCCTCCTGCCTTGTGATCCATTCTGTCACCTTAGCAGGGGGACTCTGGTTTGGAACGGCCCCAGAGGTGATAAGAGGTGGTGGAAGCTTTGCAACAGTCACAGAGGGAATTGTGGGTGGGGGTATGCTCGAGTCGCTGGGCGGGGTCACTGGGTCACTTTCAATGATTGAATGTACCTTGAACCTGGCCTGCGCCTCCTCATCCACGGGTGCTGGCTGGGCAGGGGTCGGGAGGTCTGGGGGCGCGGGCGCTTTGGTTGGAGTCTTCTCCTCAATGTTGCTTTCCTGTGCCGGACTCTCGGGAGGTGGAGTCTTGCTTGGGTCGGAAGCACATGCCTGAGGAGGGGGGGACTGAGGCTTTTCACTCTGCTTTTCCTCCTGTGGGGGTTCTGGGGGGCGTTCGGGTGTCCCCTCATCCGCTGCAGGGCTCTTGCTTGGAGCGGGGGCCGGCTCGGGGGCAGGGGTTTCCGCAGCAGCACCTGCCTTCTTGTTTGCATTGCGCTTGCGGCGAGATCGAGTTGTCTTCTGCCGCCCTTTGTCCTTACGAGTGGGAGCAACTTCTGCTTCCTTTGACGCTTTGGCTTCCTGCTCCGGTTGCGAGGGCTCACTGCTGTTCCCTCTGCCTTCCTTTGCATCTGCTGGGCTTGCCGAGGGGTCAGGGGCGCTGGCTGGTGGCCCTGAAGACACTGTAGCGGCCTCTGTCTCCAGGATGCCAGACACGGCCTCATGGGTCTCGGGCTCCATGCTCTGCTCTGGGGGCTGCAGGTCTGCCTGAGATTCTGCAGGGTAAGGGGGAGGTGCAGGGAAGTTTTCTGGCTCCCCAGGAATGTCATTGATGATGGAGCCAATGGCTGCAGCCAGTTCGGTTTCGCTCGCCTGGTGTGCAGGTTTGTCCCTGTCCTCTGTAGCAGGGCCCTGGGATGCACCTGCGGCTGCCGCCTTGAAAGCACTGGCCGAGGTCTCGGTGAGCTTTGCGATATTCTCCACGGCCTGCTCGAGCTCCGTCTGCTTGGCTAGCTGCGTGGCTTCTGGGGCAGACACGTCTTCCTTCTCCGGTTCCTTGCTGGATTCAACTGGATCATTTTTCAGCTGGGATGAGCAGCTACTATCCTTTTGGGGATTCTCACTTTTCTGGGGGGAGGCTGCCGCGATTCCGGCTTCCCTGTCCACGGCCTGCACTGTAGCCCCCTCGGCCACAGCAGGACTGACGGCCGTGTCCAGGGTTTTCAAATGTGCAGCTCTGTCCACTGCTGACCTAGAGTTCCGAGATCTTCCTCTCTTTGACTTGGAATTTTTCTCAGGGGCTGGTTTTTTCTCCACCACTTCAACTGGGGGCGTCTCGGGTACATTTCTGTCCGTGTTGCTTTCTTTTCGATCCCGTTTCTGTTCACTTCCTGCTTCTTCTTTATCAGCCTTGGCCTTGGTGTTATTTTCTTTCGAGTTCACCTGGGGGCTCGCCTCGGTGGCAGCCTCGGCATCGGCTTTTGGCTCGCTCTTCCCCCTTTTCCCCTGGGGGCCGGCCGCTGCTGCTGACTTTTGTGACCTCGGGGACCTCCACCCCTCAGCGGGCCTGGGAGTCTCCGCGGGTTCCTTGGCCTCGTGCTCCTCGTCCTCCTCGGCTCGGCGGCGCGTCTTCGGAGGCCTTCCCCTGCGGGGCGTGGTGGGGACCACTGCGGCGTCCTGAAGCTCTCGCTCCAGGCGCTTCCTGGTCACTCGCGGTTGTTCAACAGGCTCTTTGGCTGGAGAGCGGCTGTCGTGGTCACCCATGGTGGCATAGACACTCCTGACGTTCCGACGCCTTGTGCGGCTCAGGGGCAAACTTGGCTCAGGGTGCTCGGGGTCGGCTGCAGCGTTTCTAGAAGCAGTCCTCGTGATCTTCTCCGCCTCCATCTTCAGTTCTAAGAGCTTCTGTGCCTCTCCCCGGGGGGAGCCGGCCCGCTTGAGCTTCTCCCGGTCTATCCTCTCGCTCTTCCTCGTGACAGGCTTCTCCACCACACTGGCTGCCGCTGCCTGAGCAGGGGCCTTGGAGCGCTTGCTTTTGTTTGGCTTTTTATCTTTTGCAGCAACTGGAGGATCAACCACTACGCCTTCAGAAGCTTGAGGCTGCACCTCAGGAGCGACTTCAGCATTTTGGTTCGTATTAGCCTCAACATTTGCTGCTGCGTCCGGCTTTTCTGCTTTTGGCTCGTGGGTGTCCTCAGGCTTCTGAGTCAGTTTGGACAGTGGCTGGGTACTGTCTGGTTCCGGATCCTCATTATTCTCTACTTGGGAAAATGAGGCGCCAGGAGTCGGCGGCTTGGTATCCAGGTAAGGCAGCGGGGCTGCGGGTGGACCATCTTCGCCTGTGAGGGGCGCCACGGCGGCATCTTTACTGGTGTCAGCTCCAGGAGACGAGTCTGCCTGCTCTGGTTGCTCCCCAGGGACAGGAGCCACTTCAGCTACGGGCTTTGCTTCTTCTGAGGGGGTGGCTGGCTCCACACTCTTCTCTTCTGTCACTGAAGGCACCTCCACTGTTCTCTCACTGGTCATCCTCTCTGGGGCTGATGACTCTGATTCTGGAGCTGCAGGCGTGACACTAGGGAGCCCTGGTGCACATGGAGTCCTCAGTTCTGGCTCTTTACTCTCAGAAGCAGATTCTGGGGTCTTGGGTTGATTCTCTGCATCTTCCTGTTTCTCAATCTCTTTGGGTTTTTGGTCTTTTTCTTTTTCTTTCTGTTGCATTCGTGTAAGCTCCATGAATTTGCTGTGGAACAGAACCACAGGCTCCTGCACCGAGTCACTGGTGCTGTTCGTGCCGTCTGATGCCTGCCTCCCGTATAACCTGCCAGAGATGAAGTCAGACTCTTCATCTTTCCTCTCTAGATGCTGCAGTCGCTTGGAATCTTGTTCAAAGATTGAGCTGTGTAAAAAACGAGAGGCAAATAATTCTTGCCTCTCCTGCTCCTCTTCTTTATGATCATCTTTTTTATCATCCATTTTCCCTTCTGAATCAGTCCTGATCTTCTTCTTTTTCAAGTACCAGGACGGAATAGGCCTTGGAGCAGAGTCAACCTTTTCTTTATCTTTGTTGTTTCGAAAGTTAGCAAATCGGGAGTCCCAATCCAGAAAGGACCAATTTTCTTCTCGGGATGAAGAGAGGGATTTAGCTCTTTCAAGCAAAGCTTTAGTGTCTGGTGTGATTGTCTTATCCAACGCAAAAGAATAGAATTTGTTCCTTTCTAAAGAACTAGAGAGTCTTTCATCCCGCTCACGTAGTTTGTCTTCTCTGTCCCTCAATAAAAAAGACAATCGGGAACCTTCATAGAGTGCTGAGGCTCTAGGGGAGTGGGACTTGTGTTCACCATCTTCATCAGAATCAGAAGGCACCTCGCCAGGTTCCAAATCTCGCACAGACCTCTTTCGCAGGCTGTCTCTTTTAATTATGCTATTTGGGAAGCTCACATCAAATCTGCTGGCATCTTGTTTCATTTGAGAGTCCCAACGGTTCAGTTCATCTTCAGAATTCAAGACAGATAGTTTTAGTTTGGCCATATCTGCCATCTGTTCTCTCCTGCTAGAATCATAAGGATTAAATTTTAAGGACTCCTCTCTCACTGTTATATTAGAATAAGGGAGGCTTTTTTCATCTACTTTAGGAGACCCTTTTCCTGACATTAGCCTAGGAGAGCCTAGGGGATCATCATCCTCATGGAAGGAACCATGGCGAACACTGGGAGAACAGCCTGTTCTTTCGGAATCCTCACTGATTTGGCGTGAACTCCTGTAATTCCGCTCTCTCTTGGTGCAAATATCAAAATCAACATGATCCATCCTTTTCTTTTTGCTGGGAGGAGAATCATCAGTGACATCCTGAGGAGGTTTGCCTACCTCATGAACAAGGCTGCGTCTTTCATATTCATCTACATCTTTCTTTGGACTGCCAAATTTCTCAGACTTGGCTATTTCCATTTCCATCTGCTGTTTTCTACGACTCTGCTCCATTTGTTTTCGGTAGCTCTGTGTGTGATCAATGTCAATGCCAATTTTTTCTTCAGGATTAACTGGATGTGGCTTCTCCTGGCCTGATCTCCGCTCAGGTGTTTCATCACGAAGACTGCAGTAGTTTTTCCTGACATCCTCTCGCTCTGGTCCTTGATCATCCAAGAGCTGCAGCTGTTTGAGCTGTGGTTTTGACAGGGTGGGCTTCTTTGACTGGATTTCTTGATTTTCCACAGATTCACCTACTGGTTCTCCCAGTCTTGTTTGTAGGTCTGAGCTGGGCCTTGAGCCAGACGCCACAGAAATACTGGCAAGCTCTTGACAGTCTTTGGGGCTGGGAACAGTATTAAGTCTGTCCAGCTTGATTTTTTTAGATTCTCTTTTAAGAATCTCTTTTCTCACAGGCTTTCTTTCAGTTTCTCCCTCCCTCATCAGAAGGACGTCTCTAGATGATACGTCAGACTGCTTTTTTAAAAGCACCCGAGCATCTTCCATCTCAGGACTGCTTTTCTTGACTTCTGTTTTTTGCCTTTCTGCTTTCAAACTAGAATCTGCAAAGCGCCTTTTCCTGGCTTCCAGCTTCTCCAGCTCCGCAGCACTCACGCCATCAGCAGTCTGCTCAGACTTGAGGTGCTTCCGAGGTCTAGGCCTGCCTTCCTTATCTACCACCTCAGTGTGACTCAAAAGCACCTTTTCCTTTGGCACTTTCACTCTGGCAGGTTCCAGTTTAGACAGGTCGGATTTTGCAGGCTCCGTCTGAGAGGCCTGAAGTTTCTGGTCTAAAGCAGAAGACTTGCCAGCGTCGTTATCCAGCCTGGTCTTGGGCTTCTCCAGGGGAGTGTGGTCGATGACCTTGCCCTCCTTCTCTTTCACTCGAGTCAGGACCACGCAGGGCATGAGATCCAGGCGGTTCTTTGCTATCCCATCTTTGTCGGCCTTTTCTCTGCTCAGTTTATTGGAACTCCTTGGTTTTTCGGGGCTCTGTTCTCGCTCATTTTCTTGGTCTGTTTCTGAAGACTGAGAACTAGGGGAATGGACTTTTCCTTTTCGTTTCTGCTTGTCGGTTTTGTCCTTTTCCACTTTTTCCTTCCGTATTAAGCGCCTCTCTCTGTCCACTCTCTCAGGGTCAAAAGTCCGCTCTTTATCTGTCTTTTCATTTTTGGCATAGCGCTCCAGACGACACTTGTCCACTTTATCGTACCGTGGTGGGGAGAGGGAGCTGCAGCTGCCACTCCGGTCTGAGGACCGGCTGTAGAGTCTCCTCTCAGAATCACTGGGCAGCCTCTCTGCCTGTGAGGGCGACGCACCAGGGCTCTGAGGCCGTCGCAAGTGCACTGGACTCTGGCTCCGCTCTATGGGCCTCCTCTCATGGTCTCTGTCCCGCTCAGACTCAAATCTTTCGCGTTCTCTCTCCCGTTCCCTTTGCCTGTAACTGTATTCCCGAATATCCTGGTCATAAGGATCATTCCTGTAATCCCTGTATTCCCGAGGATCGTCATAATAGCGTGACTCATAGTAGTCCCCCTGGTATGTCTCCCATTCTGAGTAGAATTCTCTTCCTCGAGCTGGGTAGTCCCGCCTGGAGTCCTCGGGATATGTGCCTGGAGTGCGAACACTCTCGTAGTATGTCCGATCTTGGTTATAGTCATAGGATCCCCTTCGTTCTTCTCTGCCGAAACACACAAAAAAGATGACATCAGTTCTTTTGTTCTACTTTTGCATTATACCACAGACATGAGATCAGGAAGTCCTGGTGCTAAGCATCTCTGACATTATCTAATCACGTGTTGAATTGTAGTTGCTCTCCAACACAGCAGCCACTAGACACATGTACCTCTGAGCACTTAAAATTTTACTAAATTGAGAAGTGAATGTAAAATATACACCAGATTTTGCACTTTAAAAATACACCGCAACGAAATGATAAATGTTTAAGGAAACTGAAACATTAATTACCCTGATTTCACCATGACATTGTTTACATATGCCAAATTATCACAATATACAACAAATGTTCAATTGTGTCAACTTCAAAAAAACAATTTTAAAAAAAATAAGCCTCAAGAATTTATTTAAATTGATTTAAAAACTATATATTAAATAAATTTAATTCCATCTTTCTTTTTCTTTTTTTGATACTTGGGATTGAACCCAGTAAGATCACATTCCTAACTTGAACTCACATCAAAACTTTCGTCCTCTCAGGTAGAAAGGGCTTGCTCATGCTAAGCAGAAGCCATTAGCAGGAGTGTACTCAGCACGTACACTCTACTGCAGTAACAATAGAGAATTTAAGTCCCCTAAAAGCACAGACTTTGTCTTCTTAGCCACAATTCCCTAGCTCTCATAGTAGTGCTTGGCACATTGAGGCACTAACATATTTGCTGAAAGAATGAACAAGAGAAAAATATGTCAAAACTGCTACTAATGTTCTAACCCCTTTGAATAGCAAATAAAAGATCCAACACTGAACAGGCACTGGAAGCATCACCAACATGTCATTATACACACTCATACTGAATTTTATTGGTTCACAGAAACTACTTTTTGGTATCTTTTTTTTTTTTTTAAATTTTTTTTTTTTTAATATTTATTTTTTAGTTTTCAGCAGACACAACATCTTTGTTTGTATGTGGTGCTGAGGATCGAACCCGGGCCGCACGCATGCCAGGTGAGTGCGCTACGGCTTGAGCCACATCCCCAGCCCTACTTTTTGGTATCTTGTTGACATTTGATTTCACTAGATTCAAAATGACTACCCCACAGCAATCAGATTCTTTGCCTAAACACTGACTAGCCATCTTATAAATAAATGTTACCAGGCACTCACTGCCATCATAAATACATATTCCAAGAAAGTACTGCTTTTCTGTATGAAGGTGAAGACACTACGTGCTTTCTAATATTAGAAAGAGAATAAGACATCCACCTAGAACGGACACTAGATGACTATCTGATCTTCAGCACCCTCCAAAAATGGGACAACAGAGACGGCCCTCCCTTCCCCCGACAGAACACTTGAAGGATCAAATGAAATACTGTTTTGTAAATGGCAAAGCCCTATAAAAATAAAGTTTTATTTTATTTATATTCCTGAGCTGAATCACAAGAGTAAAGCATCTTTTCCTTTCAGGCATCAACTAGTCACTGGGGTGACTCCCTCCACTCTGAGGGAAAACAAGGATCCTTGAGCTACCCTGCAGGAATCATTCCACAGGCACTGCCACCTGAAGACACCCAGGTCAAACTCAAGTCACAGTCAAGTCCTAGGCCCTCCTACTTCCTCTATTAGGAGATAACAGCCATTGGTCAGGGATAAATAACCATGAGAAAGCACCAAAAAAACAAAGACACGGTCAGAACACCCACACTACATTACCCAACCCTCTTAAGACATGGCTCTTTTTAAAATGTATTTCATGTTACACACACAGGATTTCAGTGGATTTTCAGTATCTTAGGTACAATTAGACCACCAAGACACCTTCTGCTCACGGGGAGAATTCCTGTAAAAATTTCTTTAGGCAGTTAAGTATTAACAATGCCTTTAAACTGCTATTAGGGAGCTGGAATGGAGAACTTTTTTTCTCTCTCTCAACTGACACACACATTCTCTTTCATGTGTATGTACAATCTATTGCATGCACACATGCACGTGCACCCACACACGACTGTGACAGAACAGCTTATCATTACTGGTTGTCCTGCTAGAGGACTTTTCTGGGTGGGGAAAAGGGGTACTAGAGATTGAACCCAGGGAAGCTCTACCACTGAGATACATTCCTAGCCCTTCTTATTTTTTGAGACAGGATCTCCCAGACTGGCCTGGAACTTGTGGCTCTCCAGTAACAGTCTCCCAAGTAACTGGACTTACTGTGTGTGCTGCCACGCCCAACAAAAACTGTTGATTTTTAATATTTTTTGAGTTAGTTTCTGGTTTATTTAGAGGTTGATCTACTAGGGAGAAATTTTAGAAAACTGGTGGTGAGGGACATTTTCATTTTCATTTTAAAAACTAAGTACTCAAAGACAACATTCCATGAGGAACTGACTCAAGAGACATATACTTTCTGTGATTTCAACAAAAATGAACTGGCAAGAGGCAGCAGAAGGGTGATGCATCAACATGCATCCTGATCATGTTGTTTCTGGCAACATGATCAGGATTTGGCTGATCTTTGTCACAGAGCTCCCTTCTTTATCTCAGGTGTCTCACTGCGTTTTCCACAGAGTCTTTTGTCTAGCATATGTAACGGGTGGAAACCTACTGTGACATTCCAGGAGAATTAATCACAGAGGCATGTCTGGACAAAAGGCTTTAACATATGCACAAGAGCTTCCAATTTCAAATGTAATCGGCTATTAAAGAATCTGATGGCATTATGTTAGGATGTTTTAATACACTGTCTAACCAGCAGAATAAATATCAAACAGTACATTACCATGACTGAAAAAGTTAACATGGAGAAATCAGGTTTACCTTTCACATTGTCAATGTCACCAATTTTCATGTGCTTTGGCTTATATTTTGTTTTGTGAAGCTTGTTATCCTCCTGCCTTAGCCCCCACAAGGAGCCAAGTGGCTGGAATAATGGGTGTGCACCACCACATCTGACTTATGCCTTGGCTCCCTGATTCACATTCATAAAGTATTTAAGAAGTGGGAAGGAATACTTGCTCAGTGGTAGTGTTTGTCTAGCATGCCAAATTCCCCGAGTTCCATCCCCAGTAAAACAACAACAACCAAAAAAAAAAAAAAAGTAATTTAAGAGATTGAACAAAAACAAAGCTCTTGATATTCTTCTTTGAGAAGTAAGTATGTTTTTATTTACAAATTTTTATGGTGAAAAACCCGGATGATGTTGTTACTAAATCTGTAAAGCATTTAACAGTTTATAATGCACCTTAATATATGTTATTACATGTAATTAAAAACTACTGGGCAGGATGATTTGTATTTATAATTCATGGTACATAGTTATAATCAAGCAGAACAGTAAATCTTTCAAATTACAGGAGCATTCAGTGAGAAATTTAGATAAGGTACTCCAAACCCATAAGCCATGTGAAAACTGGATTCATTAAAAATATAAAAACTTTTTCAAGGCCAGCCTGGGCAAGTTAGTGAGACCCTAACTGGGGGGGGGGGGGGGAATATATATATATATATATATATATATATATATATATATATATATATATATATATTTTTTTAAGGGCCAGGGAAGTAGCTTAGTGGTAGAACACTTGCCTAACATATGCAAGGCTGTAGGTTCAAATCACAGACCAGTACACAAAATGAAACCATGTTTCCATATTACAAAAAGAAATTTGGGGGAGATGGAAATTATGAAAATAAAATTTAATCCCAATGTTCATTTGTATTAAGATTCAAGTTATGCTAATATGTTTAAAATACATACCTCCTTTCTGTTAACATCTCATAAAAGTCTCTGATATCCTGACCAGATTTTTCCATGCAGTGATAAAATGCCAGCTGACTTTCTCGATTTGCAAAATCCACCTTTTTAAAAAAAAAAAAAAGAAATTTGACACTAGTTTCAGATTTTAATTATAGAAAATATTATTGAATGTAAAAATTTGTCACAACATATCCCTTCTGGACAAATTTCAGGAAACATCAATCTTTAACAAGAGAAATGATGCTCTTAATTAAAATAATATATTTTGGTAACATGATCTCTCTCAAATTCTAAACAAATCTTGATAAATGTAATTTAAAGTTCCAGAACCCAATAACAGAAGAAATGGAAAACGTAAAACAAAACTGAATCAAAACCCTACCAGGGTTGTAGGTTGGCAATAATCGGATCAATCATATTCCAGCAATCTTGGTTTTACATAAATTTGCTGAAACAATAGTTACAACATAAAACAATGGAAAAGAACATTTAAATTTTATTCACAGGTGAGCTCAAAGTCACTAAAGCATATGAAGATTATTGGCTAATATTGTTACTATTTTATTCCAATGTAGTCATCAGATATTAAATACACAATTCATCCAAACAACCAAGAACATCAAGGTTTTAAACAAATAATACCAGATAAAAATATCATGCTTACAGTGGCTACCTGCTCTTTAGGAAAAGAAGATGGGATCCTTCAGGAAGCCGACTGACACTCTGTACCCCTGGGTGAGCACGGTGTACATGTGCAACTATGGATGGGCCTCTACTGAGAGTGCACACAGGAGCATCATGCACCCACAGCAATAAGAAGCATTCTTTGAATCAAGATGGGTTTTAGGGAAGGATCTGTGACTAATGGTTTAAGAGAGCTGTGCCCACAAGTAGCTGAGCACACAAATCCTAATATTCCCCCTAAAAAGTGAGGACATACACATAAACCATGTCATGTAAACCCACCCCCTTGCTGACAACCTACTAACACGGGAAGTTACTAACACGGGAAGATTTGAATACAATTTTGTTTTGCTTTTGCTATCGTCATTCTGCACACCTTAATTTTATTCCCACCGAGTTTCCTCCCCTTGGTCTCTTTTACAGCTGCTTGTGCATATTCAATCTCGTTGTAAAGAACTAGGGCCATGCCTTTCAAACGGTCAAACACCACCTGCGAAAAACAAAACAAAATCCAAATAAGAGCCTCATCCACTGGACTTCATGTCAGTCCCAACAAGATCCTAAGTCACAAGGCTTAGGATCTTTATATGTATTTTATTGTAGACCAAAAAAATTTAGGCTTCTCCTGATACGGCACATTGTAGTGAAGACATAATAAACTGTACAGGGACTTTGTAAAACTGGGGCTTGAGGTATTTATTTTGTTTTTCTGTATTTTATTTTGCTTTCTATGTTGACTACTATGCTATATTTTAGTAAAACATTCTTCTATTCATGTCTCAAAACAAAACAAGCCCCAATATCCTTTTTTTTTTTTTTTTGGTACCTGGGATTGAACCCAGAGGCACTCAACTACTGAGCCACATCCGCAGCTCTTTTTATCTTTTATTTAGAGACAGGGTCTTGCTAGGTTGCTCAGAGCTTCACTAAGTCACTGGGGCTGGCTTCAAACCTGTGATCCCTGGCCTCACTGGGACTACAGGAATGTGCCACTGTACCCAACCAAAAGCTACATTTAGAATAAATAATTTTTAAAAAGGGTGATGGATGGATGGAAGGAAGGAAGGAAGGAAGGAAGGAAGGAAGGAAGGAAGGAAGGAAGGAAGGAAGGAAGGAAGGAAGGAAAAAAGAAAGGAAAAAAAGAAAGAAAGAAGTCAGGCAACAAACCCACCACAGTGCAAGGAGTTAAAGCTCTACCTTCACACTAAGGAACTGAGTGTAGTTCAGAAGGCACCACCTTCTCCTGCTGTCATAGGCATGTCACCTAATAAACACTGGCTAGATAAATATTATGTTTTGGGGACTTTTCTTTCAAGTTATCATCATTAAAAAAAGAAAATCAAGTCTAATCACATTTTTAATTTAATGTGAATAATTATATAATTAGATTATCTAGTTTTAATCTGGGATAAATTTTTATAAAACTCTTAAGAAATATTTTATTTAGCTGTATAATAGTTTCAAATTTTTCAAAAGTCTCAGCTGGTTCAAAATTGTATTTTTTCTAAATATTCATATGATGAGTTAATAGATAAAAATGCCCTTATAAGCCAAATTTTAGCACAGAAGGTTATTAAAGAAATGGAAAAGGGCTGGGGATGTGGCTCAAGTGGTATAGCACGCTCGCCTGGCATGTGTGTGGCCCGGGTTCGATCCTCAGCACCACATACCAGCAAAGATGTTGTGTCCGCCGAGAACTAAAAAATAAATATTAAAAATTCTCTCATTCTCTCTCTCTCTCTCTTAAAAAAAAAAAAAAAGAAAGAAAGAAAGAAATGGAAAAAGCAGCACCAGACATTGGGAATGGAAGGAGAGAATACTAAGAAAAAGGAAATCAGATATGATTCTGAGCCACACTCAAATAACCCTCACTTACCTTCACCACAGGCCCATATCGGCAGAAATGTCTTGTTAAATATTGATCCGACACATTTGAAGAAAGCCCATCCAACCACACGCAGTTTGTAGGCATGCTCTTTCCAAAACCCAGCTGAGTATAAAAGGTTAAATTCCTATTAGTAAAGTTTACAATAACTATTCTATAAAATTTTCAGAAAACTGGTCCCAGAACACAAAGCATAAGCTCCACCACTGAGCTACTCTTCCAACCCCTCAAATCAATCTTATGTGGAAACCATCCAGTTAAACGAAAATAGAAATTCACCAAAAAAGGAATTCTGCCTGGCTAACCACGTATTAGTTCAGAAGGCACCACCTTTACATTTACCTAACTGTCTTCCTGCAATCTTCAATAATCAGAAATATGGAGAAAACTCCTAATCCAAAAAACAAAGCAAATCATAACTGCACAATACGTCATGCAAATTCATTTACCTTGAGGCGATTATTTCCAAGGTACTCCCCATCCATCTTCTTAATAGCTTTACAAACACTGGCAATGTCACAGTATTGCAAGAAGGCATATTGAGGAACTCCATTTACTTTCTTGATATCAATATCCTGAAAAAGTCAATATCACTCAGAAAATAAATCAGAATAAGCCAAGTCTAAGACCCTGTCTCAGAATAAATAAAAAGGGCTGACCATGTGGTCAATGGTAGAATGTTTATCTAGCATGTGTGAGTTCCCAAATTCAATCCTCATAACATGCAGTGCTGAATCAGAACACTCATATATACCAACATAACCAATTATATCAAGGATGGAGATTGATAAATATGGTAAAATCTACATATTCAGAATGAAAGGATACATAACTACATGAACTACTTTGTGAAAAAATACCTCTATTATTTTGTGAAGATGTACCAGAACACTGTCCCTGGGTTAGAGACACTCTACAAAGGAATACTCTTTTCTCCTTGGAATTTGCAAAAACCTGTAGTGATCTCTGACACTCCCAACTTGCCTCAGAGGAGGTGGTGAATAAAACAGGCTTAGACTGAAAATGGTCCAGAGAAACCAGTTGGATGGCAAAACTTGTACTTTAACAATAATGATCTGCGCATGAACTGCAGAATAAGCACCGTTATTACAAAGCCTCCTTAAAGGAGGCTTACTCAAATCTGAAGAACAGCAATAACCAAAAAGCCAACATTCCAAACTTAAAACAGCAAAACAAGTAGTACATTTTTACCAAATGGATCTTAAAGAAAGCAGTACATCTATACTCAAAATTCTTTGAAGTAATGATAAACAGGAATTAATTTCCACCATATGTAGAATATAAAAACTGAGAGCTGGACACGGTGTCACAGCCTATAATCCCCATGATGGGAGGCTGAGGTAGAAACATATTGAGTTCAAGATCTGGCAATTCAGGAAGTCCCTATGTTAAAATTAAAAATTAAAAAGATATATGTATGATTGCACAAATGGTGAGACTCCACATCATGTACACCAGAGAAATGAAAAGTTGTGCTCCATTTGTGTACAATGAAACGAAATGCATTTTGCTATCATGCAAAACTAATTAAAAGAGGTTAAAATTTAAAAAAAAAGAAATAAAATGGATGGAGATATAGCTCAGTAGTAGAGCACCCTTGGGTTCAATCCCCAGTACTGAAGAAAGGAGGGAAAAAAAAAAAAACAGAAACAAACAAACAACAAAAACACCACAGGATTATTCCACTAAAGAGAAATGATCTCCAAATACCAGTAGGTTGACTCAGTAAACAGGTTATTCTGTTATAAATAACCAGCAGTCATTTTCCCAAAAGTTTGTGTCATTTTAAATATTAATACTAGCCAGGCCAGGGATGGTGTTGCATGCCGGTAATCCCAGTGACTTGGGAGGCAGGAGGGTTGCAAATTCAAGGTCAGCTTCAACAATTTAGCAAGGCCCTAGGCAACTCAGCAAGACACTATCTCAAAATAAAAATATAAAAATGCTGAGGATGTAGCTCAGAGGTCAAGTGCCCGAGTTTATATTCCTAGTTTAAAAAAAAAAAAAAAAAAGCAAACAAAAAAACACTAGCCAGACATTGTGTAATCTCAGCTATACAGGAGGCTGAGGCAGAAGAGTCAGAAATTCAAGGCCAGCCTGAGCAACTTAGCAAGACTCTGGCTTTAAAAAAAAAAAAAAAATGCTGGGGCTGTAGCTTTGAGGGGTAGGAAAGATGGTAACAGGCTATCAAGTCAAGCCTGCAGTCCCAGCACTTGGGAAGCTGAGGCAGGGGGATCCCTTGAGCCCAGGAGTTTGAGACCAGCCTGGATAACATATAAGACCTTGCCTCATTCATAAGTAAATAAATAGTGACACTCATCAGCATTTGCTTCATCGTGACATCATGGTTTTCAAAGAGAATACTGATATATCCACCTTACTGAGAATCACAGGTATTACAACACACAGTAATTCTTCCATTTTTGGCAATTTTAGTGATAAGTGTATCCATGTGCTCAACGACACCTTTTTATACTGTTCCAAACTTTAAGTAGCAGCTACATTCAAATAAAAAATATCTGAACATTTTATCAATTCACAGGTTTATAAATGTCAAACAAGAAATTATATATTTCTCTAATAAAACAAAACAAAACTTGAAAAAAAAATAAAAATAATCGGGACAAGAAAGGATGAATGTTTTGCTGGTGTAGACGCTTTTTTGTTTTCTCCTTTTCCACAAACCACTTCTACCTTTTGTCATCAATTACTGTAAGATGAGACTTAGATCAACCACAAACATTTTATTCACAAGACTAGACTGTTTCATAAAAAACAAGCAACCAACAACAACACCCCCCCCTCAAAAAAAAAAAAAAAAAAAAAAACAAGGATCATTTGCTTGAGCAACAGTGTATAACTAAGACTAGACTGATGAAAACACATGCATGGGCAGGTGGACAGATGGACACACACCCTCAAAGATTAACAACTGTTGCTACAAAAAACAATTTTACTCTCCCAAGTCCAACAGAGCAATTTTTTCACTATTAATGAGTTGTTTTTTTTTTTAAAGACAGAAATAACTTCTCTATTTTTTTAAACACAGAATAAAACTGTAATATCAGCCTATAATCTCTGTGATTTAGGAAGCTAAGACAGAAGGATTTCAAATTCAAAGCCAGTCTCAGCAACTTAGGGAGACCCATCTCAAAACAAAAACTAAAAAGGGGTCTGGAATTGTGCCGCAGTCTGGCTGGGCACAAATCACTCAAGCAGGAACAAACTTTATTTTCCGAATTCCCGCCAACGAACACCACCCAAGTGGCCCTCCTAGGCACCACACACCAACCGGAACTCCCTCTACAGGAACTTCACCAACCAACTCTCAGGAAATCCCCACAAGAACTCCAAAGTAGGGCGCCAGAGGCAGACAGCAAGGGTCTATATACAATTGAATCAATCCAGCATCATCTTAATGGCTCGCCTCTCAACCATTACTTCTGGCAAAATGCCAGGAGCCATTCCATCTCTGCTGTGGCTCTCAATAGGATTGTAGTTCAGAGGAAAAGTGCTTGCCTCACATGCATGAGGCACTGGGTTCCATCCTTAGCACTGCATATAAATAAAATAAAGGTATTATGGGCCAGGGTTTGTCAGTGGTAGAGCACTTGCCTAGCATGTGTGAGGCACTGGGTTTGATTCCTGGCACCACATTAAAAAAAAAAAAAAAAGATATTGTGTCCATCTACAATTAAAAACATTAAGAAATAAAAAAATCCAAGAGTATAAAGCTGTGACTAAACTATATTCACTATAAGTGATTCAAGTTTTGATTCAAAGAAAAAGAAAGATTCTTTTATCCCTAAATCTAAAATGACTTTAGTAATATAAAAAGTAAATCTAATTAAAACTTCAAAATAGAATTGAGGGCCAAGGTTGTGGCTTAGTGGTAGAGCGCACTTGCCTAGCATGTGCAATCCTCAGCATCATGTAAAAAAATAAACAAAATAAAAGGTATTTGTCCATCTACAACTAAAAAAAGGAAAAGAAAGAAAGAACTGAACTTTCAGCAGTGACATCCATTACCCCAGATATGCCCTGTAATCACACAATAACCAAAGAGTAATCTATTGTTCATTTTACAAATGTTTTCTCTTCCAGAGGGGTGCTGGGGTTATGGCTCAGCAGCAGAGCTCTTGCCTAGCATAGGTGAGGCCCAGGGTTTGATCCTCAGCACCACATAAAAGTAAGTAAATAATTAAAGATATTGTGTCAAACTACAACTAAAAAATATTTAGGAAAAAATAGACAAATACCCATTATAGGCTTTTACATACACATATAGAACAATACACAATGGGCTTTTCTGGACCATTGTTTTTATTGTTTGCTTTTGAGACCATCTCACCATGCTGCTTGCCGAAGCTGGTGTCAAATTCTTAGATTCAAGTGATCTTATCTCATCCTCCCAAGTAGGTGGGACTGCAGGCATATGCCACCAAACCCAATTACTTTCTATGTTTTGTGATGAAGATCTAAAGTTATTTTATTATCAAAGCAACATACCACAATTTCTCCAAAGCGCTGGAAAATATTTCGAAGGTCATGATAAGTAGTGGTTTTTTCAAGGTTGCCAATAAAGAGAGTTCTTGTTGCTTTGGGGTGAAATTCATCTATCCTTTCATCCAAGGGGCGAAATTCATTTTCACTTTCTGTTTCTGTAAATGGGATGGGACAGAGTAAAACAGAAAAGGAAATTCTAATGTACATTTATGCATCATGAAAAAACTCTACATTTTAAAACAATCTCTAAAATAATGGGCTTGGATAGTCACACAAACTGAAATACTATAAACACTTTCAGAATAGCTACCACTTATTCACTGTGGAGCAAACACAAATACAAAGGCTAAACAAACTTGCTCCAAAATGTTCAGAACAAAGTTAACACTTTAACATAGCAAATGGACTTGAAATTGAATAAAATTTCAATCTGCTAAATGGACTTATAATAAAAGTAATCACTAACAGACTTAAAACTCCAACAAAATTTTTAATTATTTGAGCATTATGTAGCAGGCTCTCAATGTGGAGTATGAATCTATACATACTAAAAATTCAGTTTAAAATAGCCCAGCTCCATTATTTCATTTACTTTTTAATATTTTAAGGATATGTGACATTTAATATTTGTCATATTAATTAGGACAATAAATGTAGAGCTTTTAGATATGAGAATAACTATATGAAAACTAAGCTCCCCAATGACAAAGAAGCTAATGTTCCTTAAGGTTTCTATTTTTTATGATCAAAAGCCCTGGCTTAGTTTCTAATTCAATCATAGCCTTTCTCTGAAGCTCCACTTATTAACTTGGTCTAGGACTGGAACATTTAAGGTTTTGTTGATAATTATAGCACAGTACTATATGTTCTCTATTTTTTTTTTAATGTAAAACAAAGCCACACGCACCCCCCCAAAAAAAAAAAAAAACAAAAAAACATTTAATCAACTTTACCAAAACAGAGTACTTAGTGACAGACACCAAACATTATTGATGATGTCAACAATAACATCAATATTAAAAACAAACAAAATCTTTGGGGGGTGGTGCTTCAAAACTGTCAGGTGAATTCAGCCAGAACACATCTAACTCAGGTTGGATGGCCCTAATGATAGCTTAATCTTATCAGTTTCATCAAATAATACGTAATTTAACAGAGTCAGGGGGACCCAAACTGCCTGGGACTCATAATAACTGTCTCCGTATTTCCAGTATATCCCACAGGGGTCTAGCTAGATCTCATTTTCAGCTCAATTCAGTCTCTTGAAACTATCTGATGGAGGGCAGACATTTGAAATGAATTAAGAGAAGAAAACTGAATTGAAGTCAGCTATATCTTGAGATTTATATTCCAAAAGGCAGAATAAGAAAGGCAAAGCATGATTTGCATCCATTAAATTCATTACAGACTCTATTTTCACCAAACAGCTTGGTAATTTGTTAAGACTGAAACTTCAGCAAAGAAAGCTTTTTCTAAATTAATCTACTTAACCTTCAGAACCAGTCGAAGTCTTAAGCTCTATACATTTTCAGGAAAAAAAACGATTTTATCTTGCAATTTCATGGTTAGGAGACGCTAAGGCTATGTGTAGGACTAACAAAGTATGACATCAGAAGCCACTAAGGATCTAACTGCAAAGCTAGGTTTCCTAGATTTGGCTCTTTACAAAAGTCCTTGTCCCAAATAATCAATTCAATATATTTGAATACAATACATTTATGACTCACATTATAAAAGCATAATTCCAACCAGTTCTCCAATCTCAGATTCAACTGCTTTCAAATATTAAATATTGTATATATTTAGTAAATATATTTATTTAAATATGTAAACATTTATCTGTTTGATTTTAAATATTATGTTATTACACCAGTACTTAATGTGCCATCTGGTAAAAGTTCCTCTGACTTTTCTATGCTTGATCCAACCAAAATTCTTAAAATTTTTACTGGCAGCTAGTTAAACGATACTATTTCCTGGGTACCAATAATTAGGTGTAAAAAAAAAAAACAACAACAAAAAAAAACTTTTTTTTAAAGTAAAAAATTTAAGCTAACTCCAATGCTCTGAAGATCACTGTTCATCTCCTAAATGGCCCTGGATTAGATCCTCATTACTTAGAATTATGATTGATCCTAGAAACTTATAAAGATAATATGGCAGACTAAATATTCTTCCTCAAGCATTTTAATCTTCTCCAAATGTGTTCAACGAGAACTTCTGAGTTACCCTTAGCTCAGTATTATTTTGGGCAGTACTTCTCAAAATTGGGAGAGATAAATATAAAAGTACCCTTTAAAAAGAAATACTCCTCTAAATTCCTGCATTCCA
The DNA here is from genome assembly GCF_052094955.1 of Ictidomys tridecemlineatus. NCBI lineage: Eukaryota > Metazoa > Chordata > Mammalia > Rodentia > Sciuridae > Ictidomys > Ictidomys tridecemlineatus. The sequence goes on along the minus strand of NC_135487.1, from coordinate 10,457,429 downwards.
TCATAAAATTATGTATATTCATTCTAACAGTTCTGTGTGTTTTAATATGCAAACAGCATTTAATATTCATAGCAGGAAATTATATTTTTTCCTCTTAATTGTCAAATAAAATGAACATTCCAGAGATATTCATGTTTACCCTTCAAGTAGGCTATGAATTCCACTTAAAGTCTTTTTAATGGTCAATTGTCTCAGATTCACAAGATGACTACAGAATTTTAATATTTCTATTAATTATTTTATAAATTTGCCCACAAGTTGCTTTAAATAAGGTGTTCCCACCAATTGTGGTGGTAAGGGCCTAATAATCCCACCAACTTGGGAGGCCAAGGCAGGAGGATTAAAGGTTTGAAGTTAGCCTCAGCAAGACCCTGTCTCAAAATAAAAAACAAATGGGGGTGTGTGTTGTGTGGCAGTTTAGGTGTTCAGGAGCAGTTAGCTAGGGTGAGGTCGAAAACTCCAGTTTGAAACAAATACTGCAAGTTTTTCTGAAACATGAGAAACACTGACCCAAGCCATGTCAGAGACCTCCTGCCTTACAATAGCTCTTACAGGAAGGTTCAACCTAATAAAACATTCCCTTGAAATTCTTAATGTGACCAACTCATAAGTCCAGTTTCTCTGTCACTGTCTTTCCAAGTCAAGTAACCTACAATAATAGATCCAATTTGTGCTAGGCATAATGGAACTTAAAACTTGTCAAACCAGTCGCTCAAATGATACAAGCACGTAGTTTAGTTTTTAATTCAAGATAATTCTGTTTTCATTCTTACAGAAATAAAAATCTCCGACTCAATTCATTCTTTTGGGAAGGCTGACACAACAAGGGTATAAAACACTACCTTTTGGATTTTGAAAAATCAGCATTTCTCATTACAGCAACAACAACAACAACAAAAAACAATTGTCCTTCCTAATACATTGTTTTTGATTAAGGTAAACAGCAAATACCACCATCCTTCAAAAGAGAAGACACTGGAAGTATGTCAATGAATAAAACCAGAATAGTGTCTACATTCAGGATACTATGATGACTTCTCATAAACTTGAATACAAACAGTATATGTAATTTGCAACTGAAATTCTGTTTCCTTGTCTCTTACCTGGCCCTATCCACGCTGTCACTTCAATCTGCATGCCAAAGAACAGTTTCCCTTTAGATGCAGTCAATGCTTTTTCTTGGTCCTCTTGCTGCCGAAAGAATACCAGACCATACCTCTCTTCAGAAGCTCCATGTATCTGCACTGAGGTCACCTTGCCAAATTTCTTAAATTCATGGAAAAGGCCATCTTTAAGGCTTGTATCTAAATCCCCAAAGAAAAACAAGTTAACTTTTCTAATTACAACTCAATAAGTAAGCTACTATATTTTGGCCAGATTTTTGGTCTAAACTTTTTTAGCATTAAAATATTACTTTATTAGGGGTGGGGGTTGTGGCTCAGCGGTAGAGAGCTCACCTCGCAGGTGCAAGACCCTGGGTTTGATCCTCAGCATCATATAAAAACAAATAAGTGAAATAAAGGTACTGTGTCCAGCTACAACTAAAAAATAAATATGTTTAAAATATATTACTTTATTAAAAAAGTAACTCTAAGTTGGTATTTAATAGATTACAAGTCTGAAAATAAACTTAATGTTAGATGATATTATTGAATATTTGTTAGGTAAAATGGTATTTGTTTTCTGGGGAAATGTCAAAAATATCTATCTATAAATTAATGTGAAATGGCACAATGTTGGGAACTTGTCTTTCAAACAATATAACTCAGCTATAGTGCACATATCTAGCAGGCTCAAGGCTTGCCATAGATAGATAGATAGATACATAGATAAAAGCTAGATCAGGAAAAGAGGAAGATAAAAGACTTATGAAGCAAATAGGATAAAATCTTGAGCTGATGTTTCGGAACCTGTAGTAAGGTAGAAAAGGATCTCATTTTGCTATTCATTCTACTTTTAGATATGTTCAATATTTTTATAATAAAAAATTTATGTCTATATATTAATAAATTAAAGTTTAAAGACTTAAGAAGAAATGCTATACTTTCAGCTTTCCTGGTATCATCTCAATGACAAAATTATGTGGGAAGCATCAAATAACATGTCAAACAACTTTAACACTGATAGAACACTGTGTGGCTGGAGGTACAGCACATTTAGTAGGCGCCCTGGATTCAATCTCCAGCACAAAACAAAACCCAAAAGAATACTTTGAATGCCTTTTAGAGATGAATCATACTCCATCAGGAGATCTTGTGTTAATTTGCTTCATTATAAAAATAAAAGGCAAGCCAATTTTACTCCCTCCTCCATTTCTAAATTACCAAGAAATCTAAATTAAAACTCAACAACTTTTATCTAAAAAGAAAAATAAAAAATAAATTAAAGGGACTGGGGTTGTGTTTCAGTGGTACAGCACTGGCTGAGCATGTGTGAGGTACTGGGTTGGATCCTCAGCATCACATAAAAAAAATAAACAAAATAAAATAAAATAAACTGTATCCATTTACAACTAAAGAATAAATTCTTTTAAATAAATAAATAAAATTTTAAAAATTAAAACCTCATCAACTTTGCATCTAAGTATCTTTATTCACAAACCTAGTAAGTTCTATAGGTTGCTTTAAACAATAACTTAAACAATCGTTGAAATGTACTTAACTAAGAAATACATAATTTGATCTTTGTTGGTTTTCCTGTGTACTAACAGTTTAACTTAAAATTTACATACTCAATATGCCTAAAGTAGAAATAACAGTATATTATGGTACACGGTAAAATAAAAACAATCAGGAGCAAGAGAGATTATAACACAGCCTGTAGGCTTTCCCATTATTCACCACTTTCCTCATTCAAAGTTTAATATTTTGATACACACTTCTTATCCTAATGTTATGCCCAAAGTTATTTCACATAACACAGGACTTCAAGCCAACATAACAAATAGTATTTCTACAATTTCTTCATACCAAATCTCCCTCAATACCAAAATGTTTAATCCAGAAACATTTATTTTAAAAAATGCTTTCTTATACACCATCTGCCATAAAATGTACATATACATGCATATAATAAGCAAGTAATGAGCCAGGCATGGTGAAGTACACCTGTAATCCCAGCTACTCAGGAGGCTAAGGCAAGAGAATCACAAGTTCAAGTCCATCACGGGCAACCTAGTGAGACCCTGTCTCAAAAAATAAAAAGGGCTTGGGGTGTGACTCAGAGATAGAGTGAGCATGGGTTCAATCCACCCAAAAAGGCCACCAAGTAATGTATACATAAATTTATGTACACATATGATGTATATAAATACTATCACCATACAATATATGTACATATACATACAAGGATATATATATATGTAAAAGGATAACAAATTAGGACTTAAACTATATAGTTACAATAATCACTTAATTTTTCCAGGAGAGGTGGCGCATGCCTGTAATCCCAGCGCCGTCTTGGAGGCTGAAGAAGGAGGATCTCGAGTTCCAAACCAGCCTCAACAAAAGGGAGGTGCTAAGCAACTCAGTGAAACCCTGTCTCTAAATAAAATACAAAATAGGGCTGGAGATGTGGCTCAGTGGTCAAGTGCCCCTAAGTTCAATCCCTGGTACCTCAGAGGAATGTATAATCATTTAAATTTTTACCTGTAGAGCGTACTGGAAGATTCTGAACCTTGATCCCAAAACTTTTACGGGGTTCATCTTTTTCCAGAGATGAAAGCAACTGGGAAGTGGGTGCTGGGACAGCTGCAGATTGAACTGATCGGGCTGGAGAGTCATCACTTGAACTGCTGCTGGAATCACTGCTGCATGAGGACCAAAAACAATACAATCCCACAAATTTTAGCGGAAAGACGAACAGAAAATGAGTAGCGTATAAAAGTTCTTGAGGTTAACAACAAGTGGCAGTGATTATAAGATCTAAAATTTAAGATTGGGATTTCTAAAGGCTCTACATTTTTCTTATTTGTCATAATCTTCAGAGATCGTAAAGACAGTAAACACTGGGGTGAGAATGTGGAAGCAAAAATGATATTCTTTCATTAATATGCCCCCAAACAGCACCTGCTGCATTCTATGAAAAATCTAAACAATTTTTTCCAAATGAAGTAAGACTGGTAAATCCAATTCACTTAGAATAATAAGAGGAAGAGCAACAATAATAAAACAAAGAACATATGGGTCTGGGACTCAAGAGATCTAGATTCAAATCTTGGCTCAGAAAGACAGCAGGTATCCTTGACTAAATCACTTAACCTATTGCTGAGCTTCATTTTCCACATCTGTGAAATGGAAATAATGAGAACACTGCTAATCTCACAGGGTTAGGAATTCAATAAAATCGAGAGGATGGTAAGTGAAGGGTATTAGGAAGGACAGATACCAATGAAGTATATAATATCCATGTATGAAAATTGTCAAAATGAAACCATACTTTTGTACAATTAGTACATACCAAATGTACACATAGTAATTATACAAAATAATGGGCAATTATACTTTTTTAAAAAAGAATTAAATATTATAACCCATCAACATGGGGTTTGGAATATGTCAGGTATTCAATACATTATGAGCACTGCTCTATTTCTAAGGGCTGAGTATCCTTATCTGAATTGCTTGGGACCAGAAGAGCTTTGGATTTCAGATTTCAGAATATTGCATAGATATGAGACACCCTGGGACTAGGACTCAAATCTAAACATGAAATTGTTTATGTCTCCTAAATACCCTATATACACAGCCTGAAGGTAACTTTATATAATATTTTAAATAATTTTGTGCATGAAACAAAGTTTCATGGCATGGAATGCTGTACTTGTAGTGTCATGTCAACACTGAAAAGTTTCAGATTTTGGAACACTTCCAATTTTGGCTTTCAAATTAGGAATGCTCAGCCTATGTGCTACCCCAGTGATAAATTAATTTAATATCCAAAATAATTGTCCAGGTAGTTTGAAACTTTAAAATTTCTGAAGGACTAATAAAGAAATATAATTTAAGTGGATCTGTTAGTTTAGGCTTTGTTCCCTGTGGGTAAAGTGAGAAGTGAGTGTTTCATAATGAAACCAAATTTATTACTCTCCTCAGTTTAATAAGATCCTCAAAAGGGGAAATAGTCAATTGAAAATGAAGATTATATATATATATATCTTCACAGAATAAAAGTTAATTTTAAGTTTATTATAATTAAGTTTATTATACCTAAGAAGTATGAGACACAAAATTCTCTTTCTAGTACTGTATGTACAAAACTGCTGCAGTTTTAAGCTCTTTTAGGGTATTCTCAAACATACTACTCAAAAGCTATCTGCAGATACTGTCTTCGTGAAATTTTGCTTCATACTTTCCTCAAGCACAATAGCTACAAGAAATGACCCATAGTAGTTTCTATCATTTGCACTAAGACTACAAATCTCATAGCCAGGACAATGACTCATCCATCTACCCAAATGAGTCCAAGCCTAGCTTGAGGGGGAAAAAAATTATTTTCCAAAAATAATGAAATATACTATGTTTTCTTATAGAAAACCAAATATATTTCTTGAAAACTAAGAATTTACACAGCAGTTTTATTTAGTTCTCACATGCTAAGGCACAAGATGAAAACATCATAAGGTTATTATCAGAACTTTTACTTATTGCAATTCAAAACGTAGGAAAATAAAGTAATGTCAGTAAGAGCCAAATGGAGGGAGCTAGGCTACAAAGAGAACAAAGCAGAAGAGACCAAGCCTCAAGATCCTGGCTACGGGTGTAGCTCAGTTACAAAGTGCATGTTTTGAATGCACCAGGACTTAGTTTCAATTCCAAGCAACCCCACCCACAAAAAAGCACTTCAAAATAGAACCATGTCACTGACAGGCCTCCTATAAATGTCTTGGCTTTAGTTATAAAAATAAAAATAAACAACAAAACAACAATAATAATAATAATAATAATTATTATTATTATTGGTCATGAAGCAAAAGCTGTGTTACTAGTTCTAAGTAAACAGTATCCTAAATAGGATACCATATTATCACTGAAATTCAAGTTAACAAAATAATCTTATTTTCAGCACAGAAGGAAAAAAATGTTTGTTGTTACCAAATACAAATACTGAAACCAATACATTCACAAGGCCATCAGATGACTAAGTATAAAATGTTATATGATTTATCAACTTAATAAATTACAACAAATCAAAGTAACCATTAAGGGAAAGATTTTAATTATAATACCACCAATGTTATGTATGCCTAAATTTCTTACACCAATGGGTAAAGGGTAAATAAATATAGCTGAGAGAAGAAATTCAGTCCACTGAAATAATTAATGAGGCAACAAGAACGTTCTAAGTCTGTATTATAAAAATGAAAAGAAAGATGACTGAAGAATGGTAATTATAGTCTAAAATAAAATAACCCTGACAGGTGCAGTGGCACACACCTATAACCCCAGTAACTCAAGAGACTGAGACAGGAGAATCACAAGTTTGAAGCCAAACTCACAGCAACTTCACAAGACCTTCAGCAACTTAAAAGAAATGGAGATGTAGCTCACTGATAAAGGGCTCCTTGGTTCAACCCCCAGTACCAAAAAATAAAGTAACAATAAGTACAAAAAATAGTGACAGAAATTAGATTTGTTATAAATGTCACCACATTCTTTTCTGGTAATCCCCTGTTACTATACCAATTCTGAAACCAGATATAAAATTTAACTGTCTGAATCATCTATATTCAAAGTAATAACTAGAAAAGGGAACAGGTTTTAAAATAATATGATATTATTTTCAAAGTAATAACTAGAAAATGGAACAGGTTTGAAAATAAATTATGAAATTATAAAATGCAAGTTCACATTTTGAAAAGTCAACCTAAACTGCAATGTATATTTTTCCAGTACAGTGTATTAAATATACTAAGGACTTAAAGATCCTGAGTAAAAGTGAGCTCACAAATTTAGATACACAAATGCTTTTCAGTCCTACTAAGCTGACAACCCAGAGGACATCAATTTTAATTTAAAAGTTTCACAATTTGGGGGCTAGGGATATATAGCTCAGCTGGTAGATGCTGGCTTCCCATGCACAAGGCCATGCACAAGGCCCTGGGTTCAATCCCCAGCACCACCAAAAAGAAAAAATGTTTCACAATTTTGTTAAAAGTAAAATCACAACCATTCATCAAAACACAGGATACATAGTACTTAATTGCCAAAAATAGTCCAAATTAAAGATATTAACGGTGTATTCACCAATAATTTTAGGAAAGTAGACTTTAAATTTACCTGGCACATTGATTATTGTATTTTCAACATCAATTAAATTATTTATTTAATTTAATTACAATTCCTTGCTATTTCTAAATAGTAAGGAATTTAAAAGAGACACAATTTAAAAGAAATCTACATCCGGAGTGATGGTAAATGCCTATGGTCTGGGCTAAGGCAGGAAGATCATTTGCAACCAACTTGAGCAACAGAACAAGATGTGGTGTTTAAAAAAAGACAAGGGGAACAAAGGCAGTAATCTATTTTTCCTAAGGACAATTTTTAAAGAACAATGAAGGCTCAGTTATTTCTCCAGGTTTTTTTTTTTCCTTTTAGTTGTAGATGGACACCTTTACTTACTTACATACTTACTGTATATATGTATGCATGTATTAATTTCAGGGGGGTGCAGCAGATTGAACTCAGGGCACTCCACCACTGAGCCACATCCCCAGCCCTATTGTACATTTTACTTAAAGACAGGGTCTCACTGAGTTGCTTAGAGTCTCACTTTTGCTGAGGCTGGCTTTGAACTCACGATCCCCTTGCTTCAGTCACCAGGCCTGGCTATTTATTTTCATGTGGTATTGAGAACTAAACTCAGTACCTCACATATGCTAGGCAAGCACTCTAAGCTACAACCGCAGCCCCTATTTCTCATATAATTTATATGTAAGATTATTATTAAGACAACTGAAAAGCAGGTATGATCGGAATTTCCATAATGAAGAAACATAAGAAAAACAAACTGGATACATAATAATTCTTGATAAGTCAATTCAATATAGGAGTCTCGTAAACCAAATCAGGACGTCAGTCATCTATTCCTTTTCCTACCGTCATTTTATTCAAGAACTACATGAGCATCTAACTCTTCCCACTGAAAATGTCAATACACTGGCTATAGCATTTGTAAGATGATTCAGGACTATATTTGTTCATACACAAGTGACTTCCAATAACTGACTTCTATATACCGTGTCCTTATAGTATGTGTAAACATTTGATTGAGGTAAATAATGAATCTATGTCTTTAAAAAAAAAAAGTTGGAAGATTAAAAGGCATTTAACCAAATAGAGAAACAAAAATTTAAAATAAAGACTTTTCAAAAAGAAACAGTTAATTTAAAACTTTAAAACAGAAAGATCATTAGTTAAATGCACATATGATCCTAAGCGACAATTTTCCAATTAGACAATGATTTTTCTCTCCAAAGTCAATACATAAACTTATGTCAAAAGGAAAAATATGCAAAATATGGATTTTCCATTAGGCCTGGGTAATACAAAATGTACCCTCTGGGGTCCTTGGTGTTTTCCTCAGATGTGGGAGTGGGACGGGGTGTCATTTAATTTGCTGATTGGAAAGCATCACTACACAGGTTATATATCCCTCTATACACCCTCCTTTAAAAAAAATTCAAACTGTATCTTTCTACTGAAATTTTCTTTCTTTTTGGGGGCGGGGGTGGTACTGGGGATTAAACTCAGGGGCAATCAACCACTGAGCCAAATCCCCAGCCATTTTTGTATTTTATTTAGAGACAGGGTCTCACTGAGCTGCTTAGTGCCTCACAGTTGCTGAGGCTGACTTTGAACTATCAATTCTCCTGTCTCAGCCTCCCAAGCTGCTGGGATTACGGGTGTGCACCACTATACCAGGGACTACTGGAACAATTCTTTAAATGTAGTAGTCTGGGGACTCCTGTGGACCCTAAAGATCCTTCAGAGGGTCTATGAGTTCTTTCCAATTTTAACTACACATTTGTGTAAGGCCAGATTATTCTCATATACTCCACCCCCCCCCAAAAAAAAATCACAATATGAATCAAATTACATATGAGAATCTTATTAAATCAGACATAAAGAGCTATTTGCAAGATAAAACAATGACACTCTTCTCAGTGTTTTTGATTTATAAAATATTTGGGGCTGTGGGCTGTGGATATAGCTCAGTTGGTAGAGTGTTTGCCTTGCACGCACAAGGCGTTGGTTCAATCCCCAGCACCACAAAAAAAAAAAAAAAAAAAAATTGAGGCTGAAAGTGTAGATCAGGTTAGAGCACTTGTGTAACCCCAACACTCAAAAAAAAAAAAAAAAAAAAAAAAACAAAAAAAAACACCTCAGTTGGGATTGCCATAGCTCAGTGCTTAGTATGCTTTATAAAGCCCTGGGGGTTCAATAACAGAACCCCTTGCCAAAAGGTTAAAGGAATTAATACAGAAAAGTTTATAAATTTAGTTTTAATTTTAATGATAAATGTCAACCAATACTACCCACAATAAATAAAAGCTCAACAATTCAAGGATGCAAAAAGGTTCTGAGCCTAGAAAGTTTAAAAAAAAAAAAAGTATTAGTTTAGTAGTTAGTTTGTTATGATCCCACTACTACTAAAATGTAATATGAATGAAGCTTCTACATTGTTAAGTCAGAAAAACAGGAAGGAGGGGCTGGGGATGTGGCTCAAGCGGTAGCACGCTCGCCTGTCATGCATGCGGCCCAGGTTCGATCCTCAGCATCACATACAAACAAAGATGTTGTGTCCGCCAATAACTAAAAAATAAATATTAAAATTCATTCATATTCTCTCTCTCTCTGAAAAAAAAAAAGAAAGAAAAACAGGAAGGAAATATTGAACTGGGTGTACTAGAAAAGTTCCTCGTTTTACCTCTTTAAATTTCAATTTTTCTAGTGGGTTGTCATAACTTAAGATCTTTAAAGTCCCCCACTTAGTTCTAGGGTCCTATTTCTCTCTTTTCCTCACTTCAGAGCTGAAGATGAAAACCAGAGTCCCTGCACAGGCTAGGCAAGCACCCCACCCAACTGAGCCACACCCCCAAGTGCTAGGTTCCTTTTACTATCCTTTCTACCCTCGATTTTCCATCTCTGATAACTCTCAGATACGTGTAGGGTAAAGTCCACATTCCTCAACAAGGTAGAGAGGACCCATTATAGCGTGACACCCAAATATTTTCTAGTCACTCCCTCTCAAGCATATCAACTCCAACTCACTAATGATCAGTCCACACCAAGTATTATACCAGTTTCTAGTGAAGGACACTTTATTTCTTATGAGATTTGAGTACTTAGTTAAATTATTTTGTCTCTAATCCTTTATATCTTTATGTGTGAATGGTGACAATTCCTACTACTTTTGGGAGTTGCTGTGAGGCTATAATCAGCTAATGATTATAAACTGTTCAGCACTTGACAAAGTATATAGCAAAGCATAGAAGTGTCCTTGTTATACCCACTCCTGAAGACACCTTCCTTTCCCTTCTTGCCTGCCTTTGAGAATTGGCTCAAATCTCCTGCTCTACAGCTGCTCCTGGCACCCCAATCCCATCCCCAGCCCATCAAATTTATCAGTTTTTTAGTTTTGTATTCCTAAAATGCTTTAACTACAACATCTGCACTCTGAATTTTAACGAAACATTTCCCAGCCTTCTTCAAAGTCCAATACTAGATTGATCTTTGTAAATGCAGAGCCCAATAAAGTGCTAGATATGAAACAGCTAGTCCTCGAAGAAATAGTCAATATGAATTGTGCAAATGATTGAGATTAGTGCCTGGCAATTACACTAAATTCAATAAAAAGGTGTTAATATCTAAGAGTGAAATAAAAGTTTCTGATAAAATACTGTGCTTGGTTTGCAAACTGTGAAGTTTTTCTTTTTTAAAACTTTTTTTTAGTTATAGATGAACACAATACCTTTATTTATTTATTTACATTTTTTTAATGTGCTAAGAATCAAACCCAGTGCCCTTACACATGCTAGGCAAGTGCTCTACCACTGAGCCACAACGTCAGTCCCAGTTTTTGTTTCTTGATTTTTTCACTAATTAGTCAAGAAAAATAATAGCTGTTGTAACTAAGATCCCAGGACTTTTACTTTTATTTTATTTACTTATTTATTTTTGGCAGTGCAGAGGATTGAACCCAGGGCCTCACAAATATTGGGTAAGTGCTCTACAACTGAGCTATATACCCCAGTTCAGTCCTAGGACTTTAAGTGGCACATATTCATAACCTGATTGAAAAAAAAAATCATTGATAGTTATAAAACCAAATTCAAGCTAGGCCAGAAGCAGTGGCACACACCTATAATTTCAGCAGGTGGGGAGAATGAGATAGGAGGATCGCAAGTTCAAAGCCAGCCTGAGCAAAAAGTGAGGTGCTAAGCAACTCAGTGAGAACCTGTCTCTAAATAAAACATAAAACAGAGCTGGGGATGTGGCTCAGTGGTTGAGTGCCCCGAGATAAGCATCCCCTGCCACCCTCCCCCAAGTTTGAGATCAGTCAGGGCAACTCTGTGAAATCTGTCTTGAAATACTATTTAAGCCAGGCATGGTTGTGCATGCCTGTAATCCCAGCAGTTTAGGAAGCTGAGGCAGGAGGATCCTGAGTTCAAAAGCAGCCTCAGCATCTTAATGAGGCCCTAAGCAACTCAGTGAGACCCTGTCTCTAAATAAAATATGAAAAAGAGAAGGGGAGGGCTGGGGTTGTGGCTCAGTGGCAGAGCACCTGCCTCGCAGGTGTGAGGTGCTGGGTTTGATCCTCAGCACCACATAAAAACAAATAAACAAAATAACGGTATTTTGTCCGTCTACAACTAAAAAAGGAGGAGGGGGGATATGGTTTAGTGGTTAAATGCCTGGGTTCAACCCCTGGTTTAAGAAAGAAAAGAAAGAGAAGAAAAGGAAAGGAAAGAAAAGAATACAAGTAGAAGAGCATATGCAAAAGGTCCTGGATTTGATCCCCTACACACACACACACCCCAAAATTAATTAATTTAAAATATATATATGGGCTATGAACATCTAACAAAGACCAGAGTCCTTGGATAGCTAATCTACCTCATTCACAAAACCCACACAGGACATCCTATGACATTTACAGCCATCTAATAGGTAGAGCTCAGGGATAGTGCTAACTTTCCTACAGTACACAGGATAGTCTCCAGAAGAATTCTCTAGTCTCAAATTTAAACAGCGCCATGGTTGAGAAACAATGGCCAACATTATTTGTTAGACTGTTTTCTCTTCTGAAAAATCTAACCATCTAATTTCATACAGCAATCCAAACTAAGGCTCCTTAAAGTGACTATTTTTCCTTATTTTCCTTAGTGTGTATAATTTCATAAAATTCTTTGAATAACTCACAAACAAAAGAAGAGGAAAAAGATTTCAACTTCTGAAATTTGGCTACTCAAAGAGAATTTATGACCCAACACTCTGGCATCTCTTGATTTTAAAAGACAATGGAAATATCTTTTTACAATGTGTGCTTTCCCATATCAATACCAAGGTCAAAGAACTTTGCAGACAAACTATTCTATAATTTTTAAACAGATAATGAAGTGAAATATACAGTATGGCTACCCATACTCACAGTAAAGTTTATACCAATGCAAACTATCCTGTATTAAAATGGTTCCTTTCTTAAGGATTTAAGGTTGAAGTAATTAAATTTAGGTAAATGATTTAAGGTAAGCATCACAATTGGATTTTTTTCCTTGCAAAAGTACATTGTTAAGAACAAATTAGTACATTTTCTGTTCTACCTAAGTTACTGGAGCAAATTGCTTTTAATTTTGAAACATTTTTAATTTGCCTTTTACAATAATGGTACAAGCCAAGGAAGAGTGGCACACACCTGTCATCCCAGATACTAGAGGCTGAAGCAGAATGATCACAAGTTCAAGGCCACCCAGAGCAAATTGGCGAAACCTTGACTCAAAGTTTAAAAAAATTAAATGTAGTTCAGTGGTAAATCACCCTGGTGTGGTTGAATCCCCAGCACTACAAGGAAAAAAAACAGATAAAATACAACTCAGCAATACAAAAATCATCTTGATTCAAAAATTGGCAAAGGAGGCCAGGCGCAGTGGCGCCTATAATCCCAGCAACTCTAGAGGCGGAGGCAAGAGGATCATGAATTCAAAGCCAACCACAGCATTTATCAAGGCACTGAACAACTCAGTGAGACCCTGTTTCTGATAAAATACAAAATAGGGCTAGGTATGTGGCTCAGTGGTTGAGTGCCCCTGAGTTCAATCCCTGGTCCCCTCCCACTAAAATGGCAAAGGACTCAGATATTTCTCTAAAGATATAAATATAACACTAATAATCCCATGAAAACATGCTTAATTAACGTCACTAATCATTACAAAGATGCAAATAAGATATCACGTTGAATACATTAGATGGCTATTAAAATCAAACAAGCAAACAGAAAATAACAAGTGTTGGCAAGAATATTTAAGAACAAGAACCCTTTTGTATCACTGATGGACAGGAAAAATGGTGCAGCCACTATATAAAACAGTATTGTAGTCCCTGCCCACATACCCGCAAAATTGAAGCACAGAATTTATATATAACCCAGCAACTTCACTTGATTATATACCCAAAAGAGCTAAAATCAGCGACTTAAATAGATACATGTATACCCACATTCATAGCATGTTCTTTAATTAAAAGGTAGAAGCAACTCAGGTGTCTATCAACAAAGTAACAAAACACAGTAGATATTTAAAATGGGATATAATAAATATACCCTTAAGAGGAAAGAAAATTCTGCCACATGCTGTGTTTGAATTTCAGATATTATGTTAAATGAAATAAACCTGACACAAAAAGGCAAATACAGGGGGCTGGGGATGTGGCTCAAGCGGAAGCGCGCTCGCCTGGCATGCGTGAGGCCCGGGTTCGACCCTCAGCACCACATACAAAAAAAACACAAAGATGTTGTGGCCGCCGAAAATTAAAAAATAAATATTAAAAAAATTAAAAAAAAAAAAAAGGCAAATACAGGGGCTTCAATTGTGGCTCAATGGTAGAGTGCTCCCCTAGCATGCACAAGGCACTGGGTTCAATTCTCAGCATCACATAAATGTAAAATAAAGATATTGTGTCCACCTAAAACTTAAAAAAAAATATTTTAAAAAAAGGCAAATACATAATTCTCTATGAGGTACAAAAAAGTATTAAATTCATACAGATGAGACAGAAAGCACAATGGTGGTCACCAGGGGCTGGGAAAGTGTAAATTATTATTTAATGGCTACAGAATTTCAATTTGGGAAGGAAGGGGTCTACTGATTAAAAAAAAAAGAAAAGAAAAGAAAAAGAGTTCAGGAGATGAAAAAGTTCTGAAGACAATGGTGTTGATGGCTGCACATAATGCGAATGTATTAATTGCCAGAGAACTGGTTAATTTAAAATGGTTAAAATGAGCCAGACATGGAGGTAAATGCCTATAATCCCAGTGACTTGGGAGGCTGAGGCAAGAAGACCACAAATTTAAGGCCAGATTCTTCATTTTAGAGAGACCCTGTCTTAAAATGAAAAATAAAGAGGGCTGGGGAGCCAGTTGTGATGGAGCACACCTGTAATCCCAGCAGTTTGGGAGGCCAAAGCAAGATGATGGCAAGTTCAAAGCCAGCCTCAGCAAAATTGAGGCACTAAGCAATTCAGTGAGACCATGTCTCTAAATAAAATACACACAAAAAAAGGGGCTGGGGATGTGGTTCAGTGGTTAAGTGCCCTTGAGTTCAATTCATTTCCTACAAAAAAAACCCCACTAAAGTTGAAATGATAAATTTTATGTTATTTTGCCACCCTACAAATGCCTCCATGCACACAGACAACTTAAAAAACAAAATGGAGATGGTTCTGTTTTTAGAAAAAGATGAGAGGCCAATCCAGTATTTATAACAGTGTACTTGCTGCTTTTTGTCCACTGAGTTTCTGCTGAATCAAGGGCTCTGACAACCATTATTCTCAGGTAAATTTCCTCAGAAATGTCACAGATACAAGTCAGTTCTAACTGGTGATTGTGCAACTGATTACAAAGGAATTGGAAAGCACACTAGGACTCTAGCGTATAAAAGATCAAAAAATTAATGAAGTGTTTTTTCTACACTCTTTAAAAAAATAAACATTTTTTTAAAAAGTACAAAATGAATTGTAATGGAATCAATATTTCAATTTCAACTCTGCTTAGTCTACTAGATTTTTTTCTGTAATCAGAAACTACAACTATTTCTAAGGAAAAAAAATCTGATAAAACAAATAGGAGACGGAAAACTGACAAAAGGGCAAACACTGTCTTTTATTAAGAAAAAGCCACGGGCAGAAAGAACACCATAATCCACAGCAACTCTCACTGCAATCAGCTTCTACTGCTGATATAACACATAGTAGCAATTTATTTCCCAAGGATTTTTAGTAGAAAATCTAGACCTAAAAAACAGCTTTTCTGGGCTGCAGCTATGACTC
The DNA here is from genome assembly GCF_052094955.1 of Ictidomys tridecemlineatus. NCBI lineage: Eukaryota > Metazoa > Chordata > Mammalia > Rodentia > Sciuridae > Ictidomys > Ictidomys tridecemlineatus. Next base: position 10,441,887 of record NC_135487.1, on the reverse strand, counting down.
AGTGGTAGAAAAATTAGCATGTGTGAGAAAAGATCACTTTTCTTGAATTCTCCTAGTTTCCATGTAGACTTCGCCCCGGAGCACTGGTGTTTATCAAACATACCTAAACCTTAGACAGGTACTGGCTCCATTTTCTAAGTAGGCAAGATTAAGACTTAAAAAGACAAAGTGGGAGGACTGGGGATATAGCTTGGTACAATGCTTGCCTTGCATGAACAAAGCCCTGGGTTCCCCAGTACCACGAGGGGCGGGGATAGTTAACAATCAAACACAATAATTAAAATAACTGATTTTATTTCCCTTCCAATTACCAATAATTTACATAAATGAGGAAAAAAAGAAAATCACTAAAAACTTTTTTTAAAGTGTGCCTTGTTTTCAGCAGAAAATGTTGTTTAAAACTGAGCTTGCTCAAAAATGTCTAAGTACAAGTCATTCTTCAAAATGCAATTACAGACTGGGCCCCACGGCGCACACCTGTAATCCCCTGTAATCCCAGTGGCTCAGGAGGCTAAAGTAGGAGGATTGAGAATTCAAAGTCAGCCTCAGCTAAAGTGAGGTGCTAAGCAACTCAGTGAGACCTTGTCTCTAAATAACATACAAAATAGGGCTGGGGTGTGACTCAGTGGTGGAGTGCCTCTGAGTTCAATCCCCAGTACTCCCATGCCAAAAAAAAAAAAAAAAATTGCAATTATAGTTGTACTTAATATTTTTTAAACTCGTGACTATCTTTGAGTAGAGTCAAATAAAAGAAATATGGGTAGTTTATAAGATAATTGCTGGATAATGAAAGCTCATCCCAAATAAATGAAGGATATTACTCAGTTTTATAAAGGAACGGAAAAAAATATTTTTTGAATTAGGGACTGAAACCAGAAGTCCTCTACCACTGAGCTACATCCCCAGCCCTTTTTATGTTATTCTGAGACAGGTTCTTGGTACATTGCTCAGACTGGCCTCAAACTTGCAATCCTCCTGCCTGTGTCTCCTGAGTTACTTGGATTATGGGTGGTAACCACCCATGGATACAAATGAATGAAATTCTGATATACTTGACAAGACAGACTTAGCTTTAAAACATGTTAAGTGAAATAAGCCAGACACAAAAGGACAAACGTCCCACATATATGGGTGCCTAGGGTAGTTAAAAATTAGGAGACAGAAAGTAAACTAGTGGTTCCTATAGGCTAAAAGAAGGAAGCGAGAGGAGTTATTGTTTAATAATGCGAAAGTTCTGAGGCCTGGGGCTGTAGGTCAGTGGCAGAGCACTTGCGTAGCACCTTTGAGGCACTGGGTTTGATCCTTAGACCACAAAGAAATAAACAAATAAAATAAAGGCATTCTGTCCATCTACAACTTTTAAAAAAAAGTTCTGAAGATGTGTTGACACATGACACATGCCTGTAATCCCAGAGATGCAGGAGACTGAGGCAGGGGAATCACAAGTTGGAGGCCAGCCTGAGCAATTTAGCAAGACCTTGTCTCAAAATTTTAAAAATTAAAGTCTGGGAACATAGCTCAGTGGCAGAGCACTTTTGGGTTTGATCCCATCCCCAGTATTACACGCTACCACCACCAAAAAAAAAAAAAAAAAAAAAAGTTCTGGAGATGGATAGTGGTGGCTACACGATATGAACACAATTGCACAGATTTATACACTTTAAAATGGTTTAAATGGTAAACTTAATGCTTTGTCTACTTTGTCAGTTTTAAGAAAACTTTATTTTTGAAGTCTTACTGGCTGGTATTTACTCTTCTGATAACAGTAACAAACATGGATAAGATTATATATTTTAGTTGTAGACACAATACCTTTATTTTTAAAATTTACTTATTTTTATGTTGTGCTGAGGATCAAACCCAGTGCTTCACATGTCCCAGCAAGTACTCTACCACTCAGCCACAACCTGAGCCCAAGGCTATACTTTTTTGATGAACCACTAAGTATTGTTTGACATTTTCTGGTGGGCTTTACAGGATGCTAAAATCCCCTAGACAACTTTAACAACTATCAATGATCAACTTCCAAAGATTCCATCTCCAAGGGCTTCTTATCTCTTTATGTCCAGTTTTGTTTGGGGGAAGAAGGTCAGACATGTGATGAGATTCTGCTATGATGCTAGGGGTATGCGTGTGTGTTACTGAGGATCAAAACCAGGGCCTTCTGCATACTAGAGAAGTGCTGTACCACTGAGATACATCCGTTGCCAATGGACATTATACCTTTATTTTTTATTTATTTATTTTTATGTGGTGCCAAGATTGAACCCAGTGCCTCACACATGCGAGGCAAGCGCTCTGCCACCGAGTCACAATCCCAGCTCCCCTAGCCCCAATATTTTGATAAGTACAAAACTCTTAATGAAGAAAGTGGAAAAGCTGCTTCTCTACATATTCTCACTACCAAAAACAATTTTGCCCTAGAGTAGTTCCAGTTTAAATTCCAAAAAAGCTAGCCCATAAAACCAATACATGGTTGACAATCCCGTAGGATTCAGCAAAATTGCCACTCAGGTAAACCAAAGCAAAAAGCATCAAACACAAAATACTTTCTATACAGACTAGACAAGTCTGCCTAAAGAACAAGAAACCCTTCTTGGGGCTGAGGTTGTGGCTAAGCAGTAGAGTGCTCACCTAGCATGTGCGGGGCATTGGGTTCAATCCTCAGCACCACATAAAAATAAAATAAAGGTATTGTGTCCAACTACAACTACAACAAAATGAAAGAAAGGAAGAAAGAAAGAAACCCTTCTTCATGGAAGCCAAATCTTTAGAACATCCAGTAGATGGCTCACTAAAGAGACAAAATCCAAACTATCAACTGTAACACGGAATTGGATCATTCCCTTAACTATAAAATCACTTATATTTCTTATAAGAGCAACTGTAAAGTGTTTCAAAACACACGAACCAAGAAAGCATAAATGTAAGTGAAAAAAATTTCTCAAAAGCTTCCTGATGAAGCTTTCACCAGGACCACATGTCTAAAATTTTACCTTTTTCCTATTTAACTGTGGTGCTAATTACATATCCTTCCTATCCAGAATGAAAAAAAAAAAAAAAGGTTTGCTATTTCCCACTTCTATTAGAGTGGTTTAGGCCCATAAGATAAGAAGGGAACCTAACTCCTCATCAGGAAGCCTCAGCCATTTACTATTTGGAGCATTTGTTTATTTTTAAATGACTAGAAATTACGCAGTAAAAAAACCCCATCCTGAAATTGTTCTGCTTAAATAAAACAACTTCTTTGTAATTTCTTCCAGTGACAGGTCCAAATGGGCTCCAAGGACTATGACACAGCACATTCAGAAGGCGTCAACCCCTCCTCCCATGATTGAAAATAACAAAGAATCACAGAATTCCCCTCAGTTTTGGGTATATAAATCATGTCTAGAAGCAACAGGGATGTCTGTTAAGTGTGTGTTTCTTACTCCCAACAACTCCACTGCATGTTAACAGACACATTTTAAATCTTTACCTAAAGTATTAGCCATTATTTTATTTTATTTTATTTTTTTAAAGAGAGAGAGAGGAGGAGAGAGAGGGGGAGGGGGGGAGAGAGAATTTTTTTAATATTTATTTTTCAGTTTTATTTTATTTTATGTGGTGCCGAGGATCGAACCCAGGGCCCCGCGAATGCCAGGCAAGCGTGTTACCACTAGAGCCACATCTCCAGCCCGCCATTAGTTTAAAATGTCCTAAAGATTAAAATTCTTCAAATAAGAAAAAAAAAATAATACCTGTATTGAGAAGATTTCATTTTCTTTCTGATTAAACTAATTTATTTGGGGGCTTAGCTATTAAAGTTTTTTCAAGAGTGGAGACACTCCCTTGGTCACCTTAGAAACTCACACACATTTTACCTTAACCAATACTGAAATCGTTGAAGATGGACTCTGGAAGTGGTTCAGTTAATATTTTAGGCATAAAGGCTGGGGCTGTAGCTCAGCATTAGAGCACCCACCTAGCATGTGCAAGGCCCTGGGTTTGACCCTCAGCACCACATAAAAATAAATAAAGGTGTTGTGTCCAACTACAACTAGAACTAAAAAATAAGCATTAAAAAATATATTTTAGGCATAAGAGAGCTAGGGCTGGGACTCAGTGGGTAGAGTGTTCACCTAGCAAGTATGAGGCACTGGGTTTGAGGCACATAAAAATAAAGGCATTCTCTTCATCTACAACTATAAAAACAATATTTAAATATATACTTTAGGCAGAAGAGTCCATGAAACATTTCATTAACCTAAAATTTCCAAGAGAATAGAAAGCTTTCAGGAATTTAAAAGAGGAAAGAATGGACATTAAAGACAAATAATAGGCCCTATTTGTCTTTAAGCAAAATGAAAAGCACTGATAGATAACTTTGTGACATTATAACTTGGCTGAGTGTTCTTCTAAAGCAATGTTACTCAACAGAAAATATAATCCACAAGTTATAATATTACAAATAACTATTTTTTAAAAAGTAAAAAACAGATAAAATTAATTTCAATATATTTTAATAATATATTCAAAGTATTACTTGAACTTGTAGTTAACATAAAAATTAATAAACTCTTTTTAACCAGGTTTTCAAAATTATATGTAGTTCTACTGAAATAAAATTTCATAGCAGACAATCACCCATTTAAAAGTAGACAATTAGGGGCTGGGGTTATAGCTCAGCAGTACAATTCTTGCCTCGCACATATGAGGCACTAGGTTCGATCCTCAGCACCACATAAAAACAATAAAATAAACAAAGTAAAGATAATTTTTTTTTAAAGTGGACAATTAGGGATGTAGCACAGTGGTAGAGCACCTGCCCAGCATATTTTAAGTCCTAGGTTTAATCCCCAGTACCATCACCCCCCCCTCAAAAAAAAAAAAAAAAAAAAGACAATTAGGATGGCATATGCCTATTATCCCAGCTACTCAGGAAGCTCAGGTGGGAAGATAGCAAGTTCAAGGACAATTTAGCAAGACCCTAAGCAACTTAGTGAGACGCTAACTAAAAATAAAACCAGCTAGGGTACATGTAGCTCAGGGGTAAAGCATCCTTGGGTTCAATTCCCAGAACCACAAAAATAATAATTGTTATACCATAAACACTATTAAGAAAAACTGACTTCACAGTGTCATCTTGATTAACTTGCATGTTTCTCATTAAAATTCCAGAAAACTCCATGGCCCAGGGGTGTGGCTTAGTGGTAAAGCACTCTCGTAGCATGTGTGAGGCACTGGGTTCGATCCCCCGCACCATATAAAAATAAAATCAAATACAATTAATAATAGTAATAATGAATTCCAGACAACCTCAACAAGTAAGCAAAATTATTTTTAAAAGTATCAATTTCTATTTTAAAAATGTATAGGAGGGGGTTGGGATTATGACTCAGTGGTAGAATGCTCCCCTAGCATGTGTGAGGTCCTAGATTTGATCCTCAGCACCTCATAAAAATAAATAAGTGAAATAAAGGTATTGTGCTCAACTACAACTAAATAAATAAATTTTTTTAAAAAGCAGGCAAGTAAAATAAAAGCATTCTGTCCACCTACAAATACAAAATTAATAAATAAAAAAATAAAAATGGATGGTGGGCTGGGGGTGATTGAGGCCCTAGCCATGAGACAACACCACACAGAAAAGTAGAGAGTAAAATTATTAGAGTAAAAAAGCAGATCTTAGTTATAGGATATTTACATTCCAAACTTTTTTTAAAAAACTATCTTTTGATGACTAAAAATAAAAATTACCCCTTGTTTGGTACAAGATGAATTAATAATAACAACTGACACACAGAAATATTTTTTGATTTTACAGCATTAAGAGAAAGTCAAATGATTATTAATGAAGCCAAATTCTAATAATGTCCATACTGACCCTGTTTTACCATTTATTTGTAAGAAACCATTTTACCAGCCTCCTTTTGCTTATATTTCTAGTCTTTGCTTTTCCACATTAAAGAAAAGTTTTTACAGTGAGTATGAGATTCTTAGGAAAAAAACTTACTCTACTTTGCACAGACATTTTAAAAGATACTTCAAGGGCTGGGGTGTAGCCCAATGGCAGAGGGCTTACCTAGCATGTGTGAGGCTCTGAGTTGAATCCCCAGCACTGCAAAATAAAATAATAAAATACATTTCACATACATTTTGTCTACTTGGAAAGAGGAAGTTTATTTACTGTACCAAAAGCAGATTTAAAAAAAACTTCTATAGAAATGACTTTATATAATTTCTAGCAGCAGTATACTCAAGTAGCATGTCATTTATGAATAATAAATAAATTACCAAAGGTTGCTCTTCCCATTTTCTCATAAGAAAAAAATTTTACTTACTTACACACACACGCACACACACACACACACACTCTAGTATTCTCTGTAGATTGCCTTTAAGACACAGATCAGGCTGAACATAGGATCTGTCTGCAGCTGAGTGAAATAGATGCCTTTGAGTTTGAATTTTTGTCACATACTAAAATGTAAGTCAGCCCTAAATAATCAAAACACTTTTATTTTCTTTTTTAATAGGAACTTTCTGAAGAAAAAAGTGGTGTGTAAAAACATTTGATATTTAAGACAATAAAGTTTTTAATCATAAGAAAAAAAAGACACAGATCATCAAAGGGGGAGGTAATTCTTAACTTTAGGAAATATTGATATTTATTTTTGAAATGATAATGCCCATTTTCCCTTTATTTAATGCCTGACTGGGGCAACGTGAAATTGTACCATGAATTCTGAAAATACTAAAGAGCCTCCAAGTGAACACAACCCAAGAAGGGTAAAGGATTATAAGGCCATATCTGCCCTGAGTAAAATAACAGTTTCTTTTTTTTTTTAATATTTATTTTTTAGTTATCGGTGGACACAACATAGTTGTTTGTATGTGGTGCTGAGGATCGAACCTGGGCCACACGCATGCCAGACGAGTGTGCTCCCGCTTGAGCCACATCCCCAGCCCTAAAATAACAGTTTCAATCTTGTTCCTAAAGGCTAAAACAAACCAAAGATATGGACATGTATACTTTCTGTACATCAGACCCTGGCATTCAGTAGGACCAAAATAAATACACACCTTTACTTAGGATTTTATATCTGTAATAGATCAGAAACTTCATGGTGTGCTCTGATCAGAAATTAGGCCATGCTTCATCACCTTGGGCCATTATTCCTCAAAAAGGCAACAAAGTAGTCACGTTATTAAATACTGGCAACTCAGGCAGGCATGCTCTCACACGCCTAATCATCCCAGAAACTCAATTCAGGAGACTGAGACAAGAGGATCACAAGTTTGAGGCCAACATCAGTAATTTGGTGAGACCCCAACTCAGTGAGACCCTATTCCAAAATAAAAAATAAAAAGAGCTGGGAATGTAGCTCAGTGGTCAAGTGTCCCCATGTTCAATCCCCAGTGGTGGAGGGGGTGGTGGTGATACTTGAGCTCACCTTCCTCACCCCACCCCACCGCTGCCCACCCCCACAGCACTGGAGATTGAACCCAGGAACATTCCACCACTGAGCCACATCTCCAGCCCTTTTATGTTAGCACATATTGCAGCCCAGGCTGGCCTCGAACTTGGGATCCTCACATGTCACTCAGCCTGGAGTTGCTGGGTTAACAGGCATGTGCCAGGGCCCGACTGGCTCAGCGATTTCCATTTTAAAATTGTTTAGAAGTTAAATCTGCTTAACTACTTTAAGTTCATTTTGAAGCAATGGTAGAAAATTTCACATCAAAATTAAATTAAAATCCACAGGATACAAATTCACAGCTCTATACCAAACCTATTTTAATTTTTTCCACCTTGTTTGCTTTGTTAAGCAAAATAAAACACAACACAACCCCCAAGTGAAAGAACGAAAAGGGAGAGACTAACCTCACTAAAAACAAAGTTCTAAAAGCAAAAATCACGGTAATTAATTCTTTGGTAATTAGCGCCTAGCCGGCGTTGTGATGTAGCTAACAGTGGCTGGGCAGAAGCAGAAGCTCAAGCTTAGCTTCCTAGACGCGGAAGAGAAAGGGTTACGGCTGAAGCTAAGGGTTAACAAGGGCAGGTCTTGAAACCCGGCTTCTATTCTTGGAGTTCACCCCTGCTGCTCAGCTCTCTGAAGCTGCCTCCCTCCGCCTGCGCCTGCCCAGTAGTGCTGCCCAAGCATGCCCCGCCCTGGGCTCAGGGCTGGGCAGAAAGGCTGGCAGCGAGGAGCCTCAGAGGTGGCAAGCAGCCAACTCAAACTGGATGATTCCAGTTTAGGCTAGTTCGAGTAACAAATAAGCAGTTCCTAGCTTTCCCTGGGATATTCTGACAAGGACTGTTGCAGAGATCATACTACACTACCCGGAGCGCTCTCCTCCTCGAGCACACACAGGCATGAGGCTGGCTTTAATGGACCCCCAAGACAGAAGGTAGTGGATAGTTCGCTGTGCAACAACAGAGCAAACTACACAACAGCCAAAAAAGGAATGTTTCAAAAACGCGGATTGTTCAGTGACCTCTACAGTTTGTCTGCAACTGAAGCGGGCTGAGGGGTGTTAGTGTACTTGTCTCCAAACATTTACTGTACTTTTCTGGTAACATTTCTATCATGCTGCATAACAGTCCTAAAACTGCATTAAACAAGGAATGAGCAAATGCTTTTTCTTTTCAAAATAATAGGAATCAAGAAAGAGGCAAGAACTATTGTTTTCCCGAGGAATACAGAGATGCTAACACATCTGTTGTTCTTTTTTCAAGCAACTACTCTTCTAAGTGGGGAAACAATTTAGATACTACTATTTCAAAGAAAATATTTTAATCAGTAAAACCATTAATTGGCTCTTACTGAGTTCCATCACAAGTAAAACAAATGCGAATGTCAAGTCAGAAACTTTGTTTAAGAGCTGGAAGGATCCTGAGCAATAAATTCATTTTATTTATAACACTGATTTTCTTTTCTTCTTTTTTCTGGGGATTGCATCCCCAGTCTTTTTTATTTTTACTTCTAGCCAATTCTCACCAAGTGGCTGAGGGTTTCACTAAATTGATAAGGCTATCCTCAGATTTGTGATCCTCCTGCCTCAGCCACTCAAGTTGGCTGGGATTTACATGTGTGCTAAGATGCCAGGTTATAACACTAATTTTCATCAAAACATTCTCCCTTTTGAATCCTTCCATAATTGCAATAATGTTTTTTTAAAATGTTACAATTAATGTAAAAAAGAACAAGAGCCATAAACAAATCGGCTATATGAAATGCAATATATAATAATTCACTCAGGCTTAAATAAGAGTGCAAATATTTACATTTATTTAGGTGCTGGGAATTGAATCTTTGAGACAGAGCCTCCCTAAGTTGCTAAAGGTGGCTTTGAACTTGCAATCCTCCTGCCTCAGCCTCCCAAGCCCCTGGGATTGTAGGTGTACACCACCATGCTGGGCCTCTACATTTTAAATTAAAATAGAGTCACAAAACAAATTAGGAAAGATTCACTCTGGCCTGGAGATGTGGCTCAGTGATAGAGCACTTAGCTTAACTTGCACAAGGCCCAGAGTTCAAGCCCCAGTACCATGGGGAAGGGAAAAAAAATAAAAATATACCTACACACATACACACACACATAAACGTGTTCTACAAATAATACCACCACCAATAAAAAAGTATTTTCATTTAAATTTCAATAAAAAGTAGTTTATTTTAAGAGGGGCATGTTCCTGTAATCTCAGTGACTCTGGAGACTAAGGTAAAAAGATGGCAAGTTTGAGGACAGCTGGGTAATTTAGCAAGGCCCTATCTCAAAAAATAAAATGGGCTGGGTAGTTCAGTGGTAGAGCACCCCTGAGTTTGATTCCCAGTGGGGGGGTAGGGGAAGTTCTAGCAAAAAGCTAACAGAAAGAGAGGCATAAAACATTCCACCTTAATATAGCATAGGAACTAAGAAGTCTGAGTGTAATAAACTGTGCCTATCCATCTCCCCCCCCCCCATACCCCACCACAACCCCCCCCCACCGGGCTTGCTTTATTTATTTGTTTGTTTATTTATACTGGGGGACTGAACTCACTTAACCATTAGGGTCTTGCTAAATTGCTAAGGCTGGCTTTGAACTCGTGATCTTCCTGTCTCAGCCTCACAAGCTGCTGAGATTACAGGTGTGACCACAGTGCCCAGCTTCTCTCCCCTTTTCTGTACCTAAGCTTCTTTTCCAGTTTGTGAATGTTCCAGTTTGTGACATTCAAAAGATAGGGACTAGAAGGGTAGAGTATTTGCCTAGCATATGTGAGGCCCTGTAGGTTCAATCCCCAGCACCATCAAAAAACAAAAGAAAAAAAGACCATTCTAATGATATAACAATAATAAAATAAAAAACTTAGGAAAGTTGATCAACACTTTTTCTTGGAGATGGGGTGTTGCTATGTTGCCCAGGCTACTCTAGAACTCCTGGACTCAAGTAATCCTCCCACCTTTGCCTCTAAAATAACTGGGACTATATAGGTGCACACCACTGTGCTCCCTTTGAATACATTTTTAAACATTTCATTATAATTTTTAAAAACTATTTAAGACAGTTTGCTCTAAAACTCTAATTTCTTCAAAGAGGTATCTGAGCATGATTAAAGCCAAATGGTTTAATGAAAACCAAAACCAGACAATGTCACCCATTACAGTTACTTGTATGCAGTTCTCTTTGCTTACTACTGTATTTAAGAATTCCCATCTTAAATGTTTATTTTGATTAGAACAAAGTCTATGTTGCTTTTTAAAAATATTTTTGTTGGACACAATACCTTTATTTTATTTATTTATATGTGGTGCTGAGGATTGAACCCAGTACCTCACCCGTTCTAGGAATGCACTCTACTGCTAAGCCACAACCCCAGCCACAGAACAAAATCTGAAGTTGTTTGACATAGCTTCCCATCAGATGTTAACTCTTAATTACGCATGTAAAATTTCTGCTGTGGATTAGTCAAACTGGCTCTATTTTGGGGTTCCATACAACCTGCCACTGAGCAATCTTAAATCCATATACTTTGGGCTGGGGATGTGGCTCAAGCGGTAGCTCGCTCGTCTGGCATGCGTGCGGCCCGGGTTCGATCCTCAGCACCACATACAAACAAAAACAGCACCACATACAAACAAAAATGTTGTGTCCGCTGAAAACTAAGAAATAAATATTAAAAAATTCTCTCTCTCTCTTTAAAAAAAATCCATATACTTAATGCACAGAGCATAATTTATTAAAAGGAAGAGTATTAAAGGTAAACTCAAGTTAACTTTAGCCAACAAAGAGATTTAGGGAAGTAACCTGTTGAGGGGAGGACAAGAAATGGGGGTAAATTATCCAATCTCAACTTTCTATTATCTTTGCATCCATTTCAACCATTCATGCAAGAAACCTTTATAAGATATAGAATCAAAAACTAACTGCAGCTCAGTGGTAGAGTGCTTGCCTGGCATGTGAGAGGTCTTAAGTTCAATCCTCAGCACCGCATATATATAAATAAAAGATCCATTAACAACAAAAATAAAATAAAATTTAAAAAAGAACTAACTGCAGCTACAAATGACCCTTTTTGGCAATCTGCTGAAAATGTGGCAACATGGGCCATGTTTTAGAATAATGTTTTAAAATGCATAGTGAGCAGGGGATGTAGATCATTAGTAGTAGAGTGACTGCCTAACATTCATGATCCCTGGATTACTGAATCCTCAGCACCACAAATAAATGAGTGAATACTAAATACAGAAATAAACAGGAATTAAAAGGAAGAGTATTGAAAATGACATATATCTTTAACATTAAGTAACAAGGGCTGGGGCTGTAGCTCAGTGGTAGAGGGCCTGCCTTGCACATGCAAGGCGCTGGGTTCAATCCTCAGCTCCACATAAAAATAAATAAAGGTATTGTGTTCATCTACAACTTAAAAAAAAAAATAAGTAACAAGACCTAACATTGGATTTAGTAAGTTTTAATTTCAAAGTAACAGTGAATATAAGCCCAAATTTAAAATATCAAATGTTTATATTGGTAACAATGTAGCTATTACGGTGATACTACTGTAGTTTGTTAATATCACAGTATTTTGGTTGCCTAGTTTCAAATGGAAGGCAATGCTTAATTCCAGCTATAGGTTAAAGAAAAGATGTAATATTTTCCCTATACAAATTCAGAAACCACACCCTGCCCCAACCCCAGCCAACTAATCATCTTTGATTATAGTCAGAACAAACAACTGGAAAACAAACCTCAGTAAAAATTACTTTAAGATATTAAGAAAGTTATGAGTTATAATATTAAGAAAGTTGGTGGCACATGCCTGTAGTTCTAGTGACTCAGGAGGCTGAGACAGGTGGATCACAAGTTTGAATCCAGCCTCAGCCACTTAGAAGACACTCAGTAACTTAGGGAGAACCTGTCTCAAAAAAATTTTTTTTTGTTTTAAGTGGTGGGGGTGTATCTCACTGGTAAAGTGTCCCTGGGTTAGATCCCCAGTACAAAAACAAACCAACAATAACAAAAGAGTTTATGAAGTGATTCAACCTCAACAAATATTTCAATTCCTTCCAATCAAGAAAATTTAAGGGGCTGGGATTGTGGCTCAACAGTAGAGTGCTCACCTAGCATGAGCAAGGTGCTGGGTTTGATCCTCAGCACCACATAAATGTAAAATAAAGATACTGTGTCCACCTAAAACTCAAAAATAAATATTTTTAAAAAAGAAAGAAAATTTAAAATAAATTCTTTTGTGGAGTTTAATTCATTTAAAGTATTGTGTTGAAAGGAAGTGACTCACTGAATGTCCATAACAAAGAAAGGGACCTATAGCAGCACTGGGAAAGTTTACACCGTGCGGCCCCAATTCTCACCAGTTAAATGCTATTAATAGCTGTGTAGAAACAGTAGGTATGTCATTTATAGGACTTCACAACTAGACTGCCACTAATCCCATGTTTACTCATTTAAAATGCACTGTTAGCAATCTGTTCACCAAAGCTGTAACAATTAAGAATGGAGGATGGTTAATTTCCCAGTCAGTTATGGAGATAGAACACTAATAAACTATATTTTGTCCACTATGCAAATGATATTTTTAAACATCTTCAAAGAACTTTTAGGGATGTCATTTCCACAAATGTAAAAATTTAAAGATTACAAAAAAGAGCTTGTTTTTCCCAAGAGGAAATTAAACATTTTGAATTTACGTAACATTTCAAAATATTACACTTTGTACTCAGTATAATTAGAGAGAAAGAGGGCATCTGATGAAAGGGAGGCTGAACCCAGGGATAATGGATATGCTCTGAACAGCAGAGGACTTTTTCTGTGTGCCTGCTTCAATCACAACTTAGTGACTAAATTTTTCATCTATCTACATCAATACTGCTGTGTCCTTCATGATAACTATGAATTGTATTTCAATTTTTGGACTGTTTTTGAACAAGTGCTCTAAAAAAGGCAATATGCTGTGTTCTATGATGTGCACAAGGGCCACCTGATCCTATTCCTACAAGACAGCACTGAAAGCCCAACATTCGGTCAACCACCAAAAAGTTTATTCTGTTTTTTTCAAATGAGCATAATCTGACTCTTCCTACAAAGTTTCTTCCACCTCTCCCAAATTAGGCACTCTCACAATCCAAGCTATTCTTCACTGAAGTACTAAAATAGCATCCTCGCCATAATCTTTCTGTTCTAAGTCACCATTTGCACAAACCTCAACAAGCTATCTCCCTTCTAAAATCCTTCAAGAGCTCATCTCTGCACACAGAATAAGAACCCGAAATATTACCATGGTTACACCACCCTAAATTATCTGGTCTCAAAAAACATTCTTCTACCTACTTTGTTGTTCCTTCTGCCTACAACAGTCCTTGTCTAGCCTAGGCTTCTCTTCTTGTTGAAGTACTAGGTATTTCATATTCCAACCAAACACTATCTCTCAGATGTCCCCAGTAGTCCAAATAACTCTTTTTGTTCTCTTGCTGTTCTGTATATAGGTACAAATCATTAAACTCGTAAGTGAGGTTCAGGTACTAAAAACTCTTCATATTGTAACATTGTGTGCGTACATACAGAACAAGAAATCCCACTATTATACATAATAGTGCACCAATAAAAAGGAGGGGGGAGAAAAGAAAATGTAGTTCTAGAAAATGGCTACATGTAAAAAGGAAACCAATAACCATAACTTTTCCAAACAGGGAAAAATAACATTTTACCAGAAGGAAAAATTTACACAGACTCAGGAAAGGGGGAACAAAGCAAGAATCTTGGTTCTTCCCCAAGCCCACAGGAAAAAGCTGTTCTCAACTAGCAGATTTCAGTTTCTTCACCTCCTTGTCTGATATGGTCCAGCATGCCAATCAGAAGGAAAACAGAATCAAAATTTGGACTTTTAGGTAAAATTCCTAGTTTTTAACTGGCAATAACTTCAATTTAAAACACTATACAAGGCAAATTAAACTTGCCAGCTAGTCAGGTGTGACCTTCTAAACATCCAAGGGTATTGCATCCTTTGGTGTAAGTAGAAGATCTAGCTACCAAAACTTGATATATAAATTTTAAAAATTCCTTTGCTAACCAACTTTCTTACTGTAATTTAGTCCCCATGTATATTTTCTAAGTGTACCATGCTCTTTGGGCAATTAACTATAAATATTCAGAAGCAAAGACCTGCTTTTCTTTCAGAACACAAGCAAGGACTAGCTCCATCAAATCCATCAGTCCACACTGAGGGCCAGATCCTAAATCAACTAATTCCCACCAAAGTATAGTGCCACCCTGAAGGCCTTGTGTCACTGATGGCCCTCTGACTTTAACACTGAAGCCAGAATTAGACAGGCAGTCAGTATAGATAGGAAAATCAAGTCAGGTAGATCAAGGAGGCCAATTTGAGCGGTCCCAGAAGTTGGAAACTGTCCCCTGAAGGACTGAAATGTCAATTCCTTCAGAGCCCTTCCTCCACCCTCATCAAGAACCTGCCATGGAGCTCCACCCTGCTGCTAAGGTGGTAACCTGTCCCAGGAATTGCTCCTCCCTACAGGGAGTTATAAAGTTGTTAATGAATGTGTCCAGGGCTGCTCCATCCTGCCCTTCTCCATTCAGCCCACCTGTTGGCCATGCCACCAAGCATTTCCTGGGCCTAGTCACTTACTCAGGAGGGAGAAAGATAAGGGGAAGAGAGCAGGAGAACAAAGGAAGCCTAAGATATGAAAAAGGCAAAACACCCTTATTTCTGGGAATACCAGAATACCAGCCATGGCCCCCTTCTCCCTCCTGGGAGGAATCTATGTTATCCCCTTTTTAAATAAACCCTGCTTTATATGCTTGCCTTGGTGTGCTTCTCTAATGTTAGACTTCAACATGTGAGGGAGCAGGCCTCGTCACCGATAACTGGCGGTATCAACACCACCAACACAGCTCTTCCTTTCAGTGAGCTGTGATTCTGACGTTCTTTGAATGAAAAAAGATTGGAAAATGACTAAAACTTGAATATTTTAGACAATTATATGCAAAAGAAAAGTGAAACACAATGAAGTTTTATAATCAGTTTATAGGACAGAAATGAATTTCATCACTCATTTATCTAGAAAATATACCAAATAAAATGCAAGATAAGGGTTTTCACCCATGTCATAAAGTTGCAAGCTGGGGCCAGAAGCTGGTTTGCCTAACTTCCTGAACTAAGTGCTTATTTAATTTTAACATGCAACACTTTCCCTGGAAGTCTGAATTACATCAATCTAGCAGGAGAGATTTAAAAATTATTTCCACTTACTATTTTGAATTAGAAAATTTATGAAGCCTAAAAACAGCCATTCAATTACATGATCATTTCCTTTTTCTTTAATCAAATCTAAACAGGCAATACTAAAAGAAAAATAATCTGGGCTTTTAATCAGGTCAAAGAAGTTGTACCCTGTTAAATTTAAAATGTATACCACCTAAAGTTAAAACTAGGACATCTGTGATTAACAGAATAAATAACATTAAAGGAAAACAAGGTAATGCCCAAAGACTGGCAGCATATGCAGTAGTAAGAATAACCAGCAATTCATTAAGGGTGGTATTTACTTAACATATACTGGGTGCCAAGGTAAGCACTTTAGAAGCAGTTTCCATTTTAATCTTTGCAATAACTCTATAAAGTTAGGTTCTCATAAAAGATGAGGGGAAAAACACCCAGAGAACATAAATTGTCCAACAGTGTTACAAGTAATCTATACCATCTACCTAGATCTGATTTCAAAACCCATGAAGTTAAATAACTTCTAAGCTAAGACTCCTTGTTTATTTTACATCTTTAGAATAAAACATCTTTGTTTTTTTTAAAGAGAGAGAGAGGGAGAGAGAGAGAGAGAGAGAAAGAATTTTAATATTCATTTTTTTAGTTCTCGGTGGACACACCATCGTTGTTTGTATGTGGTGCTGAGGATCGAACCCGGGCCACACGCGTGCCAGGCAAGCGCGCTACAGCTTGAGCCACATCCCCAGCCCAATAAAACATCTTTGTAAAAAAAATTTCCAACTAATGAAATGAATTAACTCAGCTTTAGAGACCAATAAAGTGATAGTATGCAATTTAAAAAGGCTTCTTTATGAGTTTATAAATTAGCCTACCAGCTTGATGTCAAAATTAGTTAAAATGTTTTCATAAATTTAGTCACAGATGTGTCAACAATATTATTTCAATAACACATATTTAACCAACACATTTTATAAATCTTCAACCAAAACAACAAATAAATTGATGCTACACACCTAAGTGAATTAAAAACTTTAGAGATACCACATTTTCAGTGTCAAAGATTTGCCTCACACAGCTTAAGTCACATTTCTCTTCCTTTTTTTTAAATTTAAAATTAATACTGAGCATGTAGAAAATGAAAGAGCATTTGGTAATCATATTCTAGCTACTGGTTAACTCGATAGCCCATGTTAATCAAAGTTTCTTTATTCATTACATATATAATCCAAGATTACTTTTTTAGAAAAAAATTACTATGCTAAAAACCATCACCAATGATCATTGAGAATTTATTTAACGGCTCGTCTCTTATAATAAAAGGCTTGTTAACCTACCTGTCACTGCTGGTACTACTGCTGCTGCTGATTGAATCACTACTGGAGGATCTGCTCCTAGAGCCGCTGCCGCTAGGGGACCTGGTGGGTCTAGACGCTTGGCTAGCCAGTCTCTGAGGAGACTGATTCCTAGACTGGGACGAATGTGGAGAGTGACTCCTGCTGTGCTGGTAATTCCGCTCTGGCCTTCTGCCTCGTACCTCCCGGGTAATATCATCCCTGTAGATATCCCTGTGTACCACACTGGGCAGTGTAAACTGCTCCCGAGCCCTAGGTTCGTATCGGGGGTCATGAGCATCAAAGCGGTTTGGACTTCGACTCCGAGAAGTATAATAGAGCCCATGTTGTAAAGTCCGCTCTCGAGGATCTCTATAGTAATCCTGATCATAATGTCTTGTCCGATCAAATGCTCCTGTCCCCCGTTCATGGTGTCCATAGGCACTATGTTCATAAGCACGCTCCCTGTTATCTGAAGCCCTGCATTTAGGAGGGGGGAAAAATATTTAATCAGAAAGGAGCAAACAAAACTAAATGCAAATCATGCAAACATTCATTTCAGAATTCTTTGTCTTTGCAACAGATCATTTTCCACACAGCATTAACCTACTTAGTAAGCAAATACTAACAAGCTTAACATTTTACTTGATCCCAAAACTTATTGTCACAGCTCAGCAATCCATTGTTTTAACTGTATATTGGGTTTTTCGTGACTGGTGTTCTACAGGTGAGTTGCTCGTTTTATAAAGAATTTTCTGACTTTTATACTGAAATATTCATATATCATCTTCCTTTACAATTTTAAGTTTACTAGAACAAAGAAGAGACTGTCATTTCAATATGAAAGATTTTTACATTTCCATCTGATTAAAATATATTTTTCATTACTTGCAAATTTATATTAGGTCATATTTCTACACTAAACAGATATGAAAGCCTTGCTGCAGTGTGTATTCTGCAGTAGGAAGGACTTTCAAACAAGTCCAGAAAAAAAAATTTTAAGAGCAACTCCTCGTTAACTTCTTTTTTTCAATGCTGGGGATCAAATGAAGGGCCTCACATGTGCTATGCAAGGGCTCTAACACTGAACTACATTCTTAGAGCTTCGTTAACATATTTTTTTTTTTTTGGTGGTACTTGGGATTTGAACCCAGGAATGCTTTACCACCAACGTACATCCTCAGTCCATTTTATTTTTTTATTTTGAGACAGGGTCTCGATAAGTTGCTCAGACTGTCCTTGAACTTATGATCCTCCTGTCTCAGCCTCCAAATGGCTGATATTATAGACATGCACCATCACACCTGGCTTCTCAATAACTTTTGACTGGGTGATTATTAAAAAATCACTATATAAATTGCCCAATCACATTTAATAATAAAAATGGAATCTTAAAAACAATTAAGATATCAAAATACTAAATCACCACATGCTATTCTATGTAAATTTAACAAATTATTTTATCTCTTGGTGCTATCAAATTTCACATAATTTTTAAAATAATCATTTCATGATTTCATTTGTTAATACATGTACCTGAACATTGGAGGAAATGCATTCTCTTAGCTTTGACAATATTCAAGTTGCCACTGATAAAATTAGGCAATGCTGAGAACTATAAGAATACTCTAAGGTTGCTATGAACAACAGTTCAAGTATGTTTTGTTGTTCTGGTGCTGGGGATTAAAGCCAGGGCCTTGCACATGCTAGGCCAAGTGCTCTGCTATTGAGCCACATCCCCAGGTCCTTCAACAATTATTTTGGTATAACATGAATATTCATCAACCTAAGAATACAAAAATCGTTGCATGTACATGTACATTTATACACATGCAATTATGTGACAGTATTAAAAACTAATTCTACTCCCACTAGAAATCATAAATTCTCTATTTTTGTCGGGAAGTAGAACTCTTAAGAATTCAAAGACCAATTCACTTGAATTTCTCTTCAATCTCATATCTTTAGATCCATCCTCTATCAAAGGAGATTAAAGAATCGTGAAAGAAAGATTTAAAATCTCTCAAACAAAAGTTACACTGCAAAATTTGGTAGCAACTAATACTATTTTTCCAACACATTCCTAGATTTCAAAACCTTCTCCACTGATATTCATTTTCACTCACTATTTCAGTTAGTAGCAACCCCATTTTCCTAGGCTTTTTTTTTTTTTTAACTAGGGATTGAACCAAGGGGTGCTTTACCACCGAGGTACATCCCCAACCTTTTTTTACATTTCCTATTGAGACAGGGTCTCACACTTGTGATCCTCCTGCCTTAGCCTCCCAAGTTGCTGGGATTACAGGTGTGCACCACCACACCAAGCTCCTAAGTAATTTTCGCAGCTATTATGAAAAACAATTGGTATGGCAAAAAAAAAAACAATATTTTTCCTTCTCATATGTATTAAGTAATTGTCTTCTTTTTTTATTTGCTACAATTCTGAATTTAAATATTTCAGTGTCTAACACGTGTTCCTGTGAGACTTAAGAGAAAATTTCATAAATAGTTCATTTAGCACCCTATCAAATGTTAATCAGTGAAAGCTATTATTAATGATATAACAAGCAATAGGCAAAAGTTCTAGAAGAATTACTGCTACAGCTGATATTTTATAAATATGAAAAGTTCTTATCCATTAGGAAGATACAGAAGGCAGGCACAAGAGCTAGCAGAGCTGAAATCTAATGGCTATTTTTTGATTCATCTATTAGTACTAAATACTTCTAGAGTTAGTGGGGGGAAAAGAGAGAGTTGGACTTGGGTTAGGAGAGGGGCTAATATACACAGGTCAGGACATACCAACCTTTTCCAACTGTGGAAACACGACCTATAATCCCAATTAAATCTAGGGAGAGAATTGTGAATATAACTTCCCCAATTTTGGCCCCTCTTATGGGGGTAATCCACCTTCTTAATGGGCAAGGGTGTCAAATGATATTTAGATGAACCACAAGAAAAAAAAAATCTTAGTGACCAGACAAAATAATTCCACAGGAAGCCAAGAAGTCCCAGATAGACTGTAACTCTCAAACCCCCAGACTTCTTTCTTGAGATAGTAGACAATTATAAATTGATCCACATTCATAAAAATCTCCAGCCCTAAGTATGAATCAGGAAGCTGGCAGAAGGGAAAGATCCTCTACAATTCCAACGAATAAAGAAGACACAGTTGCTCGCCAATTGTTCCCTTTTGTAGTCATCCAGCCCAGTCAATTTTGATTGCTGTATCCACAACTGATCGCCACCATGTGTTCAAAGCTAAAGTATCTTTAACTGGACAGCAACTTGTTTAAGAAATGAGAGTAATCCTCTTCCCCTGGGCTAACAGATCTTGAGAACATGACATCCCATACATTCCAGTAATTAGAAAAGAATGGCTATATTCCAGGACTTATGAATGTCCTCAATTTTCCCCCATTCCATCAAGGAGTATAATTCCAAAACAGAAATTGTGTAGATCCAAAATGGAAAACTCAAGCTTTGCCTTCACTCTTCCTCATCCAAGTACACATTTCCATGTCAAAGTATTGTTGTAGCATCCAAATGGTTGAATCATTATGGTCTACTAGATCTTTTGTGACAATCCAATTTGTTTGTACACTTTATGTAGTGAAAACCAAGAAGCAGATATCAACTTCTAAAAGAATCTGTAGGCTTTAATATTCCAGAAATATTCCAAATAGCATGACCATAAAACCAAATAGCTCCATCAGGTGGAAAGATATATCCAAGGAAGGCCTTAATATTATCCAGAAGAAGAAATAATTGATTCTAGAAGACAGGTAACTCCAAAAATGATGCTGCCACAGGAAATCTTCCACCACTTTATATCTCAGGAAGTAGGTATCCAATCCACTGCAGGAAATATCCTCTATGATTCCATAAGAAACCAGCCACTGGGATAGAAATCACTTCCGTTTCCAACCCAAAATAGGAAACATCGAGAATGCCCAAAACTTTAAATCCATCTGGGGCCCCTAAATATGAGTTTCTGTTTCTCACCACATCAAATACAAAATACCTGCCTACAGAAACCTTGGAACTTACCCATCAAGTCTCCGCTCATAACGTCCTTCTCGTGCATGAAGTGATGGTGGAGGGCCATAAGCAGGCCCTCCACCACCTCCTCTGAACCCAGAAACCTCTCTACTACGAGATGCTATGGAAACTGTATCATCCAAACCCCGAGCAGCACTCGGAATGGTGCCTGGTTCATTATAATCCGTGCGTAGGTCTCTATCTCCCATTTTGTTGACAGAGTTGTGAGCTTTCTGTGCACTTTTGATGTCCACAAAATCCACAAAGGCAGCCACTCCTCCTTCAGATCCCCTCTTAGGGAGAATTTTGACACTTTCCACGCGGCCATATCTGGGGGGGGAAAAAAGTTAATGTTATTGTTGTGTATCAGTAATTTTCCAAGATCAGTTTTTAAAATGTTGTTTTTTATTCATAGACAATTTATTAAGTATGAATGAGGTGGGTCTTTTAAAATAGCTTCATTTACACTTATACTTCTCTCACTGGAATAGATATTTGCACCCCATTATTACTCTTACTTCTTAAATATTCTCTAAACTACCTCAATCTTTCTAGTACACTTAGCAAAACTGAA
The DNA here is from genome assembly GCF_052094955.1 of Ictidomys tridecemlineatus. Lineage (NCBI taxonomy): Eukaryota > Metazoa > Chordata > Mammalia > Rodentia > Sciuridae > Ictidomys > Ictidomys tridecemlineatus. The sequence continues at coordinate 10,420,225 of NC_135487.1, read as the reverse complement.
TATCTCAGAAGTTTTTTGATACTTTTACACTCTGAAAAATTAGAATCAGCTTGGCACAGAGGTGCACACCGGTAATCCAAGAGACTCAGGAGGCTGAGGCAGGAGGATGACAAGTTCAGAGTCAGACTTAGCAAAAAGCGTGGTGCTAAGCGACTCAGTGAGACCTTGTCTCTAAATAAAAAATACAAAATAGGGCTGGGGATGTGGCTAAGTAGTTAAGAGCCCCTGGGTTTAAGCGCTGATTAAAAAAAAAAATCCCCCCCTCTCGATATCAACTAAGACTCTAATAGTATCCACCAATGTTCACTGCAGCCACTATTCTTAAGAATGTGAAAACCCGGGCTGGGGATGTGGCTCAAGCGGTAGCGCGCTCGCCTGGCATTCGTGCGACCCGGGTTCAATCCTCAGCACCACATACAAAGATGTTGTGTCTGGAAATACTAAAAAATAAATATTAAAAAAAAATTTTAAAAAAGAATGTGAAAGCCCAATAACTATCAATGGATGAATGGAGAAACAAAATCTGGAATATACCTCTAACTGAACATTACATTAAGTCATAAAAAGGAAAGTAGTTCTACACATGCTACAACATGTATAAGCTAGAAAGCATTGATGCTAAGTGAAAAAGGCTAAACACAGAGTATGATTCCACTTATGTAAGATTATCTTGAACAGTCAACTTCAGAGAGTCAGAAAATAGAAGAAAGGTTACCAGGAGATGGAAGACAAGAATGGGGAGTTACTACTCAAGGAGTACAGTTTCTATATGATGAAAAAGTTCTGGAAATATGGGCTGGGGCTGTAGCTCAGTGGCAGAGCACTTGCCTAGCATGCATGAAGCTCTAGGTCCAATCCTCAATGCCACATTACAAAAAGAAAAACAAAGGCATCTGTCCATCTACAGCTACAAAAAAAATTAACAAGAAAAAGTTCTGGAAATAGCGATGATAATTCTACAACATTGTGGTGGTATTTAATGCCACTGAAATATACACTTAAAAATAGTTTAAAAGTTAGGAAATGAGACTTATCAAATTATATTATGCACATATACAAATCACAATAAATTCCACCATTATGTATAATTGCACCAAAAAACATTTAAAAATTAAATGTAGGGGGCTGGGGATATAGCTCAGTTGACAGAGTACTTGCTACCATACACAAGGCCCTGGATTCAATCCCCAGTACCATCAAAAATAAATAAATAAATATAAAAGTAGTTAAAATTATAATATTATATACCCTTTTACCCCCCTCCAAATAGCAACCTTATGGCCAAACCCAAATTCACATAGACTTTTTTCCTATCTTAAAAAAAAGGGGGGGGGCTGGGGATGTGGCTCAAGCGGTAGCGCGCTCGCCTGGCATGCGTGCGGCCCGGGTTCGATCCTCAGCACCACATACCAACAAAGATGTTGTGTCCACCGAGAACTAAAAAAATAAATAAATAAATATGAAAAATTCTCTCTCTCTCTCTCTCTTTCTCTCTCTCCTCTCTCACCCTCTCTTAAAAAAAAAAAAAGCAATCAATCTCCCATCAAAATAAGTCAGCCACATACAAGAAAACAATCATGCTTAAATTCTAAATAATAAAGCGCTAAATGCAATGGTAAGAAAAACTAAGTATTCATGCAGATTTATGAATACAAAACAAAACCAAAGCACATCTACTTCACAATGGTGGGCTCAACTGTTGTTTTTTGTGGGGATGGGAGTTATCATGGATTGAACTCAGGGACACTCAACCACTGAGCCACATCCTCAGCCCTATTTTGTATTCATTTTTAGAGACAGGGTCTCACTGAGTTGCTTAGGGCCTCGCTAAATTGCTGGTGCTGGCTTTGAACTCGAAATCCTCCTGTCTCAGCCTCCCAAGCTGCTAGGATTACAGGTGAGCACCACAGTGCCCAGCAATTGTTATCATTTTTATATAAGAGAACACATTTTGGAAACAAAATACCAAACTTAACAAAAGAGAACTTAATTGGATATTGCAAATCTATGTCTATACTAAAAAAATTGGAGACACTCAGTTTTTAATTAAACAAATAAAAAGTCTGCTTAAATCTTTATATCCAAGAAAACACAGCCAGTAAATGTGATGTCCAATTTTGACTACTCTTTCCAAACAATAGTTTCTTTTAATATTCAAATATTTCTCAGCTATTCAAGATGAAACATTTACCTTTTGTGTAGTGTGTGTGGTACTGGTATAGAACCCAGGATTTCAGGAATGCTGGGCAAGTGCTCTACCACTGAACTAACTATACCTCCAGCCCCTACTGACATTTGTTAACTAAAAATGAGCAAGAACCAGAAGGCAGTGGTGCACATCTGTAATTCCAGTGACTCAAAAGACTAAGACATGAGGATCAAACTTTTGAGGCAGCCTGGGCAACTTAGCAAAACATGTCTTAGAATAAAAAACTCAGGGGATATAGCTTGCACTCCTAGTTTTTCAAGCCCTAGGCAGAAGAGAGGAAGGGAGGGGGCGGTGAAGAAAACCTAAACTAAGGAGCTATGGGTATGTAGCTCAGTGGTGGAGTGCTTGCCTAGCATGTACAATGCTCTGGGTTCAATCCCCAGCATGGTGGGAGAAACAAATAAATTTAGACTAAAATTAGTTTGTATTTGCTCAAAAATATTCACCATCAATATATTAAACTGATCAAAACACTATATCATGGCTGGGGTTGAGGGGAGTCAGTGACAGATGTTTGCTTAGCGTTTGTGAGTCCCTAGCATTACCATCCACATCCTTCAACTTATTCTGTACAGATATACCTTGGTATCCACAGGGGATTGGTTCTAGAACCAAAATATCTCCCTACTCACCCCAAAGGCAGATACCAAATAGCAGCTCAAGTCTTTTACATAAAATGGTAATGTATATGCATATTGACATACATATATCTTCCCATATACTTTGTGGAGGTTTTTGTTTGTTTTTTGAGATAAAGTCTCCCTATGTTGCTCAAACTGTCCCATAATTCCTGGGCACAAACAATCCTCCTATCTCACTTCCTGAAAAGATAGATAGATATTCCCATATACTTTAAACCATCTCTCAAAATTACTTTTAAATGCCTAATTAATTCAATGCTGCTGCTTTGTAAATATGTGTTATACTGGGAGATGGGGCTGTAGCTCAGTGGTAGAGAATATGCTTACCACGAGTGAGGTCCTGGGTTGGAACCCCAGCACCACCACACTCCAAAACCCCTTCTCCCTCAAAAAAGTGGTTATATTGTTTAGGGAATAATGACAATGCATAAGGCATTCACAACAGAATCAATTTTTTTCCAAATATTTTCAATGTGTGCATGATTGGCTAAGGAGGACCAACTGTATTCTTATATTCTTTCATTCCTGTAATACCAGTGACTTGAAAGGATGAGGTAGGATGGCCAGATTCAAGGCCAGCCTCAGCAACTTAGCAAGACCCTGTTTCAAAATAATAAAGTTTTAAAAGAACTAGAAACAGCTCAGTAGGGCTGGAGTTGGTGCTCAATGGTAGAGCACTTGTCCAGTAAAAGTCAGGCACTGGGTTTGATGGCCAGCACATTTAAAAAAGAAAAGAAACTTATATCACTGGGTTCAATCCCTATTACCACCCAATCCCCATCACCACCACCCCCCCCCCCGAAAAAAAAAAAAAAGATGCTCTTGGCATTTGACATGTATTAGGAGCAAAACAAAGATCATTTAGCCTCACAGAATTTACTTACAATTTTCAATTTTCTGACAGTGAAAAAAAAGACTCCTTCCTAGTCCAAAACTGTTTCCAAAAACTTCACAAGAAACTTACTCCAGGGGCTGGGGATGTGGCTCAAATGGTAGTGCGCTCGCCTAGCATGTGTGAGGCACTGGGTTCGATTCTCAGCACCACATAAAAATAAAGATATTATGTCCACTTAAAACTAAAAAATAAATATTAAAAAAAAGAAAAAGAAACTTACTCCATTAATTCCAAAGCGTGATCTATTACACATCAATCATTAGCAAACTAAAACCCAATAAATTTTCTTAATACCCCTTCTTTCCAGAAGGAACTGCATTCAACTTTGTCAGAGTTATCAACAAGAATACAAAGAGTAATTTTAATTCCAGCTTTTGCATCTGACCTACTAATAAGCAATAGCAATGAACTGCCACATACTTCATTTGCACACAACTCCTCCTACTAAAGAGATCAATCCTCCCTGAGTCATTCTTGAAACAACACAACAAAACTACACCCCACTGAGAAAACAACACATTCCAAGTTTGGTACTAAACTCCTCTATTTCCCAGTTAATTTCTAGAGTTCACATCTCAGGGGTTGGGGGATAAGCTCAATGGGAGAGCCCTTGCCTAGGAAGCACAAGATGCTAGGTTCAGTTCCAGCATGGGTGTGGGGATGTGGGATCAGACCTGAGCCTTTCATCATCGCCTACATTACTACTCTATTTCCAGGTAAAAAGATTCTGTCTTCCAAGGCTATCCAGGTTTCAAAATCCTACTACGAAAGGAAGAGTTATAGAATTGTGATGAGCAGAGTATAAGTCTCTTTGAAGATGCATGCAATTAACCTAGCCAACCACACACCTAAATCCAATTCAAGTTGATTATCACCTCAGCACTCAAAAAGTTTTAGATTTCTGATCATTTTGGATTTTTGGATTAGGACTGTTTAAAAGGTAAAGTCTATGCAAATATTATAAACTATGAAAAACTATAAAATCTTGAACACTTCTCATTTCAAGCATTTCAGATAAAGGATACTCAACTTGTAAATCATTTTCCAGAGATTACATACTTTATCATGGGCTGGGGATATAGCTCAGTAATAGAGCACCCTGGGTTTAATCCTTGGTACTGGGGGGAAAAAAAGAAGAAAGTTATCAAAATACCAATTTCTGGGCTGAAGTTGTGGCTCAGTGTAGAGCACTAGCCTGGCAAGTGTGAGGCCCTGGGTTCGATCCTCAGCACTGCATATAAGTAAATAAACTCCACTGACAACTAAAAATATTTTTTAAAAATGCCAATTTCCTACCTTTTTATCCCATGATTATCAAATTGTTCATTATTAGAAAGCAAATAAGGGCTGGGGATGTGGCTAAGCGGTAATATGCTCGCCTGGCATGCACGGGGCGCTTCGATCCTCAGCACCACATAAAATAAAGATGTTGTGTCCACTGAAAATTGAAAAATAAATATTTTTTAAAAATTATTTCGGGGCTGGGGATGTGGCTCAAGCGGTAGCGCGCTCGTCTGGCATGCGTGCGGCCCGGGTTCGATCCTCAGCACCACATACCAACAAAGATGTTGTGTCCGCCAAAAACTAAAAAATAAATTAGAGAGAGAGAGAATTAAAAAAATTCTCTCTCTCTCTCTCCTCTCTCACTCTCTCTTTAAAAAAAAAAATTATTTCTCTTTCTCTCTCTCTTAAAAAAAATATTAAAAAAAAAAAAGAAAAGAAAGCAAATGATAGGGTCTGGAGGTGTAGTTCAGTGGTAGGTGCTTACCTGGCATATTCAAGGCCCTGGGTTCCATTCCCAGCAACACCAAAAAAAAAAAAAAAAAGATAAAGGATCCAAGGGAGAAATGATGCATACCTGCAATCCCAATTACTATAATATAGGCTACACTGAAAGCTGAGGCAGGACAACTGCCAACCTGGGCAGTTTGGCAAGACCCTGGTCTCAAAAAAAAAAAAAAATGTTTAAAAGGGCTGGGCATGTAGCTCAGTGGGGTACCATGAAGGAGGCCTGGATTCAACCTTCAACACAGAAAAAAAAAAAAAAAGAACAACTCAAAATCACTTCTCATCCATTCATTCACTCATTTTGGTTCTGCTGTAGGGACTATATCCCTAGTTCTTTTTACTTTTTATTTTGAGACAGTGTCCCATTAAAACTGCCCAGGCAGGGCTTGGTGGTGCACACTTGTAATACCAGGAGCTCAGGAGGCCAAGATAGGAAGTTGCCAAGTTCAAAGCCAGCCTTAGCAACTTAGTGAGGCCCCAGGTAACTCAGTGAGGACGTGTCTCTAAATTAACTTGAATTTTTAAAAGGGTGGGGATATGGTTCAGTGGTTAAGTGCCTCTAGGTTCATAGCTAGTACAAACAAACACTGCCCAACCTGGCCTGAAATTTACCATCTTTCTACCTCAGCCTCCCCCAGTAGCTGGGATTATAAGTATGGGCCACCAGAAAGTATTGTTTCTCTTTTGAACTCAGGTCATAAATGTATCCATTTTAACCAATCTATCTAGAATACTGCAGGAACATCAACACATGTATTACTTTTTTATAGCAAAAAATATTTATGAAGGAGTTACTAATATATAAATCAACCACTTGGTTTTATACTTAGACCAAAAAACTGGTTTCCCCTCTGTGTCAGACATTTATTTATTTATTTATTTATGCATTGCTGGAGACCAGAGCCTTTCTCATGCTAGACAAGTACTGAACCACTGAGCAACACCACCAACCCCACACCTTTACTTCCTACTTCACAGACTGGGATTGCTTCAAGTATGCAAAAAGACAGGCTTCCAAGAAATTTTTAACAGGGCCTCCCTACGCTGCCCAGGCTGCCCCTAGCTTCGTAGATAGCGGGACTATAGGCAATTGCCACCATACACCCAGCTTAAATAATGTAGCTTAGCCCCTGTTAATTCCAGGGGCTCAGGAGACTGAGGCAGGAGGATGACAAATTCAAAGCCAGCCTCAGCAACTTAGTGAGAACCTGTCTCTGAATAAAATACAAAAAAAGGGCTGTGGATGTGGCTCAGTACATAAGCCCCTCTGGGTTCAATCCCAGGTATCAAAATTAATAATAATAATAATGTATTTTGGGCTCAAGAGGTAGCGCGCTCACCTGGCATACATGGGACGCTGGGTTTGATCCTCAGCACACATAAAAATAAAATAAAGAGGGGCTGGGGATGTGGCTCAAGCGGTAGCGCGCTCGCCTGGCATGCGTGCGGCCCGGGTTCGATCCTAAGCACCGCATAGATGTTGTGTCCGCCGAGAACTAAAAAATAAATATTAAAAAAAAATTCTCTCTCTCTCTCCTCTCTCACTCTCTCTTTTAAATAAATAAAGAAAGAAAGAAAGAAAGAAAGAAAGAAAGAAAGAAAGAAAGAAAGAAAGAAAGAAAGAAAGAAAGATGTTGTGTCCACCAAAAACTAAAAAATAAATATTAAAATAATAATAATAATGTATTTTAACATTAAATTAGAGCTGGGCACATTGTTTTTACACCATCACAGCTCAATCTTTTAAGTAAAAAAATTATTATGATAAAATAAAGTTAGTTATTTTAACCATTTTTACATGTACAATTCTCAATCTTTTAAAGCTAACCAAAGCTATTATTTGTCATCAACATAATAACTTTAGATATTAAAGCTACTTTATTAAAACTACTGATACACACTTCAACATACTAAATGTAGGTCTAACTCAGAATTATATACTTAGATCACAAGACTACTATTATTGGACATAATCAAATAAAGATAATGATATTTATAATGTCATGTCTCTTATCAATCAAAACAAATCAAAGTCAAAAGTAAAACTTGAAAGTTTTAACAATCATCTAGCAAGTCAAACGATTTCTTTTTCTGGGGCTGGGATTGTGGTTCAGCGGTAAAGAGCTTGCAAGTGTGAGGCACTAGGTTCAACCCTCAGCACACTATTAAAAAAAAATAAAAAGTTACTGTGTTCATCTACGACTAAAACTACAAGACTAAAAATTTTTTTTCTTTTTTCTTTCTGGTGCGTGCTCTATCACTGAACTGTTTACCCCCAGCCCTCTTAAATAAATTCAAACAGTCTACATAACAAATTAGTTAATGACTTTATGCTATCCAAAGACATGTACTGCACATAAACAGAAACCCACCGAATGGAAGAAAATATTTGCAAGTTATTTATCTAATTAGAAACTCTTACAACTCAATGATGAAAACAATCCAATTTTTTAAATGGGAAACAAATATAAACAGACATTTTTCCAAAGATATACAAATGAACAATAAACACATGAAAGATGATCCATATCGTCAACTCATAGGGAAAATAAAAATCAAAACCACAATGAGCCAGGTGAGGTGGCACAGGCCTGTGATCCCAGTAACTTGGGAGGCAGAGACAGGAGGACTGCAACAGATCAGGCTTGGCAACTCAGTGAGACCCTGTCTCAAAATCGAAAGTCAAAAATAAAAAGGGTTAGGGATACAGCTCAGTGGTAGAGCACCTCTAGGTTCAATTCCCAGTATAGTAAGTGTACACACACACACACACACACACACACACACACACACACACACAGATATCACTTCATATCTAATAGGATGACTTAAAAAAAAAAAAAAAAAGACAATATCAAGTGGAGACATCTAAACCATCATACAAGGAAGCCACTTTGGAAAAAACATGTCAGTTCCTCAAAATGTTAGACAAAGAGGCTGGAGATAAGTTCCATAATAGAGCTCTTTAAGTGCTAGGACTAAATTCATCCCCAGCAAACCAAAAAATAAAAAAAGAATTAATGCATAAAACCAGCAATTCCACTCCTAGGTATATACTCAAAAGAACTTAAAACCTGATCACATTAAAATTACATACAGAAATGCTTGGGCTGGGGATGTGGCTCAAGCGGTAGCGCGCTCGCCTGGCATGCGTGCGGCCCGGGTTCGATCCTCAGCCACCACATACAAACATGGATGTTGTGTCCACCAAAAACTAATAAAAAAATAAAATATTTAAAAAAATTCTCTCTCTCTCTCTCTCTTTCAAAAATAAAATAAAATAAAAAATAAATATTAAAAATTCTCTCTCTTTAAAAAAGAATGCTCACAGCAACTTCCTTAAAAGCCTTTTCCCCACTTCCAAAAAAGGGAAACAATTCGAATGCCCATCAAGGTCCATCCATGTTTGTAGCGTGTATCAGAACTTCATTTCTAAAAGTAAATAATACTCATTTTACATGTTTCTCATCACATATCTGATAAATATTCTATTTATCCGCGTTGGTCTCGGACTAGCAGGTCACTGAGATCCTCCCACCTTCAGGAACTCCGGATCTTTAGCATAGGATACATGGTATTGCTCTACCACTGAGTTAGCCCCATATTACTTTTTAGTATGAGAAACTACTGGTTTTAATTAGAAAGGGTTAAAAAAACTTAAAAACTGAGGATAAGCTTAATTCAACTAATAAAACTATATCCCATGTTTCTCTGAATTCAGAGTGAATGCCTAGATTCCTGTACATGAAAATCTGATATCTAGAACTCTTGGCAAAGGACACCTTTTTTCAGTAAAGCCCTAAATGATAAAATTCTTTGGAATTATTACTTCAGTGGGGGGGGCATATTATTTATACACACATATACACTATTCTAAAGCAATCTAATAAAAAGCCATTTACTAAGTAAAATTAACTTTTTTACTATTTATTTTTTAGGTGTAATGGATACAACACAAAACCCTTATTTTTATGTGATGTTGAGGATCGAACCCAGGTCCTGCCCATGCTAGGCGATTGCTCTATCGCTGAGCCACAATCCCAGCCCAGTATAAAAAGGATAGTCTCAACTAATCTTTGAAAAGATCACTAAATTTTGTGTTTTGTTTTGTATGACTGAATTCAGGGACATTCTACTACTGAACTACATCCCCAGGCCTTTTTATTTTTAGGCAGGATCTTACTAAATTACCCAGATTGGCGTAGAACTTGCCATCCTCCTACCTCAGCCACCCAACTGCTGGGATTACAGGTGTGTACTACTGCAAACACTACCCAATTTTGAAGAGAAAAACTCCAAATGTTCTGTGATCATATAAAATGCTCATGATCAACATTAACCACTTTTTAAATTAACAGCAGTAAACAAAAAAAACTAATGAAGACAAAACAACAATATGCAAGGCAAGTTGATCAAAAAAGGGAAGGTTGGGGAAAAAAAAAGTTCAAGTAGCAGAAGTCAAGACACTAAACAATAAATTAGCATAACTCTGCAGCAAGAGTCCCTAGTACAACTGCAAAGGACTCTTGGAAAGGGGCTTCCTACTTGCCTTGCCAGGACAATACTGACACTACAATTGATGAAAAAAATTAATCTCTATCCTTATTATTTATTTTAGTCAAATATTAATTTTTTAAATTAAAAATTTAGGAATATGTCTAGTTTTCACTGAAAAAACTAATGATTTATCCATATTTCATAACATATTGCTTGGATAGAAGACGACAAATATGTGATCATACCTTTTTAAAATATAAATAAATTCCATATTCTTTTCATATATCTATCTCTTACACACACACACACACACACACACACACACACACACACACTTGGAGGGAGAATACTGAGGTTTTACCACTGAGCTATATCCCCAATCCTTTTTATTTTTTTGGACATGGGGGCCTCACTAAATTGCTGAGGCTGCCCTTGAATTTATGCTTCTCCTGCCTTTAGCCTCCCCAGTGCCTGGGATTATAGGCATGCACCTCCACTTGCGGTTCACTAGAAATATTTTTCTAAAATTTTGAGCAATTACCTCTACTTCCAGTTAAGAAAATAAGGTTCTTCCTCATCACTCTTCAATCTCTAAATATTTGGCTTTTTTCTACTCAACTCCAACATTTTTTATAAAACTAATAAATAAACTTGGACTAAATTAACTTCATCAAATTAAAACTAAGTTACTAGATTCTATGCCTGAAGATCTTAATTATCCTTCCCTAAATTTATTAAATATTAACCTCTCCACTCAACTTAATATTTATTTTTCAGTTTTAGGTGAACACAATATCTCCATTTTATTTTTATGTGGTGCTGAGAATCAAACCCAGTGCCTCACACATGCTAGGTGAGCACGCTACCACTTGAGCCGCATCCCCAGCCCTCCACTCAACATCTTAACCTGCCTAGTTATAGCTCTCAAACAAAAAGCTTTCTCTAAAAACGATACTTTTTTTGAGGAATTTTCTCATAAAATTATTTTTTAAACAAATTTCAAATAAATTCAACATAAAGGCAATCAAAGGTCACAACCCTGAGACTCAAAACTGTAATCAAAAGTTCCTTTTTTGTACCTTCTTTTTTAGAAAGACAAAACAAAGTTATGCTGAAAAGGATTCATCTGTGTCCAAAAAAACAATTAAAAAACAATTCTGTTATTTCGTAATAAGGTAGAAGAGATAAAAAGAGGTCTATAAGAACAAGTCTTTATATGCCTTTGATTAGTGTAACAGAGCACATTTATCATTTTTTAAAATTAAGGGAAACCCAGGCAAGGTGGCACACACCTGTAATCCAAGAGATTCAGGCGGCCAAGACTGGAAGATGCCAAGTTAAAGGGCACATTGGGCAATTTAGCAAAAACCTGTCTCAAAATCAGTGGTACAGCAGTTGCGCAGCATGTGTGAAGCCCCAGGGTCAATTCCCAGTACTGCAAAAAAAAAAAAGTAATAATAATAAAATACATATTATGCAACATCTGGCTTGTTTGTATCAATGAACATGTGTGTTCATTTTAGAGTACTAAGGATTGAACCTGGGCCCTCCTGCATTGTCCAGCATTTTTCTTTTCTTTTTTTTTCTTTCTTTTTTTTGGTACTGGGGATTGAACTCGGGGCCCTAGGTTACTAAGCCACATCCCCAGCCCTATTTTGTATCTTATTTAGAGAGAGGGTCTCACTGAGTTGCTTAGCACCTCCCTTTTGCAGAGTCTGGCTTTGAGGTGTTGGGATTTCAGGCCTGCACTTCTGCACCTGGCTCCTCAGCTCCTTCTTAAATTTTATTTTTAGCCAGGGTCTTTTGAAATTGCTCAGGCAGGCCTGCAATTTGAGATCCTCCTGCCTCAGCCTCTTGAGTAGCTAAGATTACAAGTGAGCTCCACCAGCACAGCTGGAACAGGTATCTTAATTACTTAAGGAAGCCACAACAGTGAAGGTGGAAAAGGGAAAAAAAATAAAATAAAGATTCAGGTCAATAAAGTTTGGAAGAGGTAAAGTCAGGGCAAAATTTTAGTGAAATACCACACCAAAGTGAGGGTTGACACCCAAATAAAGGGAAAAAGGACTTCTAATATTATTACTAAGAAATGAACTCTCTGAGCCTGGTGGCACAGCTGTAATCCTGGCAGCTGTAGAGACAGCAAATTCAAAGCTAGCCTCAGCAATTTAGCAAGGCCCTAAGCAACTTAATGAGGCCCTGTTTCAAAATAAAGAATAAGAAAGGGCTGGCGATGTTGCTCAGTTGTTAAGCACCCCTGGGTTCAGTCCTCAGGACCAAAAAGGAAAAAAAGAAACTGTCTTTATCATTATCACCTCTCCCCTGACTCACATATGATAGAGCTCAGACTGATCCAGTGGTTGAGCTCACATTCCACAGAAAGTCAGTGATCCAAGTAAAATCAAACCTAAAATTTTAAGAATGAGGTGGTCCCAAATCTGCTTTAAAATGGCATCAGCAGCAAGTGCCATTTTGGCAGTTTTGAATCCATCCACAAGTAGTCTCCTACAGAAAAAATAAGAGCAAAAACAGGCAAATCACTTTCAGTCCCACCTTCCTTTCCTTGCCTTGCCCAGCTGGTTTCCAAGAAAGAGAACAGTTATGTACAGGAGGCCCCCAGAGGCGACAGAGGCAATGTCACCAGAGGTGAAGAAGAAAGGGAGACAGATTAAGTTGGGATATACCTACATAGAACATATAACTGAGCAAATAAGTATATCATGAATAATGGAAATCAGGTTTCTTGTCTGAGAAGGAATTTACAAATATGAAATGGGAGGTTAGAAAAATATTCACATGGGCTGGGGATGTGGCTCAAGAGGTAGCTCGTTCGCCTGGCATGCGTGCAGCCCAGGTTCGATCCTCAGCACCACATACCAACAAAGATGTTGTGTCCGCCGAAAAATAAAAAAATAAAATAAAATATTAAAAAAATATATTCACATATTGTAACATCTGTGAGCCCACAGTTTTAAAGTATGACACAGAGGCATGTTCATGTGTATATATACATGTACACCCAAAAAACACACCTCAGCTCTGCAGTAATGGCAGAAATAAATGTCTGTTTCAGTGACAGAGAAAGTACAAAATAAGCCTTTGTTGTGCCAGAAATGAGTATCTGAAGAATGATGGAAACACAGTAGCTAGCTAACTTTTTATTTTTCTGGAAGGAATGGGGGCTATGACAGGGTCTCACTATGTTGCCCTGGCTGACCTCAAACTGAAACTCCTGGGTTCAAGAGATCATCCTGCTTCAGCCTTGCAAGAACCTGGGACTACAGGTGCATGCTCAACTACACTAGTAGCTAGTTTAAAGGCTCCCCTGCTGGCTCAAAATTAGGATGTTATGGGCATCAAAACAAATAAGCAGGGCTGGGGACATAGCTCAGTTGGTAGAGTTCTTAGTTGGAGGATGGGGCAGGAGGACTGAAAGCTAGAGGCCAGCCTCAGCAACTAAGTAAGACCCTATCTCAAAATAAAATAAAAAGGACTAGAGGTATGGCTCAGTGGTAGAGAGCCTCTAGGTTCAATCACCAGTACCACCAAAAAAGGGAAAGGAAAAAAAAAGGAAAGAGAAACAAAGCAAATGTGACAAAATGTTAATAACTGGGGAATTTCAGAGAAGGAGATCTGGGAATTTTTTGTTCTGTTCCTAAGCTATCTTTTTGAATTCTTTTTTCTTTTGAAATAATACAGGAAGAAGAAAAGTAAATGAGGTCCTCATTCTGGTATATCAAATGTCCATCTTCTCACATCTAAGATTATGTTCTCATCCCAAGCCTCAGGGTGCTCTACTCCCCTCCTTTGCTTTGTTTTTCCTCATAGGTCATATACTGATGGTTGTGGGCTGATTGATAGGTTCTTGGGATTCATGTACTATTTTGGTTCCCCCACTCCAGGTACTGTGGATTGAACCCAGGGGTACTTTACCTCTGAGCTACACCCCCAACCCTTTTTATTTTGAGAGTCTTGCTAAGTTGTTTTACTGTTTGGTCTACTTCTCTATATGTTCAAAATTCTCCAAGTCAGAACTTTTTTTTTAATATATCTGAAATAAAAACTGGTGATACCATAATCTACATACACACTTTTTATTCCTGCATCAAATAAAAGCATATAGCAGCATATCTGATGTTATTATAATTTTTCCAAGTCATGATGAGGATGAATAATGATGCATGGGGTGTAGTGGTGCATGCCTATAATCAACTACCATGTTGGTTGCCTGAGAAGGGATTTACAAACATGAAAATGGAGAGGTTAGAAAAATTCTCATGAAGTTGGAATAATGTCTAGTATTAGCTACACAGGTGAAGAAATAGTGTTTTCCGTTTGAATTTTCCTACACATATTCCAAAACTATAAAGATTTGAGCAGTTTCTTATATAATAAAAATCCTTAAACATACTAGAGATATGTGAACCCACAGTTTTAAAATATATGACATCTAGGGCTGGGGATGTGGCTCAAGCGGTAGCGCACTTGCTTGGCCATATGTGCGGCCCGGGTTCGATCCTCAGCACCACATACAAACAAAGATGTTGTGTCCACTGAGAACTAAAAAATAAATATTAAAAAAATTCTCTCTCTCTCTCAAATATATATATATAATAAAAAAACTTGAGATTTAAAAATAATAATAAAAATAAATAAATAAATAAGTAAATAAATAAAATATATGACATCTATAAACCAACACCATGTTGTTCCCCCGCCATACCACATATGAAGGAAATACTAAATGTCAATAAGACATAAATATGTACTTTCCCATTCAAGTTTAGTGCTTCCTCCTGAATTCTTACCTAAGCAGTAACAGTCTTCACTAAAGATTCTAACATCCTTCTGATATAATAAAGTAATAATGTATTTTTTTATCATCATTCTTTCAACCCAAAGTAACTTTTAAATAACCCTGAATGCAAAGGAGCATAATTTTAAAAAATGAATGGGTGAATCAAAAAATGCCTGCTACCTAACAATTTACTGATTTATAAATTACATAAATCATTCTGGCACAATAACACACACCTGTAATCCTAGCTACTTGGGAGCCTGAGGCTGGAGGATCAAGGCCTGCCTGGGCAAGTGAGCAAGACCCTGATTCAAAACAGAAAATAAGGGCTGGGTTTGTGGCTCGGTGGTAGAGTGCTTGCCTAGCACATGTGAGGCCCTGGGTTCGATCCTCAGTAAAGATATAGCCTACAACTAAAAAATAAATAAATATTTTTTTAAAATGGTAAGAACTTAAAGGTCAATACAAGGTATAATTGGAGAAATTTCAGTTTGTCAATATTCTCAGCAACTAATATAAAGAAACAAAGACAGAGGCTGGGGATATAGTTCAGTTGGTAGAGTGCTTGCCTTGCATGCACAAGGCCCTGGATTCAATCCCCAGCAACACACACACACACACACACACACACACACACACACACACTTGAAGTTGGAGTAGTATCTAGTATTAGCTACACAGGTGAAGAAATAGTGTTTTCTGTTTGAATTTTCCTACACATATTCCAAAACTATAAAGATTTGAGCAGTTTCTTATATAATAAAAATCCTTAAACATACTACAGTTCTATTCGTTTCTATACTCAAAATTAAATCTTAAGCAATTAAATCCAAAGAGTCGCTAAATTTAAAGTTAGGATTTTATACAGTTATTCCACTGTAGTTTTTTTCAGTTATTCCACTGCGTTATTTTCAACTTGGCAGTCAAGGACCCATGCATGGGGACAATCTGAATATTGGAATGTTTTTTACCAAGAACATCTCTTCACTGCAAAGCATATTTCCACACACTAAAAACCAGCTAGATATCACTCATAAATTACATGGCTTCTAATAAAATAATTAACATTTGGTTTCCACATTTTTCAAATGTAAGCAACAATGCTGGGATACAGTTTAAGAACAGAGCATTTGCTTAGTATATTCATAGTCCCAGGTTCCATACCTATCACTGCCAAAAAAGAAAGTTAAAAAACAACCCTTCTAACTAAGGGGAAAATGACTTGAAAGAACATTTAGAAAAGCCTTCACTCACATCACTACTATGTTTATACTTCTGTGTAAATTTTCCCAAAACATTAGTGTTCATGGAATTTAAAATGTTTCATAAATCAAGCCTGAAATATTTCATAAACATATCAAACAACACAATCCCAAGTAATCAAGAATTTACAACAAAGGTGTCTGGAAATGTTACCTGCTACACAAATTGAATGCCATCACTCTTCCTTGCAATGAGGCCTAAACTGTCTTCCAATGTCACTTTTTTTTTCCTTCTTTATACTGGGAATTTAATCCAGAGGTGCTTTATCACTGAGCTACATGCCCATCAATGTTTATTTATTTATTTTTTTAATTTTGAGACAGGGTTTGCTAAGTTGCTTGGGACCTTGCTGAACTGCTGAGATTGGCCTTGAAATTGGGATACTCCTGCCTCAGCCTCCTGAGTGGTGATTAACTCCCTGCATAACTGATTTTTTTGTGTGTGTTATTTTAAAATATGCAAAAGTCTATCATGAAAATAGATATTCAAAATCATAATATTCAAAATCAGAGGTCATCTCATAGAAACCATCTGGTCTTGAATGCAGCAATGATGTAGGCTATGATAAGTAAAATTTGTTTAAGCCTAAAAATATCTCTTGCTATAAAGGACAAGGAAACTCTTCCTTATTATTTTATATGTGTCCAAGAAGTAAAGATATTTGAACATACGTAACATTTATTCCAACTATTTAAACTCGGGGAAAAAATATTGTGATGAAATTCCTTTTTTCCCCTCTTAGAAGTACTGAGGATTAATTCCAGGGATGCTCTACTACTGAGCTAAGTCCCTACTTGCCCCACCCTGCAATTTTTTGAGTCAGGATCTGGCTAAATTGTCCAGCCTCAGACTTCTGATCCTCCTGCCTCAGCCTCTGAAGTTGCTGGGGTTACAGGCATATACTACAGTACCCAGCCTGATAAAACATTTAAATTGCCAAAAATAAAGCATATTTAAATGGGTCTAATTCTTGACAAATTTTCAAGAATGAAGATTTACCTCACCCAATCTTAGAGTAACATTTAATTTATGACTAAAACAAGCCAGTGGGAGGTGAATGGAAAGAACCTAATCTGAAAATAAGGCATAATTTTTAACAAAATCTTTCAAGGGTTCTATTCATTCCTTCTTTCTAATTCAAGGCTGGCCTTTGCACACACCTCTCTCTTACAACTAAAAGACAGCAACCAATTGTTGTGTAATTCCTCCCTTCCCCCTTCAACCCAGCCAAGATACAAAGGAAAGGACTTTCTCCATTGTGCCCCTGTAATGAATCTTTGTTAACTAAAACCTGATTCAAAAAATAGTCCTTGCTTAATTTTTTTTTAATTCAACATATGGAAAGCTATAAAGAGAATGAACACAATAGATTTATTATTATGCACGAAGGTAAAGCCAAATTTTGAAAATTGCTCTTATGTTCTAAGGGTTTGGTCTTTCTTTGGCACAGAGGGAAAAAAGCCAAATCGGCATCCTTCCCTCAATCTATTGTCCACCAAAAACACTGATTAAAATATAAATTGGAAAAAGAAAATATGACTCGATACCACCCCATCCCACCCCCAAATGTGTCTAAACTGTCCTGCCTCCAGTACTGTCTGGTTTAGTTCTTTTTTTAATCCAAATACTTTTTAATCCAGATACAAAAGCCTAGTCACTGTTAAGAGAACATTCATCTTGAAAACGTTTTATATAATGTATTCCCAGTGTACACCTCTTAATCCTGTAAAACAGTTATTAGTTAATGTTGCAATCGGCTAGGGAAAAGGGCAGAAGCAGGCACTTAGGCGTCAGGTTTGTGTTTTTTTTTTTTTCCTTTCTTTCTCTTTTTTTTTTTCCTTCCATGGGGGGCGTTGTTTTGTTTTTTCGGTACTGGGAACTGAACCCAGAACCTCACACACGCTAGGCAAGTGCTTTACTACTGAGCTATTACCCCAAGCTTTAGTTTTGACATAGGTATTGCATGGTTTTTCTCATTCTGATGTCTACTGGACTCCAGAGGAGAATATCATTAAATTTTCTTGTAGAGCCATCATTCTGGTATAACTACCTTTCATCCCTTTTATTTAAAATTATTCAGATTTCGTTTTCCCTCCCGTAGGAGTCACACATTTTACAAAACATTCTACAAAAGGAATAAAAGGCTGGTTGGTCCTTTTAGCTCCACAGCAGGATCATGGAGAACACTTCTTGTAGGCGCAGAAAGATAAACAAGAAACCAGAAATAGAGATTACCTGTTTGCGGGGCGGGAGGTATGAGAACCGGGAATTCCGGGGTCAAGGGTGAAGGGGAGATTTGTCTCCTATGTACCTTTTTATACTCGCTGAAACCATTAAAAAGTACTGCCTATTCAAATGAGATAAATTCATTTAAAATTTCTAAAAATCGCCTTTAAAATAAAGGAGTTTCAGAGACACAGTCTGCTTTATTTTAAAATAAAACCTGCTTCTGTCAGTAGCATCTGTTTTGGTGCACAATAGGCAGACCTTCCTCTCCAACGCAGCCGTGAGCACTGAACACCGCCAAGCTCTCCGAGGCAGCCCCGCCGCCTCCCTCTGTGCATTCTGCGCTCTGCTCTGCCGATTCCCACATAAAGTGGGTCCTGGCCGCCATTTTAGAAAGTCATTCACACGAGCCGGACCGCAGCGCCATCCACTTAAAGCCCTTCCAGAACCGCCTGGGACCACTTCCTCGGTCCTCTCCCTACCCCCTCTCATCTTGCAGAGGGGTCAAACTCCCCGCCAGAGGCATGCAATGTCTCTGAACTCTGCCTAATACGGAATGACACGTCGGGCTCTTAACAGGAGCAG
Source organism: Ictidomys tridecemlineatus (assembly GCF_052094955.1). Lineage (NCBI taxonomy): Eukaryota > Metazoa > Chordata > Mammalia > Rodentia > Sciuridae > Ictidomys > Ictidomys tridecemlineatus. The sequence continues at coordinate 10,401,323 of NC_135487.1, read as the reverse complement.
AGCGAATGCTGCAATGCACGTGTCTGCACGTCGGTGCTACGAATCTCCGGTGCAGAGACCCACAGGGAAAGTGCACCCGGAGATTAAAGGGAGCCCTTCTCAGCAGTTTTCCACTCCCATAATCTGCACCTAAATGATTTTTCCACCAAAACACTGACGATAACGGAGGCGGGGGCGGGAAAGGGGTGGAGCAGCACCAGGAAAGTTCCCATCTGCTACCCGCCTCAGCCCGCAGCCTCCGCTCGTCCCAGGGCACCGAGGCGAGTTTCTCCTCCGACCTCCCCCTCGCCGGTCTCTCAGGCACCACGTAGTAAACACCGGGAGTCCCGGGGAGCGCGCACCTCCCCCAGGCCTGCCGGGGACGGCTCAGCAGGTTATGAATGGCCTCTGCGCGCCCGGTCCTTTTCACACGCGGACACGCGCACACGCGCGCCCCAGCGGCGATTTAATACCCCGGTAACAGTAACCGCCAACACAATCAATGATCCTCCATCTGAAAGAGGAGCTCCGCCGCCGCTGCTTCCATTTCCTTATCCAAGCGGCTCCGGAACGAGCGACGCAACCTATTTTTCCCATGGTGACTCACTAATAAGGACGCCCCATAATTTCCCTCTCTCGCTAGATAGTAAGAGGAACTGAATTAGGAGCGAACCAGACTCGGAGCCCCTCAGGGTCCTGAAGACCGGCAGGGACAGCAACCTCCCAGACGGCCGCAGCTCTGCGGCGGTCCTCCTCTGAGTGCACCCAGTCCCAGCACCTCGTCATTTTAAGTAGTAGTCCCCACCGCGGCCTCCCCCCAGTGACAGCACACATGCACTCCACAAAGAAAACAAGCGCCAAGCGCTACTGAAAAGTAAGGTGCACCAAGAGCAGCACCCAGTCCTACATTTCCAGACAAAACGTTCGGGAAGGTGGAAACCATTACATCTAACCCTGAAAGGCCGGCGCCTTTGAATCACTAGATTGACGAATTCGGGGGTGGGGACAGGGCTACTCGAAAGGCCGCTGGGTCACAGGGCCGTGGCGGCGCGGGAGATGCCCGCCTTGCCTTCCCGGCCGGCGCCCGGACGCTGGGTCCGCCACCCAAGCCCCGGAGGGAGGCCGGGCGCGGGGCGAGGGCGTCCAGAGGCGCCGCAGCCCAACTTCGGGCAGCCTCCTGCGCCGAGCCCGCAAAACGCGAAACCACTTGCCCGCTCCGCTGGTTTCCAGGCGCAACCCTCCGCGAAGTCCCCGGGACCTCTCCCACCTCCAGGGAGCCCCGCGGTACCCACCGGGGCTTGGGTTTCCGCGCAGCCCTCCCTCTCCAAGCCAGACATCTCGAGCGCGAGGAGCGGGAGTTGCTGCGGGACACGGGGCGCCGCGGCGGTCGGGCGGCCTCGGGTTCCCGCCCGGCCGCGGCCACTAGCAGCCCCGGAGCCGGGCGCAAGGACGCGACCCCGCGGGCGAGCTCGGCGACAGCGCCGCTCCTCCGCGGACGCGAGGGCACCCGGCCTGCTCCCCTCGGCGGGGAGGCGGCGGCCCCGCTCCGCGGAGGCCCGAGGCCCAACGCCGCGAAGGGGCCGAGCGGCCGGGGACAGCGCGCGCTGCCCGCACCCGCCGCGGGTCTGGCCGGGGTCCTGCTCACCAGTTCCGCGCACGGGGAGGGGCCGGCAACGGGCCGGTCGGGCAGCGGCGCCCGAGGAGCGAGCGCGGCCCGGGGCCTCGTGTCACTCACCGTTTGAAATGCTCGATGATCTTCTCCTCCCGCACGTTCTCCGGTAAGTTGCCCACCCAGAGGTGCCTGGTTTCCCGGACCATGCTGGGCGGCGTGCCGGCGACCGCGGTGGCTGGCTCCCCCTCGCCGGCTTCGTACGAGGCCGTCAGCGCCGGGAGGCGGGCGCCGGGGCGGCGGCGGCGGCGGCTGCGGCGGTGGCGTCGGCAGCGGCGGCGGCTCCTCCGGCTCCCCCGGGTGCAGAGACCATCCCTCTCCCCCAGGTTCTGACTCTCGGGCCTCGCAGCTCCGCTCTGCCGCCACCACACACCCGAAGCCGACCCTCGCGCTCCGGCGGCGCATGCGCGCGGGCGGCGGCGGGCGGGGGGAGCGGGAGGAGGGGCAAGCGGGACCCGGGCGGCAGCGACTACGACGGAGCTGGCGCTGTGGCTGCCGGACGCTTCCCACCGGCGCGCGCGGCCCGCCTCCCGCCGCCTGGCCGCCGCCCCCTCGCCGCGGGTGCGCGCGCGTCCGCCGGCTCGCGGAGGCCGGGACGCCGAGTTCCTCACAGCCTGCGCGCAGGCGCGCGGCGCCGGGCGGGGAAGGGAGGGACGGCGCCGGGAGTCCTGCTCGCGCGCCGGCCCCGGGACGCGGCGGGCTCAGTGCTGCCCCGGCGCCCTCCAGCACCGCGAGCAGACGGCCCTGGCGCCGGCCTGGGGAAGGAAAGGAGAGGACTCGGAGGAGAGGCGGCTGCGGGAAGCGGCCGCCAGCCCCTGCCTCTTCCGGGCGCTTGGTCCCCGCCTGCTTGGGAAAGTGGCTGGAATTAGGCCGCCCTTCCCACCGCTGGCTGCGCAGTGACGGCCGCGGAAACCCGGCCCTCGCGGAACCGGGCTGTAACCTAAGCCGCTGCGTAGACAGCACCTTGCGAAACCTTTGCAAGGAGCCTTGCTGCCACTGGGCGCGCAGGCAGTAGAGCCGAAAGAGGCGGCGGAGTCTGAGCCTCCCCTCCGGAGGATTTGCGGTCCTTTAACACCATAGAGGAGAGGATTGGACCTCCGGCCTCGTTCGGGCTAGGGACTTTTGAAATCTGCAGTTGGACTTTTATTTTAAAAAGACCGGGTTACAGAAACCTGCGGAACACCCACCAAGTTAAGGCAACTGTACTGCATACCGAAAAACCGAGTTCATTAGAACAGCAACAGAAGGATGGTGCTTCAGATAAAAGCCAAATTTTATTTTTTTTATTGGTTATTCAAAACAAAGCCAAATTTTAGATATTTGGTCTCATTCATTGTCTCAAGTACTAGGTCACAGTGGCGCATGCCTGTAATACCAGTGAGTCAGGAGGCTGAGGCAGGAGGATGGCGAGTTTGAGGCCAGTCTCAGCAATTTAGCGAGACCCTGTCTCAAAAAAAAAAAAAAGAAAGAAAGAAAGAAAAAGAAGGGGTGGGGATATAGCTCAGTTGGTAGAGTGCTTTCCTTACATGCACAAGACCCTGAGTTCAATCCCCAGCACCACAAAAACAAGAAAGAAAGAAAAAAAGAGTTGGGGTGTGGCTCAGTGGTAGAGGCCCCGGGTTCAATCCCCAGTAACAAAAAAATAAATAAAAGTTTGAAAAATGCAAGCCGACTTATTTTCAAGCTCTGTAGTATTTTGAATTAGAAAATAGTCACTAAAACCAACTGCACCAGTGTCTGGAATCACTTGTGCATAATATTTTGTTCCACAGAGGATAAAGCTCCAAATTCATTTCGTTTTTATTTGCTTGTCTGTCATATAGCATAAATATTGTAATGAGTAATTCATAGTATAAAGTTACTTGGGTCACCTTAAATTTTTTTCAGTTTTTTTAGTTGTATATGGACTCAATACCTTTGTTTTTATGTGGTGCTAGTATGGAACCCCAAGTGCCTCACACTTGTGAGACACTTGCTCTACCACTGAGCTACAACTCCAGCCTACATTAAACTTTCTTGTATTGAGCTTGTCTATACTGAATTTAATAAACTTGATCTCAGCAGGTCCTATCAACTGAAATTATCTCTCTTTCCTCTTTCAGGGCGTTCAGGCTAAGCAAGTCCTATATCACACAGTTGCAACAATCATAGTATATGTGATTTCAGAATTTTAAAATGTTTTTGACATACTGAGAATTCAACTTAGGGCCTCAAATATTCTAGGCTGTGCCATGAGTACATCTTTAGCCCTTTCTGGGTTTAATTTTGAGAAAGGGCCTTTCTAAACTGTGGAGGCTTGACCCCACACGTTCGATACTCCTCCTTCAGCTTCCTGACTAGCTAGAATTATAGACATTAGCCGCTATGCCTGGCTGATTTTTGAAATTTTGACTGTTAAGATTTTCAGATTCTTGGGGCTAGGGATGTGACTCAAGCGGTAGCGCGCTCGCCTGGCATGCGTTTGGCCCAGGTTTGATCCTCAGCACCACATACAAACAAAGATGTTGTGTCTGCTGAAAACTAAAAAATAAATTCTCTCTCTTTAAAAAAAAAGAAAAAAAAGATTTTCGGATTCTAAGCTACTGATTAATTTACTGGTTTACTTTCTATGCCACTTTCCAGTTAGTTTAATTTTACATTTTCTATTTCAACATTCTTTTCTTTCTTTTTTTCCTGGCCATTTTTATTTTTTATTTTGAGACAGAATCTCCCTAAATTGCCAACACTGTCCTTCAACTTGGATCCTCCTGCCTCAGCTTTCCACTTGCTGGAATTACAAGTATGCACCACTGTGACTATTTCCTGCCCTTGTAATTTTTTTTTTCTTTGACTGTTTTGGAAACTTAAGTAAAAGGAATAAGCAAACAAAGAAGTTAGAAAAGTTGGGGGGGGAGCTTAGTAACTGTAAACAAAATGTCACACATTCATAAATTAAAGTGTCTATTGCCACCATAGAAGTCTTTGTTGTCTTCATTGCAAACCAAAGTCATTAAACGAAATAGCTACTAGGGAAGCTGAAGCAGGAGCATCCCAAATTCAAGGCCAGTCTGGACAATTTAGAGAAACTGTCTCAAATTTTTAGAAAAGGGTAGGGGGCTGGGAATGTAGAGTACTTGCCTAGCTTCGAAAGCCCTGAGTTCAGTCCCCAGTACTACACATGGGCACAACAGTAAAAACATATCAACCTACATTAAGATGTAGGGTTGGCCATTTACATTTGGTCGTTTCTGTTATAACTATCTCAAAAGGAAATTCAAACCAGCACACTAAATGGCTGTATTTAGTAATCTGCACTGAAATTCATAATTTTCACAATGCCTGGATTTCAAGCACTCAGAGGTTGAGGCACATTTTATTTATTTATAAGTACTTAAGTACTAGAAATTAAATCCAGGGGTGCTCAACCACTAAGTCTCATAGCCAGCCCCCCCCCCTTTTTTTTTGAGACAGGGTCTTGCTAAGTTACTTAGGGCCTTGCTAAATTGCTGAGGCTGGCTTTGCACTCATGCTCCTCCTGCCTCAGCCTCTGAGCCACTGGGATTACAGGCTTGTACCACTGTGCAATAGGAGACACATTTTAAAATACATTGCAAATTACTCATTTAAATGTAGAGTACTTGCCAAAACTCTGAATTTGTTGAAACCACTTGGGAAAGACCAAAGTGTTGCCATGAAGAGCAAAAGAGGCATTAAAAGGGGCAACTGGCAAGAGGATCCAAAAAACAATATAAAAAAATGTAAAGTTCTTTTGAAAGCAAAATCATTAGGAGAAAGAATAGAAAAATAAATAACAGATAAATGTAATATTTTGTAACTATGCAGCAATGCTGGGGTTGTGGCTCAGAGGTAGAGTAATTACCTAAGATGCATGAGGCACTGAGTTCAATCCTCAGCACCACATAAACATAAAATAAAGATATTGTATCCACCTATAACTAAAAAATAAATATTTTTTTTAAAAAAAAAGAATAGGTAAGACAAAAATAAAAAGCAATTAAGGTGTATTTATACTACTTTCTCCATAGCACAAGAATAAGGAGACATTACCTGAAAATAAAAAGCAACATGAACTGAGGGATGTGGTCTACCTGGGGAGTCCCAGCTACTTTCGAAGCTGAGACAGGAGGATGACTAGGATTAATTGAGCTTAGGTGTTTAAAACCAGCCTGAGCAAATAGTGGAAAGTCATTTAAAAAAAAAAAAAAAGTGGCCAGGCAAAGTGAGGCTTGGGAGGCTGAGGCTGGAGGATATCAAGGTCAAGACCAGTTTCAGCAATTTAGCAAGGTCCTAAGCAACTTAGCTGTCAAAATATTAAAAAAAAAAAAAAAAAAGGCTGGGTATATGGCCCAGTAGTTAAGTACCCCAGGGTTTAATCCCTAGTACCCCGTCAAAAAGTGACATATATTATACACACACACACATATACATACACACACATATATATATATAAACCAACATACTTATCAACATTTTAAAGGGGCTGGGATGATGGCTGGGGCTGGGGTGGTGGCTCAGAGGCAGAGTGCTTTCCTGGCATGTGTGAGGCCCTGAGTTCAATTCTCAGCACCACATACAAATAAATAAATTAAATAAAGGTCCATCAATGACTAAAAAATATTAAAAATTTTTAAATGTAATTCTTGATTATACCAAGCAGTGTTGTTTCCCCATGTAAAAAGCAGAGTACTTCAATAGTTCCTTTTTTTTTTGCTGACCTTTCTATTGCAAAAGTTCCCAATAATAACAAACTACCCTTTGCATAGCCACAAATCAAGTATTTGATTTTCTCAGTGCTTTTCTTTTTTGCTGGCAATGCATCAAGAAAACACTAGGAAAGCTTGTCTTCATTTCTATCCTTGTTACAAATATTTACAGGGGCATGTAAATATTTCTTCAAAAGCATGTAACTTTGTGTTTTCAATAGAAAGGAAAAAAGGGGGGAGACAAATAGAAAAGCAACCCACTCTATTATTCTCTGATGACTTTTTATCTTAATTAATAATTAATGCTCATTGAAAAAGATCAAAAAGTAGACTAATTTATCTATGATAATGATCAGAAAGTGAATTTCCTCATTTGAATATTAAGGAGAATTCAGAAAGGTAACATTAAAACAGAACCATTTGCAAAGGGGAATTAAAATAGATTTGTTTTTAATCAAGTCTTATTTTCACACTGAGAAGCTGCTGTATTTAGCATGCTAGACATGCTCAAAGAGTTCAGTCATGCGTATTGGAAGCTCAGATGGGGAAAGCATCTGAGCCTCAAACTCCAGCTCTGAATGCTAACCCAGCCACTGGAGCAAATGAATTAATATGAACATTAAGTGGAAGGACAGAATAGCTACCGGATATTTAGAAATTATTTGTTTACATATTAGGTCCCAATCTATTAAAATGAAGCTGTCTCATAAGAAAACATGCACTTAAAATATAACCATTTTTCTAAAAAGCATTATTTAAAAATGTATTCACTAGCTCTGAAATGACTAAAGTCCCAACCACAGGAGAGCCTGACAATACTAACAAATCCCCATTGTTAGAATCAGCATATTTCCCCCCAAAATAATAGAAAAATAAAAAGATAAGACCATTATTTTATTATCAAAAGTATTAGACATCTTGATATTTTATTTTATTAGACATCTTGGTATTTCTTTTTTTTAACAAAGATTTTTTTTTAGAGAGAGAGAGAGGGAGAGAATTTTTTAATATTTATTTTTCAGTTTTTGGTGGACACAATATCTTTGTTTATATGTGGTGCTGAGGATCGAACCCGGGCCACACGCATGCCAGGCAAGCACGCTACCACTTGAGCCACATCCTCAGCCCGACATCTTGGTATTTCTGAAGGTCAAATAGTGAAAGAAACCAGCCTATTACTAGACTTGCCATATAAAAGTACACTGTGGGAAAATTATCTATACAAAAGTTACAAGAACAACAAAAATTTGAACAATTTTAGCCCTCTAGATCACTCTACAAGCTAACACTTCATAATTTACTCTTTAGACTTTAAGAAAACTAAATAATTTATTCCACATTGATTTTAGTTTTCCAGAAATTAATAGAATACCTGATTTTTCAAAAATCAATTCTTACAGTTTCTACCATTCTTTATGCCAGGAAGGTGGTTGAAATTAACCTTACCCACTGAGGAAACACTGTTAATGTATCTACATTCAGAATTACTAATTTACTAATATTTATGGAATAGAAAATAGCCAGGAAGGCTATTTACTAATGTTAATCATGGTTAATTAATATCCTATGTGGTAGAATTTGAATATAAAAATTTTATTCCTCTATATTTTCTTTCTTTTTTTTTTAATATTTATTTTTAGTTTTTGGTGGACACAACATCTTTCTTTGTACGTGGTGCTGAGAATCGAACCTGGGCCGCACGCATGCCAGGCGAGCGCGCTACCGCTTGAGCCACATCCCCAGCCCTCCTCTATATTTTCTAATATTTTTTTTGGTGCCTTATTGGAAAAAGTTATAATAAAATAGTTTTTGGAAGTCAGCATCTGGGTCAATTTACTTAAGGGTTCCTCTGAAATGTTGATAACTTGACTACATTAAATTAACACATACAGGCAGGCTCATTGATAGATGTTATCCTAGTGACTCTGGAAGCTGAAGCAGAAATTCTAGCACAGCCTTGGTAACTTAGTGAGGCTCTATCTCAAAATAAAAAACAAAAAGGGATGGGGATGGGGATATAGCTCAGTTGGTAGAGTGCTTGCCTCTCATGCACAAAGCCCTAAGATCTATAAAGATCTATCAACAACTAAGGAAAAAAAACTAAAAGAAAAAAAGAAAGGAATTCTGATTTCTGAAGACCCAGCACCACAGGGGGGAAAAAAAAAGGGATGAGGATGTGACTTAGTGGTAAAGTGCCCCTGTGTATCAAAGAACTTTAAAATGAAAAGGTCTGGAGATACAGCTCAGTGGTAATATGTCCCTAGGTTCAATTCCAAACACCACTCTTACACACACACACACACACACACAGAAAATATTTACATATTAACAGATCCCATATAAATAAAAATGTTATTATTCCCTATGTTAATTCAGATATTTCATAAAAACTTTTAAAACCCTACTGCTAATCTCTGAGAAAAAAACTTAAAACTCTTTCCCTATAGCTGATAGACATTAGCTAAAACACTGCTGGTCTAAGGAGATTGTTAATTTTATTTATTTAATTTGGTACTGGGGATTGAACCTGGGGATATTTTACCATTGAGCAACATCATTTTTTATTTTGAGACAGGGTCTCACTAAATTGCTCAGGGTCTCACCAAATTGCTGAGGTTGGCCTCAAATTTGGGATCCTCCGGCCTCAACCTCCAGAGTTGCTGGGATTACAAATTTGTGCCACCACATCCAGCTTAATGGACTCCCAAAAGCGATACCAAATAAAATGTGTTTAGGCTGGGCACAACTGTCCACATTTATAAATCTCAACTACACCAAGGAAGGTTAGGGCAGGAGGAGCCCCAGTTCAAGGCCAGCCTGAGCAATTCATCAAGACTCCATCTCAAAATTAAAAAAACAAAACAAAACAAAACAAAAAACAGCTGGGGATGTACCTCAGTAGAGGAGCACCCCTGAGTTCAACCCCCAGTGCCAAAAAACAAAGAGGTGATTTATTAAGCTCCCTTACTGCTCCTCTCAGAGGTCTGGCAGAGTAGCTTGAAATAAAGAATTCAAACAAAAAAATTATTTATGTACTCATTCAAAACATCTTTTAAAACTGTTTCTATTTTAATTCAATTAGTGGCCATTTAATTGTATGCTTCTTTAGATCACAGAACTTAAATTTTGCATTAATTTGCAGGATAGCCAATGATTGCTAATTTTATATAATAGTCCATAGTTATGTGAAATCTCTTGGTTTAAAATAAAACCCCATATATTAAAGGCTAGGTAGGCCATGATGTATTTCTGACTTAAATGCCAAAATTACTTTACTTATAAGGTTTTAAAAAGTTAAATTTTAGTATTTTGAATAGAGAAGATATAGACAAAACTTTTTCAGGCCTTACAAAAATTCTAAGAGTCATCTAATTTTTTTTTTCTATTTGCTGATGGACCACATGCCTTTGTTTTTATGTGGTGCTAAGTATCAACCCAGTGCCTCACACATGCTAGGCTCAACCACTGACCACAACCCCAGCCCTAATAGATCCCTATTTAAAACTATTATTTAAAAATAACTATTTTTCTCTAAGAAAGATAACAGAATCAGTAGAAGCCATAACTAAAGATTATACTGTATGTTATCTGGTAAGAGGGCTATGGAATGAACTGAAAAAGGGACTTCATCTTTTCCTACTCCCACAAAAATAATTTACACATACACCCAAGGAGAAGCCCTACACTTAACAAAAAAAATTCATCCGAAATAAGTGGGGTTTTTAAAAAAAATTTTAGTTGTAGATGGACACAATGTCCTCATTTATTTTTATGGGGTGCTGAGGATTGAACCCAGTGCCTCATAAGAGTGAGGCGGGCGCTCTACCACTGAGCTACAGCCCCAGCCCCAAAATAAGTGTTTTAAACCAGAGTATTTTGTCCTTCATAGTTCTCAATTTAATCATACTGTTCCCCTTAAAATAAGTTGCCAAAGATCCTAAATATTAGCATTTAAGAGCTGTAATCCTGTAACCCTGGCCACTTGGGAAGCTGAGGGGGGAGGATGACGAGTTTGAAGACCAGCCTGGGGAATTTAGGGAGACCCTGTCTCAAAAAATAAAAGGATTGCAGTTGGTAAAGTGCCCTTGGTTTCAAACCCAATGCCAAAAAAAAAAAAAAAAAAAGAGTCTATTTTAAATATAAAACTCATACACTAAAAACTCTCTTCTTGGTGTCATCCTTACTGTAGAAATTCTGGTTTCTTGGGCTGGGACTGTGGCTCAGTGGTAGCCCACTTGCCTAGCATGTGTGAGGCACTGGGTTCGATTCTCAGCACCAGGTATAAATAAATAAATAATAAAGATCTATCAACAACTAAGAAAAAAAAAAATAAAAGAAGAAAGAAAGAGATTCTGATTTCTGAAGACCCGGAGTCTAAAACAGAAATTCTTCGAGTTCAAGCACATTTGACCTGGTGTTTCCAAGGCTCAAATGACAGGCGCAGGCAGGGAGGAGTTCTGTGGCTTGCAGCTCCACACGAGGAGTTCCGGTAGGAACCGGGCACCACCTCGCAGTTCCCACCAGAAAGACACGTCTCCCTTAGCGGGGCTCCGCCCAGAGCGCTGCCCGGAGCTGACCTCGGGCGCACCGCGGTCAAGGGCGCACAGCACCTGCGGGCCGGTTGCCGCCTGCCCGCCGACCAGCCGCAGACCCGCGACTCTCGGTCGCCAGCTTGCCACTGCCCGCGGGCGGCAGCACTCCGCAGGGGAAGCCAAGGCGTGCAGGTGGCGAGGTGGCCGCCTCGACCCCCGCCGGGGGACGCTAGCATTGCAAACTCGGGGCTGACGGAAGGGGACTGCGTGACGGGAAGGCTGGGGTTCCTTTTTGGCTTGTCTTTTTACAACTCTGATACAATTCCCACCACCCTCCTAAAGGAAACGCGGGTCACTCCAGTGACCACTGCCCAAGGCCGATCTTCAGAGGGAGCACGCCCAGGCCCTCGCTCAGCGCCTGCAGGCCACCGACCCAGCGGCCAGCCCGCTGCCCAACAGCCCGGCCGCGCCCCGACCCGAGGACACCTTTGGGAGCAAGCGCTCCGGGCACCAGCCCGCCCCTCAGCCAGGGACTAGAGGCCCCACCACACTCCATACACTGCATCCAGCCCGCCGCCTTTCCAAACACGGCGTGGGCAGGAGTGGGAGGCCAGCCCGAGACCCCGGGCAGAGGCAGGGCCGATCTCCAGAACACCGTAGTACAAAACCAGCACCCTTCAACCGGTATCCCCTCGAGGGATACAGATTCCGCGAATCCGGGTTGAGGAAACAAAGGGTAAGGAACAAGAGAACGGCTCCCACACACTTCACGTCAAACACGCCACCACAGGTAGCGCGGAAAACAGCGCGAGCCGGAGGGCTTCGTGCGCATGCGCGCGGGGCCACGGCCAGAGCATTCGGGAGAACTATCCGCCCCCAGTCTCCCGTCAGAAGCCAAAAAGTCGTCCCAACACGCATGCGCAAGGACGGAATGTTGGGGGAGGGGAGACCTGTTCCCTTCATTGTGAGATCGGCTCCCGCAGGCGAGCGCGCGCGCACGTCCCACTCTCACACTTGGGCGTGCTCCGCGCTTTCCTCCAGGCCTGTCGCGCATGCGCAGGGACGGAGGCAGAGGCTGCAGCGCCTGCGGGTTTTTGTTGCATATCCCAGAGAAGTTTCTGGAAAGACGGAACCTCGGGGAAAGCGGAGGGATGGGAAACAAGCGTTTTCTGGAAAAAAGCGAAAAAGCACACCGCCACCGCCCTTCTTCCACCGGTCCAGCCACGGCCAAAGCAGAACCCAAGCCTACCGAGACACCCACAGCAGGGGAAAAAGCGCGGGGACGGCGGCTGCGCTTCTCCCCCTGCCCGCGCGGACAGCTAGCGCGCTAGGGACGCTTGCGAAGCGGAAGGAGGTCGGGCCTGCGGGGCTGCCTTGGAGCGGCCCTTGCTAGGGCTCAGCGGCCCGTGGAGTCCTGACTTTGGAGCTGAGCCCCGCTGTCCTTAACTGCCCCGCTTCCGCGGCTCTGATGGCCCCTTGCCCCCGATTCACTTGGGGGAGCTGCGGGTGTGCACACGCTGGGAGAGGGGCCCGGGCGATGCCGCTCTCCAGAACGCAGGCCAGGCCTGCGGACGCGGCGTGGGGAGGGCGGGCGTGCCCGTGGCCAGGGCTCTCACGGCAGCGTTGGCGCGGGGAGGGGTCGGCACAGCCGCCTTCGGCCCGGCCGGCTGCCATTTTGTGGTGCGGCCGCCATTTCGCGCGGCCCGCGGCAGGGGCGGGGCCGGGCGGCCCCTTTGTTCTTCCCGCCCGGTCGCGACGCCTAAGAGGCGGGCTGCGTGTGCGCGCCCCGAGCGCCTGGAACGTGGGATGTGCGCCCCACCCGTGCAGGCTGGAAGGGACACGTTCTGCGCGGGGAGGCTTAGCACGCAACCGTGGGAAGGCTCCTTGGAGCTCGCGCCAGTGGCGCGCTGCGCCTAGTCGACCGCAGCGCGCGGCCGCCGCGACACCTGACGGAGGGGCTCACCCCGTGTAACCGGGAGGTTGCCCTCTGGGAAGAAAGAGCAGGCGCGGGGCGGTGTCCGGGGGCGCGGCGGGCGGGGCGCCGCGCTGGCCTCTGATTGGCCGGCCGGGCTCGCGCTGCCCCCGCTGCGGGAGGGGGCGCTCGGCGCGCAGCGCGTGTCGGGGCCGCGGCGGAACAGCCCTGAGCCCCGCGATTGTGTGGACGCGGGCGGCCCTGATACGCTCCACGCACGGTGCTGCGCCAGCACCCTTGAAAATCCTGAAAGAGCTATTGTCTCTCGTTTCAGGGGAAATATTTAAGTGTGGGTCCTGGTGCTCTTAGTGTTAACGTGTGGCTCCAATCAACAAAGCCAGGAAATTCTAGAGCAGGCTGCTAAATTTGTCTTCCAGCGTTGCTTTTGTGCGAGGGTTTTTGTTGTTGAATGACAGTTTTGTTTTTCTTCACAAGAGGCTGAGTTCATGAAGGAGCCAGTCCTTCCTGTCTCAAAGCTATGGGTGTCTCAGCTACAGGAGGCTTTGGGTTTTTTTTTTTTCCTCCTCCTTACTCTGTATAATTACAGGGATTGGTTATCTGTTTCAGTAATGGGAGGGTAAAGCTCATAATGACGGGATGAAAAGGTCAAACACGTTGTTGCTGAGGGAACCGGTCAGGATTTGGTGGCTTCCAGATGGAAGAAATATCTCAGGGCTTTTAGATTCCAGATTCTGTTCCATTGTGAGTGGGAGCATTGCATAGAGCTTTAAATTTTGTGCCATATCTTAAGAGTCTAAATATTTTTATTTTTTGAATTTTTAATATTATTTATTTTAGTTCTCGGCAGACACAACATCTTTGTTTGTATGTGGTGCTGAGGATCCAACCCGGCCGCACGCATGCATGCCAGGCGAGCGCGCTACCGCTTGAGCCACATCCCCAGCCCCATAGAGTCTAAATATTTTTAATGCTTGCTTTTTGCATTGATTTCTAAAAAACATGTTAGGTGTTTAGTGCTATTTTGTTTTTTCTGTACATCCAAAGTGAAAGTGCATTAAAATATTAGTTTTAACGGGAATTAATATAGGCAGAATAATAAGCTGGAAGTAGAAGTTCAAAAAACAATTGCCCAGTACTTTATATAGACCCAAAGGTTCTGTTTAAGCAATTCTAATTCCTACAATTTGTTTTTATTTATGAAACGTGTATTCACCATATCTTTGACCATTATTCAACACAGCCAGGTATGATGACATAGCTAGGGAGGCTGAGGCAGGAGGATGGATTTCAAGACCAGCTTGGGTAACTTATGGAGACCCTGTTTCAAAATAAATAAAGGGCTGGGGATGTAGCTCAGTAATAAAGTGCCCCTGGGTTCAATCTCCCAGCACCCCCACAAAAAAAAAATTTTTTTAACACAAAGTGCTGATTTGTATTTTCTTAGAGTAGTTGGTATTTTCATTGTTGACATTTTCCTATGACCTATGGCAAATGTTTGCACAACAAATAGTTGAACAAAAGTCCAGGGATAACCTTCTCTCCTATCATAGTATTGGCCTTAAAACATTTTTCAGCTTTTAAGCCAGAAAGCCTGAACATTGCTGAACAATGATTTTGAATCACCACAATCTCATGATCTGCCCCAGGGGTGAAAAGGCCTTTGTATATGTAGTCCTAGATCTCATTTGAGTTTAATCCAGCCAGACAGAACTAGTGAATTCCAGAATAGCCAATTCAATTCGTTGTCCCTTTAATATTTGTTTTTTGTTCTAAACTGAGGTGTCTGAATTAATTTGTACCCCATTTTGTGAGTAGGTAATCTTTGGTTCTACCAAGTTCCCTGAGACGACCAGTGAAAAATAGAAATGGTATTAGCTAGGGCTCCTTTGGCTCATATATTTGGATTTGTTTATTTTTTTGCATTTGGTGAAATTTGTGTGCTTTTCTTCTGAACAATAGGAACACTAAGCTTCTCTGTCCATTGTTCCAGGAAAGTACAGCCTTTCATGCCAAATTTTGACGTAAGTTAAAACAATAACAATAATAATAACCTTTTCCTGGTAAAGATAAATGAGTTCTTTTAGAGACTTTAGTAATTTGGGAAGTCCTTCAAAATATTTTTGGCAGCACTTAGCACTCCCACATACTGTAATAAGTTTTTTCCCCTTTGAGGCAAAAATGTTTGGATAATTGGTTGTAAAATGCTTCCCTACGCTTCAGAAGTATTCAATCTGAAGGAACAAAATCTTGCTGCCAACAGTTTGCTTCTTAGAAAAAAAAAGAAACATCTATAAAAGTAAAAAAAAAAAAAAACCTCCTTAAAACATCCAACATTTGTTTGTCCTGTTGAAGTGGAAAAGGTCATTCCTAGAATAAAATTCTGTTCTGACAACTCTGCAGATTATATGGAATCTATAGATTGGTCATTCTGGTATCATGATTTAATGGCCTACTTAACTACTATAAAGTCAGGATTTTAATTCAGTTATCCGTATAGTAAGCATCAATTAAATACTAGATGCAACTCCTGATGCTTAGAATATATCACTGACTAAAAACAAGACAAAAATCTTTGTTCTTATGGAGCTTGTTTTGGTGGAGGGTGGAAGGAGGCAGTGGCAGAAAAATATAATAAGAAAATTTAAAAATAGGGCTGGTAAATGCTAGAAAAATACAGAGGGGAAGTATAGGCTGAGGATGGAGCTCACTAGGAGAGTGCTTGCCTAGCAAGACCCTGGGATTTTTTTCTGCAATCCCTCCACCCCTTGTAGTATTGGGGATTGAACCTGGGACAGTCTACCACTGAGCTACATCCCCAGCCTTCTTTATTTTTTATTTTGAGATAGGGTCTTGGTAAATTGTCCAAGCTGACCTCAACTAGAGATTTGCAATTCAGGAAGTCTGGATAAAGAAATTTTGCAAACTACAGGAGTAAATTTCAGTATTTTCAATATGAGATGTTTATTAGATGTTCAAGTGGAGGTCTCAGGGGCTGGGGATATAGCTCAGTTGGTACAGTGCTTGCCTTGCATGCACAAGGCCCTGGGTTAGATCCCCAGCACAAAAAACCAAACAATCAACTGGAAGTCTTATGGGTATATGGGTCTTGATTTCTGAAGTAAGTTTTGGATCTATGTATTTTCATATACGTTACGTATGAAATATATTACATGTGCACCTATGCCATAAATATACACACAAGTCACACTTCTCTTAACAATAGGGATGTGTTGCTAGATAATTTCTTCCTTACAAGAACATCATAGAGTGTACTTACACAAACTAAGATAGCTTCAGGCAGTATAACCCTATGGGACCACTGTCATAATGCTGTCACTGACCCTCCCATCATGGTGCAGTACATGACTGTAAATATTTGTAAAAGTGTGTGTGTTAGAGACTTGCCATTTTTTTTTTTTTTGGTTGTAGATGGACACAGTACCCTTATTTTATTCATGTATTTTTATGTGGTTCTGAGGATTGAATGTGCAAGGCAAGGGCTCCACCACTGGGCTACAACCCCAGCCAAGTTGCCAACTTTTAAGCAAGCTTGAAACCTGGAAACTGATGAGATCACTGATCTAGGCAAAGAAGGAAAGAATATCAAGGAAGCCCTGGCACACTTCACACTAAGAGGTTTGGAGAAGACAGGTATTTTCAAAGCCTACTGAGGAGAAACCAGTTAGGAGGAGAACCCGTGCTATCCACAGATTCAGTTGAAGAATACAAGGAGGAACAAATGTCCAGCTATGGAGTGCTGCAGACATTAAGGTTCCTGAGAATAGAGAGTTGTATTTAGCAATGAGGAGGTCATTGGTGATCTTGACAACAGCTTTTGGTGGGGCAAAAAGTTAATTGGAATGAATTGAAGAAAGACTGTCAGTGAATCTGACCTCTGGAAAAGTCTAGCAGTAAGGACTGGAGAGGAAGATGCCACAGCTATCATACTGGGAAGTCTCTTCAGTTTCAGAATGTTCCTGCAATAAGCCAGGCATCATGGTGCACACCTGTAGTACCAGCTACTCTTGAGACTGAGGCAGGAGGACCAGGTAAACCCAGGAGTTCAGAGGCTGCCTGGGCAACATAATAAGACACTGTCTCCAAAAAAAGGAGTGCTGCCTCAGTACAAGAACTAGGCTGGAAGGCTGGAGGAGTTGTTGCTCTCAGGATATGGACTCATAGCTCCACAATGACATGAATAATACACGTTTTCTTTGGAAAACAATAGTACTTCCTATAAAACCTGCAAATTCTGAACTTAGAATTTGGTCAAAGATTTTTCTGGAATTTTGTAACAGCACTCACCAGCAGTCTGAGATGATTTAGCCAGCCAGGGCTATGCTTAGAGATGCCACAGAGCCAGCTTTGCCCTGCCTTCTGATGTGTACACCCTCATGGTCACCAATGGCTTCCTTTGAACGTAATGGAACAATCGGGTGCACTAACTCCTTCTGGAGAATAATAATCCCTAAAGGCCTCTCAGGTGAGCAGTGAGCAGCCTGTTTATTTATTTATTGGGCAGTGAGGATTGAACCCAAGGATACTCAACCACTGAGCCACATCCCAGCCCTTTTATTTTTTTATTTTGAGAAAGAGTCTCGCTAAATTTCTGAGACCAGCCTCAGATTTGCGAGAAGCCTGCAGTCCTCTGCCTCTGACGCCACCCGGACTATAGAAGTGCACCCCCACATCTCGCTTCAGATAGGAAGCTTTGAACTTCAGTACAGAGTTGCAGAAGGTCCTCCTAGAGAGCGTTCCGTCTGTGTGAGTGGCATTGGGAATACATTTCCAGGTTTTCTGTGGTTTCACACTGGAATTCACTAGCAGTTTAACATGGAGAGCTCAGGTTGCCCCACCCTGAGACCTGAGTCCTCACGACTGTTGGCTGAGCCTACACATTTTCACCCTTGGCACCCATGGTCCATGGGAAAGCTTGTTTGCTTTTTGCTTTTTTTTAAAAAAAGTACCGGGGGGTGGAACCCATGGGTACTTAACCACTGAATAACCACTGAACCACGTCCCCAGACCTTTTTATTATTTATTTTTAGAGGGGGTCCGGTCTCGCTAAGTTGCTAAGTGTCTTGCTGAATTGCTGAGGCTGACCTTGAACTTGTGATCCACCTTAGCCTCCTTAGATGTTTGCTTTTTTTTTGGTACCTAGGATTGAACTCAGGGGCTCCTGACCACTGAGTTACATCCCCAGCCCTATTTTGTATTTTATTAAGAGACAGGGTGTCACTGAGTTGCTAAGCACCTTGCCATTGCTGAGGCTGGCTTTGAACTCATGATCCTCCTGCCTTAGTCTCCTAAGCCACTAGCATTACAGGTGTGCGCCACCATGCCTGGCTCATTGTTTGCGTTTGATGTAGAAAATATTACAATACTTTGGCACAACATTACTGATAGAGTAGGAAATCAGTGTGAGTGGGAAAGAATGGATAGAATTGGCTAGAAGACCTATTATCTTTTTTTTTTCTTTTTTTTTTTTAAAGAGAGAGAGAGAGAGAATTTAAATATTTATTTTTCAGTTTTCAGCAGACACAACATCTTTGTTGGTATGTGGTGCTGTTGGTATGTGGTGCTGAGGATAGAACCCAGGCCGCACACATGCCAGGCGAGCGCGCTACCGCTTGAGCCACATCTCCAGCCCCGACCTGTTATCTTAAGAAGAAAGGGGCTGCAGATGTGAAGGCATTGGCTTTAGATAAGAGTATACACAGCTGCCTTTGGGAAAGGCCTGGAAGACTGTGTGAAGACAGTGGCTGAGCTAGTCCATGCAAGAGTGCCAATAATTCACCAGGAGAGAGAGTTGAGATAATTATCTGTGCTCAATTTTTCCAACTTCAGCTAGGCACAATACACCAGTAAAAATGATTTGGATTCTCAGTCTGTTTTCCTGGGCAAGTTACATAAATGTTTTTGGCAGAGCCTCGCTTAGTGTATTTTACTTTCCACTGAGTGCTCATCATATAGACCAGTGCCTGGCAAACACTTGCTTAATAAATATTCTATGGATTAATTTTAGAAGTGAATCAACTATACTGTATATGCCAAATTACCCTACAAGTTTTTTTTTTTGTTTTGGTACACTGGGTTGAACTCAAGGGTGCTTAACTACTTAAGCCCTTTTTATATTTTACTTAGAGACAGGATATGGCTATATTGCTGAGACTGGCTTTTTTTTTTTTCCAGTTGTACATGGATGCAGTATCTTATATTTTGTTTATTTACTTTTTAAAAATTTTTTTTAAAGAGAGAGAATTTGGGGCTGGGGATGTGGCTCAAGCAGTAGCGCGCTCACCTGGCATGCGTGCGGCCCAGATTCGATCCTCAGCACCACATACAAACAAAGATATTGTGTCCGCCGAGAACTAAAAAATAAATATTAAAATAATTCTCAAAAAAAAAAAAGAGAGAGAGAATGTTTTTAATATATATATATTTTTTTTAGTTCTCAGCAGACACACATCTTTCTTTGTATGTGGTGCTGAGGATCTAACCCGGGCCGCACGCATGCCAGGTGAGCGCACTACCACTTGAGCCACATCCCCAGCCCCTTGTTTATTTACTTTTATGTGGTGCTGAGGATTGAACCCAGTGCCTCATACATGGGAGGCAAGTGCTTTACCGCTTAGCCACACCCCAGCCACCTGAGACTGGCTATGAACTTGCAATCCTCCTGCCTCAGCTTCCTGAGCCGCTGGGATCACAGGCATGTGTCACCCTTCCCAGCTCTCCACAAGGATCCAATGAAATGAGGTTATAAGTGTAAAAGTGCTTTACAATCTTAAGAATACTATTTAAATCTGAACCGTTTGCCAGGTGCAGTATTGAGGGCCACAGCCGAGTCGGGATGCCACGTGGCATTTTGCCAGAAGGAGTGGTTAAGAGATGACGCCAGCAAGCCTTTAAGATGATGATAATTAAGTTAAAATTGCTGTGACTGGATGATGCTGGATTGAAACGGGCTGTGTATTGAGTTGTATGTGGACCCTGCTGACCAGCAATAGGGCAGCTCCAGGATTAGGGCGGATCCTGCTGCCTTGGGTGCCCACTACTTTGGAGTTCCCATTGAGTTCTCCCGGGCTTCCGCTGAAGCGGAGCCCTGTGGAGGGAGTGTGTGTGGAGTGCCGGTGAGAGATTGGGAATAAAGAGTTGCTGTTTGAACCTACAAGGTTTTGTGGCGGCTGGGTTATTTGTACCCAGCCAGACTGCGGCTGCACAGGAGGGTTGCAAGTCCAAAGTTTGCCTCGGCAACTTAGGGAGGCCCTAAGCAATTCACTAAGACCTTGTCTCTAAATAAAATACAAAAGAAGGATGATGATGTGGCTCAGTGGTTGAGTGCCCCAGGGTTCTATCCCTGGTACCAAAAAAAAAAAAAAAAAAAAACTGAACTATTTATGTTAGAATGGAGATAAAGGCCATTGAGGGTTTTTTTTTTTTAATTTTTGTTTTTTTACTTAGATATGCCAAGACCTAAAGATCCATGAATTAATTTGAAACTTGAGGGTGGCATATGATACTTCACAAGGTCCTTGCTTAGCATCTGGATGGCCATTTTATTTTATTTATTTTTTAGTGGTGCTGGGGATTGAACCCAAGGCCTTGTGTATACAAGTCAAGCACTCTACCAACTGAGCTATGTCCCAAGCCCCTGCATGGCCATTTGTTTCACTGTCCTGCCCCAGGACATTTCTGAGAAACACTCACCATTCCCTCACACCAACCCAACCCTTAACCACCGAGTTAGGACCTCCTTGGCTCTGATTCCTGAGCCTCCCCCATAAAAGTCCCAGAACCCCAGCCTGTGTTGCCTCTCTCTCCTATAGAGAGATGGCCTTTATTTGTCAGATCTGACAAATACACTCTCCTGTGGTTCTCTGCTTCTCTTTCTTTCATTTCTTGCTTACCCCTCTCTCATTCCTTGCTTTCCCTGCACCTATAAACCACATAAACTTACAAAAAATTTTTTAAAATATTTATTTATTTATTTTAGTTTTCAGTGGACACAACATCTTTGTATGTCGTGCTGAGGATCGAACCTGGGCCGCACACATGCCAGGCGAGCCCGCTACCGCTTGAGCCACATCCCCAGCCCCCAAACTTACAAAATTGACAAAAGTATACAAAGGCCAGAAAACCACCTAAGTCTGTCTTATGTGAATATCATAAATTAAGTTCTAAATGACATTTATAATGCTGGGCACTTGGGGGTTATATTACTTCTTTCTTTTTCATTTTCCCTTTTTTTTCCCCCATTTTTTGGGGGATCAAATCCAGGGCCTTATGGTGCTAGGCAAATATTCTGCCCTTGAGCTTCATCACTAGCACTTTTTATTTTTCTTTTTTCATATTTTTTTCAAGTTGTAGATGGACACAATACGTTCATTTATTTATTTGTTTATTTTTAGGTGGTGCTGAGGATCGAACCCAGTGCCTCCTATGTGCTAGGTGAGTGCTCTACCACTGAGCCACAACCTCAGCCCTTTATTTTTATTTTGAAACAAGGTTTCACTAAAGTGCCCAGACTGGCCTGGAACTTGAAATCTTCCTCTCTTGGCCTCCTGAGTTGGTGGGATTATAGGCATGTGCCACCATACCCAGCTCTTTTAAATTTTTTTTAAATAGATTATAGTTCAATCCCTAGTAGTAATAAATAAATAAAATAGATTATAATTTCCAAAGCAAATGTAGTATTGGGGCTATGCATTTACTCTTTTAGGTAACAGAATGATGTTTAAATGTATGGATGTTTCTGCTGAGAATACCTAATTCCTTTCCAATTGGTCATACCCAACATCTGTTGCACTGTTTATTTTCATGATGTATCTATATGATCTTCTCAAATATTTATAGGATTTGTTTGGACCAAAATTTTTTGGGGGGTTGTATTTGTTTGTGGTGCTAGGGATTGAACCCAGGGCCTTGTGCATGTGAGGCCAGTGCTCTACCAGCTGAGCTCTATCTCCAGCCCTGGACCAAAGTTCTGACTGATAAAAATAACTAGGAGGAGCCGGGGTTGTGGCTCAGTGGTAGAGTGCTTGCCTAGCATGTGTGAGGCACTGGGTTCAATTCTCAGCATGACATATAAGTAAATAAATTAAGGAGCTGGGGTTGTGGCTCAGTGGTAAAATTCTCACCTAGACGTGTAGGGCACTGGGTTCGATCCTCAGCACCACATAAAAATAAATTAATAAAGGCATTGGGCCCATCTCCAACTAAAAGATGCATTTAAAAATGAAAAAATAAGACAAAAAATAACTAGGAAATTCAGTACATTTCCATTTCCTTCTGTATTCCAGGAGCTAAAGCAATGTCTTTGCTTGGTGAAGCTTGAAGGCAGTTTCCCATCAGCTAAGTTTTTCTTGGTTTGAGAAGGCCTTCCTTATCTTTCTTCTTGAAGGAGTATCTGCAAGGAGAAGTGAATCAAGCCATGGCATCATTTTCACATTTTTCATCATAATTGCTGGAGATTAAGATATCACATAATTAGCCAAAGTCATAGAAGAGGATTCAGTGGAATGATGTAGGATTAAATGTAGGATTAGACCTTAGGAGCTCCGTGGGATTCCTGTGTGCTTTAGTGTTGCAGTGTGGGGATGCTCAGGGAGGCCTCCGCCTCATCCTGCTGTCACCCAGCACCAGGGCTTTGGGGATTAATTAGAAAAAGCACTGTGTTCTCAGAAAACCTCTAAAGCTGACTTGAGGACGAGGAAAGATTTTGCTGAGTAATGTGACTCAGTCCCCTTCCTTGTAAAGCCAGAAGTCCTGTGTTTTCCTAATTAGCCCCACCAGATTTTTGTAGGCATGACTGACTGTGCTTCATGAAGCCAACCATTTCGTCACAGGGGACTTGTTCTCGGTGAGATTTCTCTGCGTCATCTGATATGGAAGTCAGCCTGTGCAAGTTTCCTGTAGCCAGTTCTGGGTCACATTGAAATATTGTGTCACATGATCATGACCTACTTTCCCCCCTACTGCCTCAGTAAACAACAGGAGTGACACCCACAAAATGTGACCACCCTCAAAAGTAACACCAGTCTGTCTTGCATGTTGCATGGGTACTGCTTAATCTCAAGGATGGCAAATCCCTTTGCAAACATTAATTATACTTTATAAATGTCTCACTGATACTAGGCTACAAGCCCTATTATCCCCATTTTATGACTGAACATCCCAAAACTTAAGAAATTGAAACTCTTCAGTTTGCTCAGAACAAGGACAAAGGTGGGTCATAGCCCAGTTCTACTCACCTAGTTAAGGGTGTCCCCTGGGCTGTGTAAGAACTGACTTCCCTCCATTTCCCCGTCACTCAGAAAACACTGACATGTCTGTGTGGCTGCCCTGAAGAGCCTGCTTTGCTCCCCCCACTGACTGGCCTCTGTGCTCCAGTCTAAGTGCCTGCATTTTTTTGTACTTAAATTTACCTTTGGCAGTTGTTCCAAAAGAAATGAGGGGAAGTGGCTGGCTGTAGTAGCTCTGCGGCTTAGTGGCAGAGTGTCTGCCTGGCATGTGCACAGCCCTAGGTTCAGTCCCCAGCACTGGGGGGAGGATTCACCCTATCATGAATGCTTATGGCATCACCAAAAGCAGTTCAGGCTTTTTTGACCACATCATTTCCTTTTTTCCTTTAGGGCAGGACTGTGCATTGATTGTAGTTTGGATTGTCTATTTTTATATTTCTTATTTATTTTGCAGTACTAGGGATCAAACCCAAGGCCTCTCCCACTCCCACTGAGCTACACCCCTGCTATGCTATTTTGGGTGTGGATGAAGAGGTTGTACTTCTAGATTAGACAGGTATGAAACAGAGCAGAGATAATACATAGATAAGGGTCAAAAGTAGTCATTGTCATGAGAAAACAAGAAACCTGTGCTTATCTGCCTTTATATGGTAAAGGGAAAAGAGCTTTATCAGGGAACCTGAGTTCTCTTTTCTGCTATTGGTTCATTGTGATCTCAGCCAGTTGTTTTCTCTATCTCTGCATTAAGTTCTCCATCAATACAATGGGAGCTTCTGCTGTAGCCTCGATTCAGCAGAGTTTCTGTAAAGGGCCTTGTGGGCTGTATTATGTCCATGGTAATGACTCAGCTTTGCCAGTTTAGCTCAAAACAGCTAGACGTTATGTAAGCAGATGAGTATGGAAGTGTTCCAATAAAGCTTTATTTTTATGAACACTTAATTTTGAATTTTCTATAATTTTCACATGTCATGAAATATTACTCTTTGATTTTTCTTTTTTTCTGGTACTGGGGATTAAATCCAGGGGTACTTTACCACTGAATCACATCTCCAGCCCTTTTTTTGTATTTTATTTAGAGACAGGGTCTCACTGAGTTGCTTAGTGCCTCACTGTTGTTGAGGCTGGCTTTGAACTTTACATCCTTCTGCCTCAGCCTCCTGAGCTGCTGGGATTACAGGTGTGAGCCACCCTGCCTGGCTCCAGCCCTTTTAATTTTGAGACAGGATCTTGCTAAATTGGTGAGGCTCTCACTAATATGTTAAGGCTGGCCTTGAAATTGTGATCCTCCTGCCTCAGCTTCCCAAGAGTTGCTGAAAAACCAGCCTCTACCTCAGAGCAAAGCCTGTCCAAGGAAGGGGGCGTGACCCTTGTCCTTGGAAAGAACCACAGAGCACTCCTAGGCACATACCCACCCTGCTGAGTTGTTTATCTACAAATAACAGGAGAGATCTGCTACACCTGGTGCCCCTGACTCAGTCAGGCTAGGTGAGGACCCATAGCAACCCCCTAGCAACCACCAATCAGCATGAGACAGGGAAAATACCTGGGATGCCAGATGACCCCCAGTAGTTTATGGTGGTTGATAACATGTTGGGAAACCATGTAGTTCAGCATCCCCTCGTGGCCTAAACCAATCAGTTCAAACCCCCTCTTGTACTCACCAATCACCCCACTTGTGACCTTTCTAGAGGTCTGTCCCTAATGTGTCTGGGTTCACTTGACAGTCTTTTTTAGGGAGAGAGCACTTGATGGGGAATCAGGAAAAACTGGGTCTTTACTCAGTCAAGGACTTACCATGTAACATAAGTAAGTCATTTTGTTCCAGTTTCCTTATTTGCAATATGGGGATAAAAACTCCTGCAAGCCAGGCTAAGGCAGGAGGATCAAAATTTGGAAGTCAGTTGTCTCCAGGTACAATGGCACACACATGTGATCCCCGCAACTTGGAAGGCTGAGGCAGAATCTTTTAAATTTTAAAGACAGCCTCAGCAACTTAGTGAGGTCCTAAGCAACTCAGGTAGTCCCTGCCTCAAAAATAAAAAGGGCTGGGAAGGTGGCTCAGTGGTAGAGACCCCTGGGTTCAATCCCCAGGACTGCAAAAACAAAAAGCCCCCTGCACACTCTAGATAATGAGAACTTAATGAGACCACCATGAAGCTGGCCTCACAGGTGAGAAGCCTTTGCCTTGGACCAGCTGTCTCTGGGCTCCTGCTGACAAGCAAGGTATCCTTGGTCCTTTCTGCTGCAATGCTGCTGTCACTACTGCCCTAAAATATCTTTGATTGGCAGTTCCAGGCCAAGGACCCGCCCCGCCTTTAGTAACAGCTGGTCCAAGCCTTCCAACTTTAGTTGTCCCAGGTCACACAGGCTGGCGTACTAAGTCCTACCTTTCCTATGGTCAGTTCGGAGGCAGCGCCTAGTTGGGTCAGCCCTACACAGCTCATGGGGAAGTGCCACACTAGCTGGCAGGAGCTGTTCAGATGGGCAGTGCTAAAGCCCTCCTCAGGACACGGTGGCCATTTCCTCTGTGCCTTTGATGGCTAGTCTTGCTCAAGGTCCAGCTGGGGAAGGCTCTGTGACACCAGCTCTCACTTCCAACACACTTCATCCCCTGGCCTTCTCTGACCACCGCGTATCCTCCCTCCCAAACCTCCCTGTATCTTTCCCTTGCTTTATTTTCCTTCCTTGTACCTATTTCTACCTGAAATTTCTTGTTATCTGACCAATCCCAGCACACATCTCTATGTGGGTTTGGTTGTTTTGTTTGTTTGTTTGTGGGGAGGGGGTCCTGCGGATTGAACCCAGAGTTGCTGAGCCACATCCCCAGCCCTCTTTTTTTCTTTTTTTGAGACAACTTGCTAAGTTGCTTAGGGCCTCATTAGGTTGCTAAGGCTGGCATTGATCTTTCTGCCTCCACCTCCCAAATCCCTGGGATTACCAGCCTGCACCACCGCACCTGGACCTATGTGGTTTTGGGTTTTGTTTTTTAATATTATTTTTTTGGTACCAGGGATTGAACTCAAAATACTTGACCAAGCCACATCCCTAGCCCTATTTTATTTAGAGACAGGGTCTCACTGACTTACTTAGTACCTTGCTGTTGCTGAGGCTGGCTTTGAACTCGAGATCCTCCTGCCTCAGCATGCGCCATTGTGCGCAGCTGTTTTTGTCTTTTTTTTTTTTTAACTATAGTCCGACACAATACTTTTATTTATTTTTATGTGATGTGGAGGATTGAACCCAGGGCCTTACGCCTGCTAGAAGAACGCTCTACTGCCGAACCACTACCCTAGCCCTATTTTTGTCTTTTAAAAAAATTATTTTTATCCGTTTTTGATGGACCTTTGTTTAATTAATTAATTAACATGCAGTGCTGAGAATGGAAACCAGTGCCTCACACATGCTAGGTAAGTGCTCTACCACTGAGCCCCAGCCCCAGCGCGCCTACGTTTTTTTTTTTTTTTTTTTTTTAAAGAGAGAGTGAGAGAGGGGAGAGAGAGAGAGAGAATTTGAGAATTTTTAATATTTATTTTTTTAGTTCTCGGCAGACACAACATCTTTGTTGGTATGTGGTGCTGAGGATCGAACCCGGGCCGCACGCATGCCAGGCGAGCGCGCTACCGCTTGAGCCACATCCCCAGCCCCTACGTGTTGTTTTGAGATGGAGTCTTGCTCTGGTGCCCAGGCTGGCCCCCAAACTCCCAGGCTTGAGTGATTATCCTGCCTCAGCTTCCCAGATAGCCAGCTACACACCATGTTCAGTGCTTCTGTGTTTGTAAAAGTATTTGTTGGATCGTAAGTCAGAACAGTTAGGAAAAACAGAAAGTCTCAGCAGTTCAGGTAGAAGTGGATTTTTTCATAGGCAGAGGAACAAAGGAGGAGGGAATCCAGAAGCCCAGGCTTGTTTTGATGCTGATGGGCCTTGGCTGGGACCGATGCTGCCTTGCTCCAGCGGGTAGCTGAGACACTACTGCTTATCAGTGACCGGTTCTGCTCCCTCACATGTTGAAGTTTGAACATTAGAGAAGCACACTGAGGCGAGCATATAAAGCAAGGTTTATTTTTAAAAAGGGGGGCTGGGGACTGGGGTTGTGGCTCAGAGGTAGATCACTTGCCTGCCATGCATGAGGTCCTGGGTTCAATCCTCAGCACCACATAAAAATAAAATGAAGATATTGTGTCCACATATAACTAAAAGTAAATAAATAAATATTTTTTAAAAAAATAAATAAATAAAAAGGGGGGCTGGGGCTGTAGCTCAGTGGTAGAGCACTTGCCTCGCAGGTGTGAGACCCTGAGTTCGATCCTCAGCACCACACAAAAATAAATGAATAAAAATAAAAATGTTTTTTTTTTTTTTTTTAAAAAATAGGGGGCTGGGGATGTGGCTCAAGTGGTAGTGCGCTCGCCTGGCATGCGTGTGGCCCGGTTCGATCCTTAGCACCACATACCAACAAAGATATTGTGTCCACTGAGAACTAAAAAATAAATATTAAAAAAAATAAAATAAATTTAAAAAATTTTTAAAAGGGGTGGGGGGTAACAGACTTCTCCCAGGAGGGAGAAGGGGGCCATGGCTGGTATCCCAGGGAGCCAAGTGTTCTGCCCTTTTTATGCTTCCTTTATTCTCCTGCTCTCTTCCCCTAATCTTTTTTTTTTTTTTTTTTTGGTTTGTTTTCTTTTCCTTCCTGAGTAAGTGACTAGGCCCAGGAAATGCTTGGTGGTATGGCCAACAGGTGGGAAATAGGTGGGCTGAAGGGGGAAAGGCAGGATGGAGCCACCTAGGACACATTAATTAACAACCTTATAGCTCCCCTTAGGGAGGGACAATTCCTGCCACAGGTTTCCTTAGCTACAGGTTGGAGCGGAGGCAGGTCCTAATAAGGGTGGAGGAAGGGCTCTGAAGGAATCAACATTTCAATCCTTCAGGGGACAGTCTCCAACTTCTGGGACTCTCTCAAAATTGGCCTCCTTGATCTGAACTGACTCGATTTACCTATCTACACTGCCTGCCTGTCTAATCCTGGCTTCAGCTGCCCTGAAACCAAGAACAGCCTAGGCCCATTAAAGAAGTTACTTGACATACACGTCCAAGATGTGTCAGAACTATTATTACTACTAGTAGTGGTCCTGCTTTACTTCCTCCTCCTCTTCCCCCTGGAGATTGAGCCCAGGGTGCTCTACCACTGAACTACATCCCAGCCCTCTTTTTTTTTTTTTAATTTTGAGGCAGGGTCTCACTATATTGCCCAGGCTATATGCCCTCAGGCTCACAGTCCTCCCACCTCAGGCTCCTGAGTAGCTGGGAGGATAGGCCCTGACAACTTCTGATTTGGTCTCTTGAAAACCTCTCCAGTTCCGGGCTCTCCTTACCTCAAGAAGTCTGGCTCACAGACAGCCTGCTCTGCAGCTGGTACCTGGGTGCTCCAGCCTGCCACCAACTACCAACCCGTAGACATGCAAGGAGCCCGGGTGCTGCTGCTGCTGCTGAGCCTGAGGCTATAGCTGGCCCATGGTGTCATCCCAGTGGAGGAGGAGAATCCAGCCGTCTGGAACCAGAAAGCCACTGAGGCCCTGGACGCCGCCAAGAAGCTGAAGCCCATTCAGACCTCAGCCAAGAACCTCATTATCTTCCTGGGGGACAGGATGGGCGTGCCCACGGTGACAGCCACCCTCACCTGGATCCTAAAGGGACAGATGCAAGGCAAGCTGGGGCCCGAGACACCCCTGGCCATGGACCACTTCCCATATATGTCTTGGCTCTGTCCAAGACATACAACGTGGACAGACAGGTGCCAGACAGCGCTGGCACAGCCACAGCCTTCCTGTGTGGCGTCAAGGGCAACTTCTTGATCATTGGCTTGAGTGCAGCCGACCACTTTGACCAGTGTACAACAACACAAGGCAACGAGGTCATGTCTGTGATGTACCGGGCCAAGCAAGCAGGGAAATCCGTAGGAGTGGTGACCACCACCACAGTGCAGCATGCCTCCTCAGCTGGCACAAATGCACACTCGGTGAACCGCGACTGGAACTCAGATGCTGACATGCCAGCCTCGGTGCTGCAGGAGGGCTGCCAGGACATCTCCATGCAGCTCGTCTCCAATATGAACATTGACGTGATCCTCGGCGGGGGCAGAAAGTTCATGTTTCCCAAGGGCACCCCAGACCCTGAGTACCCAGGTGATACCACCCAGAATGGAATCAGGCTGGATGGACGCGACCTGGTGCAGGAATGGCTGGCAAAGCACCAGGGGGCTCGGTATGTGTGGAACCCCGAGCAGCTCATTCAGGCGTCCCAGCACCCAGCAGTGACCCACCTCATGGGCCTCTTCGAACCTGGACACCTAAAATATGAAATCAACCGGGAGCCAGCGCAAGAGCCTTCCCTGATGAAGATGACAGAGGTGGCCCTGGGTCTGCTGAGCAGGAACCCCCGCGGCTTCTACCTCTTCGTGGAAGGGGGCCGCTCACCTGGCTCTGACCGAGGCGATTATGTTCGACTCTGCCATCGACAAGGCCGGCCAGCTCACCAGCGACCAGGACACGCTGACCCTCGTCACCGCCGACCACTCCCACGTCTTCTCCTTTGGCGGCTACACGCTGCAGGGCAGCTCCATCTTCGGGCTGGCCCCGCACAAGGCCCAGGACGGCAAGTCTCACACGTCCATCCTGTATGCCAAGGGCCCCGGCTACGTGCTGAACTTTGGCTACCGACCCGACGTCCCGGAGGTTGAGAGCGGCGCCCCCACCTACAAGCAGCAGGCGGCTGTGCCCCTGTCAGGGGAGACGCACGCAGGGGAGGACGTGGCGGTGTTC
This sequence comes from Ictidomys tridecemlineatus, assembly GCF_052094955.1. Classification (NCBI taxonomy): domain Eukaryota; kingdom Metazoa; phylum Chordata; class Mammalia; order Rodentia; family Sciuridae; genus Ictidomys; species Ictidomys tridecemlineatus. The sequence goes on along the minus strand of NC_135487.1, from coordinate 10,371,444 downwards.
GCGCGCGGCCCGCAGGCGCACCTGGTGCACGGGGTGCAGGAGCAGAACTACATCGCGCACCTCATGGCCTTCCCCGCCTGCCTGGAGCCTCATGAGGCCAGAGCAGTGAGGCGGGTCCCCGCCCTGCTGCCACCATAGTGTTGCTGCCCTTTTGGTTGCTGCTGTTGCTGAGGACGGTTGTCGCACCCTGATACCCAGGCCCGCTGAGACCCAACCAGGAACCCTGCAGCTGGCATCTCCCACCAACCGCACCCCCACTACCAGTCCAAAACTGGGCTGCCTATCCTGATGCCCTCACCTTTGGCTCTTACCAAGAGATAGAGGGATACGGCAGACTCAGACCAGGTAGCACTGCCCATCCCAGCCCCAGACCCTCCATGGTCAGGACACTATGGTACCCCCAAGGCTGAGACAATGACATCCACTGCAAGCTCAGCCACCCAGTCCCTCCTGTGCCTATACTTTGAGAAGGACCAAGTTAGGCACCAGGCACCCTCCACCGGATCAGGACTCCACCAGACCCATGGGTGCCTTTGTTGGCCTCAGACGCCAGCACTGAGGTGCCAAAGACTCAGGCATGTCCTGGAACCAGGAGACCCTGCATCTCGCTGAGCCACCTGCACACCCAGGGAAACTGCAGATGAGGCCTGCCCTGTCACTGCATACAGGGGCAGTCCTCTGTAACCAGCAGCTACATGCTCACCCCTCCCCAGAGCCAACTCTGGGCTTGGAGGGGTGGGACAGGCCATCAGAGTGGCCCTTGGACCCTTTGCCTGGACATCTGGAAGCCGAGTATAGACCTCTGAACTAAGATTTTTCTGCCCTCCTGGGGCCTCCATTCCCCTGGGAGGGACAAAGCAATATACAACACACACACACACACACACACAAAGAAGTCTGGCTCACTCAGGCACAGTGGCACACACCTGTAATCCCAGTGGCTCAGGAGGCTGAAGCAGGAGGCCAGCCTCAGCAACTTAGTGAGACCCTGTCTCAAAATAAAAAAAATAAAAAGAGCTGGGATGTGGCTCAGTAGTTAAGCATGCCTGGGTTCAATCTCTGGGTCCCTCCCCCCAAAAAAAAAGGAACTCTGTCTCAGTGTAGGAATCTAAGAAAATGCTCAATAGCTTTCCTGTGGAATTCAAGCTATTTCCCCTTAACTCTGAGTCAGTCCTTGGCTGCTGGGTGGAGAGCAGAAGAGGGACGGCCCTGAGAAGGGAACAAAGCTTTGGCTAAAAATGTGGGGAATGTGTCCCAGGAGCTCTGGTCCAGGCTGTGATTCACACCATGATTCAGCTCTTACCCATTGTTATTTAAAGTAAGCAAACTACAAAACTTAAACATGCCTTTTCTTCTTCTTCTTCTTCCTTTTTCTTCCTTCTTCTTTTCTTTTCTGTTAGGAAAGGCTATAGAGAATGATCATTTGGGATAAAGTGCACCCAGGGCTGGACAGACTTCCAAGACTCACGTTTGGTGGGAGCTTTGCAGTTTACAAGTCATTTAGGATACTTCAGCTCATTAGGGCTTTTTGGTTTGTGCTGGGGATGGAACCAGGGACTCCTGTGCACTTGGCCAGCACTCTGCCACTGAGCTACACTCCCAGCTGAAAGAGAGCTTTTTGATGTAGGCAGCATTATCCCAACTTTTTTTTTTTTTTTTTTTTTTTTGTACTAGGGATTGAATCCACAGGTGCTTAACCACTGAGCAACATCCATAGCCCTTTTGTTACCGCTGTTGACAGGTGACGAGTCCTTACTTCCCCAATGTTGAAGAATAACACCAGAGAAGAGTCCTTGCTTCCCCAATGTTGAAGACTAACACCAGAGAAGCCCGCCCAGGCAAGGTCAGAGTGGAAATTAGAAGTTTATTAAAGGACAGCAGAAAAGACTTCTCCCAGAGGAAGAAGGGGACCCAGGAGATGGAATCCGTGGAAGTGGGGTTGTCTCCCCTTTTTATAGTTCTTTCAGTGATGGAATGTAGGTGGGAAGGCTGGAGGAGTGGGACACAGGTGGGCCAAAGAAGTAATCTGGGCTGGAAGGACTTCTGAGTCAGCATCTTCAAGTTTGCTGGGTGCTGTTCATTAACACTTCTTTGGGATGGGCTCTGGGCCTTGGGCTTTTCCCAGACTTTATTAACATTCATTTCCCAGAATTCATTCTCAACATGGCCTCCATTTTAGATCTTACTGGATATTAGACCCGATTTACCTAACTACACTGACTACCTAACTTTAAATCTGGCTTCACTTTTTTATCTTTTTATTTTGAGATAAGTTCTTGCTAAATTGCTTAGGGCCTCCCTAAATTGCTGAAGCTGGCTTTGAACTTGGTATCCTCCTGCCTCAGCCTCCTGAGCTATGGGTTATCCCAACTGCATTAAAGAGAAAACAATCAAGTGTGGTGGCAGACGCCTGTAATCCCAGCACTTTGGGAGACTGAATTCATAAGATCGTGAGTTCGAGCCCAGCCTGGGAAACTTCATGAAACCCTATCACACACACCCAAAAGAGGAAATTGAAGCTTAAATAAAGTCCTCAGGATGGCAAAGCAAGGCTCACACTTGGACCTTCTCGGCTCTAAAAAGTTTAGTATGGGGCTGGTGTGTTAGTCACGTTTTTGTCACTGTGATCAAAATACCTGACAAGAACAACTTAGAGGAAAAAAAGTTTTATTTGGGGGTCATGGTTTTATAGGTTTGGAAAACCAGCCTCTACCTCAGAGCAAAGCCTGTCCAAGGAAGGGACATGACCTTTGTCCTTGGAAAGACCCACAGAGCACTCCTAGGCACATTCCCACCCTGCTAAGTTGTTTATCTACAAATAACAGGAGAGATCTTCTGTGCCAGGTGTCCCTGACTCAGTCAGGCTAGGTGGGGATCCATAGCAACCCCCTAGCAGCCACCAATCAGCATGAGACAGGGAAATACCTGGGCTGCCAGATGACCCTCCCAGTAGTTTATGGTGGTTGATAATGTGTTGGGAAACCATGTAGTTCAGCACGTACTCCCCTCGTGGCCTAAACCAATCAGTTCAAATGGAAACCCCCTCTTGTACTAACCAATCACCTCTACCCAACTTGTTCCTGCCAGTTAATGTGCTAATCATGTTTTAGAGTTGTTATTTGATTTTCCCGTGGTGTGTGATGATTTGCTAAGAAGATGCTATGATGTATGTGGGGGTCCCTGCCTTCTCCAAGAATGTATAAAACTGCTGCAAACCCTGGGCTGGGGCCTCTCAGCATCACCAGTTGCTGTGTGTGCGCGAGGAGGACCGAGCTAGCTCGCAATAAACACCTCTTTGCTGTTTACATCGATCTTGGTCTCTGGTGGTCTTTTGGGGGTCCCGAATTCGAGCATAACAGGTTCAGTCCATGTTTGGCCAACTCCATGCTCCAGGCCTAGTGTAAGGATGTGATGGAGAAAAGCTGTTCAGCTCACGGCAGCCAGAAAGCAGAGAGAAAGTGCCAGAAATCAGGGGCAAGATATTGTATAAGGGCATATCCCACCTACCTAGAGTTTCCACCCAGTAGTGCATTCAAATTATTAGTCCACCAAATGGATTAATCCACTGAGGAGGTTACAGCTCTCATAATCATCTCACCTCTGAACATTCCTGGATTGCCTAACATTAAAGATCCAAACCATAACATTCCACCCCGGTCTCACAATGCAAAATGCATTTGGTCCATCTCCAAGAATCTCCATAGCCTTAACAGTTCCAGCCTTGAACAGTTCCAAAAGTTCAAGTCCATATTTGAAGCCAGATTTAAAGAAAGGTAGTTAGTGTAGTTAGGTAAATCCGGTCTAATATGGAGTCTAATAAAGAAAATGGAGACCATAAAGAAAATGGAGTCTGGTCTGAGCCCAGGAAACCAGAACAACACCTGGGAGATTGAAATGCTAATGTCCCCAAGGCCCAGCCCATCCAAAAGAACTGTGAATGAAGCAGCTCCCAGCAAAACAGGGAGATGCTAATCAAATCACCCTAGGCCCTTCCTGCCCCATCACTCTCCCCCAGCCCAGAGGCCCACCTGTCTCCCACCTTTGGCCTTCCCACTTTCATATGCATCCCCTTTCATATGCAGGATAAAGGAAAATAAAGGACAAGAATGTGGGAGGGAAAAAAAGAAGACCTTAGATATAAAAGGGAGAAGACCTCCGCTTCCCAGAGATTCCACCTTTCTGGTTCCCTTCTTCCTGTGAGGGAGGGGAGTCTTTTGTGCTATCCTGTAATAAAGCCTCCACTTTCCCCTCTACACTTGCCTCCGTGAGCTTCCCTGGTGTTATACTTCAGTATTCAGGGAAGCAAGGACCGTCATGGTGGTCGGCGGTATCAAAGTCTCCTCCAAAACTCGAGGCAAACTCTTTGACTGTAAGTCCTTGTAAAACTTGAAAGCAAGTTACCTACGTCCAATATACAATGACGCAGACTAAACATTACCTATCCAAGAGGGAGGAATAGGGTCATAGAAAGACATGGGACCAAAACCCAACCAGGTAGACATTAGGTCCTGAAGCTCCATGTCCAGCATCCAGGACACAGGGTGGCAAGACATGAGCTCCAAAGGGCTCTGGCGGCTCTGCCCCGTGGCCTTACCAGTTGCAGCCTGCATGGCCTCTCTTTTAGGTTGGCTCTTCTCACTTCCTGTAGCTTTCCTTGGCAATGTTCCATATTCCTGGCATCTATTAGTTCCTGGGGTCTCCCTTCTAGCTTTGGCTTCATTTTATAGTTTCACACATCACCCTCTCAGGAGCTTCCTACAGGGATTCTGACTCTGCTACACTTGGCCTAGTCTCTCAGGTCTTCCTTTGAAATCTCAGTGGAAGATCCCATGACCCCTAACTCCAGCATCCTGAATTCCTGCGGAACCAGCACCATACGGGGACCTTGAACCTGGGATGGGTAGGTCTTGCTGATTTCTGAGATGCTTGAAGCCATCTGCCTCTGAAAAGATACTTAGCTTATTTTTAGTGACAGTAATTTCTTTTCTTTTTTTAAAAAAAAAGAGAGAGAGAGAGAATTTTTAATATTTTTATTTATTTATTTTTTAATATTCGGCAGACACAACATCTTTGTTTGTATGTGGTGCTGAGGATCGAACAGCGAGTGTGCTGAGCCATATTCCCAGCCCGACAGTAATGTCTTCAATGGTCACACTTCATTGGCCCCAATATTATGTGTGCTGCTTGTCTGGTCAAACTGAAAATTTTTCAAATCTTTCCTCTCTGCTTTTTGCTCCCAATTTTCACAGTAAAGCTGGCCAAAAGTTGCCATCAAAAGTTGTCTGAATGCTATGCTGCCTTGAAATTTCCTCCATCAGATTAATTACTTCATCTATCTCCTTCCTTGCTTCATTCTTTTTCCATTGAACCTAGAGCTTCTTTACCACTGAGCTATATCCCCAGTCCTTTTTATTTTTTTTATTTTGAGACAGGGGATCACTAAGTTGCTCAGGACTCTTAAGTTGCTGAAGCTGGCTTTGAATTTGCAATCTTCCTGTCTCAGCTTCCAAAGTCTATGGAATTGCAGGTGTGTGCTGTTAGGTCAGTGGCAGAGACTCAGAACAAAGCAGCCCACTCAGGGAAAGAAACATCAATCAGGCGCTGACAGAAACGGCTGTCAATCAGTGAGACCCCCTGGCCAATCCTGGAGTTCAGCCAGCAGCCCTGACCAACTCCAGTGGGACAAGGGACCCTAAAAATGCCTTTTCCTGTCTCCAGTCCTTCCCTTCCTGCCGTGAGCCCCATAAAATCCCAGTCTGGTCAAACTCCCACACAGTGGTTTCTCCTCAAACCCTTCTCCCGTCCACTCTGTCAGTCTGATTGAGTTCCACCCAGGAGTGAGTCTTAAATATAGCCTCGTTTGGTGGCCTTTTTAAACTTGCCACCTTTGTTTGCTGCCCGCCTCGCCTGATCTTACATGTGCCACCATGCCTGGCTTATTATCACTTGTATATTTGTCTTCACATAAAATCTCAGGACATGGATAAAATGTTAACAAGCCCTTTTCCAAAAATGTAACCTGAATGGCTTCTAGTCCAATTCTCAGCGGAGTCCTCATTCCTATCTGAAGCTGCATGAGCACAGTCTTTACTGTCCACATTCCTCCTGTCATTCTGATCTTCTGAGCTCCTGTCCGAACTGCCCTTTAAGCTCTCCTTACAACATTCTGAGGTATCCACAGCCTGTATCCCCAAACCATTAAAAAGTCTTGGGCTGGGGATGTGGCTCAAGTGGTAGCGCGCTCGCCTGGCATGCGTGTGGCCCGGGTTCGATCCTCAGCACCACATACCAACAAAGATGTTGTGTCTGCCGAGAACTAAAAAATAAATATTAAAAATTCTCTCTCACTCTCCTTAAAAAAAAAAAAAAAAAAGTCTTCTGAACCATATGGTCAGGTTAGTCACAGCCATTACCTCACCCTGGTACCAATGTCTATGTTAGCTTTTCTTTGCTATGACCAAAATACCCCACCAAGAACAACTTAGAGGAGGAAAAGCTTATTTGGAGCTCAAGGTTGCAGAGGTCTCAGTCCATGGAAGGCTGATTTCTTTGCTTTGGGCCTGAGGTGAGGCAAAACATCTTGGTGGTGAGACAAAACATCTTGGTAGAAAAAAACCTGCTCTGCTCATGGTAGGCAGGAAACAGAGAGAGCACAAGGAGTCAGGAACAAGATATAGTTCAAGGGCATGTCCCCAGTGACCTACTTCATTCATCCATGTCTCACCTGCCTACAGTTACCACCCAGTAGTTTTTCTTAATTATTAATCCATCACATGAATTAATGAGGTTACGGCTGTTATACTCTCATCACATCATTTCTCTAAACCCTCCTGGGTTGCCTAACACTGGAGCTTTTCAGGGGATATTAAAGATCCAAACCATAACAGCCGGAGGTGTAGCTTAGTGGTAGGGTGCTTGCCTAGCTTGCATAGGCACTGGGCTCTACCTTCACACACAGTGGAATATTATCCAATCATAAAGAGAATGTAATTCTGTCATGTGCAGCAACATGAATGAAACTGTAGGACATTAAGTGAAATAAAAAATGGACAAATAGTACACGTTCTTTCTCATACGTGGAAGTTAAAAAAGTTGATGTCAAAGTAGAAGAGATCAGAACTGTCCCGTCCAGCAGGACACATCAACGTGGGCAGCGAACCTAGATGGGGAGGAATGAAGGGACAAGAGACACGAAGGGTGACAGCAAGATAAAAGTTCTGATCAAGCTGCAAAGTTTTATTGTTCACACAGGGGTATTTATATGCTGGGGATGGGGAAGCTCTCTAATCAGCAATTGCTGGGTGGGTATTCATATGCTGGGGATGGGGAAGGTCTCCGAAATTGCTGGATGTGGGTGGTAAAACTGCCAGCTGCAAAATGTCCGATGATCCTGATAACCGCAGGATGTTCCAGGGAGATAGGTAGCTGCAGGATGCCTTCCGGGCAGGATGTCTCCCAGGGGGCTGTCAGGCTAATCTTGGAAGGAGAATTTCCTTCTAGTCCCCCACATTAGAAGAGCTTAGGAAGGTAGGGGAGGGGTAGGTTGGGTAATGGTAACAAAACAGTCAGGAGGATTGAGTACTAGGTTGCACAGCAGGGCAACCATAGTTCACAGCAACGTATTGTCTAGTTTATGAACTGGATGAGAGACCCTCAAGGGTCCCAACCATGAGAGCTGATTCGGATGTTTAAATGTTCATTACCCTGATCATTCCACGCTGTGTACATGTACTGAACTACCATATATAAGTATGTATGATTATTACCTGTTAATCAAAATGAAAAAATTCTAAAAGTCAGTCCAGGGACCCAGAGCCTTAGCTTAGCAGTTGAGTGCTCGCCTAGCACGCGTGAGGCCCTAAGTTCATTCCCCCAGCATCGCAAAAATAAATATAAAATAAAATCAGGCCAGGTTCAGTGGTGCATGCCTGTAATCCCAGCAGCTCAGGAGGCTGAGACAGGAGGATCTCTGGTTCAAAGCTAGCCTCAGCAACTTAGCAAGACCCTAAGCAACTCAGTGAGACCTTGTCTCTAAATAAACCCTGTCTCTAAATAAAATGCAAAATAGGACTGGGGATGTGGCTCAGTGGTTGAGTGCCCTTGAGTTCAATTCCCAGTCCTTCCCAAATAAATTTAAAAAATAAAATAAAATCAGTCCAAATTTCCCCATGAAATCAAAAGATGCTAGGGAGAGGGGGACCCTGGAGATCTGCTAGTCTGGCCCTCATCCATGTTACTCATGGGGAAATGAATAAGAAGAGAAGCAGCTGGCCCACATTTACCTGGCAGAGAAAGGATGGTGATCTGGGCTGGAGGCCTGCTGCAGGATTTTTCTTTTCTGTCATTCATTCTCTTCCCTGGGAGCCACCATACCCTTGGGAATTTAGTGTATCACATCATTAAGTCCCATTGCCTCTGCCTGTTTGACACTTGATCTCATATAAATGAGGATATTACATAGACATTCTCTCAACCAAAGCTCATAGAGTGCCTACCACGTGCCAGACTGTGGTGAAGAAAGAGAAGAGTCCTGCTCTTGCAGAGCTTATATTTTAGAGGGGGCGTATGGCAAATAAAGAAATATATGAGACAATTTTTTTATTACTTTTAAAATTTTTTTTTAGCTGTAGTTGGACATAATACCTTTATTTCACTTATTAATTTTTATGTGATGCTGAGGGTCGAACCCAGGGTCTTGAGCGTGCGAGGTGAGCGCTCTACCGCTGAGCCACAACCCCAGCCTGAGACGATTTTATTTTTTCAGTATAGGAGATCAAACCTGGGACCTATGCATGTGCAGCAAGCACTCTATGCTTAGCTACACCTTCAGCCCTAAATAAGATGGTTTCTAACAGAGATAACAGCATGTGCTTAGCATGCACAGGGCCCTGGGTTCAATCCCGTTCACAAAAACTAAAAAGTAAAATTACATCTGTGCTGAACCTATGCAGATTCTTTCTTTGTTATTTTCTAAGTAGTTTATCTACTACTTATGTAGCTTTACATTGTGGTAGGTGTTGCAAGTGATCTGGAGATGAATTAAAGGGCACAAGAGGATGTGCCTAGGCTTCATGCAAACACTATGGCATTTTATATAAGAGACTAGAGCCCCTTGGCATCTGCAGGGTCCAATCCCCCATTGAATGTACATATTTCCTTCATGAGTAAAGAACTGTCAAGGACCCTTTCACTCCTTTGGATGAGAAAGGAAGAACCTTGCTGTTTAAATTGTGGCCAGGTGCGGTGGCACACACCTGCAGTCCCAGTGGCTTGGGAGGCTGAGGCAGGAGGATCACAAGTTGAAAGCCAGCCTCAGTAACTTAGCAGGGCCCTAAGCAATTCAGTGAGACCCTGTCTCTAGATATAAATAAATAAATAAATAAATAAATAAAATGGGCTTGGGATATGGCTCAATGGTTGAGTGCCCTGAGTTCAATCCCTGATCAAAAAAAAAAAAAAAAAAAGAAAAGAAAAGAAAAAAAAAGATTGTTTTTAATTAAAAAAAAAAAAAATGGTGGCATGGGGACCAGTGCCACTGACATCTCCTGGGAGCTTGTTAGAATAAGTTCAGGTTCCGCCTCAGACCTGGTGACTCAGCATTTGTGCATTAACAAGATCCCAGGTGATCTGTGTGTGCATTTTAGTTTGAGCCCATGGTTTAGAATGGAAGATAAAAATACAGCTGTGTGCAGCAGCACAGGCCTATAATCCCAGCAGCTCAGGAGGCTGAGGCAGGAGGATCATGAGTTCAAGCCAGCCTCAGCAATTTAGCAAGGCCCTAAGCAACTCAGTGAGATCCTGTCTCTAAATAAAATATGAAAAAGGGCTGGAGATGTGGCTTACCAGCCCTGGGTTCAATCCCTGGTACAAAAAAAAAAAAGAGGGGGGAATATATATGTATTTATTTATTATAAAAGGTTTATGTACTTATTGTAAATAATTTAGGCAATACAAAAATGGTGGGAGTTATCATATGACCTTGTGATTCCACTTTCTTTTTTTTTTCTGGTACTGTGGATTGAACCCAGTGGCACTCTACCCAAGCTACATCCCGAGCCCTTTTTACTTTTTGAGACAGGGTCTCCCTAAATTGCTGAGGATGGCCTCTAATTTATGATCCTCCTGCCTCAGCCTTCCCAGTAGCTGGGATTACATGCTGGGCCATGGCACTCCACTCCACATTTTTTTTTTTCCATACCGGGAAGGGAATTGAACCCCTGGCCTTGAGCATACTAGGCAAGTTCTGTATCACTGGGCTAACATCCCCAGTCATTCCACTTTGAGCTGTGTACTCAAGAGAAATGAAAATGTATGTCCACAGAAAAACTTGGACTTCAGTGTGTATAGCAACATTATTTATAGTAACTAAAATAGGGAAACAACCTGGGCTGGGGATATAGCTCCGTTGGTATAGAGTGCTTGCCTCCCATGCACAAGGCCCTGGGTTCAATCCCCAGCACCTCGCTAAAAAAAAAAAAGAGACAACAACCTGTGGCCATCATAGGATATATAATGGAGTGTTATTTCATAATACAAGAAATGAAGTTCTAATGTGTGGTGCAACGCAGAGGAACCTTGCAAATATCATGCTCACTGAAAGAAGCTAGTCACAAAAGACCATGTATTGCAAAAGCCCATGTGTATGAAATATTAAGAAAAAACAAATCCAGAGAAACAAAGTAGACTAGTGGTGGCTGGGGACTTGGAGAGGGATGAGGAGTGGGGCGTGAGTGCTGTCAGTGTGGGACTTCTTTTTGGAGTGAATAAAATGTTCTGAAATTATATGTAGAGAGTGATGGTTGCCCAAATTTGTGCATATACTGAAAACTACTGGTAAAAAAATCCTTCTAGGCTGGGGTGGTGGTGCAGTGGTGAGCCCTTGCCTAGCATACGAGAAGCACTGGGTTTGATTCTCAGCACTGCACACGAATAAATAAAATAAAGGTCCATCAAAAAAAAAATCCTTCTAAAGGATTTTATGGTATGTGAATTATATCTCAACAGAGCTACTGTTGGGATAAAAAATAAGGGGGGGGTAGAAAGAAAAAAGTAAAAATACCTTTACAACTTTTTTTCTCCAGGCCGTTTTACTTTTTACAGCAGAATGCCCAGCACTAAGCCCCTGCCAATCTTAGACTGTGCAAAAGAGAAGCTGCCTTATAAGTGCAAACAGGAGACACTGTGTGTGTGTGTGTGTGTGTGTGTGTGTGTGTGTGTGTGTGTGTGTTGCTGGGGATTGAGCCCAGGGCTGTGCATGCAAGGAAAGCAGTCTACCAACTGGGCTACATTCCCAGCCCGAGACATGATTCTTTAAAAAAAAAAAAAGTTTTTAGTTGTAGATGAACACAATACCTTTATTTTATTTATTATGATGATTATTTTTTATTGTGGTGCCGAGGATGGAACCCAGTGCTCCTCATGTGCTGGGCAGCGCTCTATCACTGAGCCACAATCCCACCCTCCCCCCTTTAATTTTTTTTTTTTTTTTTTGTAGTCGTAGATGGACAGAACGCATTTATTTTATTTATTTTTATGTGGTGCTAAGCGTGGAACCCAGTGCCTCCCACAGGCCAGGCAGGGGATCGCCCACGGAGCTACACCCCAGCACCCAGCCTCTCTCCTGGAGCTGTCCTCGGCAGAGATGACCTGGCCAGGAAAAGGACGACTGCAGTTTCTTTCTTTTTTTTTTTTTTAATTTTTAAGTTGTTAATAGACCTTTATTTATTTATACCTGGTGCTGAGAATCGAACCCAGCGTCACGCAAGCGCGCTACCGCTGACCGCAGCCCCAGCCCCAGGACTGGAATGTCTTAAAGGTCAACCAGTGGTCCTTGGTAGTTAAGTATTCTACTTGGTCTCTTGGCTAAAATACTTCTTAAGTCACTCCATTCCAAACTCCCCCCAGGAAGCCACTCATTCATTCTGTAAACATCTACTGGCCCCGTGCGCGCTGCGGTGGCACGACCTGGTGGCCAGGGGACCTCTCACCCTGGGAGCGGAACCAGCTCAGCACCCACGCCCACTCCTCCCGGCTCCTGGCAGGTGTCACCCGCTCACCCCCGGCCCCTCCTCCCTCCTCTCCCTCTGACACCCGACGCCAGCCACCCACGGACTGTGCCCGTTCCCCCCAGCTGTGGTGCGCTCTCCCCACGGTCCTCCTGGCCCGGCCCAGGTCCCACGTCGGTCCCACCTCCACTCCCTTCCGCGTTCCTCGCACGGTTGTCAGTCTGACCCCAACTAGCCCAGCTCTCCACCTGCTCTGCACCTGCGCCTGCGCCCGGCAGCTGGATGCAGCTGGAGAGCAGCCTGCCTTGGTCCAGCCAGCCACCCCTCCCTGCTGCAGGCCCTTCATGGGGGTCAGTGGTCATCCACCATGAAGGCGGCCCTCGCGTCTTCTCCTCTCTAACAGAAGAATTCCTTCTCCCGGGGCGTTAGTACCTGGTGAGGTTAGAACAAAGGACAGGCAGTTAGGGTGGACAGACCATTGTGTGGTCCGGAAGGTGGAAGCCAATTCAAAGGACCTTGAGGACACTTCCCCCTCCTCCTCACCGGTGGGGAGCACCTGCCTCCAGGGAATTGTTCCTCCCAGCAAGGAGTTGTTAATGAGCACCCCAGGGTGGCTCCCCAGGGCCTTCCGGGGCAGATATGGAAAATAGGGAGAGGCACCCCCTGCAAGGCTCCTTTCCCGCCTTTTGGCCACAAGGGTGGGATGAGAGGAGGGGACAGGAGAAGAAAGAAACCTGGAAACTAAAAGAGGAGGTGACACACCCCCCTTCCATGGATACCAGCTCTGGATCCCCTTCCAAAGCCACCCCCACCCTGCCCAGCAGTCTGTCTCTTCTATCCTTTACATAAAACTTCTTTTCGGCACCTGCCTCAGCATTTCTCAGGTGTTCTACCATCCACACAGGGGTAGATGGTAGAGGGCAAACGGGACCCACCCTGATCTTCAAGACCCGCATCACTGGCACGTAGTAATGTAATGCCAGATTCGTGGGACCCCTGATAGCCCTCCAGGAGCCAGATCGGATGCAAGCGCACAAGAGTCTTTATTGCAAGCTCCAGCCTGGACTCAGCTGGTTTCTCAAAAATGGAGTCACGTCAGTTTCTCATTAGGTGCTCCATTGGTGGGTTGCTTTCTCTGGGCCTCTCCTGGAGTTCCCTGGTGACTTGGTCTCTGTGGAGCCCCACCCTCCAGCCATTTGTTTTGTCCCAGTGGTTGGGCAGCCTTGGGCTCCCTGGCATGTCTGATCATCCCCCAGACAGAAGGAGTGGAATGTGCCAGAGGCCAGGGAATGGCATGGCTGAGCTCAGCCCTGGGAGAGGGCAGCTCAGCACTTCCTGCAGCCAGTGTCCTGGGAGAGGGGTCAAGCCTGACTCAGACAGTGAGGTCAGAAAGGAAAGTTACCGGGGCTCAGAAACGGTACCATGGGGGAGATCAGAGAGCCTGCAGATGGCGGCCACCCCCTCTGGGACTAAGAGCAGAGAGAGAGCAGCTGCTGCCCTCAGGAATCCAGGTTCACCTCCCTCCAGGGAGCTGGGATCAAAGCCCAAAGGACAGGGACGTGAGCCCAGCGACACCTGGCATCCACCCAGGGCAAGTCACCCACGGGGCCCACTACCGCCCATCCCCCCCCCTCAGCCAATGCACCTGCGCAGTCTGTTTCTCCACTCCTGCCCTCCTCCACAGCGGAGGTGTCTGCTGTGTCTACCAGGGGAGGGGTGCTAAGAGTCAGGACACCTGGGACTTGGCCACTAGCCAGTGTGAGGCTCCCACGCCCTCTCTGGGTTCCACATTCCACACCTCTGCAATCCCAGCAGCCAGACTCTGCGGAGAATTCTTTGGGGCTGCACCGCCCCCCCCCTTGCCCTCTGGGAAAAAAAATCCCAACCTTGTCATGCAGCCTAGGGGGCCTTGCTGATTTGGCTCCTGCCCCAGGCTGGATCTCATCCCTGACCGTGTTAAGCTGTGTCCTGGAACACCCTCCAGATGCCACCTCACCAGCCGACCCCGGGACCATCACTTTCTCCATGGCCTCCTTCTTCTGGCCCACCAGTGGGACATGTGCCTAAGTAACTGTTCCCTTTCCACTCTGCCCCATTAGACTGTGCTCTGTCCTCCAGGGCGGTGACAGGCATATAGAAAAGGTCAGTGAGCGAGGCAGAGCGGCACCACTTCTATACCCCCAGCTACTGGGGAGGCTGAATCAGGAGGGTTGCTAGTTGGAGGCCAGCCTCAACAACTTAGTGAGACAGACCCTGTCTCAAAATAAAAGCTAAAAAGAGCTGAGGATGTGGCTTAGTGGTAAAGCACCCCTGGGCTCAGTCCCTGGTACCTCAAAAGGCGGGGGGACTGTCAATGAATGAATGAAAGAATGAACAAAATGGAAACTCCAAGCACAAAGGCCTGGAACCACTGTTTGTCTCCTGCTCAATGGATGTGAAGCCATCAGGAAAGGGGAACAGGGAGCTCTGCCCCGGCTAGGAGCAGGTGCAAGAGGGAGGGTATCTGGCAAGGGAGGGGGAGGTCTGCTGGGCTCTCTGCAGTACCACAGTCTGACTCACTGGCTCTGGGAGGGTTCTTTCACCTGTCCCTACCCCTCCTCTCTCTTCCTAGGCCCTCAGGGTAGCCCCTTAGGTTTCTCTCCCGGTGGAGCCTGTCCCTCCTATGGGCTCCAAGTTTCAAGGTCACAGGGGCTTTAAAAAGACCAGGTCAAGGGCTGGGGATGTGGCTCAAGCGGTAGCGTGCTCGCCTGGCGTGCATGCGGCCCAGGTTCGATCCTCAGCACCACATAGAAACAAAGATGTTGTGTCGGGCTGGGGATGTGGCTCAAGCGGTAGCGCGCTCGCCTGGCATGCGTGCGGCCCGGGTTCGATCCTCAGCACCACATACAAAGATGTTGTGTCCGCCGCCGAGAACTGGAAAATAAATATTAAAAATTCTCTCTCTCTCTCTCTCTCTCTCTCCTCTCTCACTCTCTCTTTTTTTTTTTTTTTAATTTTTAATATTTTATTTTTTAGTTCTCGGCGGACACAACATCTTTGTTGGTATGTGGTGCTAAGGATCGAACCCGGGCCGCACGCATGCCAGGCAAGCGCGCTACCGCTTGAGCTAAATCCCCAGCCCTCTCACTCTCTCTTTAAAAAAAAAAAAAAAACAAAGATGTTGTGTCCGCCAAAAACTAAAAAAAAAATCAACATTAAATTTCTCTCTCTCTTTAAAAAAAAAAAAAAAAAAAAACTAGGTCAAGATTCCTCGGCTGTGTTGCATATTTCAGAGGAATCCTCGCTCTGTTTATGGAGGAAAAAAAAAAAATCATCTCCCAGGCTAGAGAAAGGGCCTCCTCCTCATCCCTCCGCTCACCTCCCAGAATCCCAAGGCATTTCGGGTGGGTGGAGGGAAGCCACAGCAGACCAGGCTCCCAGAGGCCTCCCGGTTAGAGAAGGGCAGCCCCAAATCCCTTGTCTCCTGGGATTGCCTGGTCTCCACTCCTTGGTCAGGGGCCAGGCTCCTTCCCAGACATCAGATCTGATGGCCCCTTCTTGTCCTCACATCTGGCGGTGCATCCCAGAGCTCGGGAACTGGGGTTCTTGGCTTTCGCCTGGATCCTGTGGCTTTGTTAAACAGTGAACTTTTATTGTGGACTTTGTATTCATAGAGACCTGGCAAAGGTCATTCAGAGTTCCTTAGGGTTTCCTTTTCTTCCTTTGTTTTGACCCTGGACATCAGCACAGCAGGCTGGGACATCGCACATACCACTCGCCAACCCCAGGCTCTTTGGGACTTCAACAGCTTTTCCTGTCCAGGATCCGACAAGGAAGCCACATGGCGGGCGCAGGCCTCATCTGCCGTGTCCCTCGAAGTGCAATGAGGACCCTCATGATTCTTTCCTCTCAGGGAGGAAGAAGGCATTTGGAGGGAAGGGGACAGGGGCCACCCGGTCACATCCAGAGGCAGTGGGTATGGGCTTAGAACATGACCAGATTTGGAGCCAGTGTCCACTAGATCTATCCCCTTGAGCCTTTGCCTGTGTGCGTGAGAGGATCCCAGGACTAAAGGACACACAGGTGCGGGCACATGTAGCCCCTGAAACGGTAGCTGCCGCCATTGGGACTGTGGGTGTCATCTCCTAAGGGTTCCGGGCAGGCTGCCATCCCACCAGAACCCAGCTTCCTGCCAGGCACAGCCATCACCTCAGTCACCTCACTTTTGCAGCCACGCCCAAACAAGAATGCAAGAAATGTCCTTCCTCCCCTCAAAGAGGTTGTCTTAAGGTCAAGTGGCCACTTAGGAGCTGAACCAGGGGAAGAACCTAGCTCTTTTTTTTTTTTTTTTAAGAGAGAGAGAGAGAATTTTTTAATATTTATTTTTTAGTCTTCGGCAGACACAACATCTTTGTTTGTATTGTAAGGGTCCGGCAAAACATCGGAGGAAGAGACCACAAGAGACCAGCTTCATGCAATGAACAGGAGGGAGTTTATTGAAGAGGATCCTAATTCAGCCCGCTGAGGCCCAAGGCTCACTCAGGAAGGGAGAGCAGCCCAGAGCCCAGAGCAGAGGTCAAGCAGAGCTTAAGTACACTTTTTGGGGAGGGCTGGGGGGGCTTTGCATACATCAGAACAAATCATCATGAGGCGCGGGAAAATTGAACAACAACTCTGAGACATGATTAGCACATTCATTGGCGGGAACAGGTCGGTCGGGGGTGATTGGTCACTCCCATTCAAACTGACAAACTGCACAGGGCCCTAGGCTAATGGCCAGTAGGGCGTTGTCTTAACTATCTCAGGAATTTCAGGTTCTGGGTGTAGCAGAGGAACTTAACAATACCTGGTCTTTTACATTTTAATTCAGGCTTTGCAGCTTAGAAACTTTACCCTTTCAGTATGTGGTGCTGAGGATCAAACCGGGCCGCACGCATGCCAGGCGAGCTCGAGCGAGCGCACTACCGCTTGAGCCACATCCCCAGCCCAAGAACCTAGCTCTTGACCTTGTTCTGGCCACCTGAGCAGGCCCTCCCACTTTCCTTTCTCAGAGGCCCTGGGAGGCCACTGCCTCCTGCCTGATGCCCTCAACTCTTCTGAGCAGAGATGCTCTGGTGCACCTCAGCGGTAGGATGCTTGCCAGCATGTTCAAGGCCCTGGTTCCAGGCCTAGCTCTGCAAAAACAAAACAAAACAAAACAAAAGATTGTTGTTGTTGTTTAATGAAAACCACTGGACATGGTGGTGCAGGCCTGTAATCCCAGCAGCTCAGGAGGCTGAGGCAGGAGGATGGCAAGTTCAAAGCCAGCCTCAGCAGTTTAGCAAGGCCCTAAGCAATTTAATGAGATCCTATCTAAAAGGGCTGGGGATGTGGCTCAGTGGTAGAATGTCCCTAGGTTCACTCCCTGGTAAAAAAGAAAAGAAAAAAGAAAGAAAGAAAAGAAAAGAAACCCATGACTCCTACACACCCATAAAAAGAATAAGTAAAGTATTAAGAATTTTCCTAGCCAGCCTCAGCAATGGCAAGGAGCTAAGTAACGCAGTGAGACCCTGTCTCTAAATAAAATACAAAATAGGTAGGGCTGAGGATGTCGCTCAATGGCCAAGTGCCCCTGAGCTCAATTCCTGTTACAAAAAAAAAAAAGAAAGAAAAAAAAGAAAGAAAGATAGAAAGAAAAGAATTTTCCTAGTTGGGCGCACACCTGTAATCCCAGCAGCTGGGGAGGCTGAGAAAGGAGGATCATGATTTCCAAGCCAGATTCAGCACTTAGTGAGGCCCTAAGCAATTTAGAGAGACCCTGTCTCTAAACAAAGAATAAAAAGGGCTGGGATGTGGCTCAGTGGTTAAACGCCTCTGAGATCAATTCCTGGTGCAAAAAAAAAAAAAAAAGAATTTTCCTTAACTGAACTCATAACTCATAAGGGAGTCAGTGGATGTTATTAGCAGCTCCAAAGGGTAGCCCAGAAAACCCACGTTTATAGGTCAGGAATACTGAAATCAAAGTGCAAATGGAGGCGAAACAGGTCTGCAAGTGGGGGATAAATAGGACAGAGTTTTCATCCACACGCAAGTGACAGAGCTGAGAAACAAGGAAAGAGAAGGAAGGTCCGGAATCCATGGCCTGGGCAGCTGTGGTGTAAGCAGCGAAGAGCTGCCCGCAGAGGCCCAGCAGCGGTTTCTGCAGAAGCGTTGTCACCTGACCCTGGTCCTCTGAGAATTGGCGTGATTCACGCACAGGATGCCAGGCTCTTTCTGGGTAAACTGGGAAAATTACAACTCTCTTGCAAGCAAGAGGCCCGAGGTCTAAACTCGGTGTTTTTAACAGGAAGGGTTCAACACATCAAAGATTTTTTTTTTTCTTCAGTCAGATTTGGGCCTCTGTTACATGACGGGCTTCTGGAACATTCTAGAACATGAATGTTTCTGAAGTGAGTCTGTAAAAGAGAGCCAGTTTCACTGGACAGCCTTGGGCAGTTATACCATCTCTCTGGTGTGCAACTTTCTTGTCCTGAATTGGGGATGCAGGGTGTGTGTGTGGGGGGTCACATATCTAAGCACCTGGGTGGGGCTCTGTTAAGAGGAGCCCTGGGACACAGTGACCAAAGGGAAGGCTCAGGGCTCCCCAGCCACCCCATGCTGTCCTTTGCTCTTGCACTGGTTCTGGCTTTGCCCTTGCTGAGCCAGGTTCCCAGGTGTCAGCACGGGGACTTTGCGGCCAGCCCCTCCTAGCAGGTGGCCGTCTGGGCCAGTGAGGAATCCAGTCTCCTGACGTGTGTGGGGCTCCTTAGAGGGCATTCCCAGGACAGTGGCAGCGATTCCGTGGCCACCTCACTCGCTCTCTGGTTTTGCAATTTGCTTTGTTCTCTCAGCCGCACTGCAACCAGGTGCGGGGGCAACCAGGGGCGGGGGCGGGGGCCAGCCACAACACGGTGCCCCTCCTGCGTTTGGAGAAGCTGGTGAGAGGCGTGAGAACCAGCCGTGACGCAGGGGCCACCCCAGTTCTCTAGCCCATGCTGCCCTCTAGTGGCTGTGCCCCACTCCTGCCTGCGGCAGTCCAGGGCCACATCCTCGCAGCTGGATTTGCAGAGAAGCCTCAGGACCCCACATAGCGGGTCATGACCCCTGGTCAGGACTCCTGCAGCGAAGTGGTGCTTTATCAGCTCCTCTCCCAGTCTCTGAGTATCCATTTTTAGGTACACATATACATATATGGGTATTTTCCTTGTTGTTTTGTGGCTAATGGTGGAAGGATGGAATCCAGGGTCTGGCCCATGCTAAATTTGGCTCCACAATTGAGCGGCACTCTCAGGCGCAGCGCGTGCGCACGCATATATGTATTTTATTTATTATCATCACATATTAATTATCATCACATTTTAATTTACAAATGAACAGCATTCGCTGTGTTATTTCCACACATGCACACATCACGCGATCCTGCATTGATCACATCTACTCACCTTCTCCGCCCTCTCTCCACTCCCCCAGACCCCTTCCCAGTCCCTTATGATCCTTCTTCTACTTTCCATCTTTTTTTTTAGAGAGAAAGAGAGAGAGAGAGAGAGAGAGAGAGAGAGAGAGAGAGAGAATTTTTAAAAATATTTATTTTCCAGTTTTGGGTGGACACAACATCTTTATTTTATGTGGTGCTGAGGATGGAACCCAGCGCCCTGCGCATGCCAGGCGAGCGGGTTACCTCTTGAGCCACATCCCCAGCCCCTTTCCATCTTTTTTTTTTTTTTTTTTTTACCTGACATGACATCCTCTAATTCCATACATTTTCCTGCAGATGACAAGATTTTGTTCTTCTTCATGGCTGAGTAATACTCTGTTGTGTCTATATACTGTATTTTCTTTATCCATTCATCTGTGGATGGGCATCTAGGCTGAAGCCATATCTTGGCTATTGTGAATAGCACCACAATAAACACTGGGATGGTAACATTGCCTACTTCATAGATTGTTATTTTGCTGGAACTCTCGCCTGCCAGCACAGCCTCTCCCCTCCCCCATAACAAAATTTGCTATCACTTTTTTTTCTGGGGTACTAGGAAGTGAACCCAGGTCACTTTACCACTTTGCCCCCTCCCCATTCCTTTTCATTTTGAGAAAGGGTCTCACTAGTTTGTTGAGGCTGGCCTTGAACTTGCCATCTTCCTCTCCCTCAGCCTCCTAAGTAGCTGGGATTACAGGCATGCTCCACTGAGCTGGCTTGTTCACACGAACATGGGTATAGAAATGTCCCCTTGACACTAGATGATATTTTATCATTTTATTTTTACAGTGGGAATTGAACCCAGGGGCATTTTACCACTGAGCTTTGTTCCCAGCCCTGTTATTATTTATTTTGAGTCAGGGCCTGGCTAAGTTGCTGAGGCTGGCCTCGAACTTGTGATCCTGCTGAGTCTGGGATTACAAGGACATATTGTCACACTCAGGCATACAGTGGATTTCCTCTGTGCCCATGAACTGCATTCTAAGGGAAGGCAAATTATTTTTGCCCAAGTGCTCTGTCTGTGCTTGGGACATGGCACAAGCCCTCCTAGGGACAACAGAAGAAGGGAGAAAAGAGGACTGGGGGGACAGGAGGGATGCAGATAAACACACAGCAGAACTCTCCCTAGCAGGGTCCCCTGATGAAGTCATTTACAAATGTGTAGCCTGGAAGCCAAGGCACCGCCCCCAGGAATCCCGCTGGGCTACATTTCACTAGGAAAACCCCAACCAAACTTGGCTACTAAGACAGCGCTGCTGAGGGCAGGCCACTGGCCCTGTACTTTTGGCTGCCCACCTCAGACAAGGCTCCTCTGACTTCAGGACTTGTGTCCAAGTCGACCAGGGCCCTGTGCCTCTGGGCCCACCCCCCACATGGACATGACCAATACCTACACCCACCCCCAGGGCAGCCTCCGCCCTGCCCTCCCAGCCACAGCTGTGGTGCCCCCCAAGGAATCCACCCACCCAATGGAGATCCCCAACTCCTGACAGCACACACCAGGTGCAGACCCCACTTCTGAAGTCGCCCCAGTCTCTTCAAGCTCTGGAGTCCCTTCTCACACCTGCTGACCAGCACACCTGAAGTCCCCCATGTTGTGTGGCCTAATAAACCCAGCTTGGTTGAGGAAGCAGGTGTGCTCCTGCTGTTCCCAATGACAGGCACCAGCAGGACCCAAGGGGCTGTTGACAAAGGAGCGTGGGCTGCATGACCTTGACTCGGGGCCAGGCACAAACGCCACCAGCCTGACGCTGCTTGCTGCTTTCCTGCTCAGCAACCCGTGTCCCCAGCTGACAGAGGAGTGTCGAGGCCCACACCCTGGAGCAGCAGAGGGAGGTGGAGGGCACCAGCCCCTCGATCTGGTGCTCTTTCCCACATGCACCCTGCTCTCTGGAGCCGGGCTCACCAGGCCACCCAGTGGTCACTGAGCTCGCAGGGAGTTGGGCCTGGGCACGTGCAAATGCAAACTGAGAATGCAAACTGCTCCTCCTACAGGGTTGGTGGCTCTGAAGGGCCCCCTGTAACCTGTCCACGACGGCACTGAGGTGCCAGGCACGGGGAGGGATGGGGCTTCCTGGTCTACCGAGCTGAGCCCAGTTCTGGGGGAGGAAGTGCGGGCACTTCCTGGGCACTCATGCCACACACATTTTTCCAGGGCCACTACCAAACCCAGCACCCACCCCCGGGGTCGTGAACGGATCACAGGCGCGCTTCTGACAGCTGCACGTTTATTTGCAAGGTGCAGGAGGGGAAGACACACTGGCGCTGTGTGGACGCCAGTGCAAGGACTCACTGCTTAGCACGAGGCCCGACTGGAAGTGAAAGAAAGAAAACAGGACATGGAGCTGGCGGAGGTAACAGGACACCAGGTCCTCGGTTACGTGAAAACTGAGGTGACCGTGAAGGCTGAGGCTGGGTCTCGCTGCTCAATGCAGGAGACTGAAGGCCGGTCACAGGTGAGCGTGCGGTGGGTCGAGGACCCCAAGGAGAAAAGCTGGTGTTAATCATCTGTTCTACGGGAGCCTGGTGATGTTAGGAAGCAACAAGTGATTTTCCTTAAAAGGGAAGAACCTTCTAGATGTGGCCTTGTGGAGGCAGTGGTTACAGGGCAGCCTGGGCTGCAGGGTTGGAGTGAGACGTGGGGGGCAACCGGGGGGCTGGAGGGACACCTGCCCCGAAACCATCCTGAGGGGTATTTGTGTGTGTGATGTGCACAGCCCCAGATAAGGCTGCAGGAAGGACGCTCAGCCCCGTCCCTGTCCCCCAGCACACAAAAGGCACTTAAACCACGGCCTGATGACTGGCTGCAGCACAGGAGGAGGCAGAAGGCAGGTGAGGGGCTGCTGACCTCTCCCCTCTTGCCCCGACCTAGCCTCATTCTGGGGTGGGAAGGCCAAGGCTGTGTCACCAGCAGGTGACATTCTTGTACATTTATGGACCAAGGGGGGATTTGTCCTAAGACTTCGTCCCACCCCAAAGCAAGTTATTCAAAGAAAAAAAAAAAAAAGATGTATCTCCTCAAATCTGAAGAATATCGTTTCCTATCACCTGAACCTTGAAATTCTTAAAAAGCACTTTTAAGTGACATTGGAGTTGTTCTTCACCCCGCCTGGCCCCGTGCTCCAGGCTGGCCTCAGCACCCTCTGCTACATAGTTAAGTGTCGGTGACACAGGTGCCAGCTGGGTCAGCACTCAACAGGGGCCAGAGGGGACTCTGGGTGTAAGGAGCCTTCGGGGGGCAGGAGGAGGAGTTGAGAGCCTCGGGGACACTGTGCACCAGCACCCAGGTGGCTCAGCTCCCGGCATCCCCCACAGGCTGGGCTGAGCTGCCTGTGGGTCCCAGCGAGGCTCGGAAGGGAGGTTGGGAGACGAGGCCAGGAAGGGCCCCTCAGCAGCAGCCCGCGGCACTGCGCTTCACGTGGCACGGCTTGCAGAAGAGGTGGTCATTCAGCGGGTAGCAGCCTTGGTCCGTGGGCTCCACAGACAGGAGGATGCTGCAGTCCTGGGGAGACAAAGGCAGACGTGGGTGTCCCTGGGGCTGGGAGCTGGCCGCGTGGAGCCTGTCCAGGGGAGGGACTTGCTTGGGATGTGAAGAATAAACCCACTGCGGGTGGGCCTCCCCCAGGCTCCCCATATGCCCAGGCCCGGTGCCTAGCAAAGACCAGACACCATATGCGGGGGCTTCGAGCCACAGGGGCTGTGAGTGACAACAGCAGAGTCACTGCAGGGAGAGCCAAGGACCCTCAGAGAGGGACAACCTGGTGACCCCTTTGGAATTTGAGTTGTGCCAGGCAGGGGCCCTGCTGGTGGCCAGATCGCAGCCCCTACCAGCCGGGCACAGGCCTGTGTGATGTCTGCTGAACGAGCCCCCGAGTCTAGTCCAGCTCCTTGTTTTGCAGGTGGGGAAACTGAGGTTGGGGGTGGGGTCCGGCCCAGGTCGCATTAGCTGGTTCTAGAGCTGGGACCACACTGGGAATTGAACTCAGGGTCTCACACAAGCTAGGCAAAGACTGGACCTCTGAGCTAGAACCCCAGCCCAAACATTACTATCCCCAATTTCTCAAATCACAGAAGAATTTCAGAATGAAAAGGAGAGGAGGAATTCGGGGCCCAGCCTTGACCAAGTCCACCCTTTGGCCCCCAGTCCACACCTTTGGTGGGCCTCACCTGGGCACCTGCCAGAGTAACCCCGGGAACCATCCCCGTCCAGAGGCCTGGTCTAGGGCACAGCCAACTCCCTTTGGAAGCTGCGCGGATCCAGTCAAGGGGACTGGTCCCCAGATAGACAACTCTGGGCTGGCAGGTGGCCACCCTGACCCAGCGGGAACCAGATGCACACCTGCCTCGCTCTGTGGCCAGCTGGGCAGGGCGCCCTCGCGGGGATCCACCCGGAGGCTCTAGTGGAAACCGGCTGCTAAACCCCAGAATCTGTGTCATTCACAAAGGCGGCTGTTGGGTGTGGTGAGAGCATCAAGTGACAAACCTAAATGGGGACAATGAATATCATCTCCCCAGAGTGTCCTGAGGGTTAAATAAGACGGTGTGTACCGTGTGTACAAAGGCATTTAATTATAAAACCCTACCCATGTGTGACAGTACTGTCACCCTTCCAACAACCCTCATAAATACAGAGCCCAAGGCCAGCAGGGCTGTGGACAGTCCCGGAAACTCAGGTCCCTTCCTAGAGAAATGGCACCTCACTCCATTCCCGGCTGCTTGGGTCTGGAGCTTCACCTTCTGAAACGTAACTGCTACAGACCAAATGCTGACTTACTTCAGTCGCCACGGTCAAGGTCACCAAGGACAAGCAGGGGGTTACTGCTAACCTAAATCACACAGGAACCAATAAGGGCCGTGGTGGCGATAACCGCACCTGCTTTTCCTCATTGGCCCTCACAGGTACACTATCAGTTGGACCTTGAACTACAACCAACAAAGACAACCTCAGTACAAGGCAGTTTTTCTCCAGGTCCTCGGACGCCCTCAGTGAAAACAGGCTCTTGGGTCCATGTATCTTTTCTGTTTTTCTCCTGGGCTGGGAATGGAACCCAGGACTCACCCGTGCTACCTGGGCAGGTTTCCTACCGCTGACTGAGCTGCATCCCCAGCTGTTTTTTTTTTTTTTTTTTTGAGACAGGGTCTTGCTAAAAGTTTCTGAGACCAGCCTCAAACTTGCAATCCTCCTGCCTCAGCCTCCTGAGTTGCTGATAACAGGATGGTGACACAGGATTTTGTAGCCTCTGCGGGGCACTGACTCCTTGGGCATTTCTTTTTGATCTCTTGTGGCACTGGGGATTGAACTCAGAGCCCCACAAGGTAGGCAAGCTCTGGATTGAGGAGCTGCACCCCGGGACTACACTCACCACTCCCTCTCGGCTCCAGACCCACCTGGGGACCCCCATGGCCGATTCCTCAGGCTTGCTGCTGCTGCGGGTTCCACAGGCCCTTCCCTCTTTCTGTTTCCTGATTCCATCTCTCAATACCTGGCAGCTCCGCTCACCCTGGCAGCCTCCGTTAGGCACCGCCGCTCTGTGAGGCTGCCTCTCCTCCCACCACCCTGCTCAGCCTCCATCACTGCCTTCTCCCCAAACCCACCGATAAGTGCTCTCTTCAGCACCCACACAGGACCCGGGTGGCCTTACTCTGCCCAGCACCTGCTCTCCCTGCCTAGAGTGGTAGCAAGCCAACCGCTTCATAGGATTCTGCCTTCCAGTGCCAGGGGCTGTCAATGCTGCTGTCAATCCTGGCACCCAGGCATGGTGATTGGCTCCGAGGGGCATGCCTCCCAGGCTGGGCCAATTAGGGGCCTTCTTGGGACTGTGTGGATGCCCTGCGTGGGGTTCGTTCTCGGCAAACATCGAAAAGGCAGAACCAAGAGACGGAGAGACAGCCCCGATGCTAATCATCAAAGAGGTCACCACCGTGAGCTGACAGGTTTGCTTTCTTGCGGGAAGCAGTGTGACTTTGTGTCTGTCCTGGACACCAGGAATGCTGATGGACAGCTGTCTAATTCTTCCCATTCTCCTTTGTCTCTGCCACTGCCCAACACAGAGCTCGGCCCCCAGCCTGACCTGCCCCCGTGTCCAGCCAGGGCAGGTGGGCGTGGGCCTCCGAGGGTCCAGGCAGAGAGCGTGCGGTCAGGTCACCGCTGCACCACTCACCTCGCACCGGTAGCAGTTTTCGTGGAAGTTTCTTCCCATGCACTCGATTTTGAAGGCATCCTTCCCATCCTGGGGGATGATGGGATTCTCACAGATGCTGCACACGGGGGCAAATTTCCTAGAGGGGAGGGAACCCACACTCAGGAGGCGTTCATGTGGACAGCCACCAACATTTGCTGGCAGAACCGTGGCTGGCTCAAGTTCACCTCCCAGAGCTGTTCCACACCTTGGGTGTTGACGGCACCTAAAGCCCCACCTACAGCGACCCCCGCTTCCCAGGGGGTAATTAGCTTGGAAGGTCCCTCTCGTTTGACTTGCATTACAGGTCACTATTTTTTTTCTTTCCTTCCTTTTTGGACAAGCACATCTGCCTCTCCCCTTGGACAGGGAGCAACTCCAGGCAGGGAACGAGTCTCCCGGATATCCACCTTCCCACGGCTTGGTGTGGCTCCCAGGGACAGCGCTGGGGACTAGGGCCCCGGAGCAGGGCTCTGAATTGAAGCTTCGGTGCTTACCAGGAGGGGCCTGGGTACCCAGTGGCTGCGTGCCTCAGTTTCTGCATTTGGTAAAAGGGACCCCTCGATTATACCCACCTGGGAGGACTACTATGAGGATTAATTGGGCCAACTCAAGGGAAGTGCCGGGCAGTTAGGGGCACGGCCAGGTGTGTGGCCCATGGAAGCACTAGGCTCCTCTGGCCTAGAGACTGGTCCCCAGGGCTCAGCAGGCTCCTCTGCTCTGCCGAGTCCCGCCCTGCCCCCCCACAGCACCCAATGCCCGGTCCCCTCCCGTACCTGTAGAAGTCATCCAGGCAGTACACCTGGTTCTGGCTGTCCAGAGCAAAGCTCTCGTCCCCGATGCACCGGGCGCAGCTCACACAGGTGAAGCAGGTGGGGTGGAAGGCCTGGCCCAGGGCCCTGATGATGTGGTCCCGGACCACCTCTCCACACTGGCCACACTTCTCCAGGGTGTCCTGGGACAGAGGGCCCCTGCCTCAGAGCCGTCCATGGGTCCACCCATCCCTGGACCTCAGAGTCTTCTGACCAGCCACCCACAGGGGACCAAAAGGCCAGCAGTGCAGGAGCGGCCCGTGATCAGCCCCGAAGCTACAACCCAGACTCCTCCACGATGCCCTGAGCATCGCTCCTCGGCTTATAGCCAGGCACACTGCTGCGGAGCTAGGACTGAAGTCTTGTTACTGCGCCATGTTCAAGGCCAGGGACTGCCAGAGCTCGGGGGAGATGCTTCTCCTGAACCTCAGAACCAGGCAGAGGAATCCCCAGGGAGTTGGCATGCTTTATCCTCCACACGATGGATCTGGAGATTCTTTCCCTTTTCTACTTAACTACCTTTTAGCATTATAGGCATTCCTTTTTAAAAACTCTGTGTTAAGAATACTTAACTTGAGATCTGTCCTCTTAAATTGTTAAGTGCACAATATCACTGTGACTGGAGATATTTATAAATAATAATAATAATAACAATTATTATTATTATTATTATTATTTTGAACTCAGGGGCACTCAACCACTGAGCCACATCCCCAGCCCTATTTTGTATTTTATTTAGAGACAGAGTCTCACCGAGTTGCTGAGGCTGGCTTTGAACTTGTAATCCTCCTGCCTCAGCATCCTGAGCTGCTGGGATTACAGGTGTGTGCCCCCATGATCAGTATGAATTATTTATGTTGCAAGATGGAATACTGGCTCCTTCTTCTTTATATATATATATTTAAATGTTGTGTTAGACCTTTTATAATTATTATTATTTATTTATACCTGGTGCTGAGAATTGAACCCAGTGCCTCACACATGCCAGGCAAGTGGGCTACTGCTGAGCCACAGTCCCAGCACCCTTTCCTCTTCTTTTATTTCCTGGCTATGAGGTGAGTGGTTTAGTCCACCACATGCTCCCACCATGATGTGCTGTCTCACCACATACCCAAAATAGCAGGGGCAACTGATCATGAGCTGGAAAACTGTGAGCTAAAATAAACCTTTTCTCTTTATAAGTTGATCATCTCAGGTGCTTTGTTATAGTGATAGAAAGCTGACCATCACATTATAGCAGCTCCAGGAAACTAATTCATCATGGCTGAGCTCCATCTTTTTGAGTCTCAGCTTCCTCATCCGTGAAATGGGCCTACCCAGGAGTATTGTAGGGAATGAATATAACATCTCCCAAGCACCCAGCTTGGTGCCTGACAGCTGGAGGCTTGCCTCAGGGGTTACCTGGTAGCAGGATTCACAGAGGGGCCGCCCATCCTTCTGGTAGAAGCTCTGCCCGGCCAGCTGGCGGCGGCAGGTGCGGCAGGTGAAGCACTGTGCGTGGTACTGTTTCTTCATGGCCTCCACGGCCAGCTCTCGGGGGGACACAGTCTTGTGGCAGAAGGCACAGATGTCTGGGACAGAGGAGACACAGGCGATCACAAAGAATGTGGGTGGCCTTTGCAAAGCTAAGATCAAGAACAATAGGGCTGTGGGGTGGCTCAGCAGCAGAGCGCTTGCCTAGCCTGTGGGAGGCCCTGGGTTCCATCCCCAGCACTGCAAAAAAAACCTAAAAGACAAATGATGAACCGAGAAAAATAGGTGCATCTCCTGCCTCAGACAGGACCCATCTCCCCGCAGGCCCAGGAGCGCGAGCTCTGCACCCAGCACTCCCATCCCCAGTGCCTGGGGCAGGGGTCTGGGTGTCAGGCACTTCCTGCGGTGCTCAAGGAGTAAAGGCAGCCACCATGGGGGGAGGGCAGGTCAGGATGACTAAGTGGGCAATTCAGCAAAAATACCCCAATTGCAATCCTACCTGCCCTTGGCCACAGCACTTCCTCGTCTAGGAATGTAGCTCAGAAACACGTGTGCATGGGCAAGTGACCTATCTGTGTGCAAGGTGACTCATATCAGCAAGAAACCACCTAAGAATCCAGCAACAGGGGTGGTGGCACAGAGCTGCGACCCCAGGCACTCAGGAGGCTGAGGCAGGAGGATGACAAGTTTAAGGCCAGCCTCAACAATTTAGGGAGACCCTGTCTCAAAATTCAAAAAAGAAAAAAAAAATTTAAAAGGGCTGGGGAGGTAGCTCAGTGGTAAAGCACCCCTGGGTTCAATCCCTAGAACCAAAAAGAAAAGAAAAGAAAAGAAAGAGTAAGAAAAAAAAAAAAGTCAGCACTTTTGCTGTCATAGCAAAGGGCGTGGATGAATAGTTGGAAGAATTTCAATTATGAAGAAAACAGGTGACGGCATTAGAGACTAGATGGATGCTCAACCATGAAGCCCATGGCTCCCAGGTGAGCCCGGGCAGGCAGGTGGCTCTTGCCTAGCAGCCCATCTGGCCCCAGGCCCCGGGGAGCAGCCTGTGGCCATACCTGTGGAGGTCTCTCTCTCCGGGAAACTCACAGGCTCCTCTGGGGGAGGTGGCAGCTCCTCGTCTGGGGGCCTGAGGTGACCAGGCCGAGGCTGGGCTGAAGGGCCCTCTGCCAGAGCCTGTGGGGACACAGATGGGAGGAGATGGTCCATCAGGGACTCCCTGGGCCCTCCCAGCTCTGCTCCTACCTGGGTGGTCCCAGCCCCCCTTGACCCCACTGTTCAAAGGAGGAAACTGAGGGCCTGGGAGGAACCAGCAGGGGGCCGAGGCCACTGGAGCCGGGTCTCCCCACTCCTTGCCCTGGGCCCCCTCCACCAGGCAAAGCAACTTCCATTTCTATGGAATCTCCCAGAAACAGGTTCCCCCAGGACGCTGGGCTGAAGGGGCCTCAGCCCTGGCCCTGGGGCACCTCCCATGTCCAATGGTCCCTTCCAAGGGCAGAGGATTAAAGCAGTTTTCTATGCTACAAGGGATTTAGGTCACCAGTCCTGACCACCCCCTTGGGGACTTCAAAGAGTCTTGAAGAGGCACTGGCCTCAAGCAGAAGGGGCCACACCACCTCCGGTCTCATAATTCTGGAAAGGCCTGGAAGACCCAGGCACCCCCACCCCCCACCCAGGGGACCCCAGCTTCAGTACCTGGGGTGGGGGTGGGGGTGGGGGTGGGGGTGGGGGTGGGGGCAGGTGCAGCTGCTCCAAGTCTGAAATGAGGGGTGTCCCCATCCGGGGCGCCTCATCAGGAGGCGGCAGGCACGCAGGAGGGGGTGGCGGAGGCGGCGGGAGGAGGTCCAGGTCACCAAGTGCGTCCTCACTGTCTGGAGTGGGAGGAGGGGGACAGCATCCTGAAACAGCAAGGGGACAGGGGGTTGGCCAGAGTGCCACCGGGGGACAGAGGAGGCGTCTGCTGATCCAGAAGGCAGAAGAGCAGGTGGCCAGAGGCCCAGGTCCAGGGGCACCGGGACCTGGGTTCCATCTGGCTTGGCCCCTGACCTGCTGTGGGTCCTTAGGCAAATGACATGATCTCTCTGAGTCTTAAATTGCTCAGTTGGAGCATTTTAAGGGGCTGGTGTTGAGGACATGACAGTGGCAGGGCCAGCAGACAGGGGCTGGGAGAGCCTCTGGAGACCTCCGGCTGCATATGTCAGAGCGCTCTGTGCAAACTGGCATCACCGTCGCCTGGGAGCTGGTCAGAGGTGCAACTCCTCCGTCTGCGTCAGGCCTGCAGAGTCAGACACTCTGAGGGTAGGGCCACCACAAGGCGCTAAAGAAACCCTCCAGGTGTCTCAGATGTGGCTCACGAGGGGACCCCACCCCGACCACAGAAGATTCCAGTAACAATTGTAGGGTGTTGAAAGCATTCAGGTGGAGAGTTGATGGGGAAATGTTTTTTGTTGTTTTCATACTGGGGACTGAACCCAGTGGTGCTTACCACTGAACTTCATCCCCAGCCCTTTTTGTTAAATTTTTTTATTTTTTATTTTTTTTATTTTTTTTTTTAAAGAAAGAGTGAGAGAGAGTGAGAAAGAGGGAGAGAGAGAACTTTAATATTTATTTTTCAGTATTTGGCGGACACAGCATCTTTGTCTGTATGTGGTGCTGAGGATGGAACCCGGGCCGCACGCATGCCAGGAGAGCGCGCTACCGCTTGAGCCACATCCCCAGCCCTGTTAAATTTTTTTATGTTGAGACAGGTTCTTGCTAAATTGCTGAGTCTGGCCTCGAAATTTCGATCCTCCTGCCTCAGCCTCCTGAGTCACTGAGATTGCAGGTGTGCACTGGACCCAGCTGATGGGGAACTTTCTGAGGAACCCCGCGGTCATCATCTGAACCCAGCGGCTACCTTGGCAGACACAGGGGTCTCGAGACTCCTGTGACACTATAGGAAGCTGTGGGGTACCTCCATGAAATGTCCCCACCCAAAATCACCCCCCAAAACAACCCCTGAGCTGTTACTATAAAATAGAAGCTGACTTGCACTTATAATAAATTTGGGACACAGAGAAGGAAGCTGAATGAGACCACAAGGCACAAAGGGACAAACTCAGCAGGTGGGTTGGGACACTGTACAGACCCAGTTCCTATTTCTGCAACAAGTCAACAGCCTGAGGAGGAAGGGGGACTTCCCCGGAATGGAGACTGCGGAATGGAGACTGCAGAGAAAACCGGCCACACATGAGAAATCTGTCCCATTGTCCAACGGAGCAGCTTACGTGTGGCTAAGGAGCCCTTGACCTCACAGAGCGGTGCTCCAGGCCTCAGTATCAACAAAAGAATGTGACAAACAGAAACAAACAAAGAAAGAAGAATGCGACCTGGTGGTGCACGCCTGTGAGCCCAGAGGCTCGGGAAGCTGAGGCAGGAGGATGGCAGGTTGGAGACCAGCCTCAGCAACTCAGTGACACTCTGTCTCAAACTTTTAACAACAACAAAAAGAACATGAAATATCTCATCAATGATTTATTTTATTATTATTATTATTATTTTATGTTTATTTTTTAGTTCTTGGCGGACACAACATCTTTGTTGGTATGTGGTGCTGTGGTTTACCCCGGGCCGCACGCATGCCAGGCGAGCGTGCCACCGCTTGAGCCACATCCCCAGCCCAATGATTTTTTTTTTATAATGATTTCATGCTGAAATAATATTTTAATGTTGGATTCCATAACCCATGATTAAAACTAACACTGCTTATTTCTTGTAGCTTTTTTCAATGTGGATATATTAGAACATTTCAAATTACATACATGGGGCTGGCTGGCAATTGGGACTTGACTTCTGTTTTTTTAAAAAAATATTTATTTGGGCTGGGGCTGTAGCTCAGTGGTAGAGCACTTGCCTTCCACATGTGAGGCTCTGGGTCCGATCCTCTGCACCACGTAAAAATGAATAAAGATATTGTGTCTGTCTACAACTAAAACATTTTAAAAAATATTTATTTATTTTAAATACTAGGTTTTTAAAAATACTTTTTTAGTTGTTGGTAGGCCTTTATTCATTTATTTACTTTTGTAAAAGACCCAGGGCCTGACACATTCTAGGCAAGTGCTTTACCGCTGAGCCACAACATACCAGCCCAATTTTTATTTTTTAGTGGTAGATGGACACAATACCTTTATTTTATTCATTTTTACGTGGTGCTGAGGATCGAACCCAGGGCCTTGAACTAGGTGAGCGCTCTACCGCTGAGCCCCAGCCCCAGTCCCTGACCTGTTTTAGTTGGACAGCACTGGCACAGATCTTATGTGGATCCTGAATGAAAGAATTAGTCACCTCATTTAATTCTCATTTTCTAGACAAGCAGAAGCTACATAGTCCACTGAATTATACAGCTCCAAAGAGAGATGAGAGTTGGGCGTGTGGTTCATGCCTGTAATCGCAGCGGCTCAGGAGGCTGAGGCAGGAGGATCATGAGTTCAAAGCCAGCCTCTGCAATTTAGTGAGGCCCTAAGCAATTTAGGGAGACCCTGTCTCTAAATAAAAATAAAAAGGGCTGGGGATGTGGTTCAGTGGTTAAGCGCTCCTGAGTTCAATCCCTGATAACCCCCCCCAGAGAAAAAAAAAAAAGACTACACATTGCGTAATCCATCTGTCCTGCTACAGCAAAAAAGGCATTTTCATGACAATCAGAGGAATTTAGTTATAAACAGAGATTAGACCATCCTGAGGCATTCCCTTAAATTGATTAGGTGGTGTCTGCCCGGTGGCCATGTAGGAGCACGGCTACATTTAGAGACGCACTCTGCCAAATGCATGAAATGCCACAATTATGGGGGTGTCTTTTAAAATATTCCGCAGGGGCGTGCTCAGCAGGCGATAGGCCCTGGGTTTGATCCCCAGAGGAAGGTAAACCAAGAAAATAAAAAACTCCACAAAAAGGAAAAAGAAGACGAGAACAGGAATAAACAAGTGTGGCCAGATCTTGGTGACCACTGAACTGATGTGGGCACTCGGGCTGCAGGTGCTGTCGGCCCCACTATCATGAACGTCTGAACACACACACACACACACACACACACACACACACACGTGCGCGGGCACACACGTGCACACACACTCTAGCACAAAGTCACTTCTGTTATTAGCATAGCTGCTCCTGAGACCCAGGCTGACGGAGGCAGGAGACAGGGCGGGCCCCGGGGAGTGGAGCCGGTCCTGAGTCTGGTCAGTGGACACAGACCTCCGCGTGCTCCCGAGGTGGAGGGCTCCCCAGCCCCTCCTTTCTCCTGTAGAGACGACCATGCTCACTACCGTGTAATGCCACCAACAGAGGCCCGAAGGCGGCTGGGGGTCAGGAGGGAAGCTGTAGAGGGGCTGTGTCTTGCCCAGGAGAACCTTCTGCCCACGGCCAGGTTCAGGGCGAGCACTGTTATGGAGGCCCAGTGAGAAAGGGACATGGGGGACACTCTGCCCACCTCCTGTCACTGGGCACAAGTTAGACCAGGGTCTTCTGAGCTCAGCCTACACGAGATGCCTATGGAAAGCCAATGGAAAATCCAGAAGCCCAGGAGCCTGAAGACCCAGGCCTCGCTCAGTTCCTAGCCAATTCCCTGGACAATTCCCGGTCTTTGGATAAAGAGATTAACATGGCTTCCCGCACTGTGCGGAGGGGGGAAGGGCGTGCTGCACACCTGGGCGTGCATTGGGAGCACCTGGGGGCTTGTCCAAACACAGACGCTTCCCCACCCTGTTCCTGACTCAGCAGGGTTGGGGCAGCTGCAGGAATTTGCATTTCTGGTAAGTTCCCTGGTGGAGACAGGGCTGGTGCCAGGGCCACACGTGGAGAACCACTGTTCTAGCCCAGAGTCACACCTCCTTGACCTCTTGGGACGGAACAACAGTCCCACACCCATTCATCCAAACGTGGGACACCCAGGGTCAAGGAGTTCTCGGGGGTGGGACAGGAGAAACACTTGTAATACTCTAAGGCACAGGGGACTACGGTTGACAAGGAGCCTACATCCCCAAATAGCTAGCAGAGAGGGTTCTGAACATTTCCAGCACAAAGAGACGGTATATGAGTGAGGGTATGGATGAGACATTGTCCTGACCACACTGTAGGTTAGTTCACGTGTGACACTGAATCCCATGAATATGTACAATTATTGTTCCATTTTTTTTTTTTTTAATGTTGTGCCGGGCCTTGCAGTGCACACCTATAATCCCAGAGACTCTGGAGGCTGAGGAAGGAGGACTGTGAGTTCAAAGCCAGCCTCGGTAACTTAGCAAGGCCCTGAGCAACTCAGGAAGACCCTGCCTCAAAATAAAACATAGAAAGGGCTGGGGATGTGGCTCAGGTACCGGGTTGAGCTCAGGGGTTTGAGACCAACCTGGGCAACACAATAAGACCCCCGTGTCAAAGTTCACCAAGTGTGGTCCCCAGACCAGAGCACCAGCTTGACCCAGGAAGGTACAAGAAATGCAAATCCGTCCCCAGGCAGCCCAGCTGGGTCAGAAGCACCCTGGGCGGGCCCAGCTGTGTTGGAACAAGCCCCGGGTGACAGGGATGATGGAGTGTGGGAATCGGGCTCTGGATGAGCTCATGAGTCAGGACTCAGAGCTCCCGAGGCAGCAAAGAGCGGTGGTGGCCTCTCCCAGGCTCTGCCTCGGGTTTCCAGGACTCCAGCTGAGGGAGGGGGACAGGAACGCGGGGCCCCAGGTGGCTAGGAAGGTGAGCCTGTCCAGGGGCCAAGGAGGAGGGAGAGCAGGTTTTAAGAGAAGGCAAGAGGGGAAGGCACCTCAGGTGTGAGAACCAGGCAGTGTGTCTGGGGAACGTGCATCTAGGAGATGGTGCGCGTGCGGGTGAGAGGGCAGCAGGAAGCAGCAGATGGCAGTCAAGGAGATGGCCTTGTCCCCAGCACCCCGAGGTGTGGGCACCCCAGACTCAGGACTGAGTTGCGCATCTGGAATTTTCCTTCAAGATTCCCCATGCTCTGCTTGAGGGTCCCAAGTTGGTAAATGGCCACCAGCCACACTGACCGGTGACCATCAGGCCACCCCCTCCCAACAGTCTGCTTTTCTCGCACACTCCCGGGGTCTCCTGCCCGTAACTCCAACAACCCTCCGACTGTGGCCAGGGCCGTCCGGCACCTCAACTGTATTCCTGAGCGCCTCACCCACTCAGAGGGGCTGCGGGATTTTTCCCCACTGGATCGCGGATCCTGACCGTGAAGTCGGGTCAGTGTGGTCCTAGTCTCTAGAGGGAACAGGCTGTGCCCGTGGGATGTGTGGTCAAGAGGCACACAGGGAGCGTGTCACACGAACATCCCTGCACACTGTCCCTGAGCCCGTGTGTGGCACTTATGACCACTGGAACTGGAACTTGCTATCGGTCTTGCCCCCTGGTTTCCATGGTGATGGGTGAAGGGCTGTCCCAGTGTTGTTCTCGGGCAGCAGGACACCTGACCAGGCACCTGGGGGCTTCAGGGCCTGGGCTGCCATCTTAGGCTGGCCTCCTCTGCAGTGCCCTGTAGTGACACCTTCCTCACTTCTATCAACCCAACAGCTGACAATTTCCAGGAGAGTGACAGGGACAGAGGACTACAGGCTTCCTGTCACTTTTCTCTCTTTTTTTTTTGGTACCAGGCATTGAACCCAGGGGTGCTTAACCATTCAGCCCCACCCCCAGCCCTATTTTGTATCTTATTTGGAGACAGGGCCTCACTGAGTTGCTTAGCGCCTTGCTGTTGCTGAGGCTAGCTTTGGACTCCCGATCCTCCTGCCTCGGCCTCCTGAGCTGCTGGGATGACAGGCGTGCGCCAAAGTGTCCTTTTTTACAGACTAGAACCGGAGGCACAGAGGGGTGAAGCAGCTTGTCAACATCACACGGTTGAGAAATGGCGCCAGGATTCGTCCCAGACAGACGGGTTCCAGACTCTGCCTGCACGTGGTGGTCACTCAGTGAGTGACTCAGAGCCTCTCCTTCCTCCCCACCTGGTGCTGCCTCCGCCCTGGTCCCCCTGAAGTCACCCTCTTACCTCCGTTGGAGAGCTGAGGTGGTACAGTTGGCACAGGGGCTGCAGCCCTGCCGGAGGGCACCCAGGGGCTGGGCTTCCCCACGGAGCCAGCCCCCGCGGGCTTCACGGAGGCGGGGGACTCCCAGCGGCGGCCACGCCGGGCCTCACAGGCCGCCTGCCTCACTCCCTCAGCCACAGCCACGTCGCGGCGCGGGGGCGCCAGGGTGATGAACACGGACGAGGCCACCCTCTTCTCCGGCTGGGAGGCCATTGCTTCAGCTCCCGCTGGCGCTGGGGACAGAGGGCGGCTCAGGCTCTGGCGGGACACACACACGTCAAAGAGAAGTCAGGGGCACGGAGTCTCCCCTCCCAACACAAGGGGCCATCGCCCGCCATGCTGGTGACCCACCCAGTCCAGCCACAGAGGGGGCAGGGCGGGAGTCCACCAGGTGACTTGGCCACAGGGTGGGACACAAAGCCTGGACTGCCCCTCCCCCAAAGCCTGCACACCTGGGGAGCAAAGGGCAGCCCCGGGAGCTCCACAGTGGCTGCGGCACCTGCCCATAGGGCCACACCCCAAGTCACCTCCCTCACCCACCTGGACCCCAGTTCTCCTGGGAGAGCCTAATTCCTCAGAGGCTGTCAGGCCAGCTGCCCTGTGGGGACAGAGAACAGGAACAGAAGTTCAGACAGCAGCGAGGGGATCCCAGAGACAGAGGGGGCAGAAGGACAAATCAAAGACACCTTTAACCAAAACCTGCTCTGTGCTCACGTTGCCCTGAGCACTTGATGCTTATGAATTCAGAAATCCTCAGAGAGGTAGGCACCATTATTACCCCATCTCACAAGTGAAGAAATTCAGAGAAGTCAAGTCGCTCATCCAGGGTCACACAGCAGTAGAGACAGCATTTGAACCTCAAGCCCATCACTTGGCCACTCTGTTCTGCTCCACCCACAAGCCAGTGTCCTTTCCTCCCTGCCTTCTATCGCCCAAATCTCTTCCTGCCCCATCTCCAAAACCATGGCCTCTGTACAGGCCCCAGCAGTGTGGGGGGAAACAGCTGGGTAGCCTCCGGTCCCACCTCCTCACCTGATCCTTCATCTGGTTTGAACCCACCTCTCTAGGTCTTTCTCTCCCACCTGCCTTGGAGGGTTCACCATTGGCTTTTCCTCTCCGGCACCGCCCCCATCCCGGGGTGGATTTCCGCTTTCCCTTAGAGGCCAGCTCCGGCACGTGTCCTCCACGAGGCTCCCTAGAGTCCAGCCTCAGCCGGGGCAGCTGGCTGCTTTCTCAGGACCGTGATGGTGCCCCACAGGACACACTGCCAGCTCCCCATCAATGTGTCTGACCCCCATGAGTCGCCACCTGCCTTCTGCTGCCTGCAGGGTGCCTGAGCACAGCTGGTCTACAGCACAGACCTGGGAGGGGACAGCACCCGGCCTCAGGGGAAGGCGTCCTCTGTCGCCCAGGCCGGTCCTGCAGACAGCAGTCTGGCGCCCAGGCAGAGGTGGGGCCACAGTGGGGAGAGTTGATGGCCCTCACCCAGCAGTGCTGCCAGGGCTAAAAATGTCCCCTTTATCTCTCTAGTTCTGTCTGGGCCACCTTGGATGACCCTGAAGTCCAGCCTTGGTACATGGGGGGAGAGTAAACAGAACGGGAACCCTGAGAAGTGGGCTCCGCAGGCAGGAGGGGCAGAGCCTGAGGGACGCTGATGGTGGACTGGAGACTCAGTGGCCCCTCACAGCCCTCCTCTGTATCAAGTGCACCATGGGCTCTCTCTGTGGCTGACGGAGAATAACAAGGGCAGCATCTGCCCCCAAGTTCCTGGTTTATGTTTGGCTAAAAATAAAGATGCTTTGTCTGATAAGGAAATATCTGTTTGCAGTCAGGTGTGGTGGTGCGCGCCTGTAATCCCAGCAAGTCGGGAGGCTGAGGCAGGAGGACCACAAGTTCAAAGCCAGTTGCTGAGGCTCTAAGCAACTTAGCAAGACCCTGTCTCAAAATAAAAAAATAAAAAGGGCTGGGGATGTGGCTCAGTGGTTAAGTGCCCCTGGGTTCAATACTGGTTACCAAAATAAATATATAAAATAATAATCTGGGGCTGGGGATGCGGCTCAAGCGGTAGCGCGCTCGCCTGGCATGCGTTCGGCCCGGGTTCGATCCTCAGCACCACATACCAACAAAGATGTTGTGTCCACCGAGAACTAAAAAATAAATATTAAAAATTCTCTCTATCTCTCTCTGTCCTCTCTCACTCTAAAAAAAATAAAAATAAAAATAAAATAAAATAAAATAATAATCTGCCCTGAATAAGCAATCCATATAATAGGAAAGAACTTTAAAAGTTATTTAAAAGTGCCTCCCTTTTGCTTCTTGTTTTGGAGGTGATTTTGGAAGTATGTATGCTTATAGAGGCTGCCTTAGTCTTTGGTTTTATGCTTTGTTATGAATTTAAGAATCTCTTTTTACCCAGGACTACAGCACAACCTGCAATCCCAGTGACTCAGGAGGCTGAAGCAGGAGGACCATAAGTTGGAGGTCAGTCTCAGCAACATAGTGAGACCCTGTTTGAAAATAAAAGTAAATTTTTCTTTATCCTGGTGGAGTGACTCTGAACCATGTACAGCCAGAGGAATGAGAAGTTGTGCTCCATTTATATGTCAAAAGGCATTCTACTATAAAATTAATTAATTAAAAAATAAAATAAAAATGAGGTTGGGGTTGTAGCTCAGTAGAGATCGCTTGCTGAGCATGTGTGAGGCACTGGGTTCGATTCTCAGCACCACATATAAATACATAAATTAAAAAGGTGCGTTAACAACTAAAAATAAATAAATAAAAATAAAAACTTCTAGGGGTGTAGCTCAGTGGTAGAATGTCCCTAGATTCAATCTGCAGTACTGAAAAAAAAAATCTAGTTTTCTACTTGGTTTTCAGAGTGCCTCTGAAATTTAAAGAATAAACATGGCACCTACTGAGTGCCAACCACTGTGCTAAGCGTGCTACGTGACTCAGACTCACCTGGTTCTCAAGGCAGTCGGAAGAAAGGTCCATTATGCCCCCAATTCTCAGATGGGCCCCATGAAGCCCCAGTAGTTCAAGTGAATGTCACAGGGGGGCCAGAGCAGGCAGGAATTCTAACACAGCAGGGTCCAGCCTGGAAGTCCAGGGGTGTCCTAGGACCTGAGGTGGCCGCTGGCCCAAATTCACAGGCCTGTTCTCAACCCAGATGGCCCTATCCAGACTGGGTAGCTTGTGGTCAGCACACTCTAGGCTGGTCCCCAGAGACTGCTTGGGACCTTCAGGACACAGCCTCCACCCCCCTCCGCAGCTCTGACCCCTCCTCCATTCCTCCGGGAAATCAGATCTCCTGGCTTTCTGGGAAAACGTCCAGGGCTGAGGCCAGATGTTCACAGCTGTGCACCCCCCAACCCTCCCAAAGGTCCCCTGCAGGGACTTCAGGTCCCACGGGAAGGAGCTGAGCACAGCTGTCAAGTCCCATCTGAGAAAGGGGGCCTGGGCCTGCCCCTGGTGTCCTGCACCCAGGTCACCCTGCTTCCCCGCAAAGGGCGAATCAGAGCGTCAGCTGGGAAGGCAGAGAAAGTGGGAACAAAGGGAAGGAAAGCCATTTCCTGTCAAGAGGAAGGAAGGAGGCTGAGACCAGCCAGCCACCGGGCGGCTGCAGGCTTGGGCCCGGGGGCGGGCAAGAGCTCACTGATGGGGGGCCGCCCCGCCCCCCCCTTCCTACTCCTAATTCCCCTCCAAACCACCTCCGAGCTTTGTTCTTTAATACCTTGATAAAGCAGGCCATGTCGGGTCCAGAGGGAACTTTGCTGAAGTGGGGAGATGCTCCCCACCCCGCTCCACGGCCCTGCAGCTGGCGAAGGATTCCCCCCTCCTCCTCCTCCTCCTCCTCCTCCGCCTCCCCCACCCCCGGGAAGAGCATGGAGCTGCGTTGGCTGCGCCCCACCTCTTTCCCGACGGGTGACCCTGAGCCGTCACCCCACCTCTTTGGGCCTGGTTTTATTTAAAAAGTGAGAATCTGAGCCTGTCCTGAAGGGTGGCTGAGAGGACACGAGGAGAGCGAGCGCCGAGATCTGCGCACTTAAGAGGTGCCCCGAGAAAGACCGCGGGTCACCCGCCCGGGAGGAGGGAGGAGGCGCCCGAGGACAGCTTTCCCATTATTAGGAGCAGGAATCCGGGAGCTGCCCAGCCTCTTCCGGGGATTCTCAGATCTGGGCTGGAGGGGCCCCACGCCAAGATCGCCCCAGGCACACACCTTGGGGACCGTCCCGGCACTCGCCGTCCCAGCCTTCCCAGCCGGAGGCCTCGAGAGGGGCAGCCCTGGGCCGCTCCCCGCGCAGGGACCCCGTCTGGGAAAGGCACCCCGAGCTCCGGGAGCCCCAGAAACCCGGCCCCCTCCCTCAGGCGGGGAGCAGGGCGGCTGGCCGGGTCACCGTGGGGCGCCGCCGGGGACTTTAATTCGATCCATGTGCGGGACGCTGCCCTCTTTGTGCGGGAGCTTCCGCCCTGCGCGCCCGGTCCCTGGCGCCGCGCTCCGGGGCAGGGACACGACCCCCGCCGTCCCTCCCCCCCCTTGGAGGACACAGACGGAGACGGAAGGACAGAAGGACAGGACAGCACCTCCCCGCCCCTCCTCTCCTCTCCTCTCCGCGGCCGGGGTCCCGGGCGCGGGGTGGGCTCCGGCCGGGCTGCCCGCGCTGTCACCCGAGTGCAGCCGGGACGCGACACGGGGACGGGACCCCCCGCCCTGCCCAGCCGCTTACCTGCGCCCGCGCCGGCGGCTCCAGCCCGACGCCCAGCGCCCGGCGCCTCCCGCCGCGCTCCCGCCCTCGCTCCCTCCGCCCCGCTGCCCCGCGCCGCTACCATAAAAGGTGACGCTCGGGGGAGGGGGCCGGTCCCCGCCCCGCGGAAGCGGCCCCTACCTGCCCCCCCACCTGCTCGGCCGCGCCCCGGCCGCCCCCTCCCCCTCCCTTTGTTCCCGCGACCACTCCTCCGCGTCCCCTGCGCCCAGGCCCGGGGGTGGCGTCCTCCCCCGTCCCCCTCCTTTGTGCACCCTGAGTGGTCCTTACTCTCCCCCTCCCCAGGGTCACCCTGGTTGACCACCCCACCTGCCCGATCTGCTGGGGGATGGTGCTCCGCCAGGGACTTAAGAGTCAGACTTAAGTTACTGACCCATTCCCTAAACATCCCTGGGCGGCAGGCCATCTCGCTGAGCCTCAGGGTCTTCACGGGAATGTCCCTCTGGCTATCCCTGCGGCAAGGCCTAGGGATAAAAGGCTCAAAGCCAGTGAGGAGCACACAGTCAGTGCTCAATATATGCTGGGTTTGGGACTTTTTTCAGGAAATGCCTTGGGGAGGAGGGGGCTCTGAGTCTCCAGAGGAGCTGTCTGGTTTGCTGTCTCCAGCTGTCACTGCTGGTCTGGATCCCTTAATCCCCCTGCGGGTGGGTCCCAGGGTCCTGGAGGGGTGGGGTGGATAGGTGGGAGAGGCAGGGCCCAGCTGGCAATCAGCTTACCTGGTTGGCTACCCTGCACCAGGCCACTGACCCTCCCTGCACCTTCCAGTTCCCACCCGCCAGGCAGAACAGATAGAATGAGGTGGGGGGGGGGAGCAGCCTAGGCTCTGGGGCCCGTGGGGCGGGGATGGGCCTCTGGTCCCTGGAGGCCAGAGAACATTGCTGGGAAAAGGAATCCGAGTCTGATTCAGAGACAAACAGATTGTTCTCTTGATTAAAACCCACAGTGGTGGAGGCCAGGGGAGGGCCGGACGCAGTGCCATCTGGGGTGTCCAGGCAGGTCCTGGCTCTCTTCTGCGCCCCACAGCTGGGGCAACCACTGAGGGGCTCACAGGATGGAATTCAGGAGGGGTTTGCCTGGGTGCCTGTTTCCTTCCTCCCCGAGCCCTCGCCCCCGAGAGCCACCCCTGTCACCCTTTCCCATTGGATCCTCACAGCCTCTGCAACAACAAAGGCCGTGACCAACAGTAGCTGCCGTTTACAGAGGTCCCGTGTGCCCAGGGACAGGGCTCTCATTTCAACCCCCCCAGCCCTGGGGGCTGAGG
The DNA here is from genome assembly GCF_052094955.1 of Ictidomys tridecemlineatus. Classification (NCBI taxonomy): domain Eukaryota; kingdom Metazoa; phylum Chordata; class Mammalia; order Rodentia; family Sciuridae; genus Ictidomys; species Ictidomys tridecemlineatus. Next base: position 10,329,407 of record NC_135487.1, on the reverse strand, counting down.
ATTCCTGCAGGACTGACGCCCCGGAGGCTCAAGGCCAAGCAGAGCTGGATTCAAACAGAGCGTGGGTGCCCCTAGGCACGCTGCTCCGCGGGTTCTGGGGTGCGAGACAGGCCACGCAAGGTGATGAGAGCTACCCACTGCAGATGAGGCCACCTATGGCCTGTGGCTCCTTCCGGCCTGGCAAGGCGGCCACTCTGTAGCACTGTTAGGAGTCCCAGCCTCCTCCGCTGAAGGAAGGAGGAGCCACTGAAGGCAGGGATGGGAGGCAGCACCCAGGGTTTCAGACACTTCTGCTGCAGAACCCCTTCTTCCAGCGCTGGGTGACCCGGAGGCCGGTTTCAGTCAGGTCACAGGGGAGGTGGCATTCCCTAGAGCTACGTCACCTGCACTGCCAAATGGGACATTGAGGCCCTGAAGGGTTGACTCGGGGGCTTTCGTAAGGCCACAGTGACTCAGTCTAGGGTGTCCCCGCGTGTCCCTGTGTCCCCTCTAGACCACTGAGGGGAGTGTGGGACGCAGCTGCGCTGCTCACCAGCTGCCCAGCACCCCTGGCCACCTCCCTCAGCTGCTGCTCCAGATACAGGGGACCGCCCAAGCTAAGGCTCCCACACCAGCCCCAGGATCAGTGTCACCAATAGGCAGGTGCCAGACTTCCTGCAATGGAAACCCAGGAAGTGCGCTGGGCAGAAAACACGCCCTTTGTCTGCCAGCTCCGAGAACCCTCTCCCTCCTCCCTCCCGGCCGGGTTCTGACCAGCCTTCTGCCAACCCAGATGCCCCAGCAGGCAAGGGCCTCGGTCTTCCACTAGTGTTGAGACCCTGGGTGGCAGGAAGCGGGTGGGAGAGAGGCTGAGGGACAAGGTCCAGGGCAGCGGGGAGGTTTGCTACCATCGGGGCTGCGGGGCGTTCGGCCCCTGCCGTCCACAGTGGAGGGCTTTGACCATGGACACTGGCTGGGCACTTCCTGCATGGGGGAGATGAGTCAGGAGCCAGGGGAACCAATCCAGATGCCATCAGTCCTGTAGCCACAGAACTTAGAGGGAGGGGGGGAGATGGCGGCTGTAAAGGGAATTAATATCAGAATTGCCGATTAATCTGTGCCGTGAAGGAAGGGACTGAGAGAGAAAAATGGGCGGCATGGGGCAAGGGTCTCTCTGAGAAGGTGGCACTTAACCTGAGATGGGTAGGAGCCAGGGAGGGAGGGAGGACAAGAGCTTTGAGGTCCGTCCTGGCTGAACAGCTCTGGTGCTGACTGTGGCCTTGGACGTTCTGTCCCTCCCTGGGGAGGCGTTTCCTACCTGTGACCTGGGCAGCGGGCGGTGGGTGCAGGCTTCCCTTTACAGAAAGGTGGGGACACAGGGAGGAAAGGGCACACCCGGGTCTGGCCCACAGCGCTGAGGATTCCCGCGTCGCTCTAGCCTGTGTCTGGACCTTTAGTTCACCCCCCCACCCAGGGCAGGAGACCCCGGGAGGCCTCCACTCTGCCATCAGAGGGAGCCGCCAGCCCAGGCTGTTGCGGGAAGTGCAGGGGGTGGAGAGTGTGGCAGGGTGGGCCCAGGCTCCTGGCACCCCTGTGGCCTCCGTCCTGCAGCCTGCCTGCTAGGCCTCAGGGCAGTCCTGAGCACCCCTGTGGGCAGGGCCCTGTGCTGGGCAGAGCTGCGGCAGGACAGGACAGCGGGAGTTCCCACAGGGTGGCCCCGAGCACCCATCAGGACCTGAGGGATTCCACTCCTGCCGTTTTCTCTGAGCTCCCTTTCTCCCACAGCCCAGGGCCAGCAGCGCCTTGTGGCCTCCTTTTGAGGATTCTTTTTTTCCAGGCCTGGAGACGGAACCAGGGTGCTGGACCGCTGAGCTCCATCCTTAGGCCTTTTTGTTTTTTTATTTTGAGACAGGGCCTCACTCAGCTGTTGAACTTGCAATCCTCACTCCAATTGCAATCCTCCTGCCTCTGCCTCCCAAGTCGCAGGGACTCTGTGTGTGTGCCACTGCGCCAGGCTCAAACTCTGCACTATCATCGCTTTTTGGGGGGAGGTGGGGTGGGTACCAGGGATTGAATTCAGGGGCGCTCAACCTCTGAGCCCCATCCCCAGCCCTATTTTGTATTTTATTGAGAGACAGGGTCTCACTGAATTGCTTAGTTCCCCCACCGTTGTTGAGGCTGGTTTTGAACTCAGGATCCTCCTGCCTCGGCCTCCCTGCATGCTGAGATTACAGGTGTGTGCCATCGCGTGCCCAGCTCGTCACCGCTTTTAAGAAGGTTCTAGAGGGCTTGGGGCTTCTGTACCTCCCACGGCTGCATCCCAAGGCCGCTGCCTCGCCATTTGCCTTTAGTGAACCCCAGGGTCCTGACCCTGAGAACAAACAGGTGGAAACAAAGGGAGAAAGACAAAGAAAGGGCCATGGGTCAGCCCTGGCAGGGTCCCCCGAGGTCATTCCACGGTCAGGATCGAGGACGGTGGGCTCCTGAGTGTATTTCAGGAGAGACCATCCTGCAGCAGCCCAGGCTGGTGTGGGACTGACTTGTGGAGGGAGCCCCCACCCCACGGGATGGCCACCTTGATGGTGGTGAAGAGGACCAGCTCGGGTCAAAGCCCCCTGCCCGACTTGAAGGAGGGGATAAACTAGTGACTCAGGAGGCTGGCAGAGGGCGCCCGGCTCTCCTGGCCAGGTCACCAGCAGCAAACGGGGACGCAGCGCTGTTTCCCGCTCGTCTCTGCTTGGAGGTCCCCCTGCTCAGTCCCTCTCTCGAGCTCTTGGCTTGCGGCCTCCTTCACCTTTCCCTCAGAATAAATTCTCTCACTTGGCTTTTTGCGTCTGACTCTGAGGGTTTTTTCATCTGGACACAGGAACCGAGGGTTGGAGCTGCAGTCCCCCATCTCCTGTGACCCACGACCTTGAGGAAGTCACTTGCTCCTGCTCCGCCTCAACCGCGGCTTTGTCCTGGGGAGGCAGACCAGCATCCGTTCCCTGCGAGGCCGGGGACAAGGCCGGGTCCTCCCGCCGGGAGAGCGCTCCTCCAGGGTGGCCAGGCTGAGGCAGGAGGAGGGCAAGTTCAAGGCCAGCCTCGGCGATGTAGTGAGACCCCGTCTTCAAATACAAAATAAAAAGGGCTGGGGACGTGGCTCAGTGGGGAGCGCCCCCGGATCCCTTCCCAGTGCAAAAAAGAAAAGGAATAAAAGCAATTCCTGACGGGGAGTTGGCCAGGGACTCAGCTGTCCCCCCCCCCCCCGGAGAAGCCTGGGGGAGGTGGAGAGGGGAGGTCTGGCCTCTTCCTCCCTGTCCCCTCTGATGTGGCCCCTGCCTCTGCCTCCCGCCTGGGCAGGGTCTCCTTCCTCAAAGTGCCTCCTGGCCCTTCCCCTCAGAAGGGCGTGCAGAAGCCGAGTTGTGTCCACTGTGGGCTCTAGAGGCCCTGGTCAGGGTCCAGGCCTAGTATCCTACCTCCTCATCTTCTCCAGTATCTCAGCAAAGGGGGACCCGGGGCACAGAGTGACCGGCTCAAGGCCACGTCCACCAGTGAGTGCGCTTTGTCCAAGTCCAGGCCCCTTTCTTTACCTACGGGGCCAAGTTTGTAGGGAAGTGTTCAAAAGCCCAGGGGGATGTGACCTGGCCTCCCCCCGCCAGGCCCCAGGCCCTTGTCCCCCTGCCCACCCAGCAGGACCCCCGGCTTCCCCAGACCTGGCAGTGACCAGTGTCTGGGCCTTAATCCCCTCCGGGCTGGGGGCTGAGCCAGCTCTGGGAGGCTGGGATTCCCATGGCCTCTGTCCAGAGCCAGGACAGGCTCCAGAGCCGGTGACAGTGCTGGAGGGCCAGGAGGGTCCCTGAGGCCCAGGACTGGGGGGGCTTCCCTGACGTGGGCCCGTGGGCCAGAGCCCCTCTGCCGCAGAGAGCAAAGAATTCTGGTGTCAGCCGCATGGGAGGGTCCTAGAGACCCCAGTTCTCAGTTATTTGCCTCGGCAGAGACCCTGTTCCAATCCCAGCCTCCCCCTCCTGGAGCCCCATCCTCTTGGGAACCTCTGCTCCCAGTAATATCCACCCCCACCCCCAATCCCTGAGACACCTCCTTCCAAAAGTAGGACGGGCTGGCCCCTGGGGGTGCCCGTTGCCCTCTCACTTCTCTCTTACCCCAGGGTGACCTGACTGAGAAGCTAATGAGACCCAGGCTCAGGCTGTCCTGGCTCCTGTGAGGACTGGGGGCTGCTGGGAGCTATGGAGTGTTGTAGGCAAGGAGGGAGGCCGAGTTCTGCTCGGGAAGCATCTCCTTGAAATGTTCCTGGCAAACATCCCAGAGAGATGTCAGGAGGACGGACTCAGATCTCTGAGTCTCCAATAATTAATTATGCTTTCCTTTCTCATTCCAAATAAATATCCCTTTTCAGAAGAGTTTCATATTATTTTTCCTAAAGGGGTCCCTAAGATGGATTTGCCCACCTCAGTGACAGCCACGCCAACCCTTCCCAGTCCCTCAGAGCGCTCTGGAGTCCTAAGACCCCCGCGGGCTTCAGCCCACCCCCTTGGCCTGTGAACCTATCATCTCACCCGGGTGATTCCAGTTGCTCCCAGACTGGTTTCCAAACTGTCTATTCCAAAAGCAGCTTTGAGAGGAATCCTTTGAAAGTGTGCATCAGATTTAGTCACTTCCGAGTATTAAACCCTCCCCTGGCTCCCAACATGGGGAAAAAAATCCCAACCCTGGCTATGTCTGGCCCTGCCCTCCTGCAACCGGGTCCTCTGTGAGGCTTCTATAATGCTCCAGCGCTGCTCCTGCCCCAGGGCCTTTGCTCATGCTGATCCCTCAGCCCTTGACAGTCTTGACGGTTTCTTGCCTGGCTCGCTCCCACGCTCCGCACAGATATCCTCCTCGCCTCAAAGCGGCCCTCCAAGGAAGGCAGCTTCTGAACTGTCCCCAGGCCCTACCTCCTGGGATTCACCGTGTGGCAGTTCAGAGGATGATGGAGACCAGACTGACTTAGAATATGGCAAAGACACTGGGATGCACTGCCAGTATTGGGTTATCCCTGAGGGAATCCAGCTGCCATGTTCTGGGACAAGGAATTGCAGGGAGTCCCCAGCCTTGATGGCACTGCAGCCCCAGCTGACCCCTGAGTGCAAACGTGGGTGAGAAACTCTGAGCCAGACGGTCCAGCTGAGCTGTACCCAGATTCCCGAGCCAAAGAAAAAGCAAGACAATAAAGTGTCCAATGTTTTGCTTCTGGATTTCTGGGGCTATTTGTTACACAACATGCGTAACAGAGACAGCCTGGCACCCGCCACGCACCCTGACCCCTTACCCAGCTTGAGGCCTCTCCAGCAGTTCTAGTTACCACTTGCTGTCACCTTGTTTCTGTCCTTGCAGGGGGACCTCCGTGAGGCCAGGGCTGTGCCCAGGAGGTCCATCCAGTGGTCCATCCATCACCTCAGCGTTCTGGCCACACAGCTGCCCAGCAGCCACTGACTGAAGGGGTAAGTGAAGGAACGCAGGACCCCGGGGGCAGTGCATAGCTCAGAAGACCCCCGGGGGTCTCAGGAGGGGCAGGCCAGCTCACCCAGTCCCAGCCCACAGCAGGCACCACCTCCTCTCAGCAGGGACTGGGGACCCTGGCCTCGCACCTCGTCTTTATCTCTGCCATCTGGGAGGGGAACCCAGGGCCCTGCCTGTTACAGAAGGATCACCCCACTGAGAGCCAGAGCCCCGGGGTCCCTGGGGGAGAACCAGTCTGCCCCTGGGGCTCCACCCAGACCCTGCGTTCCGATTGCCCTAAGGCCATCTTTTCTTCATTTGGTGTGGAGATTTGCTAAACGCCTCCCGAAAACTTGGGACCCGAGGCTGGAATAGAATTCTTTTCTTATCAAATTATTCTGTGAGAGTTATTTTGTGTCTGACGAGGGTCTAAAGCTCAGATGGCTTTGTTTGGAAAACAGTCTCTGTGCCCATAAAAGGGAGAAGACTTCTGGGTCCAGTCGCCACCCCCCAAACCCTGTCCCCAATGGGTCCCAGTCTGTGCCAGGGCCTAAGAGACTGGGTCACCTTCCAGCAAAAACACCCGCCCTGGTTGAGCCCAGAGTCCAGTCGGGGCTTGGCGGGGGCTGGCCCTGCACCCACCCAGCTGAGCCATTTCCGCCTAGAGGCCTGGTTTCCTGCCCAGAGGGAAGGGGGCTCTGGGTTCTGTCCTGGGGGAGGGGCTTCCACAGGCACTACCCACCCTCCCCACGGCCACACCCTGTCCTGGGGGAGGGTTGTGCCAGAGCTGTCCGAGGGGGGCCATTCATGGGGGAACAGGTGGAAACCTCCGGGTCCAGCCCTGGGTATAGCCTGTCCTGAATCCCCACCCTGGGGTGCGGAGTGGAGAATCAAGGCCACCCCCCACCTGCTCCCAAGCAGCAGCCGACAGGTGGCCACGGGGGTTTTGCGGAGAGGACTTTCCCCCTCGGAGCCTGGAGTCCTCTGGTACCTTCTCCAGGTTTCAGTCCTCCCTGCCCAGCCCAGACGACCTTGACTCTCCCACCCGTGGGTGGAGGCTGATGGCAGTGGGGTTCCTCAGGACCCTGAGTTGGGGCCCTTGATCCCCCAGAAACCCAATCACCCTGTGGGCTGGATGTCCTGCCCCTCCAGGGGCCTCAGGCTGCCCTGGACAAAAGGTAGCCAGAACCCCATTCCAAGAGCGGGCTGGCCCTGTCCGCTTCCTGGATCCCACATCTCCAACCAAAAGAGGGAGCCAGGAACCCACAAAGCACTTGAGCCCTGGAGACAGACTGCCTGCATTCAAATCCTGAAGCTTACTCCCTCCTGTGTGCCCTTGAGCAGGTTCTTTAACCTCTCTGGGCCTTGGCTTCTAAATCTGTAAAAAGAGCTAACAGTTATGGCCTCTTGCCGTTGAGGTCAAAATGAAAGGGGATAACGAAAGGACCCAGCTGGAGGCAAGCCCCCACACCTGGTCGTAATTCTTCCCACAGGCTCAGAGGGCGCCACACGAAGGCAGGCAGAGGAGCTGTGCCAGGGCGTTGGTCTCCTTGATCTGGGCCCTGAACAGGAATGAGATGGGAAGGATCCTCATGGTCTCATACAGTCTTGGGATTCAGGGCAGGCTGTATCCAGGGCACCCAAGAGCACGAGAGGCCTTACATGCCCTCTCCAGCTGGTTCTCAGTGTGGGATGGGACAGTGTCCACCTAAGACTGCAGGCGGGTGGCCAGACTATGTGTCCAGCCTCCCACCTCCTCAGCCACCTCAATACTACACCCTCCACGCCACCCCTGAGCGCTCTGTTCCCCAGGAACACACGGAGCCTGAGCCAGCCCTGAGGAGCCTGCTCCAGGACTCCAACAGAATTGCTGTGTGGCTTCTGAAAACCTCTTTCCCTTTCTGTGTCTTTGTGATTCTGAGCACTTTAAGAAAATCATATTTAGGGGCTGGGGGTGTGGCTCACAGGTAGAGCGCTCACCTAGCACAGGCGAGGCCCTGGGTTCGATCCTCACGGCCACATAAAAATAAATGAGTAAAGCAAAGGTACTGTGTTCATGTGCAACTGAAAGAATTTTTTAAAAAAGAAAACCATCTTTATTGTTCATGGAGGGGTAAAGGGGTAAACCAACCTGAGGAGGCGGCTGGCCCCCATCCTCCCAGCCCTGCGAAAGAAGTCAGTCCTGCCCATCAGAGAAGGATTAACTCAGGGCCCCCATCCCCCAACCCTCCCCTTCCTCCAGGGGGTGGGGGCAAGGCCCAGGTGGCGGCCAGCCCTGTGGCTGTGTCTCCAGGCAGTGTCCCAAGGTCAGTCCTTGCTGGTCAGCCCCTGCGGGCCTGAGCCAGGCTCCAAGTCCTCCCGGAGGCAGGTCAGGAGGGGTCGGTCTTCTGGGAGCCTGCGGGTGTGGAGGGCAGGGGCCGGCTGGGAGCTGCTGCAGAAGGCCTCTGGGAGGGAAAGCCCTGGGGAAGGCGGGGGAGGGGATCAAGAGGCCACCCACTTTCCCTCCCCCTGGGGGCCTCAGACCCTCCTCCCCTGGGGCCTCTGAGTGCAGGCTGCTGCGGGCAGTGGGCGTTCCTAGTGACCTAGGGGACGGCTCAGGCTGGCACGGACTGATGGGGCAGGAGAGATCTCAGCTCCCTCCGCCCTCCACCGAGAGGTCACCCTGGCTGTCTTTCAACTTGGGCCTCTGGAGGCGCCAGGGACTGTGTGGGGCAAGGCGCTCGGGCCTGGGGGACCCGGGGTGCATGGGGCCCACCTGGATCTGGCAAAGGTCAAGCAGGGCGCGGACGCCCACCAGGCACCAGAGCTCGCCCAGCAGGGCGACAAGGATGCCCAGGAGGTCCATCCAGCGGCCCACGGTCAGCAGCAGCACGAAGAGGCCGCCCATGCGCACCAGCACCGTCTGCACCTGGCTCTGCAGGCTGAAGCGCTGCTGCCGCTGCTCCTCTGCGGAAGGGGCGCACCTGTCACCGCCTGGCGCACCTGTCACCAGGCCCCACTCAGACGTCCCGCTGGAGCCACATGGGCCTCTCAACTCTCGCCTCCCCTTGCTGCCCCCCCCCACCCCTCTCTCTGAGCACCCACGGGGTGCTGGGCACGCCGGCCAGGGCTGCCCGTTCACCTGCAGGCCTCCCACTGGCCCAGGACAGAGCCAGGCAGATGTGGGGCTGACCCGATTCTCTTTCCCACACAGCCTCCTCATCTGGTCCTTCAGCAAGCCCAGTCCTCCACACGTCCCCAACTCCCACGGCTCCTCCGGGTCCCAGGTCCCAGCCACCTCCCAAGGCAGCCCCTCCCAGGGCTCCTGTGCTTTTTTTCCTTGGGGCTGAGGATGGAACTCAGGGTCTCCTGCATGCTTGGCAAGCGCCCTGCCACCGAGTTACGCCCCCAGTCCTTCGGCTTCTGTCCCTGCCCCTACAATCCAGTGTCTACCGACCTGCTAAAGTGACCTTCTAAACATGTCCAGGAGACGAAATCATCCCTCTATTTACAACCTTCTCAGGACTTTCTTCTGCATTTGAAAATCCAAACCCAGCCCTGGGCCTTACCAGATCCTGCCTGATTTGGCCTGAGCCCACTCCCAACGTCACCGTGTCTCTAACTTGATCCTGCTCACTACCCCAACCATCCTGGCTTCCTTTTAGTTCATGGAGTATGCCAGGCTTATTCCCACCCCAGGGCCTTTGCACTTGCAGTTCTCGCTGCCTGAACACCTCCCTCCCCCTGCCTTTCCTATACTATCTCTATTCTTCAGCCAGGGCTCTTCCCTAGAGACCAGATCAGACCATAGCACTCTCCCCTGCGGGAACCCTGCAGCCGTCTCTCAGCAGACAGCCCAACCTGGCTGGCCGGGGCCTTCAGTTAGGCTCTTAAGAACCTCAGCACGCCTGTAATCCCAACAGCTCAGGAGCCCGAGGCAGAAGGATTTCGAGTTCAAAGGCAGCCTCAGCCACGAGGGGCTAAGCAACTCAGTGAAACATAAAATACAAAACGGGGCTGGGAATGTGGCTCAGTAGTTAAGGGCCCCAGAGCTCCATCCTGGGAACCAACATAAAAGGAAACAGAGCAGGCTGGATGTGGTGGCACACACTTATAATCCAGCCACTCGGGAGGCTGAGGCAGGAGGATAGCAAGTTTGAGGCCAGTCTCAGCAACTGTTAGCAAAAAGAAAAAAACTGGCCAGCCTCACCGCTTCCCAGTGCCTTTGGGTGACAGCTGCACTGGACTTCTGTCCAAGGTTCGATGGTGCGGTGCCCTCCCTCACTCTGGGCTTTGGCACAGGTGGCCCACAGTCCCCCTCAGCCTCACCTCTCAGAGGGCCCTGCCCAGCTTTGGAGACCAAACCAGGCCCTGGCTCCTTGGGGCTCCCCCAGCAGGCTGAAGGCTGAATCTGCCCAGAGTGGCCTGTGCACCTTCTGCCCCTGGGTCGGTGCCCTGGGATGACAGGGCTGGGCCCGCGGCTGGGCCAGACAGGGGGCTGTGCCTACAATCAGAGGAACCCGCCCCGGGCCCTCACCCTGCATGTGGATGACCAGCAGCGTGTAGCAGATGGTGAGTGGGGTCCAGAAGCGCACGGCCTCCGAGGTGCTCAGGAAGTCCTGGTTGATGAGGACCATGGCCGCCAGGTCGCCCACGGCAAAGGCCAGGGCCAGGGCGCGGCCCAGCAGCCGGGGAAGGCCGTGAGCCCCCGCCAGCAGGCCCAGGCAGACCCCGCAGTAGCGCTGGGCGCTGTGCAGCTCGTAGAGGCGGCAGACGTGGTGCTGGAGGCGCCGGGCGCCGGAGCTGAGCAGCGCGGCCAGCCCGAGGCTCAGCAGCAGGTTGAGGGTGCTGTGCGGGGCGCCCTCCTGCAGGACGCTCAGGGCGCAGGCCAGCCCGCAGCCCAGCGAGAACTGGCTCAGCAGGAACAGCTGCAGCCGCTCCGCGCTCCCGGAGCCCTGCTGGGGCGGACAGGAGGAGGGTGGCCGGCAGGTGGCAAAGGTGCCACTCTGTGGGAGGCCAGAGCCCCCAGGGACCTTGGGACCATTCCCCAAGAGAGCCTGTTGGTTCAGGCCGAGCCCCGGCGGGACCCTTCCTCTCGCCCGCGTCCCAGCCTCCAAGAGCTGCTGTCACATCTGACGCTGGATGTTGGCCACGGATGAGCCGATGAGGGTCACAGCGACCCCTGGCCTCGAGCATCAAACCAGACGAAGCCTCAGAGTACTTAGTGCAGGGCCTGGCACGCGGGAAGCTCAGGTCACGGAACTGTCCCGGTGTGCTTGGGACTGGGACCTGGGCCGTCAAAACCCCAGGGAACCACCCGCAGCCTCTTCTCCATGTAGGGAAACGGGGGCCCAGCTTCCCTGTTCTAGGGGGGACACGAGGGCCTGCAGGGCCCCCCGCCTCACCTTGCCCAAAGACAGCAGTGTGGACACAGCCCGGAGGGAGAACTCGAGCACCACCAGGGCGGCCACCCGGGACCCCACCGCCGTCAGGAGCAGGGCCAGCCCGGCCAGGTGCAGGGTCTCCAGCCAGGCCCATGGGGCCCGCAGCCGCTCCTTTTCGGACTGCCGCTTGGGGTCACTGTGGGGGAGAGTGGGCAGAGGAGCAAGGCCACCCTCCCGGGCCTCAGGAAGGGTTTCGAGGCCCAGGGAGGAGGCCAGGGAGGAGGGTGGAGGGACTCCAGTGGGATGGGGCGTGGGCACTCACTTGGCACAGCCCACAAAAAAGTAGACTTTCAGGAGGCTGCTCAGGACGGAGACGCCGAAGGCCCCCACGAGGCCTGCAGGGGGCGGGAGGCAGCAGGTGTGGGCTGGGAGGGAGGGAGGGAGGGGACGCATGGGGGTGCGGGCCAGGTGGCACGGAGGAGGGGCTCACCTTGCAGGAGGCTGTCCAGGAGGCTGCAGCCCCACTCCAGGGAGGGGAGGCTGGGGAGCCAGGAACGGAGGGAGAACATGGCAGCCGGACCAGGCCCCAGCCTCCAGCCAGGTCTGCACGGGGACGACCCAATAATGACGCCACCGGCCAAAGGTGTCATTGGAGGGCAGGGGAGGAGCCGGGAGGGTCAAAGGCCCAGGGAGGGAGGAGAGCTGGGGCGTTAACCCTCCGGGCTGCTTGCAGGAGCGCCAGGCCCAGGCAGCTCCACAGCAGCCTGGGGTGGTGAAGGGGTGTCCCTGGGCTGGGCCCCACGCTCTATGCCTGATAAAGCCGGTGTCCACTTGCCTTACCCTCCCAGAGGGCTTGGCCAGACCGAGCTTTCCTGAAGCCCCGGGCCTCCGCCTGCCCGGCCTCTCCTCTCATCCTCGGGGTTGAAGTAGGGGCTCTCTCCCCCACAGCCTGAGGTCTGGGACCTCTCCCCCAAGGCCTGAGGTTGGGCTCTGCCCTCTTACCCTGAGGTCTGCGGCCTCCCCCTGCTGAGCTGGGCTCTGTGGCTTTCCCACGAGAGCGGGTAGCCCAGCTTCCTGAAGCCTCAGCTCTGGCTCTGCCCTTTCAGGGGGTGGCCTCCAATCTCTGGCAGCGTGAGCCGGGGGTCCTGCCGGAGCCCTCCTCTGCCTGAGCCCTCCCCTGGCTGAACCCTCCCCTGCCTGGGCCCCAGGCTGCCCATCCTGATGTTCCCCCTGTGTCCACTAGGTGGCAGCCTTGCCTGGCCGGGCAGGGTGGGGCTGGCCACTGGAAACTCTTCTTGGGCTCCCTTCCCAGATGGGAGCGGGTAGCCCTGGTGGGGACTCAGGGGTGGGGCAACTGAGGCTGTGGTGGAGGAAGTCCTTGAGGTAAACAAAGTAGAAAACTTTATTGTTTGGAGTGTGCAGTGGGGCTGCCTCCAGGGCCTGCTCTTCACACCCAGGTGTGGCAGGGGAGGTCAGGGAGGCGAGGAGGCTGCACCAACCAGGCCAGTCCTGCCGGCCAGGGAGCTGGGGTTCCCTTGGAGTACCAAGGTCAGTTCAGGCCTGTGGCAGGAGTGTGGCTGCCGCTGGAGGAAAGGCCGGGGCCTGCTGTTGGCCCTGTCCCTGGCTGTGCCCGCCACTCACCTGGGCAGCCATCCCTTTCCTGGGCCTCAGCCTCCTGGTCTGAACCACGGGCTCCCTGAACGTCCTTTCGGAATCATCTGAACATGTGCAATTGCGGGGTCTCAGCGCGAGCTCTCAGGTGAGGTCTGGGCTGAATCGCGTCCCTGTCCCCTGGCCCCATGCAGACTCTGAGGTCCCACCCCCAGGACCTTGGGATGGGCCTGCAGTGCAGACAGGGCTAATCATCCTTTAGTAAAGGTGAGGTCACTAGAGTGGGCCCGAGAGCAATGTGACCTGCGTCCTTGTAAGAGGACATGAGGACACAGTTACACCAGGGGACACCTATGCGGGACCCAGGGAGATGGCAGTTGGCTGCTAGCCAGGGGGAGAGGTCAGGAGAACCAGGCCTGGGATGGGACGTGGTGCAGGCCCTGGGCTCCCACCCCAGCGTGGAGGGGAAGGAGGACCAAGCGGCGGCCCTGCGATCTCAGACTTCAGGCCTCCAGGTGGGAGAAAAGGATTTCCCATTTCAAGCCCCTGAGTCCGTGGCCCCTTCAGGGCAGCCCTAGTGAACAGCCCTGGGACCCCACACGTGGGGCCCCACGTCCCGCACACCAGTCTCAGCCGCAGAAGTGAAGGAGGGTTCACTGGACTCGCTGCTGTTGGGGACCCAGGGGCCGAGACAGTTCGGTCACTCGGCTCGGTGCTGCTCATCCTGGTCATTCACAATGAACAGGGCGTGGGCTGCAGTCTGCCGGGACTCAGAGAGAAGGACAGGGGCCACTCTGAGCGGGTGCTGGGTTGGCCACCGTTGTCCACACGCTGCCCCCACCTGTGGCAGGGCCGGGCCTGTGGTCTGCTCTGGGATGGCCGGTCTCATGGAGGAAGGACGTCACTTCTGGCCAAGTGCCAGACTGTGGCAGGCTGGGGGGTGAGGGACGAGGCCTAGGTGCCCTGGTGTTGGGCCCCCCGCCGGGCCAGTTTCCGCAGCTCGTCCCAGAAGAGCATGCTGAGGATGGTGTGGGGACCCAGGCGCAGATAGGCAGGGCCCAGGCCCTTGTAGAGCGCCAAGGGTCCCTCCTGCTGACAGATCTTCGCCAGGCAGTCTGCGAGGCCCCCGTACAGCTGGCCCTGTGGATGGACATGGACGGGTCACTGTAAGGGCTGTGAGGCCCCAGCTGGCACAACTGGCAAACTGGCATGTCTGTGTGTCCAGGGCTTCTGCTGGTACATCAGAATGCATGGTCCCCAGCGGGGCAGGCGCGGAAAGGTGACGCTGTAGGTTGTGACATTAGGAAGGAGGCCTCTTCCTTCAGGCAGACACAGCCCGCTGCCAGGGCTCTCAGCCTGTCTAGAGGCACACGGGCACCCTGGTTTTGGGCACATCTGTGACACTGGCAGTGCCCTGGGAAGACCATGATTCCAATCCCAAGTCTCCCACTTAGCAGCTGAGTGACTGCAGGCAAATCACTTGACCTCTCTGAGCCTCAATTTCCTCTTCAGGAAAAAGAATAATAGCTGGATGTTGAAGTGCTTGGCGACACAGCTGCTCATCAAACAAGCCCAGGTGACATGCGTGTGTGCCACATGTGTCCCCCAGGCTCTGCTGTGCCTGTGTGTATCGGGGGGTTGATCCCAGCTCCCCACATCCTCCCCAACCCCGTTCCCTGCTCACCCTGCCAGCTCCATCCACAGGCTGATTGTACAGCCGCGTGCTGACCACGTCGAAGGGGGTCATGACAGCAGCCACCGCTATGCTGCTGATCATGCCTCCAGCCAGGGCCACCAGCCAGCTGTCCTCTGGGAGCCACTGTGGGGACAGCACAGACTTCTGACCCCAGCCGCCACCCTCATCCACCCACATGGTGACCCCCAGCACACAAGGTGGAGGGGCTGGTCAGGGAGGAGGCCATGCCCCCAACACCTGAGCTCCTTCACAGCCTCAGGGTCACACTGCCCTCAACTCCTGCTGGGCCCAAGGGTCAGGGTCACAACATGATGGCAGAGCCAGGGCTCCCAGCTTCCTCAAGGGGCCCCATCTGTCACCACCCTGCACTTCTTGTGGGGACGGAGGTGGGTGGCCCTCCCACTCCTGTCTGTGCCTGTAGGCCCAGGAGTCCCAGCCCTCACCTGCTGCTCCTGCACCCAGGCCTTGGCGGAGGCAAAGGTGGCCAGCTGGGCGGCCGAGCCCACCATCACTCGGGGCACAGCGCCCCCCACGCCCCGCCACAGCCCCGGCAGGCCCTGCTGCCGCCAGATGGTCTCCAAGGCACCCAGGACGCTCTGCGGGGAGAGGGTGGGAGGTCCCTGGTCAGCTCCGCCCGGCCTGGAGCAGGAACGGCCCAGGGAGTCCAGGGCCCGGGGCTCACCTGGTGCTGGTGCTGATGCCCCACTGCCATCGCAGCCACCGTCTGCGCCTGCAGCTGTGTCTTGACCTACGGGAGCAGGGGGCAGAGCCTGCAATGCCAACTGGCCATGGGAGGGGCCTCTGCAGTGTGTCCCCGAAACCCAGGTGTCCCTGGTTGCTACACCCTGGCCTGTACATCCTGGGCTCGAGGGCGAGACTCCAGTCTGCCTGTGTTGCATCTTGGTGGGACTCAGGACAAGTCACTTAACCTTCTCTGGGACCAGGTTTTGTCACTCCTGGAAGACTGAGTGACATGGTGACTGCAGAGTGCCCAGGACAGGAGGCCTCACCCAGTGCCAGCTCTCATTCTTACCTCACACCAGGCCATGCAGAGGAAACAGGACCGAGCCAGGTTTGAGCTGGCACATGTACTGCCACCCTCTGCCCCCTTCCTTGGCTCAGGAGCAGCAGTGTAGGGACCCCAGGGGAGCAAGGGTCAGGGCAAGGGACGGATTCCAGGCCTGGGCCAGATATTCCCAGGCAGCAGCCCCACCCAGCTTGCCCCACCCCAGCGGGGCCACAAAGCCCAGGTGACTGCAAAGTCCCTGTGGGATCGAGTCCCAGTGTGGAGAGCAGGCACTCACCAGGTAGGCAGGGCTCCCCACGAAGGCTCCCAGTGCCCCAGCCACAGCGCCAGCGACCACGATGCCACCTGGCTGCTGGGTGAGGCCAGCTTGGCCTGCCAGGCTGTAGCAGTAGAAGCGGACACCGTTCATGAGGCCCTGGTAGAGGAGGCCGGCGGCCAGCCCCTTCTGCAGGCCCCTCAGCCCATCTGCGCGCGCCACAGCAGCCACAGAGGACATGAGACCCCGGTAGGGCCGCGGGTAGGTGCCCCGGGCTTGCAGCTCCCCCTGCAGCTGCAGCCGCGTCTTCACCACCTCCAGGGGGTTGGTGAACACGCAGGCCAGGCAGCAGGCCGAGGCGCCCAGCACCAGGTCCACGGCCGGGGGCACCGTCTCCTCGGCCTCCGGGCCAGCCGGCTGAGCCTGGGTCAGGGGTGAGGCGTGAGCCATAGGGTGGCGGTGTTTAGGCTGTCTGCACCCCTGCTGGACCACAGGACTGGGGACCGAGGGGGTTCGGGGCCATGTCTAGAGGACAGTTCCCGGTATGTCCGGCAGCTGCGGTTCGCCCTTGGTCTATCTTGAAATCCACCTGCTCAGCCTGCTCCGCAGACCAGGGTCTGTTGGAGCCCAGAACACGCCCCCTCCAGCTCCAACCAATCCCGGCCTGCTCTGGCTGGGGCGGGGCTGGACCCTGGGATCTGGGGGAAAGTTCACTTGGGACTGGAAGGAGAGTGGAGGCGGGGCAAAGCTGCCCACTAGCAGGGCACCTCCTCCGGCCCAATCGTCTTCCTGGCCCCCTCTAGGCCCGTCCTGCTCCAGCTCAGAGCCCCAGGCACGAGGCAGGTGTCCTGGGAGACTCCTGGCATGGAGTGTGAGCGCCGGTTAGGTAGCTCTTCTATCTCTATTCTGGGGTCTGTGTGACTTCCCCTTCCAGGCCTCAGTATCCCAATCTGGCTCCTGCGACCTATGGTCCCAACTTCAGCAAGAGCAAAGGGAAAGACAGGAGTCTGGAGCCCTGCAGAGCTATTTCACGTGTGTGTGTGTGTGTGTGTGTGTGTGTGTGTGTGTGGTGCCTGGCATGGACGGGGCTCCTGCAAGCCTGACAGCACGCTGTCCCTGAGCCATGCTGGCACCGCGCCTTCTCATTCAAGGGAAGCACTTCATGGCTTCTCTTTGGCATGTCCAAATTGCCAGCTATCACTACTCTTGAGCTTTGGGGCTACCATCAAGTAAATTAAGGGCTACTTGAACACAAAATGCCGCTCTACCGCCTCAGGCCATCTGAAAACCAAGGCAACTACAAAGCCACTGTGGGAAGTGAGTGTACAGCACAGGTATGCTCGGGACAGAGGGAGGAGCCTTCACCCTCCTCAGAATGGTGCACAGCATAAAACTGAAGAACATTTATCCCTTTGATATTTTCCTATTTGCTAGTCCTGAGGATTGAACCCAGGGGTGCTCTAGCATTGACCATCATCCCCAGTCGTATTTTTAATTTTGAAATAGGCTCTTGCTAGGCTGCTGAGGCTGGTCTTGAACTTGTGATCCTCCTCTCTCAGCCTCCTGAGTAGCTGGGATCACAGACTTGCGTCACTGCACCCAGCCTGTGTAATAGTTTTCAATCTGTAGTTTCCATCTCGGATAACTGAACTGTGGGAGGCGACACCTCAGATGGGGGGACTGCTTCACTGATGGCCTGCTCCAGAGGGACCTTTGGAGGGCAAAGGTGGAACAGCTAGCGCTGCACTGCACTCAGTAAAAGGCGGCCCCACGCCCCTGCCCACCCCAAGACATCAGGGCCCCTGGGTGAGATGGAGATAAAAAAAGAAGGGCATTGTTTGAGGAGTGACCTGTGGTTGCAGTCACTTGGCCAGGAGGACCTGCCCACTGTCCCAGCCCCTCCTCCTGGGAGTCAGGCCGAGAGTCCTTGGGCTGCACACTTCTGGATGGTGAGCACCCGTGGGGGAAGCCGCGACTGATGGGTGACAGGCATGTTGCAGAAGAGGAGGGTTTGGAGACGACCCTACGTACCTTGCTCAAAAAGGGCCAGTGACGAGTCTTGGCAATATAACATGTCTATTTTATTTAAAAAAAACAAAACCCACACCACCTGACCCCTTCCCCAGGACTCTGGACAAAGATGCTCAGGAAGCCCCAGGCCCCAGCCAAGCAGGGGACAGTTGGGAGATTCAGCGTGTGGTGGGTCCTGCTCTTCTCCCAGTCTCTCCCGCCCTCCTCTTTGCTCCTGGCCAAAGGAGCCACCTGATCCCTGGGTTCTGCAGGCTCTGCTGAGGTGGGGGAGGTGGTCAGGGCCACGGCATGCAGGGCGCCTGGTGGCCTGGGCCGGGCTCTGTGAGGCGGGCGGCTGTGCATGGGGTAGGTTAGTGAGAGGGAGCATGCGCAGACACCTGGTGCTCCAGCTTCCCCGCACAGCCAGGAGAATGTTCAAAAATGAACAAGGGTGGCTGGGCACTCAGGACCCGGGGGCCCTGAGCCTCTGCCCAGGCCCCTGACCTGGGGCGGGGAGCTCCCGCCTCCTGGTCCTTCCACTCCTCTGTAGATGGACATTCCTCTTGTCACCATCCTGAGGTCCTGCCCTGGGAGGACAGCTTGTGTCTGCAGAACCTGCCTGGTTCAGAGATCCTCTGTCCCCAGTAGCCTCTAGCCACTACCCATTGGGCAGGACACCCAGGTGTGTTGGGCACATTCTGGATCCCTGGGAGCGGACAATCCTGCCTCAAGCTGGGTGGTTCTGCCACCTGGGGCAGGAGTGGGCTAAGAACGTGCGTGGAGACCTGGCTCCGAAGCAGCACAATGACCTCGACCCTGAGCCTGCTGGTCAGCCTGCCTCCACTTCCCCGACTTCCTGGGACACCACCCAGCTGCCTTAGCACCAGGGGTCCCGGGAGGCTCGGCCACGGCAGAGGCTATCACTTCGTTGCCAGGCGCTGTGGATGAGGCTCAGGGCATCCTCAAACTTCTGCTTGTTGGAGGCTTCCTGGATGGTCTTGTGTGGGAGGTCCACCTGGGTTGGGGCAAGAAGGACCACTGAGGGCTGCAGGCTCCATGTTCCCAGGGGCCACAGGACTCCGGGGCTCAGCCTTGGCCATGGATGCCTATCAGGCCTCCCCCAGCAGTCCCTCCACACCTCTCCCAGGGAACCGCTTCCACGCTGCCAGATCCTCCTGCACTCTGGGAGGGCCTGAGCTGACGGGGTGCTGCCCGACCACCTCGTCCTGGGAAGACCTCTCTCCTTGGTGGCCAGGGAGGTGGCCCTGTGCTCCCAGCAATGCTGCCTGGCGAACCTCTGTCCGAGCCCTTCTCTGACTCAGGCCAGCCTGTGTGGGCTCAGTGCAGGCGGGACAGTCCCCGGCTCCAGGCCAGTGAACTCCTCTCACTCTGGGGTGAGCTGCAGGGCAGGTGAGGGTCCTGCCCCTCCTGTGCCCAGCCTGTCACAGCTCCAGATCCACCGTGAGCACTGTGACTGGAGCCGGGTTAGGAAAGGCAGCTCCTGGACCTGCATTCAGCTTTCACCCCAGCCTCACTAGAAGCCAGGGCTCTGCTCCTCTGGCCCTAAGTGTCTGTCCCTGTCCCTGTCCCAGAGTACTGGCACATTGCTGTCCTCAGGATCCTGGAGGGAAGGTCAGGTCCTGGGAGTGGCTGGGGCTTCTGGGCAGCTGGGTACCTGGTAGATGGCTCTCCACCCGGAGCTCAGTGCAGACAGGAGCCGGTCCAGCTCAGAAGTGCAGCTCAGGTAGATGACCCAGGGGGCAGGGGGCTGCGGGCCCTCCGGGGAGAACTCCTAGGGAGAGCGTGCATGAGCACCTGGCCGCACCCCGGCAGGCCCCTCCCCGCCGCCCGCCCCACTTACCAGGACGCAGTACTCCTTGCCTGGCTCAGTGGAGACGGCGCTGATGTCGGCCAGGCTGGCCGTGCCCAGGGAGCGGAAGAAACTGGTTTGACAATCCTCATGGCACGTGAAGAGGCGGTCCTCGGCAACCACCAGGCAGCAGGGGATGCAGGGGCTGGGGGCGACTCCCTGGGGGATGACCTGAGGCATTGGCAGAGGTGGAGAGGCGGCTGCGTGTCCAGAGTGCCCAGCCCAGAGGCCCGGCTGGTTCTCTGCCCTCCCTACAGGGTCCAGCAGGTTCTGCCCACCTCAGGAGTGTGGGTGGGGAGGAGGGTGGGACAGGTGGTCCAGTCCACAGGGGACTCTGAGCTCCAGGTCTGTTCCTGAGATGTCCCCTGGGTCCCCCAGCTGTGTCCTCCGGGGCTGCCCGGGGCTGGTGTTGCGTGCGGGGATGGGCCCCTGGGGTCCTGCGTGGTCAGGCAGGCGAGGTGGGGGAGACGCTCACCCCCTTGGACACGGCCTGGCAGAGGTGCTGCATCCAGCCGGCCATCTCGGCCTCGCTGTCGGCGCTCAGCTCCAGGCAGGGCCGGTCGGCGAGAATGACCTGGAAGGCGTGGGGCCGATCCGTGGTGTTGGATCTCCGGCAGCCACCGCACTGCTCCCCCCTGGGCCAGAGGAGGAGGGTGAACTGGGGGCGAGGAGGCGGGTGGCAGGAACGGGGCCCTGGGGACATGGGAAGGCTGCCCAGGCCCTCTGGTGCTGACAGCCCCACCCTTGCATCCCCAGAATTGCCAGTCCTTTCTGGACACCCACATGCGGCCAGGTGAGGGAGAGGACCCGTCAGCCGAGCTCCCCATGGCGAAGCTGCCCTGCTCGCCCTCCCTCCCCCTCCGGGGGCCTGTCCCCACCAGGCTGCAGCTCCCCCTGCAGACGCACCCTCTCCAGGCAGGCAGCACCGCTCGGTCTCTGCCCTGCCTCCTGTGGGCTGCCCTCAGCCTCAAAGTGGGCAAACCCCAGGGCACCAGTCAGAGCAGCTGGACGGGGCTGAGGACAGACACCTCACAGGGGAAATGGGAAGGTCCCAGGCTTAGCCTTGACGCCCTCAGGCAGTGACACTCACCCCATGTTGACGGAGAGCAAGGGAATGACGTCGGTGCGGTCAGGGTACTGGTAGAGGATGCCATTGCTGCAGGGACACACACAGTGGCGGTGAGCCTGGCCAAAGGGGGCGGGCTCCATGTCCCAGGGCCCCCAGACTAGCCATAATCCCAAAGGCAAAGGAAGCTAGGCCTGCTTTCCAGGAGGGAGGATGAAAGGAGTCGGAGAGGGACAGCGGAGAGCACTGCCTCAGTGGACCTGGGCAGGGGCAGGCCCTCCGTGGCTGGCCCTGGTCCCCAGCGGAGGCAGGGGCACTCCTGGGCCCAGCTCACTCACTGGCTTTATAGAGAAGCCCTACAGCTCTGGACGGTGTCCACCCAGGGCCCTGTAGAGGGGAGACGCCTCCCTCAGAACTCTCTCCCCAGTGAACTGCTGCAGGGGTCCCTGCTGGGGACCCGACAGCCTGATGCCCTGGCCTGAGCCGGCGCGCAGAGCCCAGGGCTCCCACCTGAGCACTACGAAGCAGGTCTTCCAGTGCTCCCTGCCCAGGTAGGAGGTGCCCGCCTTGTAGTGCAGCATGCCTTCTTTGGTGATGGCACCCTCAGGGGGTGAGCAGCGGCAGGGGACAGGGCCCAGAGACTCATCCGCGGGGTCCTCCCAGTGCACAAGCCCATAGAAGTGCACAGTCACAGTGGATGCCTGGGGGTGGGGGCAGAGGACAGAGTGAGCAAGGCCAGGCAGGCAGCTGGGCCAGGCCTGAGCTCAACCATGGCACAGTGTCAGGAGTACCCGCTGAGAGAGAGGCACAGGACGGGGAGGGGGAGGAAGTGACCAAGAGATGCCAAAGCATCACCTGCTTCACGTGTCTCGAGCACCAAGGCTGGCCACCACTGGCCCCCGTGGACTACACGAGCATCCTCTCCAGCCACTCACCTCACACTTGGATTCCTGGGCCACGAACTTGGCCAGTGCCAGCTTCTCCATGGTGGCATCGGTCAGGATGCTGGGGTAGGGTGGTTCCCGGCAGCCCTTGATCATGGCTGACTTCAGAGAGGCCAAGAAGAACCTGCACAGGGAGTGGGTTGTCAGAGGCCTGGGGACAGGCTTCGTCCTGAGAGCTCCTGACCTGGAGGGGTCACAGAAATGTGGGGAAGGGGCCTGGCCCACGCAGCGCTCAGGGCCTTTTGGGGCAATGATGTGGCTGGGTCTGTGCTCATCCAACAGTGACCAGAAAAGGCCTGACCCTTTCCTAACAGCCCAGGGCCTTGGATCTTGGCAGAGGAGGAAGACCCGAGATGCTACCAGCGGGACTTGAATGAGGGACCTCGAGTTGGTGCCGTGACGTGACTTCATGCATGTGACTTCCATGTACTGGCGGGCAGGCCCTGGCCAGCAGGGCCCCGCCTTCCTCCCCGTCAGATGCTCATGCCAGTCCCTCTGCCCTCTGCAGGGCACAAGGCACTGAGAACACCTAGGCTGCCACATGAGTGGTGGGTCAGTGACTGTCCACTGTCCTGCCTCTCTGTCCAGACTGTGGGCTCTGGAGAGGACACACTTGTTTTCACTTTGATGTCTCCACCCCATGCCAGGCCCTGCAACGGCAGGTGCTGGCTCTCCGTCCCGGGGGCGGGGCCGACACTCACTCAGCCAAGGCCACGTCAGCTGTGTCCAGCAGAAACTGCTTCCTGCGATTGGTGCACACCAGCCTCACCGTCTGCTGGTCAAGGCCAACCTGCCAGAAACCACACGGGCTTGGCCGCTGCCTGGCAGAGGAGGCAGTGCAGCCAGGCAGCCTGGCAAGGGCAGGGAGGGAGGGGGCACCCAGGGTGGCCACCAGTGAGGCCTTCAGACGGAGCCCCGCAGGAGCTGCGGGCAGCCAGGCCTCGTGCTTAGCTCTCGTCCCCAGCACGTGTACAGAAGCTTCTCTGAGAGTCAGGTTGGTGCCCATCCTTGGGACGGGCCCTGCTCTGGGCTCTCAGGGTGGGTGGCCCAGGAAGCCCTGCACCTATGGTGGTCCACCAACTCGGAGCCTGAACTCACCGACACATAGTCAAGTTCATTGTAAGAAACGGCCTCTTCCACCAGGTATGGCTTCTCTGTGGCCCCTGAGAGAGGAGACCCCAATGCCTATTACCCCCTCTGGCCTCTTGTCCCTCCGGGCCCCATTTTCTAAGGGCTGACCCCTGGCAGAGAGGACCCCTCCTTGCCCTGCAACCTGAAGTGACGGAGCAAGAGAATGACATGGGTGCGAGTGGCGGGGTCAGGCCCACCTCAGCCAGCCACATCCTCCTCCGAGGCCTTTCCACTCCTACATGCCACCGGAGGGGGCGACGGCTGGGGAACAGGGGTCTCAACCTCAACCCGCTCTCCGTCTGGGGCGGCAGGCACCTTTCCGGAGCAGGTAGACGTAGCAGTCCGTGAGCAGCACGAACAGCAGCTGCAGGTTGCCCTCCATGTGCCCAGTGCTCATCCGGATCATCTGGGGGCCAGGCAGACAGAGGTCAGGGGCAGGCCTGGATCCTCGCCTTCTGGGCAGGCTCAGGCCATCTGCCTGGCCCTTGCTGGGTCTCGCTGGCTCCTGAGTCCCCTAGACTTACTTTGAAGAGCTGCTCTTCGTTTTCCCGAAACACGTGGATCATCAGCAGGAGCAAGTGATTGTTGTCCACTCTGTGAGAGGGACAAGTGTCAGGAGGACGAGGGTCAGGCTGGGTGGGGAGATCACGTCTCTTCCCACCTCCCACACGGGGCTGGGTCCTCCGGGAGCTGGACTTAATTCACTGGGAGGTCAAGGACTGGCGGGGTCCCCTACCAGCCACAACTGTCCCTCACCTGAACTCAGAGGCGTGTGTCACCTCGGAAGGGCTCCCCTGGCCCTCATCTACCCCAGAGTCCTCAGCGCTGCTCAGGCACGGGCTGGGCTGGTCCTGCTTGAGCTGGCAAAGAGCCTCCTGTGTCCCAGGCTCAGGCTGGGGCTGGAGCTCGGGCACAGGCTCCTTGCTGACCAGGGGCACCTGGGGGTCCGGTTCCCGGGTCTCCAGCTCCTGATCCTCCCGTGGCGTGTCCTCTAGGGGCCCAGGAGTCTCTCCCTCTTTTCTTCCTCCTTCTTCTTCTTGGCCAGCAGCCGCAGGGCCACCAGGAACATGCAGCGGTTGGCCAGGCCCTGCAGCGTCATGGTTGCCACCACCTGATGTAGCAGTGCTTGGACTCTCAACGGTAAAGCGGTAGAAGTCCATGGGGGCCGGAAGCCCCTCACTAAAGTCGCCAAATGGCGGCTTCTCCGGGGCATCCCCGGGAGAGCCGGTCCGAAAGGACTGGTCTGGGGGCTCGACATGGGAACACCAGGTGCTGGGGTCCAACTGCCCGTGGAGCTGGTCGATGACCTTGCTCAGGGGCTGTCCCAGGCAGTCCATGGAGGTGTCCTTCATCTCAGGGATCAGCAAGCCCATCTGGCCAAACTCCGAGTGCTCGCTGCTCTCCGCTGCGCTGCTGGGCCCCTCTCCCTCCTCCTGGAGGGCGGCCCCGGGGTCCTGGGCATCCTGCCCCAGGCCTGGGCAGACCCGGCCAGCGCCGTCGCCCTGTGTGCTGAACTTCTGTTGGCTGGAGGCGGGGTGCAGCGGACTCGCCTCCTCATCCGATCTGGTTTTCTTCTTCTTGCCAGTTTTCTTCTTCTTGGTGACCCTGGATCAGCAGTAATGGGGAGGGACTTATACCCGAGTGCTGGGGACCAAGGGAAACCAGCCTGGGTCAGAAGGGCCAGCCTGGGCACATGCCCTCCAAGGTCAAGACCAGAGCCTCTTGGTCTGGGCAGTGTGGGCCCTGAAGTAGTCCCTGGTGCTGGCAGAGGCAGGGGAGGGCCATGGGCTGGGGACAGCACAGGGAGGCAGAGGTGGCAGTAGCCAGGGGGTTCCCTAAACAGATCCTACAAATTCCAGCTGATAAAATTAAGCTGGTCTTACCGCCTAGGGAATGAAGCCAGGCCGTGGGCAGCCAGGCCAGCACTCCCCTGGGCTCAGGTCCTTCTCTTAGGATGTAGGCATGGGTCCCTGCTGACCTCACTACCCGCTAGGTGTCACCATGGATAAGTCACCGAGAAATATACTCAGTTTCTATGCATAAAGTCCTGCCCCACCCTGGTTCCATGTTAGTGGAATGGGCCTGGCCAAGCCACCCCGAGGCTGAGTGGCTAAGCTGCTTGCTTTTGCTTTTTTTTTTGGTACTAGAGATTAAACTCAGGGCACTTTACCACTGAGCTACATCCCCAGCCCTTTTTATTTTTAATTTTGGAATTTTGAGGCAAGGTCTTGCTAAGTGGCTGAGGCTAGCCTTGAACTTGCAATCCTCCTGCCTCAGCCTCCCAAGTTGCTGGGATTATAGGCGTACACCACCATGACCAGCTTAAGCTGCTTTGTTCTGAAACCAGCCTGTGGGTTGGGCCTCCTGGCTCTAGGCCCTGGGGAGCAATGTCCCTTCCTCAGGCCAGCATGTCTGACCAGTATATGGGGCTTCTCTTCTCATTCAGAGTGGAGAATTCTAAGGACCGGGCCTAGGGAGGTCAGGCAGCCCCCACTCTGCTGAGGCTCTGGAAGAGCCCCCAACTTGTCACTGACCTCCTCCCTTGCCCCATGTACCTGTCCATATGACAAAGATACTTTTCCTCCAATGAACCAGGCTGGACTAGGTCTCTGAACTGGCTCACTGACTGCTAACAACTTCCTCAAGAGGAAGTCCAACCTGAAGGTGGTTTTTGATCTTTGTGTGTGTGTGTGTGTGTGTGTGTGTGTGTGTACACTTGGGATTGAACTCAGGGGTACTCAACCACTGAACCACATCCCCAGCCCTATTTTATATTTTATTTAGAGACAGGATTCTCACTGGGTTGCTTAGGGCCTCACAGTTGCTGAGGCTGCCCTTGAACTCGCCATCCTCCTGCCTCAGTCTCCTGAGCTACTGGGATTACAGGTGTGTGCCACTGCGCCCGGCTGTTTTTTGATCTTGAATGGACCAAACAAAATGCCCCAGCAGCCTAGGCATGGCCTCAGAAGCCAGCCATGGTTGTTAAGTGTACAGGCCACCTACCTCCAGGGCTTGGGCCGTGCCCTGGTCCCAGTGTTTGTTTCCCTCCGAACTTCCACGTGGAAGCTATAATTCCCATGGATGGGATCAGGAGGTGGGGGCCTTTGGAGGTGAGAGGTCCCGAGGGTGGAGCCCTCTTGTGCCCACGCAAGAGCAGCTCCAGAGAGCTCTTTCTCTGCTCTGCCTGTGCACACAGTGGTGTGGATGTCATGGAACTTGGAAGAGGCCCTCGTGGGAACGGCCCGTGCCGCACCCTGATCTCCCGCTCCGAGCCCCCAGAACCTCGGGAAGTAAAGGGTGCTGTTTAAACCGCTCTCTCCTTGTCCTGGTGGCGGCAGGAGGACAGGCTGCCGACTCCTCTGGCTCCAAGGTCTGCCTGGGGCTGGCAGGGCTGCTTCTCGGCCTCCAGAAAGGGGCTCCGCCACCATCAGGGGACACCCGCCCGCCCTGGTCTCAACAGTGAGGCAGGAGTGGACGCAGATGCGGGGACACTTGCAAACTCCCAGGCCCCTCCCTGCTGACCTGATGACCTCCAGCTCTGTGCAGGCGTCCAGGAGGCCCAGGGCCTGGGACCCCCCCTTCTCCTGAGAGCTGGTGTGCACAGGGGTGGTGTCAGAGGAGGACACGGTCTCCGCCTGCTCCTCGCTGAAGGGGTTGTGGCGCTGGGTGGGGCTCTTGGTGGACGCCTTGCTGCTGGTCAGGTCCGAAGCAGTGGAGCGGGGGCCGCTGACAGTGTCCGTGAGGTCTCCATCTGGGAGGACAAGGAGACAGGAGACGGCCCATCAGACCCCCGCTGGGCCCCAGAGGATAACCACTCGGGGAGGCGAGTGACTCCTCCAGGGAGGCCTGACAGCGTGGCCCTGTTTAAAGAGCTGAAGCCCCAACCCAACACGTCATGGGACTGGTGCTCTAGGAGCAACCTGGGGGACCGCCATCTCGCCACCCCGGGACCCCCAGGATCTGGCCTGTTAAGGTCAGTGGTGAAGCAGCTTCTAGGCCCAAGGGCAGGGTGACCTTGCTGCCTCCAAGGGAGCCAGGAGGGACAGGCCACACACCTCCTAGATGAACCTAAGAGCGCTCCTGCCAGAGGACAGGCGCCCGTCACCTCCTGCAGCCCACTCCCCGCTCGCAGGGCTGAAGGAGGCCCAAGTCCTCTGAAGGCCACAGACAAGAGACACAAAGGAAGCAAGGAGAGTGGAGGAGACACCAGAGAAGACAGGGGGGCTCGGGGGAGCCAGAGGGGGCCTGGTGGGCAGAGCGCAGGGGGAGAGTGGGAGGGCCGGACAGGAAACAGGACCCGAGGCGATGGGGGGGCGCTGCCCAGACGCCTGCAGGCCCTTCAGAGGGTGTGGCTTCTCTTCCCAGCACCCACCAGCACTCCCGGGGGACAGGCCAGGCGCCCCTTTAAGGGTGGTGCTGAGAGCCCATTCAAACCTCAGCTTGCTGATGGGCCCTCTTGGGGTCACCCCCTCACCCACTGCCCCTCCAGTGCTGGCCTAAGCAACCTCTCCCCACCCCCTTCAGCCACCTCAAGTCACTGGGACAGGCAGGGGGCACCGCCATGACAAGCACCAGGCTGCAGTGGCAGACGGGAGGTGGCCAAGCAGAGAACTGAGGCCCAGATGGTGCAAACACATGGGCAGGTCAGCGGCCAGGGACACAGCTGTTTTGCTGGCATATGGACAGCTTGCTGGCCATTATCTGTCCAGAAGAGAGGTGACAAACACACTCCCCTAGCCCCACTGGCAGGGCCCAGTCTGCCGTCACCTTCTTAGTGGAACTTGGAAACCATGGGCAGCTGCCTGCTGAGCCTGCGCATCAGCCTTTTTTTTTTTTTAAAGAGCACCATCTTTTGCTATAGGAATCGGGAGGGAGCTGGCGTAATCTCCAGCTATGCCGGAAAACAAGAGTGACCCACGAGGCTCTCATCAGATCCCTGGGACTCTAGGGCCTGGCTGTCAGAGGCTTTTAGGAAACCATGCCCTGACTCCAGAGCCGTCCCCTGCTCGGCGTCCAGCCCTATGCTGTCCTCGGCATGTGAGCTGCCCATGGGAGGGGTTCTAAGAGGCAAGGGGGCAGACCCTGAGGTGTTGGGCAGCAGGGCGAGATGCCACCAGCCCTGCAAAGAAGCCAAAGACCACTGAGCGTGGTGGCTCATGCCTATAATCTCAGAGACTTAGGAGGCTGAGACAGGAGGATCACAAGTTTGAGGCTCTCTTCAGCAACTTAGTAGACCCTGTCTCACTAAAAATTAAAAAGGGCTGGGATGCAGCTCAGCAGTGGAATGCCCCTGGGTCCCTAGTACAAAAAAAAAAAAAAAAAAAAAAAGAAGCCAGAAGAGCTTGAAATGGCCACCCCCATCCCACCCAGGGCCTTGAAAAAAAATTTTTTTAAATGTTGATGGACCTTTATTTTATTCACTTATTTGTATGCGGTGCTGAGATCGAACCCAGCAACTCTCACATGCTAGGCAAGAGCTCTACCCCCGAACCACAACTCCAGCCCCCAGGGCCCTGAATTTTGAGGTGCCCCTAAGTCCAGCTCTCCTCCAGGCCCCTGGGGAAGACAGACCCTCCCTAGGCGAGTGCCCCAGCATGCTCGGAACTCTTCAGTGCTCAAGGAGCTTTGGAAAGCAGGAGGTTGCGGTCAGTGGAGACACATCTCCCCCTGCCCTGGGCCTGAGTAAGCTCTGCATCTGGGCAACTGGTCCTCAGGCCCCGGGGAGCTCTGAAGGGCTCCAGAGGACGGTCAGGCCCTGCTTGTCAAATGGTGTAACAGGCACGTCAGGAAGGGTTAGTTGTTAGAGTCAGAGGGAAAACCAACGCCCGGCACGTGTGCAGTAGACAGGCTGAGAGGAGGACCAAGTCCTGATGGAATTCTGGGTTCAGGCTGATTAAACTAGAACCACTCACTTGGCCAAGTGACATGATTTATTTTTCCCAATGCTGTATCCTATTTCCTTCAAAGTTAAGCTATTTCATACTAAAATTACTTGGGAAAGATCTTCTGTCACCCATTACTCGGAGATCCTGTCTTTAATGTCGGGG
Source organism: Ictidomys tridecemlineatus (assembly GCF_052094955.1). Taxonomy (NCBI): domain Eukaryota; kingdom Metazoa; phylum Chordata; class Mammalia; order Rodentia; family Sciuridae; genus Ictidomys; species Ictidomys tridecemlineatus. The sequence continues at coordinate 10,300,929 of NC_135487.1, read as the reverse complement.
AACCCCTGCTCCTCATCCTTGGGATGGGCCCACCCTCTGGCTCCCGGCAGCAAGCCCTTCAGGAAGAGGGTCTGAGATGGCCCGAGATGTAAGGAGGACACATTGACCTATCAGAAACGCCAGCTCTGCTCGGAGTACCCCAGCAACCTGGGCAGCTGCTCTATGAATTTGTGTAAGCCCAGCAGCAGGTGGCAGGCGGAGAGGTGCCCACACGCTGCCGCTGCCCAGCAGATGGGGTGGGAGGGTTGGTGGGTTTTATTTTTATCTGACTTAAAACTCCTAAGAGAACCTCCTGGAGGCCGTTTCAGCTCTGCCTGGGCAGCTCCCTGACTTGGACCTCAGTCCAAGTCTTCAAGGCGCCATCAGGAGTGGACCGCCATGGCCAAACCCTCTCCCAGACCCTCATCTAGCCCAGGGAGCTCGCGGCCCACAGGTTTAAGGGCCTCATTCTCCAGAACAGCCTCTGCTCACTGGTCAGGCCACTAGGCCCCACAAATGAGCCATCCCTCTGCACCCCAACTGCCCCTGGAATCAGGAAGGCGGATCTAGGAGTCCCGAACAGTCACTAGTGACCCGCGACCCCTGTGCAGAGGCAGGAGCTCCCTGGGGAGCAGGGGTGCGCCTGGGCTAAGGCCAAGTTCTCCTGCAGAATTCCATCGACAGAAGGCCAGGCCTGGCTTTGTTACGATCAGGGGTTATCGTCAGTAATAAGGAGCTGATCTTGAACATGCAGCAAGCTTGGCATGGAAACATCGCACAACAGGAAAAGAGGGTCACAGCGGACTGTCCCACCTTCCCAGTCTGTGCTGGGTACAGACGGCACTGCTGGAAACACATCTCCAAAATCATAATCTACAAAAACGAGGGGACAAAACTGAAGATTAGAAACACAGGAGTCGAGGGGGGTCACGAGGGGTCATGGGGGGAAACAGGAGAGGGAGCTCCCTACCTCCTCCCTAACCAGGAGTCCGGAAGCCCAGCTCCTGGCCAGGAGCCTCTGGCCAGCTGTGGGGCCTCTGGGGGCCATTCCTTCCACACCCAGAACCTGCTGTGGCAGAGACGAGCCGGGGGCCCTCCGCCTAGCCTCACGCTCTGCCCCTTGCCTCCTTTCCCTCCAGGCCTGGGGGGCAGCAAGACCCCCCCACCCAGTGCCTGCGTCTACTCTACAAGCTGCCAGGATGAGGCGGCTCGTGGGGGTCTGGCGGCTTCTTCAAGGCCGTGCCCTGACTGCTCCTGAGGCGGCCCACGCGGCCAGCAGAGCAGCTGGAGCCTTCCCCTGGCACAGGAGAGTGCAAGCCGTGCCCCAGCCGGGACAACGACCCGTGGCACAGCAGAAGTAAAGAAAGGGGAAGGTCAAGGCCCTGTGCTGAGGCAGCTCTAAGGAGGCCGAGGGAATCCCCTTCCCTGGAGTGAAGGGACCACGGCCCCACAGACTCCAAGTGAACACCAAGCCCTAAGGTTTGAGGAAAACCAGGTTGTTCTATCGGGTGTCAGATTGAAACAGAATGACCAAAGGCGCCTCTCGGTCTCTGCACCCACGGTGCACCAGGCCCTCACACCGCAGCAGTGTAGGGGGAGCTCAGTGGACTTGGGCACACACAGGGACCCGGCCAGCGTCCCTGCACGTCTGACCTGCCGGTTCTCTCCTCCTTCCAGAGGTGGCTCGGCCCGTCCTGCCAGGGACCTTGTGTATGCAACCTCCCCAGGGAGGCAGCACTCGCCCGCCACGGGAGGCAGGCGTCTCCAGGACACACCGCAGCTAACCCTCCTTGCTCAGAAATCTGCCCTGGGACTGCGACAGGAGCTTCTGGAAATGTGTCTAACACTCATAAAATCTTGTTTTGGCTCTTTGTGCCTGGAATCCCTTCTTCAGCCACCACAGGCTTTGCTGGACTGCAAGTCTCAACCACTGAATCAAAACCACCAAGAGAGATGTCACCAGCCAGGCTCACACGGCTCCAGTCCATCTGGGGCAGAGGCACGGTCCCCTTCTGCCCAGGGCCACTCACCCTCGCTGGATGGGGCGATGGCACTGTCATCCCACTCCAGGTTGGTGGAGGTGACAGAATTGAAGGAGTTGAGGGACAGGCTGTCCGAGCCATGCACGGAGCTGGGAAGGCGGTCTTCAAAGTCCAGCAGGTACTGAGGTTTATAGTAGTCAGGCATGTAGGGGGCCAGGTCCAAGTAGGGGGCATCCTGGGGAGAGTGGAGAGGACGTGGGGTGGGAGGTCAGGCGGATCAGAAAACGCCAGAGTCCAGGCAGGGAGACTCGGGTCTGACACCCCCGCCCCGGGCTCTTTCTCCTTTGGGAAATCAGGGAGCCTGACAAGTGAATGCAGAGATGAGCTGCTAAGAAGAGTAAGGTGAAGGGCAGGGGCTGGGCTCAGTGGGTCGATCCGCAGCACCACATAAGAATGAATCAACAAAGGGGCTGGGGCTGGAGCTCAGTGGTAGCGCACTTGCCTAGTATGCATGAGGCACTGGGTTTGATCTTCAGCACCACATAAAAATAAAGACAATAAAGTCCATCAACAACTAAAAAAGGGGCTGGGGATGTGGCTCAGGCGGTAGCGCGCTCGCCTGGCATGCGTGCAGCCCGGGTTCGATCCTCAGCACCACATACCAACAAAGATGTTATATGTCCGCCGAAAACTAAAAATAAATATTAAAAAAAAATCACATTGTTTAAAAAAAAACAACTAAAAATATATTTTAAAAAAATGAATAAACAAAAGAGTAAGGTGAAGAGTCTGGCTCTTCAAGCTGCGGCCCTGGCTATGGAGTGCAAGCGCCGTCAGGGGTGGAGCTGGTCCAGAGACAACGAGGCCATGTGCTCCCTTCACAGCCTCCAAAAAGAGAGGAAAGAGCCGGCACACCTGTAATCCCAGCTACTTGGGAGGCTGAGACAGGAGAATGGCAAGTTTGAGGCCAGCCTTTACAACTTAGCAAGAGCCTAAGTAGTGAGACCTTGTCTCAAGAAAATTAAAAGGACTGTGGATGTGGCTCAGTGGTAAAAGCACCCGTGGTACCAAAAAAAAAAAAAAAAAAAATGAAGGAGAAGAAAGAGCCGTCAGAAGGCAGCTGCGCCTCCAGCGCCTGCGGGTCTCTCTCACTGTCAGCACCCCTCCCCCTTCTCCACCACTGCTGGGTTCCCTTTTCAGTCTGTGCTCATAGGGAGGGTGACGTGACTAGGACAGGGCAGCCAGGCCCCCCTGGACAGCCAAGTCCATTGGTGCTGTGGTCACCACCACATCTGTGCAGCAGTCGACCCTCGTCTGTGGTTTTGCCTTCTATGGTTTTAGTTACTGTGATTCAAAAAATATTAAATGGAAACTTCCAGAAAAAAAACAATTCATAAGTCTTAAATAACTTTCATTACAGGACATTGTTATAATTGTTGTACTGTACTATCAGTTGATATTTCTTTATTGTTGTGTGTGTGTGTGTGTGTGTGTGTGTGAGAGAGAGAGAGAGAGAGAGAGAGAGAGAGACTGGGGATCGAATCCAGGGGGCCTCAACCACTGAGCTACGTCCTGGGCTCTCTTTTTCTCGAGACAGGTCTTGCTAAGTTGCTGAGGCTGGCCTCAAACTTGTGCTGTTCCTGTCTTATGAGTCCCCGGGGTTACAGACATGCACCACCATGCCCAGCTGATATCCCTTACTAAGCCTGATTTACAACTAAACTCTACCTTGGGCACGTTTGTGAAGGAAAAACCACTCTCTAGAGAGCTTGGTACTCTCTGCAGTTTCAGGCCTCCATTAGGGTCTGGGGGTCAGGGGGACCACTGTACAGTGCCTGGCTGGAGAATTTGGAGAGAGCAGCAGGGGGCACAACAGCTGGGAAGCCAGACTCCCAGGAAACACAGGTGGACGGGCCTTGTCCTTCCCAGACACACATGCCCTAAACATGAAGGCCAGTGCTTCTGGGAGTGGGGTTTTTCTCCATGTTGCTGGAGAGGGAGAAGTCACCTATATCAGGAATCCTCGCCACAGGGAGCTGGGAGAGACTCTCTCCTCTGCCTTCACTTCTGCCAACCCCGAAAGCTTCTCTCCCTCTCCTGAGCAACGGAGCAATGCTCAAGCTCAGCCACACCCTTCGCACTCCAGCAGCGAGAGCTATGGCGTCTCACCAGATCCAGGTCAAACCGAATGAACTCCAGCCCAGACACCAAGGTCAGGAAGAGCGTCAGGTGGTCGTGGCTGCAGACCAGGGCGTTCCTGAAGGACAAGGAGGAAGCGACACTGGTGTTCTGGGTCTGGTTGCCGGCTCGGCCCAACTTCACCAGCAACCAACTGTGTTGCAACGAGACATGTGACCCCACTCCCTTCTTCCCAGCATTCTCCTGGGTCTGAGCCACATGGCACTCGCCGGCCACTGTCTCCAGAGCTGGGCCTGTGGCATAAGGCTTGTCAGACTCTCAGCAGTTGCTGTAAGCAATCTGTCCCTGCAGTGACCCCAACAAGGGCTGAGGCAGAGGTGGAACACAGGCTCAGGCTGAGGCAGGGCAGCAGCTGTGCACAGGCCCCGCAGGACCCAGAGCTGCCGGAGGAAGCCACCACACTTCCAGCAAGCCCCCCGGGGCTCTTTGGCCATTGCCACTGTGTCCTCAGCATGCAGTGCCAGGCTAGGTCTCTGATGTGGCCCAGTATGGTATCCACATGTGACAGGAAGCTTTGGGAGGAGGCTCAGGGGAGCTGGAGGCGATGAGACAGCGTCGCCCTCACCTGACGTAGTACTTCTGCAGCAGGCCCAGGTTCTCCTGGAACAGACGCAGGTAGCTCTCCAGGGAGTTCTCGTTGAGGGCCAGGTACAGCCAGGCCCGGCCTGCAGGCCAAGGCAGAGAGGAGAAAGGGCCGCTGAGGACCAGGTTCTCCGACGGCCCTCAGGCCCCCCATGGCCGGCCAGGAACATCTGAGAGAGGGCGGGGACACACTCGGCCAGGCTGAGCTGTGCGCGGACTCTGTCCTGTCCTGCAGGCTAACCCAGATCCCAGCTCGGGGACAGAAACCAGAGTCCTCCCCGTGCTCAGTCTGGGCTCTAAGAGCAGTCCAGTTCTCGTCTACGTCATACCCCCCCCATCCCCAAAGCACCCACAAACTGTCACGTGCAGGGAAAACGGGGCTCTTGTGGAGCATCTTAACGCCCCTGCCACCAGATGCCACAAGGCAGGCAGTCTCCCAGGGCTGACAAGCTGAACCTGAGCCCGAGCTGCCCTGGGGGTGTGTGCCTCTGCCCCGTGTCTCCCTGGCACTACTCACTGCGCCCCAGGTTGGTGGCCACGTGCTGCAGCACCTCAATCTGCTTGATGGCCTCTCTCCGGGTGAAATGCACGACAAGCACCCAGTAACCAGAGGAGAGGTCCTGCAGCCTGTGAGGACAGGACGGCAGCGCTGGGGCCTGGGTGGGGCTGGCCCACCAGCTGCCACCAGTCAGGCCACAGGCAACCTGTGCGTGGCCCCGAGCCCTCCCCCAGGCGGGTGCGCCTGCCACATGGGTTCACAGAGCTACCTGGGATAGCCGTGGCCCACTTCAGCGAGACCAGCCTCCCCTGGCAAGGCAGACAGGAACTAAGGCAGATGAGGCCGGGCATCGCCTTCTGCAGGCACCGGGCCGGGCACCACTCACCCGTACAGCAGCGCGTGGTCCAGGTGCTCGCACAGGCGCTGCAGGACCTTGTCGTGGTTGCGGATGGCAGGGGTCTCGTCCTCACATGCGGCAAAGTAGCTCTGCAGCTGGAAGAAAAAACGTCAAAGTGGATAAAGAGCAGGGCTACAGAAGTTCAGGAATCAAGAAGGCAGCTGAGAAAAGCCCTGCCAGATGACATCCCCACAGTGACCGTCAGTCTGCCTTAAAAGCCCGGCCCTGCTGCCGATCCGCCCTGGAGCTCCAGAGGATAAAGCCCGACTCCTCACAGCCCTGTCCCCGAAAGTCCTTCAGTAAGCGCCTTGCGATGATGCTGGTGAGGGAGTCCCAGGCACACACCGGATCTGGCCAGGGGCACCACGCAGGGTGCCACCCTCACAGCTCACAGCGCCCACACCTGCACAGGCACCCGGAGCTCAACAACAGTGGCCCTGCGTGGAGCTGGCTGCCCTCTGCACAACCAAGGCCGGTGTCCTTGCAGAAGGCTGCTCAGGGGCCATGGCGGCCTGAAGACACTGGCAAAGCTGAACGTGGATCTGGACGTGTGCCAGGCTCATGTCGGGCCCTTCACCAAGGAGGACATTGTTCCCAGGTCCAACTGATGCAAGGAGATTTGGAGGGCAGGTGGGTGACCCGCAGCACAGAGCGGGCTCTGGGAAGACGGTGGCAGCTGGGTCTGCGTCCCCTGCAACTGCACAAAGCCCTGGGAGAGACGTCTGACCAGGCTCAGGTTAGCACATCCTGGTTGGCCGTTGCCAGAGGGAGAAGCTCGCAAGACACAAGAGCACAGACCTGGTCTCAGGTTTGAACTCTGGGGACAAAGGTGTTCTGAAGCGTTTTCTGGAAGCAGTGGGAGCAAGGGCTGCAGCAGGCAAGACACGTCCACGCACCAGGAAGCATGTGCTCCTGGAGGCAGGCCAGCCATTCAGCCCCACAACAAATGGCCTCTCTCCCCCATGGCCCAGGGCAAGCCCAGCAGCCCTGCTGGCTGGGGACAGTCCTGCAGGGTCTGCCCATCCCCCAGGCAGGCAAATGTGCCTCAGGAGGAAAGGCTTCAGGAGATAAAGACAGAGAAGGGAACCGCCAGACCTGCCCTGTGCCTCTGCAGTGGCTGGAGGCACTCCTACAGGCTTCAGGGTCAAGTTCAACACAGGTATTAGGGAAAAAGGTATTTTAATTTCTTTTCTTCTTCTTCTTCTTTTTTTTTTTTTTTTTTGGTAGCAGAGTTTGAACCCGGGGGTGCTTAACCACTGAGCCACATCCCCAGCCTGTTTTATTTTTTATTTAGAGACAGAGTCTCCCTGAGTTGCTTAGTGCCTCACTAAGTTCCTGAAGCTGGCTTTGAACTTGCGATCCTCCAGCCTCAGGCTCCCAGCCTCAGGCTCCCAGCCACTGGGATTACAGGCTGCACCACCACCACCACAAGGGCTTGTTTTTTAATTTCAAAATGTGAGATCAGAGCATCTTAAATAGATGAAAGGCTCCTTAGAGATTTGGCATAACTTCCTCATTTAAAAAGCAAGACCTGAAAGAGGCAGGGGATTTCCATGAGAACAGAGGAGAGATCAAGGCAGCAGAAGAAGGGGACAGACTGACAGGGTCGAGGGGGATGGGAAAGAGGAGGAACAGTGGGACAAATCTGATCAGACACCCATGACACACATAAATACACCATGGTGAATTTCACCTTGATGTATATCCATAATGCACTAATGTTCTAAGAACTATAAATAAACAGAAAAAGATCAGCAGAGAAAAAGGGAACAGGAGGGGGAAGAGGGGAGGAAAAAGGGAAGTACTGGAAATTGACTTGGAGCAAATTATACTCCATGCATAATTATGTCAAAACGAACATCAATATTATGCATATCTACAATGAACTAATAAAAAAAGGTAAGGGGCCAGGGATATAGCTCAGTTGGTAGAGTGCTTGTCTTGCATGCACAAAGCCCTGGGCTCAATCTCCAGCAACACACACACACACACACACACACAGAGTTTAAAAACCCTGTAATCCCAGATGCTCCAGAAGTAAGTTCAAAGCCAGCCTCAACAACTCAGCAAGACCCTGTCTGGAAATGAAAAATGCAGGGGATGTGGCTGCTGTTGAGTGCCCCTAAGTTCAACTCCCGTTACTCCCTCCAAAAATAAATAAAATTTCAGAAAAGGGGGGCTGAGGGTGTAGCTCATGGTAGAAGACGTGCGGAGCAGGCGAGAGGCCCTGGGTTTAGTCCTGGACACTACAAAAAATAATTAGCTAGGAAAATAAAAACTTCAAAAGCAGAAGGTTTATTCGTCTTCTTGATTATGAAAGTAGCCTCAGCTGTGGTGACACTGGAGTTAGGGGGCCAGGATGCGTGTGGGCGTGTGCGTGGGTGTGAACAGGGAGGGGGCCCAAGCCAGGAAATCCCGGCAGGCAATGAGATTTTGAGCCGATAGGCAGGAACTAGGATTCCTTTCTCAAGCCAAGGTAACAAAATTAAATGATCCACAGACAACAGCCGTTTATTGGGAAAATATAGGCAACATGAAGGGGCACATGATGCCTCAAGTCCTCCTGCTATCCTGGTCCCCTGTGGACAGCAGGGTGCTGTGCCACAGAGCCACACCCTCAGCCCGTGGACAGCATGGGGCTGCACCATGGAGCAATAACCTCAGGCCTTTTTACTTTTTTTTTTTTTTTTTTTTGAGACAGGGTCTCACTCAATTACCCAGGCTGGCCTTGAACTAGAGATCCTCCTACCTCAGTCTCCTGAGTAGCTGGGATTGCAGGTGTGCGCCACTGCACTGGTTTTACAGCTTTAGGACTTTATATTTTATTCTATTTTTTTGTAGTGCTGAACATTGAACCCAGGGCTTTGCACATGCTAGGCAAGCACTCGACCACTAAGCTACACCCCAACCTTGTTTTTTTTTTTTTTCTTTTCTTTTCTTTTTTATTATGTTCAGATCTTTATATATTATGTGCAATAAGGATCCAGCTTCATTATCTTCTGGAAGGAAACCATTTCCTCATATTAATGAATGGACCAGCCCTCCCTATTGAGATGTGACTTGATACGCCCCTTTCTAAACTATTCTGCGTTATTGATCTGCTGTCATTCTGTGTCCGCACCCTGTTTTTAATTATTTTCACTTTATTCATTACTTGGATGTGGGCAGATAAGTCTACTCCTTCCCCTATCCCAATTACTCTTTTTCAAAACTGTTTTGATCATTCCAACCCATTCTTTTAGAATCAAATTTCATTATAATTCCCTTCTGGGTATTTAATAGATTCATGCTGAATCCAGAGATTATCTGTGGAAAGAAATGAAATCTTTGCAATATTGAGTCTTTCTATCGAGGACCGTTGACCCTCAGCCCATTTATTAAGGCCTTTTTTGTTTTCTGGTTCTGGGGATTGAACCCACAGATGCTCTACCACTGAGCTACATCCAGCCCTTTATATTTTTTAAATTTGAGACAGAGTCTCACTAAGTTGCTCAGGCTGGAACCTGCCATCCTCCTGCCTCAGCTTCCCAAGAAGCTGAGATGTGCTGCTGCGCCCAGCTATTCAGGACTTCTTCACCTTGACCATGAGGAGAGGGCTCAGGAGGTAGGACACAGGGTGCTGCTGCTACAGAGCTGCACACTTTTGTTAAATTACTTGACACTTTAACCTTAATTTTTTGTTGTCTATAACACGTTAAAAGGATTTGTTAGAGCTGAGCTGTCAAATCCGTAGCCTCTACCCCATGAGGCTATTTAAGCTTAAATGTAAATGACACAAAATTTTAAAAATCAGCTCCAGTTGCAGTAGCCCCATTCCAAATGCTCAGTGGCCACATGTGGCCACTGCATTAGTGTAAGTCCAGAACACATCTGTCACCATTGACACTTTGCTGGTACACTACTGCACAGGTCAGGTGAGCAGCAGGTGCTCACTAAGCAGTGGAGATTATTTACAATGTTGAACCCATTTTCTTGGTCACAACAGTGGCACAGCACTTGGGTAAACATAAATTCAAATGCAAGAGCACAGCGCTGCCTCTGCTCTGTCCCTCACCTCTTCTTCACCAGCAGGGTCCTAACTCCCACTCTTGGTACTGGTGCTTCACCACTGAGCCACACCCCCAGCCCTTCTTATATTTTATTTAGAGACAGGGTCTCACTAAGTTGCTTAGGGCCTCACTAAATTGCTGAGGCTAGCCTTGAACTCAGCCTCTAGACCACTGGGACCAGTGCCCTCTTTAATCATTCTTTACTAAAAGAGTAATCCCATCATCTCAGGTGATAAAATGAGCCTGAATCAATGCTATAGCCCAACACAGATCTCCTACTGAAAAGGAAAAGAAAAACAATGTCCAGGAATCAATAATGCATAGGGCTGGGGTGCGGCTCAGGGGCAGAGCACTTCTCTGCCAAAGTTCATCCCCAGCACCAAAAAAAAAAAAAAAAAGAAGAAGAAGAAGAAGAAGAAGAAGAAGACGATAAATGATGCAAGAGCTCGCGGAGCTGTGTCAACAGCTTGGGCTTGTGCCTTGGGATCTATCTGGTCAGCAAAGCATGGCAAGGTAAATAGAAGCAGATGCGCTGTCCCTTAGCCACAGAGAGGCCACAGCCAATGGCCACCAGTAAGACTCTGAAAGAACAGCTGTGGAAGACAACCTTCACGTGTACAAGGACCCCTGGATGACAGGACTGGGACGAGCACAGCAGACAGCCCAGCCTGGGAGACAACTGCCATCTTCCAGCCCAGAGACACTTGTGGGGAGCCGACGCCGGCTGTGGCACGAGCCACATTTACCAAGCACTGCTCAGTGTGTGGATTCTAGGGTCAGATAATATGCTTGAATCCGACTCTGAAACTCACTTGCTGTGTGACCTGTACACTCAGTCTCCCCATCTTTAAAATGGGCTTAGTACCTTCCTTGGAACCCTTCTAAAGGATGTCATGAGGGTTCAGATGATGGTCGCACTGTATTGATCAAAGGGCGTGACACCTTGTCCACACTCGGGGGCCAGCAGCTGTGATGACAGTGCAGCTCAGGAACATACTTAATCATCAGAGCAACCCCATAAAGTGGGTCACCAAGCGAGTAAGCAGCAGAGCCAGATTTTAAACCCCGGTCTTTTCTCTCTTTCTTTTCTTTTCTTTTTTCTTTTTTTGAACCTAGGGGCTTTTTACCGCTGAGTTACATCCCCAGTCCTTTTTATTTATTTTTTAAATTTTGAGTCTCATTAAGTTGCCCAGGCTAGTTTCAACCTGCCATCCTCTGCCTCGGCCTCCCACGTAGCTGTGGTTGCAGGCCTGCGCCTCATACCCAGCTCAGCTCTCCCAGGTCTTTTCACCAAATGTGAGCTCCAGGACCTGAGGGAACAAGTACACAAATGTCAGGACATCTGCATTCCGGCCCTATACGTTGAGGAGAATTAAAAGAAAATGCAGTGTCCCTTCCCAAATCGGGAGAATGAAGGGCCTGGTTGATATGGACTCTGGGTCGTCTGTAGTCGGCTCCTTGCAGGCACTGAGGCCCGCCAGGCCGTTTCTGAGAAGGTGTGCCAGTGACCCTCCCTCCTGTGCCCCACACCAGCTTCCCCCAGAAGCCAGGAAGTGTCTTTTGAGTCACAATAAGCCCTAGCTGCTCGGAGGAGACCCCACTCCTAGGAAGAAATTCACCCTGCGGCTCAAGACTGTCGAGTCGCTCTGCTGTTGGCCTCTGTCCATGTGGACCTGGAGAGGGCAGAACACTCCTGGCATGGGGTGAGCGGAGTTGGCCAGTATGGCCAGGGGCTTGCTCTTGTTTTTGCCAATAAAGTTTTATTGGAACCCACATCTACACCTGCTCTGGCATTACAACAGCCAAGTTGAATAAAGGCAACTGAGACTACATGGCCTGCAGAGCCCGAAACTCTGACTATTCAGCTCTGTAAGAAGAAACTTGCTGATCCGCTGGGTAGAATTTGGCAGCGGGGGCAAGCACCCTTGGGACAGGTTGGGCTGGGGAGGCGTCTCTTGCTCAAAATTCAGTTCAGCAGTGGCCAGAGAGGGTGGCTCAAGCCTGCAGAGTCAAGTCACACAGGTCAAAAATATAACTGAAGGGCTGGGGTTGTAGTTCAGTGACAGAGCACTTGCCTAGCACATGTGAGGCCCTGGGTTTGATCCTCAGCACCGCATAAAAATAAATAGCCCAGTGGCGTAGTGGCGCTCGCCTGTAATCCCAGCAGCTTGGGAGGCTGAGACAGGAGGGTCACGAGTTCAAAGCCAGCCTCAGCAATGGCGAGGTGCTTAGCAATTTAGTGAGACCCTGTCTCTAAATAAAATACAAAATAGGGTTGGGGGTGTGGCTCAGTGGTTGAGTGCCCCTGAGTTCAATCCTGTGTACCAAAAATAAAAAATAAATAAATAAAAATTATTTATTTATTGTATCAAAAATAAAAAATAAATAAATAAAAATAAAAAATAAATAAAGGTATTGTGTCCATCTACAAAGGAAAATATTTTTTAAAAAATATTACTGAGGGCTGGGGCTGGAGCTCAGTGGTAGAGCGTTTGCCTGGCATGTGTGAGGCCCTGGGTTCTACCCTCAGCACCACATAAAAATAAATAAATATGTGTCCATCTATAACTAAAAAAAAATTTTTTTAATTACTGAGCACCTACTTCATGTACGTCAGGTACTATTCCTTTTATTTATTTACTTCACAGTACTAGGGATTGAACCCAGGGGCCTTCTGCCACTAAACTACTACATCTACATCCCTAAAGCTGCTGCTGCTGCTTCTTCTTTTTCTTTTTTTTAAACAGGGTCTCACTAAGTTGCCCAGCTAGGCATGAACTTGCAGTTCTGCCTCAGTCCTCGGAGTAGCTGGGATTACACATGTATGCCACTGTGCCCAGTAGATACTATTCTTTTACAAAGTCCTTAAGTCCTTATAAAACTTACATTCTGGTGGCAGAGATAAACTATGTGCAAATATATAAAATAGCATCCGGGAACCATAAGTGCTATTTAAAAAAAAAAGGCAGGGCTAGGCACAGTGGGGCACACCTGTCATCCCAGCTACTGATGAAGCAGGAGGATTGCAAATTCAAGGCCAGCAGGATAAGTTACCAAGGCTCTGGCTCTAAATAAAAAAATTAAAAGGGCCAGAAACAGTTCCGTGGTAGAGAGCATGCCTAACATGCACAAAGCTGTTACCATGCACAAAGTTTGATCCCCAGAACCAAACAACCCAACAAAAACAGAGGAAGGGTATGCAGGCCAGGTGCAGTGGCACACACCTCTAATCCCAGTGACTCAGAAGGCTAAGACAGGAGGATCAAAAGTTCAAGGCAGCCTCAACAACTTAGGGACACCCTGTCCCTAAAATAAAATGGAGCTAAGGTTGTGGCTCTGGGATGGAGCTGAGGTTGTGGCTCTGCGGTACAGCACGTGCCTAGAAGGTACAAGGCCCTGGGGTTCAGCCCTTAGCACCACATAAAAATAAATAAAATAAATAAAATAAAGGTATTGTGTCCAACTACAACTAAAAAATTAATATTTAAAAAAAAAGAAGGGGCTGGGGCTGGGGCTGTCACTCCGTGGTAGAGGACCCTGGTTCTATCCAGGTACAGCAAAACAAAACAAACTGAGCCGGACAAGGTGCCCCCGAGGGCAGGGCTTGGGGGTTTCTGGGGGTAGAGGACCCGGTTAGGGAACAGCAGCCGCAGCACGGAGGGCCTTTAGAAAGGGAGATGCTTGATGAAGGGAACCTGGGTGAGGGGGCAGGACACAGGGAGGGAGGGCAGGAAGTGTGAGGGGAACCTGCTTAACAAACGAGCATGTCCAGAAACAGCCTTAATGAATGAAGCAATTGGAGCTGAAAAACTCAGTAGAAATTTGATGATATTAAGGAAAAATTTTTAATTTTTTTTGTACCAAGAGGTGCTATAAACTGGCCTACAGCCACACACCTTTTCCTTTATTTTTTTACAATTTTGAGACAGGGTCTTGATAAGTTGCTGAGGCTGGCCTTGAACTTGTGATCCTCCTGCCTCAGCCTCCTGAATGAATCACTGGGATGACAGGTGTGTGCCATGGTGCCTGGCCAACTTTTTAAAGATGTAAAGGTGGTACTGGGTTATATGAGAAAAGAGTCCTCATCTTGGAGCAATAGACACTGAAGTATTTATGGATGTCGGAATCTGTTTCAAAATAATGGAGGGATGCGGGCATAGCTGACGCAAGACTGTCCATGAGATGATGAGAGAGATGGGAAGAAGAGGGGGAAGACGGAGGAGAGGGAGGGAGCTGCAAGGAGGGAGGGAGAGAACAAAGGAGCACGTGACAGGAAAGCAAATAGGAAAACTCCTGGGACCAGTTTTGCCAAAAGGGTGTTGGGAGAACAAGATCGGGTGGAGTCAGCCGGAGAGTTCCTTCCCCAACAGGAAAGACAAGAGGGACAGTCCCGGGGAGGTGGCCACAGACGAGCCAGAGGCAGGTGGGCTGGTTCTCCTGACCAAGGGAGGATGAAAAAGTTCTCATCAGAAGAAAATCTAGGGGCTGGGGATGTGGCTCACGCTCGCCTGGCATGCGTGCGGCCCGGGTTCGATCCTCAGCACCACATACCAACAAAGATGTTGTGTCCGCCGAGAAGTAAAAAATATTTAAAAATTCTCTCTCTCTCTCTCTCTCTCTCTCTCTCTCTCTCTCTCTCTCTCCCTCCTTCCCTCTAAAAAAAAGAAAAAAAAAAAAAAGAAAAAGACAATCTAGACAAGCAGGGAGAGTTGGGGGTGCGGAGGCCGCTCATTCTCACAGTGCCCTTTAGAAGCTGGCCTCCCCAAGGTCCGGGAGCGGCCTGGCCTCCGTCTCAACACCCAGGATGGGCTAAGTGACTCTTCTGTCTGGTTTTTGGGGGGACTCAGGCACCAGGCCTGGGGACAGCTGGTTCAGCTCATGCCAGAGCCCTTCCCAGCCAGGGGGTGGGTGCTCCCTGAGCCCCCTGGGAAGACTGGCCATCAGGAGACTAAGCCAGACCCCGTGGCTTCGGGGAAATGTGGGCGGCACTCTCCAGCAGCCAAGAATGCCTGACGCAGAGCCTTTTAATCAGGGTTGGTCCCACCCTGCTCTGGGCTGCCCTTGTTTTGTCTCTTCGTAGACACACAAACACAAAACACTATAAGTGCCATAGCTAGTACCAAGCAGCCCTTCCAGATTGTTCTATAATAGGTAACTCAAAGGCAGCTGTGAAAGATGAAATGGGCAAATGAAAAGATGGTTACAGCCGGGCACAGAGGCACACACCTCTAATTCCAGTTCCTTGGGAGGCTGAAGCAGGAGGACCACAAGTTCAAGGCCAGCCTGGGCAACTTTAGCAAGACCCTGTCTCAAAAAGCAAAAGGGGCCGGGAATGAAAATAAGTAGAGCACCCCTTAAACCAGTCCCCTGAGCTGGGGAAAAAAGAAGAAGAAAGTAAGGAAGAAAAGATGGTGACCTCCTTTCTCTCTCCCAAGTCAGTCAAGCCACAGGATTTGTCTTTTTTTTTTTTAAGAGAGAGTGAGAGAGGAGAGAGAGAGAATTTTTAATATTTATTTATTTATTTTTTTTTCCCTCAGCGGACACAACATCTTTGTTGGTATGTGGTGCTGAGGATCGAACCCGGGCCGCACGCATACCAGGCAAGCACGCTACTGCTTGAGCCACATCCCCAGCCCCAAGCCACAGGATTTGATGCTGCCAGCCCAACAGATGGGTGATCTGGATCCAACTCTGCCACTGACTCCCAGGCTATCCTGGGAAGGAGGAGGGGTAACACCTCTATATTTATAGAGGACAAAATCCTGCTCCAACAACACCAGGAAGCGCTGCGGGGCTGAGAGCGGGCTGCACGCACGGGTGCTCCACCTGGTGACCACTTCAGGCTCCTCTGCGGCCCCTGCCATGCCTGTCCCTGCTCACCCACAGAACGCAGGCCTATGGCTGTAGGAAAACTCAGTCTGGCGCCACCCGAGGCATGCTCTCGGGCTACCCATGGGGGAGATCACCAGGTAACAGCAGCCTCCCTACTGGCTCCAAGGAGACCAATCGTATTTAGATGACAGCAAGTTTAGGACAGCCTCAGCAGTTGAGGTCTAGGAGACAGAAATCCAAGAGCAGAAAAGACCCAACCAAAGGGCTGCTCCCTCGCCTCAAACTGTCCCAAGAATTAAATCAGCCATGCATAGTGGCACACACCTGTGATCCTAGCAACTTGGGAGGCAGGAAGATTCCAAGTTCAAGGCCACACTGGGCAACTTTGGCTCAACTGAACCTTAGAGACAGACTGTAGCAAAGACCCCCAGGTCCCCTTAGTCTACAAGGCCTGTCCTGAGACCCTGCAGGAGCACTGTGGGCGAGGACAAGCCTCGGGAGCAGTGACAGGTGCAGCCAGCCTTGTGTTTTGGAGTCCTACCCCCAGCATGGCCACTGATTGGGCAAACCGCCCCCAGATCTTCTGGGACATTCTTCCTCTCCAGGGCAGGTCCCCAGAGGAAAGGCAGAGTTCAGGCCACTTGTACCATTTACTACCTCATAAGTTGAGGTACCCCTAAGCCTTGATGCATGGACTCCTCAGTGGGGGACTCCAAGAGGACTAGTGTGGATCATGGGAGCTGGACAAGGGCTGCTGTGGTCAGAGCTACCTACTGTTCCCTTGGGGAGTCCACCATGACAGCTCACCCCGCCCTACCTTGCATTAACCATATGGGCCAGCCTCAGAAAGGTCTGAAGGGAAAGGCCAGCGCTCTTGATTCCTTCCCCTCAGAAATAAACAAGCAGACAAGCCAATAAGTGCCTTCTTCTTAGTCAAGCTTCTCAAGAGCAATGCCTGTTGCACCTCCCAGGCCTGGATCCCCACTGCCAAGGGCATTTCTATGGAGGATCTAGCAGCGTCCAAGGCGAGGCCAGAGTTGGCTGGAGAGCCCTTAGTTTTTAGCAGCAGTTTCCCAGGACTCAGTGAGAACCTCCGTGCAGGAAGCGTGAAGGGAGCCAGAGCCTGGGGCGGGGTGTCCGTGAATGGAACTGACTGCTGAACCTGCTGGAAAGGCAGAAATAATCGCTCAGCCACAGCCTCCCATTTTAGGAGGGAGACTGGGGCTCAGGCTTCGCCCAGTGTCCCTCTGCTTCCTGCAGTCTCGGCCAGATGCCCTCCAGGAGAAGGCCAGTGCTGGAGGCGGCCACCCACCTGGGTGAAACAGCTGTTGAGCCGGGGTGGGGCTGGGTGTACCTGCCCAAACCCTCAGAAAGTGCTCCTCCCTGCACCCTCCCCAGGAGGGCAGAGCACGGGGCACTGAGCCATCCCAGGGCTTCAGTGACTGAACAGAACGGGGAGGTAGGGGCTGGGCAGGAACTCTAGCTGCTTCTTCCTAGATAGCGTGAGGGTGTCAGCAGAGGTTCCGGTTGCTGGTGACTGCTGCTCCCCCAACCCAGGCAACCGTGATGCTTCTGCCTTACTCTAGTGATTCTAGAATCCCTAACCTGAGATCCCCCCCCTTCTTAGCCAGGAAATGTCACCCAACCGCAGGACAGCGGACTATGGGGCAGAAGAACTCAGAGCCCTCCCTGCATAAGAACCAGAGGTCCTTGATTTGGAGAAGATGGTCCTCTAAAAGGGCATGAAAAACCATGTCCTTCAGCTGAGGTCCCTGGGGGATGGCCAAGCCCCTGCCCAGGAAGGACCTGTGCCAGGCCGTGGGGACTGGCTTGGACTGGCTGGATCCCTCCCCCAGCAGAGCTGTCACAAAGGGTTGGCCTGCCATGGCCCCGCACTGCTTCATAAGCAAGACTGGTGAAACTGAGGCTTCTAAGCCACTTATTTGCCACCAAATACAGCACCAGCTCCACATTTTCCTTCTCGATCTCCCAAATCGCTGCTGCTGGTCCCTTTGCTGGAGACCTGTAGGTGCTCTGCTCTGACAGCTCTGCTGAAAGCAAAAGGCAGGTATGGAATCATTCGTGGGTTTCCTTTTCCTGTGCTTCCTTTGGGGCGCAGGAAGGATGATGGCCAAGAAGGCCAGATCTCTCGGGTACTTGGACCCAGCGCAGTTTCTACAGTTAAACGCTCCTCCCTTCAGAAGGAGAGAGCACAAGCCTCAAGGCACTGTGACCGCTCTGCCCTGGAACCTGGGACCAAGGATGTCTCTCAGAGTGGGCAGAACATGGCGAGGCTCTGCCAAGAGGTTCCTAGCAAACACCAGAGGCCCAGAAGCCACGCTGGCCTGGAAGCCACGGGCGTCGGCAGGAGCCCTGCCTGGGGTTCTGAGCACCCCATGTTCAGGCCTGCTCCCGCCCTGACAGGAAGAGGGCAGTTTCTCAAAGCCTCATTTGAGCCAGGCCTGTGGAGCCTGGAGCCGGCTGGCTCTGGGTTGTCTTTCACTTCCCCTTTCCTGGGCTGCGCCTGTGCAAGACCACTCAAGCAATCCCACCCAGACACCGGGGTGCTGGAGGAAAACAGTCCCCAGAGTCCCTGTCTAATCACATGGCGGGGACCCCGATTTTACTCCAAGGCCTGGGCAGGGTAATCAGCTAGCCCCAGGGTGAGAAAGCATGGGGGTGGGGGGGACTTCACAGACCACGATCCATGGTTGATTGGTTGGTTGGGTTTTTTCTAGGAATTGAAGCCAAGTGCTCTACCACTGAGCTCCTCCTTGGTCCTTTTCATTTTGAATTAGGGCCTCACTAAATTGCTGCGGCTGGCCTTGAACTGGCCATCCTCCTGCCTCCCCCCCTCCCCTATAATCCCAGCGACTTGGGAGGCTGAGGCAGGAGGATTGCAAGTTGTTTGAAGCCAGCTTGGGCAACCTGGCAAGACTGTCTCAAAATAAATTTTAAAAATTAAAAGGGTTGGAGGGCTGGGGTTGTAGCTTGGTGGCAGAGTGCTTCCCTAGCATGTGTGAGGCCCTGGGTTTGATCCTCAGCACCACATAAAAATAAATAAAATAAAGGTATTTTGTCCAATTACTACTAAAAAAATAAATTAAAAATAAAATAAAGACATGCTGTCCATCAAAAAAAATTTTTTTTAAAAGGGCGGGGGTCGGAGGGCTTGGGCTGTAGCTCAGTGGTAGAGCGCATGCCTAGCATGTGTGAGGCACTGGGTTCTATTCTCAGCACCACATATAAATAAATAAAATAAAGGTCCACCAACAACTAAAAATATATTTTAAAAAAGCGGGGCAGGGAGTTGGAGATGCAGCTCAGTGTAGAGTGCCCGGTGGTCAAATATCATCAAAAGACACAAAAACAAAGAGCAAGAGCCAAAAAACCTGCCTCTCATCTCAGGGCACCCCTGCAGGCCTTCCGACTTTGGACAAGTGGCTCCTCCATTTCGACTGTGTGTCGACAGGCAGCAGAGCCATCGTCATGCCCTCCTGTCCTCCCACAGCACTGGGCTGTGGAGATTCTATTGGTCTCCACAGTTCCCGGGGAGCGGGATTATAGGAAACGAATACCTCCTGGTCACTTCTCTAATGAGAGCAAGGGGAGATGATAAGTCACAATACACAGATGGCGAAGCTGCTCTGGTGGCGAGAGGAGACACGCTCACACCCCGAGTTGTTGTATGACCAGTGGATCAGTGGCCCCAACTTTTAGTTCCAGCCTGAAGGACTCTCCCAGAAACTGTCCCGATTCTCTGGCCTCAGATGGAAGCTCTAGGGCGTCCCCTCAAGCCAGCAGCAGGGAGAACTGTCTGGAGAACTTACCCAAACTGGCCAGCGCCACCACCTGGCCCTCTAGGAGGCCAGCTCTCAGCTCCACCCCGCAGGGCAGGGCTCCAGATGCCACTGAGAGAGCCTCTTCACGGGCAGCGAGGCCACCCGTTCCCCTTGCACACAAGGGCACTGCCAGCTCTGGTGGCAACATGCCCTTCCCATGGTGGTGATCCTGAGGCCCAGACGTCACCAGATTCCTGGGGGAAGAATGACCCACCAGGGATCCCGAGGTACCTGCCGAAGCAATGCCAGCCTTCCCCCTCAGCACACCTCTGATCCCTAGCCCCTCCTCCTGCCCTCCTATTTTTCCAGCACTGGGGACCGAACCGCTGAGCCACATGCTCAGGCTTCTGTATTTTATTTTGAGTCAGGGTCTGCTAAGCTGCCCAGGCTGACCTTGAACTCCTGGCTTAGCGCCTGAGTACCTTGCGCCACAGCGCCACCCGGCCCCTCCCTGCCTTGGCACTAAAACCTGCCCTGACCTCTCTGGCCTCGACTCCAGGTCAGGTCTCCAGGCCAATGGCTCCGAGAGCTGGCATGGGATTTTCAAGTTTTCTGTGAAATTCTCTTCACACTGGGTTCTAGCTGGAGAATCTGGAGGGAGACTCACAGGAACAGCCACTGCTCCACTGGACACTCTGGGGCGTGATCTGTGACTACAGAGTGACCACAGTCAGCCTTGGTCCTCCCACTTGAATGTGACCTGCTTCTCTCTAGCCCCAGATACAGGTGAGCTTCTGCGGCGTTCAAGACCTCACATCGGATCTGGAAGGGCCACCACGGAGACAGGCCTGGGAATGCCCGGCTGGAAGGACGGCAGTGACGAGCTTCCAAGAGAAACCTGACGCCAGAGAAGCATTTCAGAAGCATTTCAGAAAAGGAGAACCAAATCCAAACCAAGCCAATGGGCGGGGCTCAGAAAAAAAAAGTCCTCGCTTCTCCACCAGCAGGGCGGGTGACCTGGATTGGCGCTCTCTGCCCACACTGGGGCTCTGGTTCCTCCTGGCCTCTATTATGCAAAGCCAGGAGCAAAGCTATGGCCAAGGCCAGGATCCAGGGAAGAGGAAGCAGGGAAGAGGGCCCTCCTTATGAAATGCTTGGGTAGTATTATTTTATTTAGATCTTTGCCCTGGAGATTCGGGTCCTTGGGGACTTCCAGAACAATTTCCCCTGAAGCCAGTGAGTACAAAACTATTGATCTAATACCTAGCAACCCTCTCCAGGAACGAGCTGATTTAAAGTACTGCAGACCCAGCTCTCGGGGACAAGGAGCGGGAGGAAAGGCCCTGCCCTCAGATCTTCACCCACAGACCAGGATGGCCAACAGCTGCGGCCAGTCACTGCTGCCCCCGGATTCCAGACTGACAAGGAGCCCCCTGCTCCACGAGGCACGTCTGCCGGAAATAGAGCCTAAGGTACCTGACCCAGGAGGACCTGAACAAGTCACTTCTGGTTGACCACTGCAGGACTCATTTCTCCTGCTTAAGGGGAGGGGAACAGGGCCGGTTCCTGTTCCTCTAGGTGCTTCTGAGGCGAGTTTTTTTTTGCTGTTGTTTTGTTCTTTGATACTAGGGATTGAACCCAGGAGCCCCCAACCACGGAGTCACATCCCAACCCTTCTTATATTTTATTTTGAGGCAGGGTCTTCCTAAGTTGCTTAGGAACTGGCTAATTTGCTGGGGCTGGCTGTGAACTCGCCATCCTCCTGCCTCAGCCTCCTGAGCCTCTGGGATGACAGGCGTGGCCACCTCACTACCTATTTTCTTAGATAATGTCCCTTCTCTGCACCTGACCAAGGTTCCTTGGGATGGCAATGTCACTGTTTTGGGGAGTGCTCCCTGGTCACCTCCTCCACAGACTTCCCTGCCCAGGCCCTGTCACGAGGTCTGTGTGACGCCTGTGTATTGCCACAGTCTGAAATCCTGTTTGTCCATCCCTTCATTTATTTCTCATCTCCTACAAGAATGTCACTTCCATGAGGGCAGAGACCTTATCTGCCTCCACAGCGAGTGGCCTGGGGACAGAGGGAAGGAGCTCAGCAGTGTTTTAAATAACTGAACACAGGACCATGGGACAGAACTCAGTGTCCACGTCCACTCCACAAGCCTGATATGAAGTGCGTCGGATCAGGTCAACCACAAGCCAGAAGGTGACCCTGCGCCGGCCTCAGTGAGGACTTTTTTGGGTGCACACGTGTGTAAATAAAAATACCTAAAAATACTGCCTGTGGGCCAAAACAGCCTGAGGTCTATTTTGGTAAATAAAGGTTTACTGGAACACAGCCACGCCCTGCATGGCGGTTGCTTTTGAGTTCCAAGGGCAAAAGAGAGGAGATGGTTCAACAAAGACCCCATGTCCCCAAATATTTACCATCTGGTCTTTCAAGAAAAAGCTTATAGGAAGCATAGTGTGGGGCTGGGGCTCAGGGGGAGAGCACTTGCCTAGCACGTGGGAGGCCCTGGGTTAATTCTCAGCACTGCGTGTAAATAAATAAAATAAAGGTCCATTGACAACTTAAAAAAGTATTAAAAAAAAAAAAGCATAGTGTGACACACACGGAAAACTGCTCCCAAGGCATAATGGTGGCTGGGGATGTAACTCAGGGGTAAAGAGCTCCTGGGTTCAATCCCGGGTACCAAAAGTTAATAAATTATTAATAAATATCAAATAAAGAAAGAAAAGAAACAAAATGCCAACATCATCCCTGCTGGGATGCTTCTCTATTAACAACTCAGCAACCACAGGCTTTGTTAGCCTCTGCTACTTGCTCCCTGCCCAGAACCGTGGAACCATGGGGTTTGTTCCGTCCTGCTGACTGTCTGACTCTAATAGCCCCCAAATCCTATGTCCATCCAAGAACATGGTTCCCTGAAATTCAGGTAGGATAACAGCTATGTCACCTCTTGGGTGCTAGAGTATGTGCTGCTCATCACAAAATCTAGGTATGACAACAGTGGAACTCAGCTGGGCACAATGGCACTCAACTGTAACCCCAGCAACTTGGGGTTGTCTCCAAATAAAAATGGGCTGGGGATGTAGTTCAATGGTAAAGCATCCCTGGGTTAAATCCCCAGTACCAATACTACTACTACTACCAACTACTACTGATAGTGATAATAAGACTACTGATAATAAGATAAGAGGAAGGAAGGAAGGAAGGAAGGAAGGAAGGAAGGGAGGGAGGGAGGGAGGGAAAATTGCTGAACTCAACTGCTTGGGCTGGGGGAGCACTTGAGGACACAGCTTCTTGGGGTGGAGGGACTTCTGGGACGATGGTCACATTGTTTCTAGTCCTAGGGGTCAGATATGTGAGTGTGAGAACATACTAAGCTGTTCTTTTAGGCTCTCTGTACTTCTCTATATGTACTTTTCTTTTTTTAAAAATGTTTATTCTTAAGTTTTAGGTGGGTATAATATCTTTATTTTACATTTATGTGGTGCAGAGGATCGAACCCAGTGCCTTGTGCAGCTAGACCAGCACTCTTCCACTGAGCCACAACCCCAGCCTCCATATGCACTTTACGATAAAAAGTTTGAAAATGTCCCGGCATGGTGACACATGCCTGTAATCCTAGTGACTCAGGAGGCTAAGGCAGGAGGATCGTGGGTTCAAACCCAGCCTCAGCAACTTAGCAGGTTCTCAGCAACTCAGAGAAACCCTGTCTCTAATAAATATAAAAAAGGGATGGGGATGTGGCTTGGTGGTTAAGCACCCCTGGGTTTAATCCCTGGCACCAAAAAAAAAAAAAAAATTCGAAAATACTCTATAAACACAATAATACATAACACACCTTTCTTTTTTCTTTCTTTCTTTTTTTTTTTTTTTTTTTTTTGTGGTGCTGGGAATTGAACCCCCGGCAGGCCTTGCTCATGCTAAGCAAGTGCTCTACCACTGAGTTATATCCCCAGCCCCAACACAACATTTTTTTGCAGAAATATACATCTCATTTTCTTCCTGCAACATCCTTTAAAAAGAAGCAGTAATGTACTCCCAGTTTGAGAAGCTGAGGCAGGAGAATCAAAAGTTCAAGGCCAATCTCAGCATTCAGCAAGACCCTCAGCAATTTAATGAGACCTTGTTTCAAAATAAAACAAAAAGGGCTGGGGATGTGGCTCAGTGGTAGAGGGCCCCTGGGTTCAATCCTCAGTACCAAAGACAAACCACCAACAACAAAAACCCATAAGACCATTTTACTGGTGGCAGAAGTGGAACAAAGGCAAAGCAACTCTCAGGGTGCTGTATGACAAATCAGGTGAGACTGGTATTCGAGGACAAATCTGACCTGCAGACTGCTAGCCTGCTATGTCTGATGCTGAAGCTGAACTGATTCCCATTAGAAGCAGATACCCTGATTCAGAAAACCACACACACTTCAGGATGCAGGAATCCTATGGCAGTTGTCTGAAACAAGCACACGGAGGAAGTGCTACCAAGTACAAATGGGTTACATAACAATCTGGAGGGCGAGAGGCGCCTCAGACCTTGAAGAAGCAGAGCTGGTTCTACCACAAACAGAAAAGTACCAGCACCATGCTAGACGCTCTCATACTTCTATTAAATCTTCACAACAACTAATTTTATTCCTGTGTTAACAGATGAGAAACTGAGTCAGGGAGAGGTTAAGGTTATGGGTTACT
Source organism: Ictidomys tridecemlineatus (assembly GCF_052094955.1). Classification (NCBI taxonomy): domain Eukaryota; kingdom Metazoa; phylum Chordata; class Mammalia; order Rodentia; family Sciuridae; genus Ictidomys; species Ictidomys tridecemlineatus. Next base: position 10,276,933 of record NC_135487.1, on the reverse strand, counting down.
AATTGTCAGGGTGAGGATTCAATTCCCCAGGAGCAGGACTCTAGAATTCTTGTTCTCAACTGTGATGCTAGATGGGCCTTGGGTTGGGATGCACCCAGGGATGAGTTTCCAGTTTCTAGTGAGCAATTTATATTTTCTGGGATGCATTACAGCTCAATAAAATGTGCCTGGACAAACACATAATTTCTAAGCATCTTGAAAAAGCACACCCAACTCCTTCACGAACAATAGCTGGATGTAAAGAGTGGATCTCTGCCTTCAAATGATCCATGTTTTACATGGTTGGTGCCCATGTCTACCACCTCTCTGTCTAGGACTTTCCCCAAGTATTTTTTTGAAGTTTAAAAACAAAATTGTTGGCCTTCCTGGAGCCATAGTTGGCCCAGATTAGACTGGAAAGGTCGGCAGTCTTTTCTGTTGTGACAGATGCACTACTTTGTGCTGTATATGTGTAATAAGAATCGCAATACATTCCGCTGTCATTTTTTTAAAATCAATAATAATAATTTTAAAAAAAAAGATGCTCTGCTTTTTAACAAAGTCCTTGCTCCTCCTGCACCGGCGGCAAGACCCTCCCAGTGGGCAAGACCAACCGAGACCCCATTGCATTCGCAAAGCTCAGGACAACAAAATAAAAGTTCATTGGACCAGCCCACCCGTGGGCTTTTTGCAAGATTATCTGGGGTCTACTTTTCTTTTTAAGCCACACTTGTCTTTAGGAAGGGAAAACTGCTGGCCCGGGTCACTTTCTGAGGAATGTCAGTGGGATGGAGCAGTTATTCACACACAGGGTGGTTTCACGAGTCCCCTTGTCTGGTTCCCTGAAGTGGTGAGATAACTAGTGAGTCTTGTCCCCACCAGGTCGTCCCCAGCTCCCAGATTCGGGGCTGACCAGGTGACCCAGGGATCAGTCATAAACAGGGGACACCCACTCCGGCGGCCCGAGGGTCGCAGGATGAACTCCACCTTCTTTCCTGGGATGGCCCCGACGCGTGCCCTTGACAGGTGCCCCGCAGCACCCGGCCCCGCCGAGGGGCCCTGGCTGGACCGGCCCGGGGTGCGGGGACCCGCCGCCGGTGCAGGGACGGGACGCGGCGGCTCAGGCTCCGCGGCTCCGCGGCCGCCGCCCCAGCCCTGCGGCCCGGCGGCGGCCGCGCTCACCTTCTTCACCGACAGCGAGATGTTCTCCAGGATCCGGTCCTTCACCTCCCGCGGCTCCATGGCGCCGCCGCCGCCGCCGCCGCCGCCCCGCCGCCGCTTCCCGCGCCGCGGGCCCGGGGCTGCCGCCAACCGCTGCCGCCGGCCGTGCGGGGGCTCCGTCGTGCCGGCCGCGGGGCCCGGCGCCCGCCGCCCGGCCCTCGCCTCGCCCGGGCCCTCGCTCCGCCGCGGCCCGGCGGCTCCGGAGCGGCCGGCGGGGAAGGAGGCCGCGGGCGGTGCGCGGCGGCGGCGGCGGCGGCGGCAGGAACTGATGTCAGGCGGGGCGGCGCCTGGGCGGCGGCGGCGCACGCGGGCCCGGACGGCGGCGGACCCACGGCGGCCCAGGGACCCCGCCCACACCCGCACCTGGGCCCCAGACCCGCCTGTGCCCAGGACCCCACCTACAGACCCACCTGCGCCCAGGGACCTCGCCCCAAGACCCGCCTGGGCCCCAGACCCGCCTGTGCCCAGGGACCCCCACCTACAGACCCACCTGCGCCCAAGGACCCCCACCTACAGACCCACCTGCGCCCAGGGACCCCACCTACAGACCCACCTGGGCCCAGGGACCCCCACCTACAGACCCACCTGGGCCCAGGGACCCCCGCCCCCAGACCTGCTTGGGCCCAGGGACCCCACCTACAGACCCACCTGGGCCCAGGGACCCCCACCTACAGACCCACCTGGGCCCAGGGACCCCACCTACAGACCCACCTGGGCCCAGGAACCCCACCTACAGATCCACCAGGGTCCCAGACCCACCTCTGCCCAGGGACTCCCACATAAAGACCTAACTGTGCCCCGGGATCCCCACCTAGAGACCTTCCTGGGTCCCAGAACCATCTGTGCCCAGGGACCCCTGCCTACAAACCCACCTGGGCCTGGGACCCCAGCCCAGAGATATACCTCTGCCTACCCACCATCTGGGAGCCCAAGACCCCAGCCATAGACCCTCCTAGCAGCCCTGGACCCTGGTCCACAGACCCACCTGGGCCCAGACCCACCTTGCCTGGGAACCCTGCCCACAGACCACCTGTACCCGAAGACCCAGCTGAGCCCAGGACCCCTCAGCCAGCAGACCCCACCAGAGTCCCCCTGGGCCTCCTCAGTGCTCAGACCCAGGCCCCTGGGACCCCTCAGCCAGCAGACAAAGGCCCCAGCACCCTACCTTGGCCCTGCCTCCAGAACCCAGGCCACCTGGGCCCCATCAGGTGGCCACTTCCTAGTCGCTCATGCTCAAGGAGAGCCCTAACCTTCAAGTTGCTCCAGGTTCCTGGTGACCCTCTCCACCTCCAAAATACACCCTCTTAACTTCCCCTCCAGGTCTAAGGCCCTTCCTACCCAGATCCCACTTTTTCAGACCCACTATCTGGAGAGCCTCCGCTCCCGCATCCCTACCTCCATCCCATCCCAAAATTCACCAAATCTACACTTAGGAATTCTCAGTCTCCTACCTGGCTCAGTTCTCTCATTTGGTTCCCAAATAGATATGTCCTCACACATTCATTAGTCTCCTCTTTAATTCTTAGCCCAGTTCTGAGATCTGGCTCCCCAGTCTTTCCTTGTCCCTTCTCAGGCTGTCTTATCCCTACAAGTTACCCCAGCAAACATCCCACAGGTCATCCAAGAGGGGCCCTGCCCCACATACATGCAAAAGATTCCCCATTTCTTAGTTTTCCAAGGAAGAAACCCAAAGTGGTGATGGTTTGTTTTTGTGAGACTGGGGGTTGAACCCAGGTTTTTTTTTGTGACAGGCTCTAAGTTGCTTAGGGCTTTGCTAAAGTGCTGATGCTGGCCTTGAATTTGTGATCCTCCTGCCTCAGCCCTGAGTCACTGGTATTGCAGGCTTGTGCCACCGCACCTGGCAGTTATTTTGTTTTTTATGTGACTGGAGAAGGGGACAAAATAAGCTTGGGAAAAGGAAAGAGAAGCTCTTCTTAGGAAGCTGGGATTGCTGCATTCTTACCACTTCTGGGCGAGGACAGAGTTGCCAATACCACCAGTGATGAGGGCTGGCGTGCGCCAAGTACACTGGGCTCCCATCGCCTCCTGTGGCCCCTCTTGTACACATGAAGAAGTTGAGGGCCGGGAGTTAAGTCATTTGCCTGCAATCATACCACAGTTGGTGGAGCCCAGACAGCAACCCAGGCATTGGCTCCAGAAAACATTCCTCTGCTTTTCTGGGCCTTTACATTTTTACAGACTATTCTAGGAGGCAGCCCTGGGGGCTCAGGCTAACCTTTATGGAAAGAATCAAAGTCTCTGTAGTAACAAAATTACTTATTCTTATGTAAGAATAAGTAATTCTTAGGGCTGGGATATAGCTCCATTAGTAGAGTGCTGGCCTCCCATGCACAAGGCCCTGGGTTTGATCCCCAGCACCAAAATAATAATAAATAATTCTTCTTCAGACTGAATTCAGGAAAATAAAAGATGGCTCTGTGGAGCTGGGCAGAAGGCAGAATAAGGACAGGTGGAAATTAAGGCTGTAGTTCCTAGGTAGGCAGAGGAAAGATTGAGGGCAAAGGACAAATTACTTTGAAAGACAAAAGAAGTAGCCAGGTGTCTAAAGGTGTTTGTGGAAGTGTACTTCCCTTCCCTCTCCATCCTGGCTGGGCCTGCACATCCCAGTCTGCCAGATGCAGTAGCCCTGGCTCATGAGGACCCACTCAGCCCAAAGTCGAAGCAAGCTTTGTGATCCTTCTCTGCTGCAAATCAAGCCACCTTCTGCCAAGCAAAACATTCCTATGATTGGCTTTCTATTGGCTGTCTGTGGCAGATTCAGCAGGTATTTTTATTTCTTGGTTATATACCTGGGGTTTCTACCTGGTCTCTGTGCCACCACACCCAGAGGAAGTGACATCTCTGCCATATTGTTTTCATCTGCATACATTGGGAGATGGTCCCATTCAAATTTTTTTTTGGGGGGGACGGGGGTACCAGAGATTGAACTCGGGGACACTTATTTTATTTAGAGACAGGGTCTCACTGAGTTGCTTAGCACCTCACTTTTGCTGATGTTGGCTTTGAACTCACCATCCTCCTGCCTCAGCCTCCAAAGATGCTGGGATTACAGGTGTGTGCCACCGAACCCAGCTCCCCATTCAACTTTTAACAACATTGGGAGGAACCTTCAGTCTCCCTGCCTCCCGGCTCTCTAAGGTTTGCACAGATATGTGAGTGTGTGGCAGAAGAAAAGCACATTTTAGTCCGACAGACTTCTTACAGGGAAGGAAAAGAGGCCAAGTTTGCGTTCATGTGCAGATAATTGTTCCATGTGTAGAGTTCAGACACTCAGGATCCATCCTGTTTGTCACAAAGAGGGCAACTGAAAAGCACAAGGTGCCTATCCGCCCTGCGCTGGGAGTCACTTAACCTTCAACTTGAAGCCCATTCATTTCTTGCACAAGAGTTCACCAGTCACATGGGACACGCATGAGACTCTGAGTCAAAGGCATCAAGAATCAAAAGCTTCTGCTGATTCATGACAGGGCCTCAGGCAAGTCACCGTCAGTAGTTCCCAAATCAGTGACACAGAAAAATGATTTTGTTCTTGTTTATTCTTGTTTTTTGTTTTTAAATATTGTCTTCCCCAAGTCTCATAGTGCTAAATGCCATCAGGTGAGGAAAGACCTCAGAGAGGGGCACTAGGTCTCTTTATTCTTCTTTCCAAAGATGTACGTGTACTACCCCAGAGAAGAAAAAACAGGGGAAGAAAATTCTGGCAGCTTCATCCTGCCACACCCCTAAAAAGTCATTGGACAGAATTTTTTTTTTTAAATGGGGGTGACCGGGGTGTAATTTGGTGATAGAGTTTTGTCTAGGGTGTGAGGCCTTGGGTTCCATCCCCAGTAACCAAAAAAAAAAAAAAAAAAAAAACATGGAGGAAAGGAACTGATTCCCCCCTTTTCTCGCAACTCAAGGCAAATATATATTTGTGCTTGTAGAGGAAGGAGGGAACACTTGCTTGGCAACCAGACTTGGGAAGCTGTTTCATCCCCACTGGAGAGAAGACAAGGGAGGCTGGTTGTTATAACCACAGCCATCTGAGGTCTCAAACCTATCCCCAGCACCTGAGCGCAGACACTCTACGGTAAACCAAAGCAAGACGGTTGGAATCTAGGCTATTTTACTTTATCTTATTTTTGGTACTGGGGATTGAACTCAGGGCTGCTTAATCACTAAGCCACATCCCCAGCCCTTTTTATTTTTTTAAATCTGAAGACAGGGTCTCACAAACTCTTCTAATTTCTTCCTGAGTTAGGAGGATTTCAGGTGTGTGCCATACTCAGCCCTTTATATTTTTTATTTTGAGACAGGGTCTCACCACGTTGCTGAACCTGGCCTTGCACTTGCGATCCTCCTGCCTCAGTCTCCTGAACGGCTGGAATTACAGGTGTGCGCCATCACATTGGGCTTGGCCATTGCATTTTAAAGCGTTAAACATCCAGTTCTGCTGGACACAATGGCGCACACCTGTAATCCCAGCGGCTCAAGAGGCTGAGGCAGGAGGATAGCAAGTTCAAAGGCCAGCCTCGGCAAGCGAGACCCTGTCTCTAAATAAAATACAAAGTAGGGCTGGGGGTGAGGCTCAGTGGTCAAGTGCCCCTGAGAGTGCCCCTGAGTTCAATCCCTGGCACCAAATAAATAAAGAAATGCCCAGGTCTTTCCCATTTTCATCTAGTCAGCATGATGAGCTGCTAAAAATTGGGACATCAGCTGTCCCCAATAACTTCCTGTCACAGAATTTGGAATAAAAGTCTTGCTTGCACTGGGTGTGGCAACTTTAGATTTATTAATAATTTTTAAAAACCCTGTTGGGCGTGGTGGTGCATGCCAGATACTTGGGCAGCTGAAGCAGGAGGATGGCTGGCACCACCCTATCTCAAAATCAAACACCGAAAGACTGGTGAGGCAGCTCCGTGGTCGAGCATCCCTGGGCTCAATACCCACTACTGAAAACAGACAAAAACAAAAGCCACATCTTCTCTGGCCTCCAAGGCCACGGTGGCTGATCTAGCCTCCCTCCACTGACTCATCTCCTGATCTCTCTGCTGATACGTGGTCACCCGAAAAAACCTTCTGATAAACATATTAGTCTGTTCACACCTGAGGGCCTTTGCTGAGAATGTTCTTCCCAAGCGTGGCCAAGGTCTGTAGCTGTTTGCCCAAGTCCGTACTTGGTACAGCAGTAGCACCCCGACCAGGTACGATGCTGGATGACATTTCCCAGTCCCCTTGGCAGCAGACATGGCTGTGCGAGAAAGTCCTCTCCAGTGGAACACGGTCAGCAATAAATGATCCCAGCCTGAGTGGACGCCCCTCTTCCCTGCTGTCCCATCTTCCATCAGGTGGGAAGAAGCCAAAGGGAGGTCAGATTCACAAGAGGGAGGAGCCTTGTTCCCTGAATCACTGCCTGGAGGAGAGCTGCCCACCAGCCAGGACCAGGCGCCTGCCTTGGGCTACGACGTGCATAAGATATAAACCTTTGTTGTGATCCATTTCCTCAATTTGGACTGTGCACACCTGTAATCCCAGGGACTCAGGAGGCTGAGGCAGGATTGTAAGTCCCAGAGCAGACTCAGCAATTTAGAGAGGCCTGGTCTCAAAATAAAAAAAACAAAAAGGACTAGGGATGAGGGTCAGTGGTAGAGTGCTTGCCCAGCCTGCCTGGGGCCCTGGGTTCAACTCACAGTACTTCATAAAGAAAGAGAGAGTCGGACCTCTTTATTCCTTCTGCCTAACCTAATATACCCTAAGCCCTCACCTGGCAGGAGCCTGCCCATCAGTCAGCGCTCAGTTTAAACTTTATCTCCTCAGAAGGCTTGTTTCTTGGTGACCTTGAGTCCCTCCCAGCATCAGTCAACTAAGTCCCCTTTTCCACTACCTGGCATTCATTGTTTTGCTCAACGAGGCTCTCCAGAGGCTGTTACGATGCCAGCTCCCTGGGGATACCACCCTGGCTCTGTGCTGTGCCCACAGTGCCAACTCAGTGTCAGGCACATGTGACTAAATGTTCGTGAGATGAATATCTCCTGATGATTTTTTTCTCTTTTTGGGGGACGGGGGTACCGTGCTGGGGATGGAACCTAGGACCTCAGGGCTGATAAACATGAACTTTACCACTGACTACCTGTCCCCCAGCCTGCTGATGAGTTTTTAATTCTTGGGATACAGAAAAATTTGAGTTGGCCACGGAAGTAAAAGATCAGAAAGAGAATTGAGAACAAATGTAAGGTTGCTTCTCTTTGCCCCAGATGGGGCCTTTCTACTCCAGGGAGACAATGGGTGAGGGACTCTGATCACCATCTTCACAACCATTAGCAGAGAGGTACTGTGGTCCTAAATGGTCGTATAATTTTTTTTAAAAACCCTGCTGGGCACATGCCTGTAATCCCAGTATCTCAGGAGGCTGAGGTAGGAGGATCACAAGTTCAAGACCAGCCTCAGCAACTTAGCAAGGCCTTAAGCAACTTAGTGAGACCCTGTCTCAAAATAAAATAAAAAAGGCTGGGGATGGGCTTAAGTGGTAGAACACCCCTGAGTTCAATCTCTAGTACTAATAAATAAATAAATTTTTAAAAATGCTATCTCCCATGGAAGCCTGCACACTTACTAACCTTCGTATGTCCCCCGTCTGTCTTTTAAATCAACCAAACTCGAAGGCAGCACTCCTCAAGGGTTGGAATCTCTACACCTGCAAACTGACCTCACCGACCTGGCCAGGTTCCAGTCACAGTTCTGCCATTAGCCATGCCACGCCACCGGTGGCACAACCCGTTATGGCCTTTGAAATGAGGAAACGGTGGTAGTATAATGGTGTTCGTGGATTTATTTACTCAAAACACACTTAAGTGGCTCCTTTGCACAAAGCACGGTTCCTGGGCACTGAGGATGGAGTGGTGGAAAGGACCCCCCCTCCTGGACCTTACATTCTTTTTTCTTTGGTATTAAGGGGTTAAACCCAAGGGTGCTTAACCACTGAGCCCCATCCCCAGACCTTTTTTGTGTTTTATTTAGAGACAAGGTCTTACTGAGATGCTGAGAACCTCCCTAAATTGCTGAGGCTGGGTTTGAACTTGCGATCCTCCTGCGGCAGCCTGCAGAGCTACTGGGATTACAGGTGTGTGCACCATGCCCGCCTGGCATTATTTTTTATGTAGAGACTGAATCTCACTGAATTGCTTAGGGCTCACTAAGTTACTGAGGTCGGTGATCCTCCTGCCTCAGCCTCCTGAGCACTGGGATTACTTGCGTGCGCCTGGCCTGGCGCTGACAAGAAGAGAAGTGGGGAAGAGAGTCGTGGGTGCCATGCAGAGAATGCCAGGTGGCAGTTGGTGCAGAGAAGGGAAGTGGCGTCGGAAGTGAAGGTGGCCACAATTTTAGATTGAGTAGCAGGAGAAGGCCTCAAGGAGTGACACTGGAGACCAGGAAGTCCTGAGAAAGCCGTGAAGGCACCTGGTAAAGAGCGTTCCAGGCTGAGGACCAGCAATTCCAAGGCCCGTGGTGGAGTAGGCATGGTGTCCTGGAGCTGGGGTGGCTTGGAGCGGGTGGGAGGGGGGCAGGAGGTGAGGCAGAGAGGTGAATAGGGGCCTTGGCGGCATTGAGAGGACTGGCTTGTGCCTTGAGTGAGATGGGAGCCCACTGGGGGTTTTGAGGAGAGGCCCTAATCTAACAGAACCCAAAATGCAGGTGGAGAGAGGAGACCTGTCCCAAAAGTCCAGGACAGCGGGGAGGGTACCTGGGACCAGGCTTGTAGAAATGACCAGACTGCTAATATATTTTCAGGTGGAGCCGACAGGATTCAGGACAGGTCTGATGCAGGAGGCACGGGCTGGGTGATGCAGTACTGCGGGCTCAGCGCACTTTGGTTTCATATATCTGGGGCTGGGCAGAGAAAATTTGGCTGTTAGTGACTTTCTAGGAGGAGCCAAGCCACACTAGCTCTGTTGTTCTAGGACAAACTCCCTAGTCAAGGATTGGTGATTGGTTAATCCTGTTAGCACACGACCAGCTCTGAACCAGTAAACAGTACCCACAACAATTTAGCCCTTCCTGAAAGATGGAGGTAGTTCGTCTTGCTATATATCTTGAGATTTAGATTTTTTTTTTTTTTTGGTACCAGGGATTGAACTCAGGGGCACACAACCTCTGAGCCTCACCCCCAGCCCTATTTTGTATTTTATTTAGAGACAGGGTCTCACTGAGTTGCTTAGGGCCTCACTAAATTGCTGAGGCTGACTTTGAACTTACAATCCTCCTGTCCCAGCCTCCCGAGCTGCTGGGATGTCAGGTGTGCACCCTGACACCCGGTCAGCTCCATCTCTTCTTATCGGACACCAGCAAGTCCACATTTCCCAGCTTCTCCTTCCGCTGGCTGAGGCCAGGTCTGTTTGGTCTGTTTGCTGATTTGTGTGAGAAATGAAAGCACCATTTCCAGGTCTGGCCCATAAAGACCCCGGAGCTTCGCTTCTCTCCCCCATCATCTCCAGTTCAATGAGAGAAATGGCATAGCTGCTGCAAGCCTGGCTGCTGAATGGCAGCGTGGAGGATGCTGCCCTTCCTTCCCACTCTCCTGACCAGGGCCAGCTGGACTGTTGGTGAAGGAGAAGCAAGGCTCTACTGGTTAGGCTACTGATATTTGGGGTGGGTTTGTTCTAGCAGCCCACCTTAACTAGTACAGACATCTAAAATGTGATATTGTGCTCCCAGGAGCTGTAGGCTGGGGCCAGGCACTGCCTAAGCTGCTGTTCTCCGGGGGGACCGTGTTCCCAGCACCCAGCTCTACCCCAGAAGGCATCTTGCCTCCTGCCTGCCTAGGGTTGCAAGTAAAGAACACCTGATTTAGGTAAAAGAGAACCCGGGAAAGGCCTTAAACAAAGACAGACTTATAGTTTACTTTGTATTTTTTTTTAAATAAATGCACTTTACATTTAAAAAAATTTTTAAATAGGGCTAGAGGTATAGCTCAGTTGGTAGAGTGCTTGCCTTGCATGCATAAGGCCCTGGGTTCAATCCCCAGCACACACACAAAAAAATTTAAAAATAAAATATGATACTGGTTTGGTTGTTAAAAAGGAAATTGAGGGCTGGGGATGTGGCTCAAGCGGTAGCGCGCTCGCCTGGCATGCGTGCGGCCCGGGTTCGATCCTCAGCACCACATACCAACAAAGATGTTGTGTCCGCCAAGAACTAGAAAATAAATATTTAAAAAAAAAAAAAAAAGAAATTGAGCCAGGTGTTGTGGCTCATGGAGGATCACAAGCTCAAAGCCAGTCTCAGCAATTTAGTGAGGTCCTAAGCAACTTAGCAAGATCCTGTCTCAAAATAAAAATAAAAAGGGCTAGGGATGTGGCTCAGTGGTAAAACATCCCTAGTTTAAAAAAAATTTGGGCTGTGTGTACAGCTCAGTGGTAGAATGCTTACCTAGCCATGTGTGAGGCCCTGGATTTGATCACCAGAAACACACACGCGCGCGCGCACACACACACACACACACACACACAATTTCCTTTTTCTATACTTCAGGTAAGAGAGAAGTTTGAAATAAGCCTTTGAATACCAAAGCCCAGTAAGACACAGCCCTATAGCAAAAATCTTATTAAAGTTTAAAGTTTCCCGAAATATATTTCAGATGAACTTGAGGCAGGTGCCATTGAGAGCAGAATGGCAGAGAGCCAGCAATGAATCAGGCTGGAAGGATCACTGGCATCACAGGTACGGTTATTACAGGTGTGGTTACCACCACGCAGAATGGACTCAAAGCAAAAATTCCAAAACTTACTGAGTAAATAAATTGTTTTGTCAAAGAAACCACCAAACCTTCCAAGCCTCTGGAGACCGTCCGGCCCCTAGATGTGCACCAGCTTACATTTTTTTTTTTTTTAGTTGTAGATGGACACAATATCTTCGTTTATTTTTATGTGGTACTGGGGATCGAACCCAACGTCTCACGCATGCAAGACAAGCGCTCTACCACTGAGCTGAAGCCCCAGCCCAATAATCAGAATCTTAAAGCTCTTCATAATGCCTTTCCAGTGTGATTTCTAATTGCTGGGGCCAGGGGCCAGTGACAGTTGAATTTCCTGATTCTCGTTTCCTAGTAGGATTTGCTACTGCAGTCCCTGCTCCATCACTGTCTATAGGGAAAGATCAGGTTAAGTTACCCGAGTTGTTTGTCAGACCATAGGAGTCGCAATCAAGACCCGAAGGAGAGGATAGGGCACCACTGGTGACTGTGACTTGTCAGTGGGATGCCAGGACTAAACATAGGGCCACGTCCTTTGGGGAAATGGTATGTGTGGTCTGTGAGTGAGGAGAAACTGAAGGACTACTACCTGACCACCAAACTACTCCTGGTCTTCTGGGCACAAAAGTAGATCACACATCACAGGGCCTTGCAGTCTGGTATAGCCACGTGACCGAGTTGCAGCCCGTGAATTATGGGTGGGGAGGCCATGCTCACCACTTCCAGGCCTGGTCCACACCGCATCTCCTTCCCTGGCACATCAGCTGGGTGGTCATGTCCACGGAGACTGGGAAGCCACATGCTGAAGAGGGCCGATCCTGGCAGCTAGCTTAGGACACTGCCTGCCTGCACCAGGAGGCCCCTCCCCAGGGCACACGACTAGACAGCTATCCAACCTCTGAGATGTCAGCTTAGCATCCTCCAAATCCTGAGGTTAACACTCTGAATGACACTCCTCACATCTAAGGAGCTCTCTGGGTGCTATTCTCAGCACTTTACATGCATTCACTTCTTTGATCCCAGCACCACCCTGAAGAGCCTTTGGCTTACAGTCAGGAAACTGAGGCACAGAAAGTCAGGCAACTTCCCAGTCACTCCTAGCAAGCAACAAGCTGGAGCTCACACCCAGCAGCCTGGCTCCAGACACATCTCAGTCACCACACCCAGGGATACAGAGGGCATGTCTTTTGTATCAGAAGGTGGCTCTGGGCTGCTCATTTCTTCTGTGTTCAGGCACACAGTCACAAATTACAGTGCCTGGGTATAAGGGGCAGGGACACAGAGACAAGGACAAAAGTGAAGTCACCACCTCAATTTAAAAGAAATTGATCCAACAAAAACTCTTATGATAAAAACTTTATTGTCTTAAATATCAAATGTTTTTACACACCACTTTTTTCTTCAGAAAGTTCCTATTAAAAAAGAAAATAAAGTGTTTTGATTATTTAGGGCTGACTTACATTTCAGTATGTGACAAAAATTCAAACTCAAAGGCATCTATTTCACTCAGCTGCAGACAGATCCTATGTTCAGCCCTAAACCCTAAATGGCACAACGCAACTGACTTTGGGATTCCTGAGTTTGGTTCCCTTAAGTTCTCAAGAGTTTTCCTAACTCTCAAAACCAAAGCATTTGGGAGTGAGCGAGCCACTGGCAACCTGTCTTGCCAGCCTAGTTCTTAAGATGCAGTAGTCTCAAAGCTCAAAGAAAAGTCAAAACATCTTGGGCTGGGGATGTGGCTCAAGCGGTAGCGCGCTCGCCTGGCATGCGTGCGGCCCGGGTTCGATCCTCAGCACCACATACCAACAAAGATGTTGTGTCCGCCGAGAACTAAAAAATAAACATTAAAAATCCTCTCTCTCTCTCTCTCTCTCTCTCTCCTCTCTCACTCTCTCTTTAAAAAAAAAAAAAAAAAAAAAAAAAAAAAAAAAAACATCTTGCAATATATGAGCAACTGCAAGAATAAGGGAAAGAAGGGTTTTCGTTTTACTACAGCTTGCCAAATATGGCTATAAACTGGTAAACGACTCCTTCCTGAGTGCAAAGACCATTAGCCCAACTTGCCACGAAGACGAGATGTGGAATAAAAACACAGAAATTATTTTTCATGATAGGTACACAGTGACAAGGCAAATTCAGTCAACGTGTTGAGTTGCTGAGTGGATCACCAGGATTACCTCAAAAGGATGATCAGGGCAGTGAGAACAGAAATCTAAGCAGTCAGATGATCATGTCTGGGATGGGGAACATCAACTCAAAATCTGTGGGGCTTTAAGGAAGGAGTCAATGGTCTGGCTAAGGAGCGGACAAACCAATCTGACTAGCTCTGGCATGAAATGCAGGTCCACCCAGTAGGCTACAGATGTGTTCCTTCAAGGTAAAACAAACTCTTGTAAAGAAAATCATCTCCCTTAGATGCATTTTCCCAGGAAAAAAAAAAAATGCCCCAGCACAGTTCCTCCCTGTAGCTAAGGAAAACCTTTGCATGGTTTAGAGAAACAGTTCTGTGAACGGCTCCTCATCTAGTGTTCTGTACCACCTCCCCATCATCTACACAGTAACTTCTTTAGGTAGAAGAAACATTCTCTAATGCTTACGCCCAGGGACATCTCCTTGACAGGGTTCCTTCCATAAGATGGTGTCCTAAAACTTATCAGCGGGACCCTCTCCTGTTGTATAGCTCGAGGATCTGGATTGGTAACCAATAAACCCTTGGGAATGTTTCCTAGCTGTAAACCTCAGAAGTCACCAAGAGCTTAAGATTCAGAAATTCTACCTCTATGCTTCAGGACTACAACATATATTGTGCCATTTTAAATACTGGGTTAGAGAATGTCTCTTTGACAGAGCGGTCCTGAATCCTTCTGTATATTAATCCTCCCTGCCACCCGGTCCCAAACCATCGCTTGCTACACTTTCTGTTCTAGATTCCCATTTTCACATGTGGCACTTGGCTGCTTTAAAATAGCACTGTGCTCACTCCTGGGAGCCCAGATGGTCAGTACTCCAGAGCAGCCGCACTCAAGGGGTGAGGGAGGGCACTTCGGCATGGAAGGAGGTCTGGGCAGAAGGAAGAGGTGCACACACAGGGTCACCTTTCACAAACTGACTTCAGTCCTGCCCACCTACCTTCAGCATGCTAACCTGACTTCAGGTTATTTCTAACAGATGTCACCTTTTTCTTCCTGATTTTGCTCTTAACATAAAAATTTAAAGAGTAATTCTAGGTTCACAGCATCTGATTCCACTATGAGCTTTCCCCTCAGTTGACTGAATTGGAACCAGCTGACTTTTAAAATAAAAAAGCATGCTATTAAACAAAAGATACGTCTTGCTTTTGAAGCTAAAATTTGCTTTGTGTCTCCCTACCAAAAGCTTCACAAGGGTAGGGTATTCCCATCTGTTTTAGTCACCCAAGTTCATCAGTGCCTGGCATGTGGGCATTTGGTGTTTGATGAATCAAGTAGGAATAAATTCTGGTTCAACCTGATTGCATAGGCTTGAAGGGAGTAGCCAACTTTCTTTCCAACATGTATGATTTGATGGTACAACAAAAAACTTCTAGGAAGTGCTTTTGGTATGCCTGATGTAAAAACCTACGTAGCAACCTTCCTATCCAGGAAACCCAGTGATGATGGTGAGCCAGAAAACCACATTGTGCCCTCCATCCCCAGGAGGGCTTCTTTCAAAACATTGGATTCCCGAGATATTCCCACTTTTATTCCCCACCAAAACTTGATACTGCTGCTATTTGGAGAAACTAAGGCACAAAGGAAAAGCAAGTACATCAAAAGGCCGTCCTAAGTTCTTCAGTTTATTCCATGAGCTCCTAGGATTCTCTACAGAGTATAAAACTTGAACCTAGACTTCACCTCTAATTCTCAACAACAGGTTTTGAGTTGACTTTGTTAAGAGATATTGGCATTATTCTCAGGGGAACAAAGCCATTTCTCTTTTACAGACCAGTAAGAAGTATGTTCATCTTCTAGGATAAAAACTTGTGATAACTGTATTTCTATTTCAGCTGCAGACCACACTGTCACCAATCTCAAATGAGAAATTTTGGCCTTTTTGGCATTTGTGCTAGAGAATGCACATTCCAGCTGGCATTTCTTATTTATATGCTTGTATTTTTTGGTGCTGGGGATTGAACCCAGGGCCTCATGTGCACTACTGTTAAGCCACACTCCCAGCCTGGTTAGCTGCTAATGGTGCTTGCCCCTGATTGGAAATCTGAGCTGCACAGTCACCCTGCTCACCCTGGACCATGGCAGCTACAGGAAAAAGCATTCAGAATACAGTGTGACTCTCCAGGCTGGTTGCTTGCAAGGCAGTTTATTATACAGATGGTGGGCAAAAGCCACCATAAGTGAAGAATGTGTCTAGATATCAAAATTGCTTGTTTTTAATCTATGTAAAATCAACTGTAAGACATCTGTCAATCACTGTATGTATGATAGCTGACACATGTATTTATAGACATGAGCTGAAAAGTCAAACCAACTAAATTTCTATGGCTTCTGCTAGAAGTGAGAAAACTGGTGAGGGAAGAACAGGCAGCTCTCACAGGAACTGGAAATATTGAAATCAGTCTCATGTGTCCTTCCTAGGCACCCCCCTGCTAGAGAAATGCTTTAGGAGAAAATGTGGGGACTAGGAGCCTGCAAGATAGAAAAGTGACCTTTTTTGCTGGGGTGGAACTCAGGGCCTCACTGGTGCCAGGCAAGTGCTTCTCCACTAAGCCACCCACAGCCCCTGGCGGGAGTTCCACGCGCTCACCATCTGTGCAGCTTGTTTGACCAAGCAACTGGTGACCTGTCACTGGCTAAAACCTAAGCTGCAGGCTGAAGTTCCTGGGTGGCTGAGCCCCAAACAGGCACAAGTGGAAACAGTTCATACTGCTGAGGAGCCCAAGGAAGAGCTGTCTGGTTACCAAATGCACCTTCCACACAGGAACCCAAGAAATAGCCAAGTTCTACAGGGAAACCCTCTGCTCTTTGGTGAAGAGACCACCATTGGAGATAAGTATTGGCCACAGAATCGAGCTACCCACTGCTACCCATAAGGAGCTACCCACTGCTTCTTATGGCTGTTAGGTCAGCTGTTGACCAGAAGGCCAACAATGAATTTTTTTTTGTACCAGGGATTGAACCCAGGGTCACTTAACCACTGAGCCACACCCCAGCCCTTTTTTATTTTTTCAGACAGTCTAAGTTGTTTAGGGCCTTGCTAAGTTACTGAGGCTAGCCTTGAACTTGCAATCCTTGTACCTCAGCTTCCTGAGTTGCTGGGACTACAGGCAAGCACCACCATGTCCAGCCCAATGATTTCATCTTATTCTTAGAAGCCTATCTAGAATCTCTATATTCCTGGAGTTGGTGGTTTTTTTTTTTTTTTTTTTTTTTTTTTTTTTTTTGTGGTACTAGGGACTAAATCCAGGGGCACCCTTACTGAGCTACATCCCTAGCCCTTTTTGAGACAGGGAGGGACTTGCTATGTTGCTCAGGCTGGCCTTAAGCTTGCAATCCTCCTGCCTCAGGCTCCTGAGCTGCTAGGACTGCAGATGTGCACTGCGTGCCTGATTTCCAAGTTCTTAAATGCTAAACACTGAATAAAAATGGGACAATGAAGGTTCACTAGTGCAATGTTCTGTAATACCCTCTGCATGTTCCAGAAGTCACTCGAAGGCCCTAACAATGTCAACTTTATTTTTAGACAAATGGATAAAGATTTTAAAAATCAAAAGCAACTAGGAAAAAAAATGACAAAAGGGAGGAGGATATTTGGCAAGTGGGTTAAGCTCATTTATAGTATTCCTAATAACTATATGACTACAGGTCTATTTTATTTTCCCCTAAAAATAAATATACATATACATACATAAAAAGCTACTGTAATGAAATATTTTTCCAGACTGATATTACATATCCCACTTGGAAGTAATTCCCAAATATCCATGTTGTAAAAACTCAGTGGCCATGGCTCACCAAGCAAGCTTCGAGCCAATCTTCCCAGAGGGCCTTTGGAGAGAAGTCTACTATCATCAATAAATTCCCACCCCCCCACCCTGAGGTCCCAAGGATTATAGGCTTGAGACACCCCCAAACCACTACCCATAAAGCAGACAAGGGGCCCTGCTGCATTGCTGCTGGAATTTGTCTCAATCATAGTACCAACTCCTCAGTACAATCACAGCTTGAAGAGTCAGCCGACAAACCCTCTGAGCAGTTTCCTAGTGCATCTCCCATCTTTGGTGTAGGGCAGGCAAAGGGTCCACAACATGCGGCTGTCGACAGGAGCACCCTAAGGGCAACTGGCTGACCTGCTGTTCAGGGCACCCTCTGGAAAGCAGTGAACCATGACTCTTTCTGTCAGCCTTTTGCTCACTTTAGAAAGGATCATGTATGTGACTTGCCATCCCCCTGCTGAACTCTCTCAGCACACATACAAACACAGCAAAAAGAAACTGGGATGGGGAGTTGGGAAATGCCTCTAAGCACCCCTAAATTAAAGTTCTAATCAAAAGCTCCTGAGATCTGAGCCTCCATTTTGGTTGTGCTCAATGACTTGAATTCTGATGGGAAGAATGAGTTTTCAGAGAGAGATTTTAGAGAAAATCATTTAACATGAAGATCAGAAATCACTCTTTGAAAACTTCTGGTTCAAACAAGTTGCAAACTATAACCTGAAGTCAGGGATTATCATTCTCAAAATTCTTTTCAAGAAAACCAAGATTTCAGATTCCTGCTAGGTCCTGGGAGAACAGTTTATTTTCCAGAAAAGTTACCTAAAACCTATCCAATAGGATTATTGCACAGTGGGGCCCACAGGACAATGACTTCCAAGGGCTAGTCTTTATATTAAAAAAGGCCACAATAAATACGTCTATATATTATGCCCCACTCTAACTTGACATGGTAAACATAAATATAAGTCTTGCTTAAAAAGAAACTCCTGAGGAAAGAAAGGGATGGAAAACTCTACCAAGGCCACTTGGGTCAGAAACTACAATTACTATTTTCACTGCCACGAAGGACAAACAGACTGACCATTCTAAACACCAAGATGAACCAGAGACAAGGTACCTATCACTCTTCAGTGTTATGCTCAGATCACAGTCCAAAGCGAACTCTTAAACTTCCTAGAAGACAGGTTAGAAATGAAGTAGGCTGCTGGCATTCAACTTGTTGGTGGAATCTGCCTTCTTCCTCAGTCATTAAGGGCTGAGATGTCAGTGAGATGCTCACAAACCCAATCTCTAGTAAGTTCCAGTGTTTACCTATTCACTCAGTCCTTGACATTTACAAAGGGAGCTACGATTGGGTCTTTCTTCCTTCCCTTTTTAAATCTGGGTAGCACCGTGTTTCACACTAACATTAATCCCTCCACCATATCCCATCCAATGTCGTAAGATACCTGGCAAGCAACTCACGCAGCAGCCTGTGATGCTCAAAGCAGCCTGAGCTTCAAACCCTTCTGCTCACCCTATTAAAATGTCAAAGCCTGAGTACACAAATAAAAACATACTGCTCTAGGAAATATTAACTGAATTATTTGTTTCCTATTATAATTGGTTAATCATGACACATAGACAATGGGTATGATTCCAAACACCAAACTGTGTGGTCAAGTTTCTACACTGACGACTGAGTAAACAAGCCATCCCTGCCTACAGCACGGCCGCGGCATGAAGCCGGGCAGTCTCTGTTGCCTGGGTGGTGGGAGTTCTCATGGCTTCTGCTTTTCAAAGCATTCACTCTCATTCTAAAATGGTATGCTATACACAAAACCTCCATTTTATTCCAGAATACATCATCTTCAGAGAATAAAAAGCTTTTGTATGCACATTCTGCCAATACATTTAAAAAGGCCCAAATTTTAACAAGTAATATAGACAAATTCATCAGACAAGAGATCATAAATTACTTTGGCCGAAAAAAATCTTTAAAAAAAAAATCTGGCTCAACATTCTGCTTGCAGGTCTCTACATGTACTGCGTGTGTGTGTATGGTGTGTGTGTATCGGGAGCTTCGGTTAAGGGAATGGAGTACGGGCTAGCCCACCTTCCCATAGTTATGTAGGAACTACAATGTTCTTTGCTAGCAAAACAAGAAGTGCAAGGTCTGCATTTCCACCGACTCGATGCAGAGCCCCGAGAGCTTCCTGCAGAGTAAAGCCCGCGCGGAGAATCCGGTCAATATCTGTGGCAGGAAAGACTAATGGTGGAAGAATGGAGGGACTCGATGGATGGCTGGTAAGTGGCTCTAATTCGAGAAACGGCCTTGCAGCTTCAGGGCAGACATTTTCTCTGGTTTCAGGTCTGGCTGTTATTGGATTCTGTCTGCCCTGACCCAAGTCTTTAACCAAAATGAAACTGGATGGCGAAGTTTGCTCAGAAGTCTGACTGAGTGCATCCTCCTCTCCTGCTACAAGTTTGGATGAAATTTCTGCACCTAAAGTACAGTGTAACTGATTAGATGATTCAGCTGAGGGTACAGTGACACAGCTGCTCTCACTTCCTGACTCCCTAGATTTGGGGACACTTTCCTTGTCAGCCAACAGGCTATCACCTGGACCCCTGAAGTTAGTATTTCCTACACCTTCGATTCCAGTTCCAGGGACAGTGCCCAAGTTTTCCATCTTGGCTGATACAGACCTGGCCTGATAAAAGGAGACTTGTGAACACTGTTCACTGTGGCTCAGATGCTCATTTTGTGTCCATCTTTCTGAAAAGCCCTTAATACCTGTTTGGCTCTTGGCTCCTTTTTCTGATTGACAGACAACTTCTTCAGACACACTCTCAGAAGCTGGCTTATTACTAATGACTAAAAGTTCATGAAGCTCTTTCAAGGCTGCTGTTACAGATGAACAAGACTCTTCTGCTGACTCCACAGAGGGCTCGCAACTGCCACAGAGACTCAGAGAGTGGGGGTAGCTGCTACATTCGTTGTTTGTCCCAGACCTTTCAGCACTGCTTTCTCGGGGCTGTAAATCCTGAGTGGAAACAGAATTATTGAGACTTCCCGGCAAGGGGTTACATTTTGATGTTTCTACTTCCATCAGGGGGTTACCTGAAGGGAGGTCACATGCACCAATGCTCTCGGGGCTGCCTGCTGAGTTAAGTACAGCAACTAGGGACTGTTCGACTACATCTATTTCCATAAGCGTTTCTGAATCTGTGCAGCCAAAGCGTCCTGAAAGTAGGAAACTTTCTTTTGTACTTTGAAGATCCACACTCTGCTGTAGCCCATCTCCTTTCACTGTAGTTTCCAAAGATATTTCTTGTTGGTCCTGCTGCCTCTCTTCAGGAAGTTCATGAAGGTCCCTCATGTCACAAAGATGTTCTTGGTCACGTGGAGCATCATGCTGTACAGCTTCATGTGGTTCGTTCTCTGGTTCTTCGTGAGGCTGAAAGCCACTTTCTTGACTCAGGTTCTGATTTTCTGGAGGCCGACTCTTTTCACCTACAGCCACCTGTGACTCATGCATCCTTGTAGCTGTGACACATAAACTAGCTTCCTGTCTTGTGTGGAGACAACATTTGAGGCCCTGGGTGCTTCTTTCAGCAGATTTCTCCAGATTATCTGCAACAACTGCTTCTTCTGATGAATTATGCAAAGGCATAGCTGGACACTGGTCTGTAGAGGAAGCAGGACCAGAAAAATCTTGCAGAGGAAGATGTTCTCTTTTTTGGGAGTTTATCTGGAATTCAGCTGAAGCTTTCAAAGCCTTCACAGCTTTAGGTTCGATGCTATCTGGGTCACTGGGCTTGGTAGGGCAGACCGAAGCAGAGACAGAGCGAGCAAGACTCGTAGGATTGCCAATCTCAGGACTCCGTCCTGAAGAAGGGGCTGGATGGTTCAATCCATCTGAAGTTGGTAAGGATGACATTCCCAGTGAGGTAGATTCTTTACCACTTTTCTCTGTAACAAAAGGGAAACCAATAAGATTAATTAACAGATAAGAAACGTCACTAAATTATCAGATACAAATTTAAACAGGATAATAAAATTGGGACCCTAGGGTCTGGGGTTGTGGCTTACAAGTAGAGCATTTGTCTAGCACATTCAAGGAACTGGGTTTGATCCTCAGCACCACATAGAAATAAATAAATAAAATAAAGGTATTGTGTCCAAGTGCAACTAAAAAAATAAATATTCAAAAATAAAATATAATTGGGACCATAAACTTGAAATTCTCTTTTATACTCTTTTAACACTCATTATGCTACGTCAGCGCTCAGGTCTGAAGGACGCTTACTTGTCTTTATTCCAGTTAGTCTAGAACTCTAGAATCCTCAAGAGTGTTTTCTTCACCATTCACCCTAAAATTGCCTGAACACTTGTTAAGCATGCAAACTCTGAGGTACCATCCTCAGAACAGACCCAAGAATCTACATTTTCAATAAGCTCCCTAGGTGATTTTTTTTTTGAGGGGGGGGAGGTTGTGGGGGAGAAATACTAGGGATTGAACTCGGGCCCTTGACCATTGAGCCACATCCGAGCCCTGTTTTGTATTTTATTTAGAGGCAGGGTCTCACTGAGTTGCTTAGTGCCTTGCTTTTTGCTGAGGTTGGCTCTGAACTCTCAATCCACCTGCCTCAGTCTCCATCAGGGATTACAGGGATTATAGGCAGGGGTGTGCCACTGTGCCCAGAGTCCCGCTTCCCCAAGTGATTCTTAAGCACATCACGGATCTCAGGAATCCTCACACTAGAATGATTTGTGGGTCCACACACTTTTTTGTGTTTCAAATGTGAACACTGAAATTACAAAACAGAGTCCAAAACCAGGTATACTTGAGATGGAGCAGGAATTATAAAGAGAAAGCAGAATTTACATAATGCTTGCAGGCCTCCAGAATACAAAGAAGCAAATGTTCTGTTTTATTTCTAGCTAGACTCTCCCAATCATGGTAAAACTGTGTGAGCATCTGACTCAGAAAACAAAAGTAAAGAACAGACATTAAATCCCAATCATTATCCTAAGAAATACTGCAACTTTAAAAGGATCATCAGTTATCACATTAATAGCACAACTAAATTAAGACCACTGAAGTACATTAAGGACAGGGGATTCCCCAGGGACAGCAGCATAGGGAGATCATTGCAGTGTGTCAATAGGCAATCTAGGTTTGCTGAAATTTACTCAAGTGAGACACAGGCTTAAACACTAGCTCAAGTCAGATATCATACCACCATCATAAAGCATCAGTTTCAACCCCCCTGATGTGGATCCAGTTAAAAGTTCACCTCTATGCAGATTCTAGTAGCTGTAGTTAAAAGTCCAAGGGCTGCTAAGAAGGCTGGCCACTATATGTTATATCTGGTTAGATGCAATTCAAATGATTTGGGCTGAATGTTAGCTTCTAATATGGGAGCTTAAGAAGGCAGTCATGATTCAAACAGCTTTATGTCATTCCAAATACTGGTTAACAGGAAACATAAAGCACTATGTCAGGAAGTTACTAACTTCTTATAAAACAATCTTACCTTATTTATAGTTCAGTAGTAAGCAGAAAAACAACACGTCTCAGTGTAACCTGTTATCATTACAATCTAGGAAGTTATTATTTTGATGAATCTAAGCAATAAGGCTGCCTCTAGAAGAAGTCCAATTTTGTACTAATGCTCACATAAAAAAGTGCACTGTATGGGGACGAGGAATATGGCTCAGTGACAGAATATCTGCTAGCAAGAGTGAGTCCCTGGGTTTGATTCCCAGAACCACACATACACACAAATGCATTGCAATGAAATAGCCATATCAGCAATATGCAGCGGTATTACACAGGCCTGGTATGCACTTTTATTTCTCGCGATCCTCCTGCCTTAGCCTCCCAAGCCGCTGGGATTACAGGCATGCAGCACTGTGCCCAGCATGCCAATTTTATAACCATGTGAGGTGAAGGGGAAAGCAGCCTCACTGGGTTTCATACTGACCACGAGAATGGCCCACAATCCCTCCTGAAGCTGAAATTTCAATTTCACCAGCCTAAGTAGGGAGGGATGGGCCAGGACCACAGGATGATTAGGAGAAGAGGACAAAGAAAATGGATATTAAGAATAATGAAATTATGAGGAATTTTATCCTGTTCTTACAAGGCAAGGGTTGGGAGAAGGAAAGTAAATGCTATGAGTCAATTACAACCAGCCTGTAAACCTTAGAAAAGAAAATCCTATTATATCTCAAGAAATGGAAGTGGCTTGTTATTAATCCATGACCCTGGACAAGTCACTTGGCTTAAGTGTCCATTTCTTTTTCAAAGAGAATGAAAATACCTGCATGCTATAACTCCAGGTAATTATGTGCAGTATTATCCTCAGGAAAGAGACTCATGAGCTCCATAAAAACAGACATCTCCAAAGATGAATATATATACATATATATATATTTTTTGGTGGCACTGGGGATTGAACCCAGGGGCACTCTACCACTGAGACACATTCTGAGCCCTTTTTTGAGACAGGGTTTTGGCTAGGCTAGCCTCAAACCTGCGATCTTCCTGCCTCAGCCTCCTGAGTAGATAGGACCACAGATGTGCGCCAACACCTGGTGGTAGGGATAATGGACAATATACATACAAATGTCTATACAGGCCAGTTGTAAACATAACAGGGTGAAATGGTGAATGGCAGAAGCTAACTTCTAAAACTGCAGATAAAAGACTTTGAGACCACAGACATCAACTGGATGGAAGGCTGAGCACGGCGTCTGTAAATACCTGGTCTGGGCCCACTCCAGCCGCAGCACACACACCACATGCATCATGGCTTCTGACGCTCTGTTTGGATTAGGAAACAGACAAGCA
Source organism: Ictidomys tridecemlineatus (assembly GCF_052094955.1). Lineage (NCBI taxonomy): Eukaryota > Metazoa > Chordata > Mammalia > Rodentia > Sciuridae > Ictidomys > Ictidomys tridecemlineatus. The sequence goes on along the minus strand of NC_135487.1, from coordinate 10,253,178 downwards.
AACCTGGGTTAGCACTGCAAGCTACACAGCATGCAGGGTTACAGTCTCCACGCCTTGGCCATCTTGAGACCAGGAACGAGCACAAAGTTGGGGAATGTTTCCACGGTTTGGGCATCCAAAAGATTTGCTGGCTGCTTCAATTCTCAACAGGTAAAGCCAATGTGTCAACTTCAAGATACTTTAATTGAATGTGTAAAGAAATCAATTTTACACATCTACACATAGAGAACTTCAGCAAATGTGTGAAAAGAAAAAAAAAGGAAATCCATTAGATGGAACTAGATGATAAGAAAATCGTCTCCAGGAATAAAGGTTAGTGAACATGTGTAAAAATCATTTTCCACATTTCTTAGTTGAGATTCATTTTTAGAAGAAACCAAACCTGACTTCTATCCTGACTTATCTTCTTTAATTTTCACCATTAGAAAACATTAGATATAGATCCTACTCTAAATTAGTTTTCAATTCCTGGAAAAAAAATAAGTAGACTTTGATATAAAGCATGTATCAAAGAAACAGCTTTTCCAAAATATGTTCACCTAAAAATCAAGAGTTTTGAGGGGCCGGGGATACAGCTCCGATGACAGAGGGCTTGAATTGCATGTACAAGGCTCTGGGTTCAGTCCCTAATACCTCCCTAAAAAATTGATTTTGGGGGGAGTGGGGGTACAGAGGCTAAAACTAGGAGTGCTTAACTACTGAGAACTACACCCCCAGCCCATTTTTATATTTTATTCAGAGACAAGGTGTCGGTAAATAACTGAGGCTGACTTTGAACTTGTAATCCTCCTATCTCAGCCTCCTGGGCCACTGGGATTACAGGCATGTGTCACCACACCTAGCCATAATTTTGATTGTGATGATATTGGAAAGTCATATTTCCAAACAAATAGGACCTGATATTACAGAATTATTTCACTAATTAAACTTAAGAAAAAATAAAGATACTGTGTCTGTCTACAACTAAAAAAAAAAAAAAAAAAAAAAAACTTAAAAAATGACATGGATAAAAAGTGATTTCCTTTTAATTCTTTAAAATTGATACATACCCTTCACTGAGCTTAAAATATCTGTGGTATGTATTTTAATCCCCTAAACTTTTTATTAAAATAAGGTAATTACCAGAGAGGGTAATTATTACTTGCAGGTTACAAAACACTGTTATCATCAGCTAGTATTTCTCCAATATTAGCATCATAAGTATGAGAGAAGAAATGGTAATATATCCTCTCATTAAACATGGTATTATCATTAAGCTGACAAATTACACCCCCCCAAATGGATAATTATGTATGTCCAACTCACTTAAGCTTACAGTGCTGGGTTTAAGAATAAAATGACTGCTTGTTGTTCAAAATTCTCCCCTTCCTTCAAAATATTTACACTGCAACTACAACTACTTTCCAGTAAAGTGTGGCAAAATCTGCTTAAATTTTAAAATTCGTTATCTCATCCACGGGAAACAGCTATTCCCTGAACTGATAACTCGAGTACATTTTACTGTATTAGAAAAAGCAATGCGTGAGATTAGTCATACTTATAAATTATTCTGGCTCAAGACTTTCAAATAACCCAAACTTGGAAGTTAATTCTTTTCAGCTTCTAGAAAATGAATCCCAGAGACACTGTTCTATTACAGGTGGGGATTTCAGCAAAACCATATTGTTCCATTTTACCCAGCAGTGTTGGCTCTGTCTTTAGGTTTAAACAGACTAAACACTATAGAAACTGAGAAAAAAACATGGGTAACTTGACTACAATAGTTTATATACCGTTTTATGGCCTGACAACACCACTGTGATCTCAGAGCACAAAATGCTACATTTTGATGACTGTTGATTCTCATTGCTGTTTTCTTTTTTTTTTTCCTCTTTGGTGGTAGCATTTTCAGTAAATTTTAAAACTTAAGACTGCTTAGTCATAATGACAATGCTCCTGTCCAAAATAAATGGATTAAGGAAAGGAAAGAAAGTTTTAGGGAAATACTGCTGAACTTCAAAGTGTCTGTTTACTGTTATAATTTCCTTTAGGAAAAAAAGATATCTTAAGAAGCCTACCAAAAAGTGAACTTGCTGTTTCTTGATCTGCTAACATACAGAGTTTCTCTTTATTGGATAAAGAGATGGGAGGAGGCAATAAGAAGACAGACAATGAGCACATCTAAAACTGATGGTGAGACTCATTACAAATGGAAAAGGTCCTTACCCCCACTGATACCACAAGCAATAAGAGCTTGGCCATCCAAATACCTGCATCCTCTGCTGATTTTTGAATGGCTTCTGCTAATTCCTGGTCTGCAATCTCCTCTGGCCGCACATCCTCTCGCCCAGCCCCATATGCCAACCGGGCACACTCTGGTAGCTCTCCCTCAGGAAGGAAGGTGGTCTGTGAGCCTGTGGTGCCGATCACCAGTACATTTTTCTTGAGGTCAATGGAACACTTAGGAGGAAGAAATGAAATGACCAGAGCAGATAAAACACCAAGCAGAAAAAGTATGATCCCGAATTTAAAACTCCATTCACAAAAAGCGACAAGGACAGGGAGAGATGGCTGCAAAAAACACCCTACTTTTATCTGGAAACCATTTGAATTTTAACCTTGGGGACACTGTCTGCTAAATTAGATCTTTTTGTTTATTTTGAGATGGGCTCTTGCTATATTGCCCTGAACTTCTGGGCTCATGGAACCCTCCTCCCTTGGACTTCTGAGTAGCTGGGACTATAGGTGTGTGCCACCATGCACCATTTAGAATTCTTTTTAATACTCAAAGTTTATAACAGGATAATTGTTACAGGACACACTTTTATATTTATTTGCCTTTAAAAAAGTATTTGATCACTTCTGATTATAAATTGAGACCATACTATTCATAGTTTTATACATTGCTTCTTTCACTTATTATACAAATTACAGCTTGAATTCTACACCAATGGTCTCAAAAGTGATAGATGTACAAGGTGAATTTTAGAAAATATTTTTTATATGTATGCCACCCTTTTCTGTGTTGTTGCTTTGTTTTAGTTACCATACGGGGAGATTGATCCAGGGGTGCTTTGCCACTGAGCCACATTCCCAGTCCTTTTAAAATTCTGAGACAGGGTCTTGCTCAGTTGCTGAGGCTCACCTCATCTTGTGATCCTCCTGCCTCAGGCTTCTGGGTCAGAGATTACAAGCATGCATCACTGTGCCTGGCCATTTCTGTCATTGTTGTATCAACTTAACATAGGATAGTTGCACACATATATATTTATAAAATTGGAGAGTTTTGGTTTATGCTATGACTAACATACAGAGAAAGATAGTAAAAGTTAATGAATTAAGATTTATGTATACATATATACATAATGTTAAGTCAATACGATGCAAATTCTTTTCTAGGATTTTGGGGTGTATGTGTGTGGTGTTGGGAATCTGACTCAGGGCATCACACACACTAGGTGAAAGCTATGCCACTTAACTGCACACCCAGCTGGAATTAAATTTTTAAATATTCAAAAATAACACGTGAGGTACATGCCTAGCAACTTGGGAAGGTAAGGCAGGAGGAATACAAATCCAAGGTCTAGGCTGTCTGAAAAAAATAATAATAGTAAGTTAAACAAAAATGCTGGGCATAATAACTCAGTGGTAGTATGCCCCTGGGTTCAATCCCCATTACTGGAAAAAAAAAAAAAGACATAAAAATACTGACTACATATAAAAGCCCACTTTGAAAGTTTTATTACCTAGTGAACACTATTTCTTTAATCAGGGTGAAATTATTAGGCTTCAGGCTAGAAATAAAAATATGACCATGAATTAATATATTCAAATTATTGTCTCTATAATAAAAGAAGTTTAATCTTGACATCATCTATTGTACTTCCCTTAATTTGGAAGTTCTTCCAAGCACTATTTGATCAGCATCTAAGAATTACTAAAGATTTACTGAACTTAAACACTCACAGTAAAACTTACTGAGTTCTAATCAGAATCTTAAAGCTACACTAGGAAACCAAATTGCCCATTAACATGTGAACACAAAAAAAAGACTCAAGATTCCCAGAGAGATTTCACAAAGACATGGCTATTTCTTAGAACGACAACCAACTAAGGATTGACGTTGTGGGTATGAAAGTCACGATTCTTGGTTTTGCCATAGAGATAATGGCCATAGAACACACAAGAAGTAGGTGCAAACAAGTTCTTCATTACCTGATGCCTTTTAAGCATGTCTAGTCCCAGAAGCATGTCCATGGGCTGCTCCTCAAGTATAGAGAAAGAACATGCCAGGAAATCACCTTCAATTTGAACCTGAGCTAAAGCACAAAGAGAACAGGTTACTGATGTTTGCTTCAAAAGACCCAGGTGAACTCTGGAAATGAACTGATCATTATGTGTCTCACATCCTGCAATCAATCAAAGCCAAGGCAAAGCATGTTAACAGTTGAGTTAGCCTGAAAATCATCTGGGCAACTTAGCAGAACTGTCTCAAAAATAAAAATAAAGTAAAATGTAGCTGGGCATGGCAGTTCATATCTGTAATTCCACCAACTCAGCGTCCAGGCAAGAGGATTGCGAATTCTAAGCCAGCATCAGCAACTTAGTGAGATCCTAAACAACTTAGCAAGACTCAGTCTCAAATAAATAGACAGACAGACAGACAGATAGATAGATAGATATAGAAATGTGGGTCTGTGGTCAAATATCCCTGGGTTCAATTCCCAGTACCAAGAGAAACAGAAAATAAAAAAGGTATTTCTCAGATTTTAAAAAAAGAGTATTTTGCTATCATTAAATAGCAAGCTGTAGAATATATAAAATTTATTATAGTAGAAAGTATAATAAACACCCACGTCAAGTGCAGGGCACAACTTGGGAGGCTGAGGCAGGAGGATTGTCAAGTTTGAGGCCAGCCTCAGTACTTCAGTGAGACCTTGACTCAAGTAAAATAAAAAGGGGCTGGAGTATAGCTCAGTGATACACTGTTCAACCAGTACCTGGGCTCAAGCCCTAGTACTGCAAAAAACTTAAAACTGAAAGTTGGGACTCACTGACTATTCCTCTAGTTAAGAGCCTCATGTACACCCACTCAACCTCCTCACTATCCTGGCTTTGTGTCAATCATCCCCAGCTTCTCCTTGTTTTTTTGCCAGTTTTGTACGTATTTCTAAGCAGCATATTACTTCCCAGTTTTGAACTAAGATTTACCTCTTTTATTTAAAAAAGGCTGGAGGGGCAGGCGGGGGCGGCTGGAGTCCCGGCTCAGTGGTAGAGCACTTGCCTAGCATGTGTGAGGCACTGGGTTCGATTCTCAGCACCACATAAATAAACAAATAAAGCTCCACCGATTACTAAAAAAATATATTAAAAAAAAAAATTGAGATACAGCCCAGCAGATGCGCATGCCTCCACTACTCTCACTTTCAGCCCCCCCCCAAGAGCACTGCAAAGGCCAACAGCCCCCACTGGTGCCCTCACTCGCAGTGACTGGGCTCCTTCAGCAGCTACTGGTCTCTGCTGTCCTGAGCAATGGGACTGTCACATGGTGTGTGGCCCCCTTGTCTACCTGAACCTCTCTAAAATGCATTTTACGAAATAAAATCCCCAGGTTCTAGGGGTGCTGTGTCAACCTCACTAGGTGGTAGTGAATTATCCTCAAAAATGATTCCAGCACAATGAGCTCCTGTTGCTCCATGTTCTCACCAACATTTGATAACAGATTTTAAATCTTTGCTATCTGGCAAGTGAATTTGTATTTCCTGTATGGATAATGAGGTTGAGCAAATTTTCATATAATCATTAACTATTTGCATTTCCTCTTCCAGTGGAAAGATAGCTGAATTTCCTGTTCAATTACTGCCATAAATGTTCCTTTTTTCTCTCCCACCAAACTGGAGAACACAGATACAAATACAAACCCTTCATTAGTTATGTTACTGAAGTTCTTTCTCAGGTTGTTCACGTTATTTGCAGTATTGACCCTGCCCACATACTGGGGATTGAATCCAGGGGTGCTCTACCACTGAGCCACGCTAGCAGCACTTTCATTTTTTAAATTTGAGCCTCTGTCTGGAGTTGTTGGAATTATATGCATGTGCCACTGTGCCCAGCTCAAGTTCTTAATCTTTTTTTTTTTTTTTTAAAGAGAGAGTGAGAGAGGAGAATTTTTTTTTTTAATATTTATTTTTTAGTTCTTGGCGGACACAACATCTTTGTTGGTATGTGGTGCTGAGGATCGAACCCGGGCCACATGCATGCCAGGCGAGCGCGCTACCGCTTGAGCCACATCTCCAGCCCCTCAAGTTCTTAATCTTAATGTGACTAATGGAACATAGTAAATAATTTCCTTCCTATCTTTTAAAGAACTCCTTTCCTACCAAGATATCCTTCTACACTCTCTTCCCAGAGCGCTCACTTTGCCTTCCCAGCTCTATCTTTACTCCACCTGGTCTGACTTGTGTCTATGGGGTGGAGCAGGGTCCAATTTCTAATCATTCCATTTTTCCACATGAACGCCCAAATGTCTTAGTAGCATTTTCTGAAACATGACCCCTGCTCTGTAAGGACATCATCTCTAATTCATCAAAGTTCAATTAAGCATGAGTATGTCCCTTTTGGTATTTTCTAGATTTTCTAGATATCAAGTCAAAGGACTAAGACTTATTCTAGAGCATTGTGCCTTTCTTGCTAAGTAACAGGCCCACACAAAATTTAAAATTAGCATACATAATCTTATTTAAAAAATCAGGATTTGGATGTTATTGTGACTCTGTAGACAAATATGGTAATTATGATCTCCAACAGAGTGTCCTAATCCATGGGAAAGCTTTTATTTAGATTGTTATACAGGTTTTCTTTATATCTGTCATGCTAGAATTGCAAAACAGTCCACTCACAAGGACACAAGGGACTGGTATTTATTTTGTCTCTTGGGGTACTAGAGATTAAACTTAGAAGTGCTTTATCACTGAGGCACACACTCACGTTTACTTATTCATCCATTTATTTATTTATTTGGGTGCTGGGGATTAAACTTAGAAGTGCCTTATCACTGAGGCATATGTCTATCTTTTTAAAATTTGGAGACAGGATCTCCCTAAGTTGCTGAGGCTGGCCTTGAACTTGTGGTTCTCTTGTCTCAGCCTCCAGAGCGCCTAGGATTACAGCCTGCCTGGTACCTCCTGTTATCCTCTCACAACCATGAAAAACCTGAGAATTTAGCCTCTAAAGCAACCAACCTGTACTATTTCTGCTCAATTCTTCAGTCCTACTGTGTTTAGGACATGTAAGAACAAGGCATTTAAACTCTATTCTACACAAATCAATTAAAGAAATACAAAGACCCTAATATACAGCCCATATAGTTCAAAACACAGGTTCAATTGAGCATGAAAGGAAAAGATGAACAGGAAGAAAAGCTACCATTTGCAATAAAAGTAACAATAAGAAACCACATTTTTTTTTCCAAAAAAATTTTTTTGAATTGTAGACAGGCACAATATCTTTATTTTATTTGTTTTTATGTGGGTGCTGAGGATCAAATCCTGTGCCTCACACATGCAAAGCAAATGCTCTGCCAACTGAGCTACGACCCCAGCCCCAAGAAACCACCTTTTTTTAATTTACAAATTTAAGGCAGAAAATGAATAACATTTAATGGTATAGGACATTAAGATGAATATTCATAAAGTGGTGGGTAAACTAAACTGGTACAAGTTAGCAATATATGAAAAGCCTTAAGGCACACACACACACACACACACACACACACACACACACACACATTTTAGGGGGCAGGTGGGTACCAGGAATTGAACCCAGGGGTGCTTAACCATGAGCTACATCCCCAGCTTTTTTTGTTTTTGTTTTTTAGGGACAGAGTTGCTAAGTTGCTCAGGGCCTCATTAAACTGCCGAGGCTGGCTTTGAACTTCAGATCCTCTTGCCTCCTGAGCCATTGGGACTACAGGTATACATTACCATGCCTGACTTTGCATTCATTACTTTCACTTGGTAATCTCACAGGAATTTAGGCTTAGGGAAAAAAATCAAAATGTGCATAAAAATCTACTGTCATGTTATACTTACAAAATGTTGGTGTGTGTGTGTGGGAGGGCATATCCCAAAAGCTGATCATTTAGCCCATAACAGAAAGCTATGCACTTATTTGACTAATTCTTATGAAACTTAAAGAGTGACACTGGGAAAATGTTATTTTCTCTTAAAGCTGAGCAGAGCTGGATGTAGTGGTGCACACCTGTGCTCTCAGCAACTTGGAAGTCTGAGACAGGAGCATGGTAAGTTCAAAACCAGCCTCAGCAACTCAACAAAATCCTGTCTCAAAATAAAAAATAAAAAGTGCTGAGGATGAGGCTTAATGGTTAAGCTCCCCTGGGTTCAATCCCTGGTACCCACCCCCACCCCATAAAAGCTAAGCATAAAACTATATCCATTATATGACCACCTTTCACAAGCGTGGGAGGGCACAGGGCTGGGGATGTACCTCAGAGGTAGAGCACTTGCCCAGCATGTATAAGGCCCCTGAGTTCAATCCCCAGCACCTCAAACCAAACCACAACACAAAACAACTTTGGAACTGGAAAGTAGATGACAGTGAAGAAAGTGGCCCAGTTTATATCTCAGACCCTTTAAGGTCAAAGGCAGCTCTGCAAACAGGCGAAGGTGGCAGAAGGAGAAGACAGACCAAGCATGAACAGGTCCAATCAACTCTTGGGATGCCTCCTGTACTCTGCCAGGCTGGTTACCTTTCATTCCACTGGCAGACTTGGGTGTATCTCCTAAAGAGGAGAAATGGGCTCTCTCAGCAGAGGTGGGTACAGAGAACAGCAAATACAAAGCAAGCAACTGACTGGAAACCAGGAGGATGAGGGAAAGATACTAGACTGACTTTTTCATCCACTTTCAGACCATCCTTCAGTTAAGATATCAAGCACCATGGATGCCCACCCAAATAACCATTCACAGAGACTGGAATGTCCCTAGAACTGAAGGACGTGAGTTTCCAGATTAAAAAGTTCAACAAGTAGCCAGTGTAAGAGATGGACAGCTTTACCTAAGTATATCAAAAGACTCAAGTCAAAGAGAAGGTCTACAAGCTACAGAAAAAAAAGAAAAAAGAAAAAAGAAAAAAAAAAAAAGGACCAAGACCATACAGCTGCTCTTCAGCAACACCGAAAATGCTACGGGTAAGGCACAATGTCTCAAAACTATGGACGGAAGGACTGTCTCAGTTGTACATTGCTTGCCTGGCACACACAAGGTGCAATCCCTAGTACAGCAAGAACAAATTTAAAAAAGGGAAAGACATGGGATTCATGTTAATACAACACAGCAGAGGAAAAAGGATTCTCAGGACACGATTAAGAGAAATTCCCAAACAACAGCCATGGAGCAGGTCTAGAACCATTATCCAGGCTTTGAAAGAAGTGTACAGAACACTTGCATAATGAGGAAGTGTCTAGAGATGAGTGGTACATAACAAATAAAATGACACTCCCCAAAAGGACAATTAGTAATTCCAAGAAAAAAAAAATACTACACATAAAAAAGAAAAGCAATTATATTTAGTCAGTCTACATCTCAAAAGAGTTTGCATAGTCATATCAGTAAACAGCAGTATAAACCCACAATGTAGAAATACGGAGGTAAACTCAGGATGCTGAAGCTGAGGCAGGAGGATCTCAAGTTTGAGATAACCTCAGGAATTTACTGAGGCCCTAAGCAATTTAGTGAGACCCTGTCTCAAAATAAAAAATAAAACCCGCAGGGGATGTGGCTCAGTGGTAAAGCAACTCTGAACTCAATCCCCAGTACAAAAAAGAAAAGAAAGATGGGAGAGGGAGAGGGAGGGGTGGGGGTGGGGGGAGAAATAGCCAAAATAATAGAGGTGAATCCCTCTGGGGAGCAGGAAAGCAGGAAATACAAGTGTGTAGTCTAGTTTTTTGGTAATCAATGAAAACATGTACATATAATCTTGGTAAACACAGGATTCAGGGGAATTAAAGCTTGCTGAATCCAATGTATCCACAAGAAAGATAGTTAGTTTGTCCAAAATCTTAAAATCTATCGTTCTATACATACCCTACAAAAATACAGCAACACCCAAGCAGCTTTCACTCACCTAGATGTACCCTTCCAATAATCTTCTGGGTGCCTACTCCTTTGGCAATCCCTGCCCACCGACGGTCCACCAGCCTCATTATATTACACCTCTCCGCACAAGCCTGGCTCATTATGGTCATCTGGGCACCTGAAGGGGGAGAGAAAAACATCAAATGATAAAAAAAAAAATTCATATCTGTGGTAAGATCCACAATACAGCACTATGAACAAGGAAGAAGAAGAAATTATGTCCTTTGCAGGAAAAATGAATAAAATTTGAGAATATGTATTTAAGCAAAATAAGCCCAAGTCAGAAAGTCCAGGGTCATGTTTCTCTCATATGCAGAAGCTAGAAAGGAAAAAAGAAAAGATCTCATGAAAATCAAAGCTAGACCAGTGAAGGAAAGGAGGGAGGAGGAGCAGGGAAAATACTTGGGAATGAAACTGATCAAATTATATCGTCCTGTCATGTGTATTGGTAACAACAAATCCCACTGTTTTTAATCAATAGAGAGCTGGGGTTATGGCCTAGTGGTAGAGCACTTGCCTAGCATATGTGAGGCCCTGGGTTCGATTCTCAACACCACAGGTAAATAAATAAATAAAGGTCTATCATCAAAAACAAACTAACAAAACTTTATCAATAAAAACCAAAAACTACTGGGGTTGAGGTTGTGGCTCAGCGGTAGAGCGCTCGCCACGCATGTGTAAGGCCCTGGGTTCAATCCTCAGCACCACATACAAATAAATAAAATAAGTATATTGTGTCTAACTACAACTAAAAACAAAAACAAAAACAAAAAACAAAACTATCTAGAAAGGGCCTCCTAAAAGCTCAAACCATGACTACTATTTCTATAAACAAAAATGATAAAATACCACTAACAATTTTCATGAAGCCTCCCTCCTTTTATTTTGGAGGCACTGGGGATTGAACCCAGGGGAGCTCAAACACTGAGATACCCCTCTATCCCTTTTCATTTTTTATTTTGAGATAGGGATAGGGTCTTGCTATCCTCTAGCCTCAGCCTTGCAAGTTGTTGGGATTACAAGTGTGCACCACTGTGCCTAGCTTCACAGAGTATTTCTAAGCATTTTATCACTTTATTTTTATTTCAAATGTTGGGACACTAAAGCTCATCAACAAAAAATACATCCTGGGCTGGGGCTCAGTGGTAGCACACTTGCCTGGCATGTGTGAAGCACTGGGTTCAATTCTCAGCACCACATACAAATAAATAAGTCTATCAACAACTAAAAAAATAAAAATAAAAAATAAATAAATATATCCTAAGGCTATAGGGATATAGTTTAGTGCTAATAGTACTTGCCTAGCATGCTGAAGACCGTAGGTTTGATCTCCACTAACACACACACACACACACACACACACACACACACACAAACACACACACATGCACGCACACACAAACCCAACCAAACAAAAAAAAAACCCCAAAACACACTAACCCGAAAAACTATCCCAAGAAACAGAATTATCCCAAGAAACAGAAGTGAAGTCCTCATTCTGTGGGCCCAAATCAGGCCTTCTTCCTGTTAAAGTTGAGGCCATTTAGGGTATCTTCTGTATGTATAGGTATTTAGCTAAAGTTGGCCCATATAAAAGACAACTTCCCAGGGCTGAGGTTGTGGTTCAGTGTAGAACACTCACCTAGCACATGTGAGGCACTGGGTATACTGGGTTAGATCCTCAACACCACATTTTCTCCCTGCAAATAATTCTCACTTTGGATTTCTTTTTCTTTGCAATGAAATAATTTCCTTGTAGTCCTAAAACCTGGGCAGAACTCACTGTTGATTTCTCCCATGTTCCCTCTGCTCTCACACTCTGTCCTAAACATATAAACAAATAAATTCTATTTCTGATCTTTCCCTTTATTTTATTATCATTTTTTTTTGTAGTTGTGTATGGACAGCATGCTTTACTTTATTTTTATATGGTGTTAAGGATTGAACCCAGTGCCTCACAAATGCTAGACAAGCACTCTGCTGTTGAGCTACAGCCCTAGCCCCAACCTTTCCCTTTCTAACCATAGCTATTGACCTAGCTCACACCCTCTCCTCTTGAAAGTGGACTACCTCTCTGGCTTCCAAACCACTCTGTGGATGTGTAGTTTAAAGCAAGGAAATGACCCTTGGGGAGTACAGATTCTCCAGATCTGTCTCCGCCTTCTATTTTACTAAACTATCACCTTCAAATCACTTTTTCTCTCCCTTTTTAGTAGTCTTCAACGGTTTCTGCTCTGCATTAGACTGTCAAACCACACCCCAGTGTTTCTATCCAAGTCTTGCACTGCCCCTCCCCAGGTTGTCAGGAGCAGGACCCTGATCCCTTTGCCTCTAGCTCCCTTGGGTCCCTACCCTGCTACCTCCAAGGCCCAATTCAAGACCTACTTTCCCCTAAGCAACTCCACGTCTCATTCAATCGAGCACATCTGTTCAGTTCACCCATTAGAACCCTACCCCTGACTAGCACGGAAAGCTCCTGGCATTTGAGAAAGGAAAGACTCAACAAGGCCTAGAAATAGTCAAGAAAAAGAAATTTAAAGAGGGCAATCCTTTTTATTTCCTCCTTCCTCATCTTACTTCAAAATAGTTAATTAATTGTTAATTAATTAAATAGTTACAATAAATAAGGTAAGCACTCCAGGGTGAATGCCCCTTTCCTTGCTCTCCTGCCTCTTCCCACGCTTCAGCTTAAACATCCTCTCTTTGGGAATATGCTCTGCACGCTCCAGTCAGAAGGAGAATGTGATCTTTATGCCCACCCAACACTCAGCTGGCTTGGCGCAATGGTGAAGAGTTCTGGCAATAAGCAGACCTAGGCATGAATCACACTCCACCACACATCAACTCTGCATGCCTGGGAGAGGACTTTACGTCTCCCAGCCATTTCCTTTCTGAAAAACAGGAACACAACTCTTGGGATAGTCTGAGGATAAAAGACAATGACCTGATGGTACTCATGAATAGCTGGCTTGTCGCTTGGCACCGTACGGATGGGTGGTAAAGCAGGTTCCCACGTGGGTTTCTCTCTTGCACTCACACCGGAGCCCTCTGAACCCTGTTGAGTAAGTCTTCCCACTGAGCACTCAGCACAGGCACTTTATCTCTAAAGCCCAATCATTAGATTTACTTCTCAAAGGGCACAGTGGCTCATGCCTGTACTCTCAGCGGCTTGGGAAACAGAGGGAGGAAGATCACAAGTTCACCCTAGTCTCAGCAGCTTTGCAAAGCCCTAAGCATGAACCTGTCTTCATCGAGACCCTGTCTCTAAATAAAATATAAAAATGGGACAGGGATGTGGCTCAGCTGTCAATCGCTAGTAACACCCCCACCCCCTGAAAAAACAAAAACTCCCAAGAATGTTTGCATCTCAAGACACAAACTCATGACCACAGCTAAAGCAAAGTATATGCTCAGGGTCTCTGGTGAACAAAGGGAGGCCACTCATCTGAGCAGGGGCTTCTCTGTTCCAGGACTTGCCCTACTCTACAGCCTGAAGTGAAACACTGGAACCAGGATGCCCAAGACACTTGGTCACACCCCAGGGGGCAGTCACAGTGTGCTCATGCTAAAAAGCAAAGAGTTACTATTGGGAGAAGAGGTGCCAATTAATACATAAACTACCTTCAGCCTTGAGAGGCAAGCTCCCTTTCCTGCCTGGCCGCTAAGTTCTGTACCCTGTTTGGCCTGATACTCCCTCACAGCTCTTGACCAGGTGCTGGCACACAGACCAGGTTGAAATATTTTTGACCTATACCTTACACAGCTCCTCCCTGCAGCTCCTTATTCTAAATCTATTACTCCCAATTTCTTATGGAATTGCCTGAGAAAATTAGGGGTGCTAAATAAGGGGAGGCAGGAAGATAAAGGAGACACTGCAAAATAGAAAACTGGTTAAGAAGCAATTTAATGATCTGTCTAAGCAAACAATCCAGGTCAGATCAGGATATGGGGGCACTGAGATACAAAAGATGGAGCTGTCACCTGAGTCAACAAAGGCTTTCACAGGGTGTCCGTTCACCTTGCAGTTGATATAGAGCATCACTACTTGGCCAAAGCTCTCCGGAGCCTCTTCCATGGCTATGGTCATGTTCTCCTCAATGTTCTGTTGCCTGTAACAAACCAAAACCAGGCACACTGAAGCACCGTTTTCAAGAAGAGAGATCTGTTTCAAAGTCACGATGTTAACAACAGTTTTGTACATGTCTTCTGCGCTAACTAGAGCAGCTGAGTCATGGGATAGAAACTGGTGTTCTATCCTACAGAAGGGTTTAGTAGGAGGTGATGAGATCTACAGCAGGCAGAAAATCTAAAGGCACCAAAATTACCCTCATGTAAAACAAATATGCTCAAAAGTAGGAAAATAAACTTCTGGAGGGCAGGTTCATGACCATCTTTATACTGTACAATGTTAGAATTTCATAAAAGCTCCAATTTTCACTGAGGACTTACTGGGCAGTAAATACACTCCCCGTACCCAGCCCATTTAACACACTACACCTAACACACAGGTACTTCGACTGTCTGAACTGTACTGGCTGTGTACACCTAACTCTATCTATAAAATGAGGATAATGATAATTTCCTCCCACCACAGGGGCTGAGACAGGTAAAGCAACTAGTGGTGGAAGAGCAGATGTTCAAAACATGCCTCTATTTATTGCTGAAAACTGCATATACTTATTATGGGTTCACCAGGTTCATCAAATCATTTCTTTAAAAATTCAGCATAACTAATTCTTATACAAGAGAAGCATGTAAAAGGGAGTCGCGGCTCATTCCAGCAACTCCCAACTTCTTCCTACAAGTACTACCAAATGCCACCAGGTCAGCAGTTGCACAACTTACCTGAAGAAACAACAGGGTCCAAGATTGGTGGTAAACTACACTGTCAACCACGGGCTGCCAAACTGCAGCCCAGTATCAGTTTGAGTTAACACATTTTTATGTGAACACAGCAACACCATGTATTTTACATGTTGTCCCACTGTCTATGGCTGCTCTTAAACGGCAGGGACAGAGTTGAGTCTAGGCTCAGAGATCGTATGGCCGACGAAACCTAAAATATTTACAACTAGTCCTTTATGGAAAAGTCTGCTGACCCTTGCTCCAACCTACAATACTTGTCCTTTCTGTAATGACATTCCAGCTCAACTGAGCTGACTGCTTAATCAGCTGTTCTATAATAAAATATTAAACTTCCCAGAAAGTCAAAGGTACCCTTGTTTAATTTAGTTAGGCAAATAAGAAAGCTATTATAGCTCAGCGTACACATACCCTATGTGACATGCCAGATAAAACTTTAATAGGCATTTGATACAATTACATAGATTTTATCCTGCTGCTCATTATTAATTTTAGAAATAACCTAAAATTAATTGTGTACCCTGATCCTGAATTGACTCTAATTCCAATTTAAGTTTCAGCAAAAAATCCTCTAAGATAATACCAGTTACTTTGGCTATTCTGGGTTCTGTATATGAAGAGCTTCTTCAGAGGAACAAGGTTTTCCTCCTTTCAAGAATGGATGCATTACTCAGTTTCCTTTACTCCACCCATGGAAGGAAACATGAGCCATATGGACATGCTCCATTTCACTTCTGTTCTTCAACAGCTCGGTATTGTAGTTTGCCTATGATGCCTTCCTACCCCTTCTGCTTCCTGGGCTAAGCCCAACTAGTCTTGACCCGCTAGGTCTCCCTTATAGCTTCAGTACAGTATCTTCTATATTGTGCTCTCCCTGGGTAGCTTTACTAGTGAGATATTTCTCAAAGATGCTTACTATCTCTCTCTCATACAATTAACAGAAATCAACAAGAACATGAGTGAATAGCTCAGAACTATCAATTGATTTTGGCACACAATTCACATTTCTTTGATTTCAAGTGTAGTCAAAGAAATAAGAAATAAAAAAGCATTATTTGACTTCCAAGTAACACAAATACAAAAACCAAGTTAGGCCTCATTTAAGTGATCAAAGATAAGAAAACAGCCCCATAAAAGCCGCTATCCTACACAGTCTAACTGGCATACTGGTTCAGTTATGTTCTTCACACTTAAACTAAGACCTTTATAATTAGTAACATAAACTAAATTGGTGGGGAGGCTCAGCTGTTCTTCTATTCAAATAGCACCTTACTTGTGACTAGTGATGTGCCGTGGCTGGCACTAGCAGACTGCACTTGCTTAGGCTCCACTCCTGAGGAATTCTGATCCATTAGAAGGGCCCATGCATCTGCATTTTTAAAAGCGGCTTGTGTGCTTTGATGCAGTCCAAGGTGAGGACCACTGCACCTTAGAACTGGAACTAGAAGTGAGTCCGGCTGTCAGCTAATTGGCCAGCACAAGAACAGCAAAAGAAGACAGACGAACAACAGGGCCCCACCGAGCAGAGCTATCTTGTTAATCCAATCATCTTCAAGCCCTGAATTTAATCAGGACACACACAACATGTCTAAGGAAAAAAAAAATCAAATCAGCCTCTGTAATCAGCCTAGCCGTCTCACCAGATGGGGTTTCTACTTAGTCCTGGGGTCACCAACCTGGAGCTGAATCCATCTATGTGCTAGTCCGCTATCTTTGTAACACTTCTTGGAAAAAATGAAAGTCATTAAGTTAGACACCTGGACCTTTGTAATGTTGGATCAAAATGTGAGGAAAATAGAATTACCTAAAAGACAGGTTATTATCTCAACTTTGAAACAGGGAAGCTACCTCCAAGCAGATGTCCAGCCAATGCCAGATGTCCTGCAGTGTGGGAAACCCGGATGCTCTGAGGCTTGCTCTTAAGGTGAACAGATCATTACCTTATATCTTCTTCTATCTTTGCCTGAGCTTCAAGATCAAAGGGGTCAGCAGAAAAGAGACGAATTCTTTCTTGTTCTCTCCGGGCTCGGTCCTGCTGCTGCTCTACTAGAACCCTGGAAAATTTGTCTTCAAAAATAAGGGAGAAAAAATCTTAAGCTGCACTCTATTTGCATTATTTACCAGTAATTTTCCACACCAATTTTTTATTTGAGTGGTACTGGGAAGTAAACCCAGGGTTGCTGTACCACGTAGCTATATCCTCATCCATTTTAAGATAGTGGTCTTGCTAACTTGCCCAGGCCAGTCTTAAACTTGTGATCCTCCTTCCGCAGCCTCCTATGCAGCTGAAATTACAGGTGTGCGGCCACCATATCCAGCCCACACTAAACAATTTCTCAAAATTCGACTGTAAAAGATGTGAACAGAGGGGCTGGGGATATAGCTCAGTTGGTAAAGTGCTTGCCTTACATCCCTTGGGTTCAATCCCCAGGACCACACACACACACACACACACACACACACACACACAAAGACATGGACAGGATGCCTAAAAATTTTCTGAAATGAGCATTTTCTTTCTAATTTCTGAGGCATCACTGTTTTTTCATTTAAATTCAGTACAAAGAAATAGTATTTTCAGATGAGTGTGATAGTGCACACCTGCAATCCAGTGATTCAGGAGGCTAAAACAGAAGAATCTCAAGTTCAAATTCAGCCTCAGCAACTTAGTGAGGTCCTGCCTCAAAATATAAGTAAAAAAAAAAAAAAAAAAAAACTGGCTCAATGATAAGAGTACCTAGGGTTCAATCTCCAGCACTGTTAAAAAAAAGAAAAAGGGAAAAAACAGTATTATCAAAAATCTTTCATTTTTGTAACAAGTTGCCCATTGTGTACTGTTTCTACTCAGATAACTTTTCAATTTAGCCAGTAAGGAATGATTATCTGAATGGCACATAAGTGTCTCCAAGCCTCCCTGCCTACTGTCCTCATTATCCTGTTACCTAAGAAAAAAAACAGAGCACTCTATAATCCCCTTTCTCCTTTTCTATCTTCATTTCCTTCGTAACACTGTGCCTTAGGCCAGATAAATTAAGTGCAAACCAATGTTAGTCTACCAGTATTTTGTGTGTACTGATGGGGAAAAAGTAGGAAAATTAGCAAACGGAAAACAAAACAAAAAACTACTGCTTGCTACAGCAAGATGTAAGTATTTTGCCATTTTTTAAATGGTGGTGCATGAAATGTATAAACTTAAATGTGCTATCACTATCGTCTCTGGTCTCTGGCAATTAGGTATGATAACCAAAGAAACCAAGGTCATGGTCATTTGAACTATTAGCACACACAATGTGGCCAAATCCAAGAATTCAGTGAAGTAAAAAGCTAACTAACACAAAGGGGGCTGGGGATGTGGCTCAAGCGGTATTGCGCTCGCCTGGCATGCATGCGGCCCGGGTTCGATCCTCAGCACCACATACAAACAAAGATGTTGTATCCGCCGAAAAACTAAAACTAAAAAAATGAATATTTAAAAAAAAATTCTCTCTCTCTCTCCCTCTCCTCTTTAAAAAAAAAAAAAAAAAGTCTAACACAAAGGACCATACACGCTATGATTACATATACAGCAAGTTCAAAAATATACAAAACCAATCTATACTGAGTATCCATTGCAGCCCCCGGGGGAGGAAAATGACTAGAAGGGAACACAATGGAGCTTTCTAGAGTGAACGACAAGTTCTGTATCTTATTGGGGTTACATAGCTTGTCAAAACACAATGAATTAAAAACTTCAAATCTGTGTACTTCTCTGTAAGTAAACGCCACTTCAACTGAAAAATAATCAATTGAGGAAGGAGTTATTTTGGTGTCCTAAACTAAAAAGCTCTTCGCCTGGGATAAGCTCACTTCCTGGAGATCTTGAACTTGAAGATCTAACTGAGCAGGTCAAAATATCAGAACCTGGCTCAGCTGCTGCTAAAACAATGAGAAACAAAGTAGAGACCAGTTCAGAGGGTCTCAGTTCTAGAGCCTACTACTGCCCTTCACCCACTGGCATTAGAGACCTGAGCCACTATGCCCAATGGAAGAGCTCTTAGTAGTTCTTTGAATTTATACACTCATCTGTAGCACTGATTCACACCTCACACAAGACCACCAATATGGCCAACTAATCACCTCACCTCCAACCCTCCACACATAGAAGCTTACCAAGATCTCCACTGAGCAGTGCCTCCGCCAGGGGCGGGTTGCGCTCCTTCAGCAAGGACAACTCGTGTGGGTTGGCCAGCAGCATGTCTCGGAGCAGGGCAGGGTTGTCCAAGCCTTGAGGAGAGGATGTCGTTTCTCCAGGAGATGAGTGGGGCTGCTGTGCTCCTTGAGGCAGGCGCTGCCGGGGGCTCGATGTGCCAGGCACGGCTATACTACTAAAGTCTATCCGGGGTAGGTCTGCTGTAGGAAAAAAAAATAAATAAATCAAAAAACCAATCACCTTTATCCAAATGACTCCAAAAAACAAGTACTTAAAGGAAACAGTCAATACTTGCTCAAATGTGGTATGCAGTGGCCAATGGTAATGGCAGACAGGAATGGATTTCCCCATTGTTCTTTCCCACTTGGAATCTCACTAAGAGTCAACCAACAATATAATTACATAACTCTGGATGTGGGTCTTGAGAAAAATCCCAGTCTGGTTTAACATGCTTCAAAGATTTCTGCCACTTGAGGTAGAATACTATACATACCAAATGAACCACATAAACACTGGATGCTAAACTCTGCAAGTCTGTGTTAAAATACATTGATTTGGGGAAGTCCCTCCAACCTACCCTAGGAATTGAACCCAGCAGCACTCTACCATTGTGCTATATGCCCGGTTCTATTTTTCTTTTCTTTTTTTTTTTTTTTTGAGACTGAGTCTTCCCTAGGTTTCAAGGCTGGTCTCCAACTTGCAATACTCCTGTCTTTAGCCTCTAGAGTCACTGGCATTAGAGACCTGAGCCACTATGCCCAATGGAAGAGCTCTTAGTAGTTCTTTGAATTTATACATTCATCTGTACATCACCATTTACTCTTCTCATTATCTTGGAGCTAGTGGGTACAATCACTTTATAGGAGAGAAAAACTGAAGAAAAGGAACTGCACAGACTCTTGTTGCTGGGTCCACCAAAAGCTGTCACAGGTTTAAAGACTACAATTCCCAGGTGCTGTACTCTAGGCTGAGCTGATCTTAATAAAAAGAAAGAGCAGGGCTGGGGCTAGGGCTCAGTGGTAGAGCTCTTACCTCACATGTTTGAGGCACTGAGTTCAATTCTCAACACTTCAAACAAATAAATGAATAAAATAAAAATAAAGGTCCATCAACAACTAAAAATTATGTAAAAAAAAAAAAAAGTGCAGAAGTCCTATTCCTTACACAAAAGACCTACACATTGCACAAAATGTTCAGAAAGAATAAGTACAAAGAGACAGAAAGCAGACTTGTGGAGCATCCAGAAAATATGAAAGACTGCTAGTAAGTACAGGTGATAAAAATGAACTAAAATTACTTGTAGTGATAGTTGCACAACTGTGAATATACTAAAAACCACTGAATTGTATCCGTTAATGGTGGATAATATGGTATATGAATTATAAAGCTGTTATAAAAAAAGAAGAAAAAGGAAAAATAAATAAGCAGAGCTAGAATGGGACAATAAGCTTGAGTAAATATACATTTTTCAATTTTTTTTTTTTTAATTTTGAGGCAGGGTCTCACTAAGTTGCCAAGCCTGGTCAGGATCTTCCTGCCTCAGCCTGCTAAATCGATGAGATTACAGGTAATTGCCATCACATCTAGCTCCCCTCAGAATATATTTAATGGTCAAACGTGTCCAAATTCTGGTGCAAAAGGATCTCAAATACAAAAAAGGACAGGTTAAACTCAGGCCTAAAATTTTGGCCTTGCAGTATGAGTTCAACAAGCTACTGTCTTCAAATAGACTTCAACTGATGCATATTTTGGAAGAGAGAGACAGACACAACAACTACTGAAAACAAACAGCACAATCTCTGTGAGGTCACTAATCTACACCAACTAGCAAAACATATGGACGGGCCTTCTTGGCAGGTCAAGAAATTTTATCTCTACCCCCATTACACGTTATCTTGAGAGTCCACTCACTTCACAACTATTCTGAAAAACTTGTTTACTTTGTAAACCAGATCCCTCCCACTAACAACACATTGACTATCTTGTCCACAAGGAAACAACACAGAAAAAAAAAACAGTGACTCTCCAGTACTAACAACCTCAACAAATTAACCAAAGAAAGATTTGTTTTTTGTTGATTAGCATACTTGAACCACTACTCTTTGTAAAGTTTAGCAGTAGCCCCAAGAGACTAATGCAATCCAGATCTGAAGAACTCAGTGCTTAAAGTCTTACACAGCTCCAGTTTCAGGCTGAATGGAAGCACTGTGTTCCAGGCTGAGTCTCATCACCCAAGACTCCTATCATATGTTACCATAGACTTTAAAACCAAGTGACCTGCTGGTTAACACTGTTTAGAGAATGGTGACAGAATATGGCAGAGAGTGGAAAAAAACAGTACCTCTCAACAAGCAGTTCGACACAAGGATCTAATAAACATTTTGTGGATCATGAGTATCTAAGGAAACTATGGATCTTCTCACCACTGAAAGAATGTACAGGTGGATACCCACAATTCTGCCTGTTATTTCAGGGACAGAGAAATCTCCTAAATCTAAATGCAGATAGCCAAGACACATAACAATTTCTTCTCACATCATTAATACAGTTCTGGTATGAAAGAACCAGAACTTGATGGTTCAGCTGCTTAAAGTTTACCAAGTCTGGTATAATGGAAAAAGCACCACATTTTAATTCCTGTGTCTTCTGCTTACTAGCTATGTAAAATATAAGCTTCTTCTGTTGATGAAAATTGTAAAGAGAGACCACAACCAAGTTCTATGAGTGCATATGAAGCATGGATGCCAATTCCTGCCTGGCTATAAGAAGCTTCACAAAGACAGAACACTGTTGGCCAGACACAGAGCAGCAAAAGAGAACTGAAATGACAGGCTACATAGTCCCAAATTCCTCCCAGGATAAAGACGATCATCATTGGCAGCAGAATAGAAATTATGATTGATGTATGTACATTCCATGTATGTATTATATGTCAAAATACATTCTGCTGTCATGTATATGACTAAAAAAATAAAAATAAATCGTATGGTTTAAAAAATTCCAATCAAAGAAAAACAAAAAAGACTATCATCATCACTGAAAATAACAGAAGCAAACATTTACTGAAGGCTTGCTACGTGCCAAAGGTGTTATTCTCACTTCAGCTCTAAGAGCTAGAGTTAAGTAATTATGGCACCTTTCTTATAGAAGAGAAAGCCAAATTAGAAGTCAAACCACGTCCAAGGTTATAAAGAAGCAGAGTCAGGATCTGTATCCTAGTAGTCTGGCTCCATGATAAACCCCAAACTCAGAACCACTATACTCTGCTAACTACTGTTGCTCACATGAGGGGATGCTAGACAGGAGGCGCCATCTTACTTGGGAACTGCACTGAAGGCCGAGGGTCTGCATTCTCCTTCTGTCGTAAAATCACAACGTCCCCATCTTTCAAGCCGTAAGACGCCAATGATCTGTGGTTGTCTGTGAGAGGCCTTTCAGCATAGACGATCTATAACAAGAAAAGATTGAGCAGCATAAAGCACTGGAAAGTAACATGGTGCAAAGCAAAGGACCACCCTTTCCACGTAGCCCCTGTGATGGTTCTCATCCCACCTAAGAGGAAATCTGAAGGCCTTCCTGTCTGTCCCCTAGCAGGCCTCGGGCACTCTGCCCTTACCTCATGCAGAGACTGCTATTCCAACAGGGTCTACTATCTCTCAGGGCTGTTCCACTTGTTCCTCTCTCCCTTCACTATTTTAGGTCTTGGATAAAATATTACATCTTCAGAACTCTTCCCTAGTACCCTGTATAAAATGGACCCCAGCACAGGCTGGGGGTCTAATTAAGTAGCAGAGTACTTGCCTAGCATGTGTAAGCACCACAATAAATTTTTAAAATAAAATGTACTGTCACCTAATATACTTTTAATTTGCTTTCTTGTTGTCTTTCTGTTCCACTAAAATGTAAGCTACTTGGGGATGACTTTGCTTCATTGACCATATCACAAATGCTTAGAACAGGGTCTCTTCTACAACTGATGTTCAAATATTTGAATTAAAAGATGAATTGCCTTTGAGATCCTGACCCCTCCCCTCGTTAAGATGGTTTGTAAACCCCTATTTCTAGCCAGTCCTTTGAGTCACATTTTTCTGTGAATTCAAGCATACCCACAGGAATTAAAAAAAAAAAAAAAGAAAAGATGAATTGGGGCAGTGGCTGTGGCTCAGTGGTAGTGCACTTGCCTGGCATGTGTAAGGCACTGGGTTTGATTCTCAGCACCACATACAAATAAATAAAGGTCTATCAACAACTAATTTTTGTTTGTTTGTTTATTGATTGATTGTGGTGCTGGGGCTTGAACCCAGGCCTTGTGCATGCAAGGAAAGCACTCTATCAACTGAGCTATATATCCAGCCCCAACAAGTAAAAAAATATTTTTTAAAAAGATGAATTTATAAAATAATGAATGTAATTTTAAACTTAATTTTAATTCTGAGCAGGAAGAAAACTGGAATTATGTATTCTCAATATGCTAACCATAGTACTATTAAATAACATGTACTTTTTTTTAATGTGTGCGTGTGGTGCTGGGGATTGAACCCAGGACCTAGTGCATGCAAGGCACACACTCTACCAACTGAGCTATATCCCCAGCTCCATCACATACTTTTTAAAGTGACTTGTACACTGGCAAGTCTAAAAAGTTCTCAAATACCAGCTTTCCTGCATTCTTTCATCTCACCATCCCCAAAGTTTTATTATAAATATTCTTATGTTTATAAGGGAAAAATAAAAAAGTGAAAAGAAATTCAAAAAGAACAATTCAACATAAGTGGAAAAAAATTATGTTTTTATGATATATAAATCAACATTCAAACACTGAAGGCAAAGGCAGCAGGGTGCAGTGGCACAACTCAGGAGGTCAGGGCAGATGGATTTTAAGTTCTAGGCCAGCCTGGGCAACATAGCAGGACCCTGTGTTAATATAAAATGAAAAAGGGTTGGGGATGTAGCTCAGGGACACAGCATTTTCCTAGCACATACAAGGCCCTGGGTTCAGTCCTCTACACAACAAACTAACAAAATAAAATCTTGAAAGCACAGAAAATATGTTGTGAAAGAAAAAAATGGACACACAAAAGCATACTATAATAAAACCTGTCCTGCATTATAATACTCCAAAGAAGCAGTCAGAATAAACTGGGGCTTTGAAAGGTTTTCTCCTTACAGATCTACTTTACACTGGCCCACATACAAACTGAGGAATTTAAGTTTTCCCCTGGCCCTGCCAATAACCAAAGGGCCTGCCACTCAGCTGGTACAGGCTTTCCATCACCCATTTGTCAGGCAAGCAGCTGGGCTAGATAATCATTACAGCTGTCCCTTTCACTTCTTCCTGCTACACTATCATGCTACAATGCTCCCTCACCTCTTCTTAAAGCTCTCATAAAATTACCTGGCACAGAAACTAAAGATACAGCATTTAAGCCAAATGCAACAGCACATGCCTGTAATCCCAGTGACTTGGGAAGCCGAGGCAGGAGGATCATGAGTTCAAAGCCAGCCTCAGCAAGTTAGAGAGAGCTTAAACAATTCAGTGAAAGCCTGTCTTTTAAACACAATTAAAAAAAAAAAAAGGAAAAAAGGGCTCCAATGGTTTCATGTCCCTGGGTTCAATCCCCAGTACCAAAAAAAAAAAAAAAAAAAAGATACAGCATTTACACCAGAGTTGGGGAGTGATTCTGTCTTATCTGCTCTTCTAGGGATAAGTGAAAAGACTCATTTGCAGAACTTGAGGTCCAATTATACTTCATATGTTTCACACATGAATAGAGTAAATACTGTGAGTCTTACCTTCAACCTAAAGAGTAAGACTCCTTAACAGACTGTGACTGTCACTATCACCCTAGGCATATGCCTCACATCTCACAGTAAAAGTACATCAAGATCAACACATCGTTTGCAGTACAGCCAAGAGTCCTATTATAATTTTTTTTTTTTTTTTTTTTTTTTTTTTTTTTTTTAAAGAGAGAGTGAGAGAGGGGAGAGAGAGAGAGAGAGAGAGAGAGAGAGAGAGAGAGAGAGAATTTTTAATATTTATTTTTTAGTTCTCGGTGGACACAACATCTTTGTTGGTATGTGGTGCTGAGGATCGAACCCGGGCCGCACGCATGCCAGGCGAGCGCGCTACCACTTGAGCCACATCCCCAGCCCTCCTATTATAATTTGTGTGGCATGAAGAAACCACTGTAAGTCAGAAGTGACAAGTGTCATGGGTGACGTATGCAATAAGGAGAGGTTACCAGAGATATGCTCCATAGTCAGGCTTGTACTCGGTGGCTCCCACACAGTGAAGCCACTGTAATGAAGTCCCCCAATATCTAGGGCCTATTTATTTAACTTCCCAGATTCAGAAACACAACTGTCAGTATATGTAGAGATGTGACTGATCTCCCAAGACACATTCTCAATCTATTGGTAAAAGAAAAATTATTTATTTACAATGAGAAATCAACTCGGGAAGATCGGGAAGACTGTAGGGTTGAGGACAGAGTTCAGTGGGCTTGTCTAGCAAGCATGTGGCCCTTGTTTCCAATCCCAACACTGTTAGAAAAAAAAAGACGCTGGAATTACAAAAATATTCCTGCACCAGACCACAGACTATGTGCTACGGTAATGGGACAAGTTGAAAGTTGTCCCATGGATGTCTCCTTTCACTCCTGCCTGGGAATATCAGCTACAGTATGTAACATCGGGTGCCCACCCATCTGGCCATCCAATCCTGTTAGATTAAAACGGGAGCCAGTTACCATGAGTGAATCTCTACCAAGCTAGCAGCAAGCCAGGTTCTCAGCCTCCCACTTTGTCCCCTCATTTGGGTATCATAATCATTTTATGAAGCAGGCATTATTTGTCCCATTTTATGGACCAGGAAACAGAGGCCACATGGCTATTAGAAGTAAACTGAGAGAAATGGGTATGAAGGTGCATGCCTGTAATGCCAGTAACTTGGGAGGCTGACACAGGAGGATTCCAAGTTTGAAGCTAGCCTAAGTAACTTAGGCCCTAAGATCCTGTGTCCAAAAAAAGAGGGTATATTAGTGTATGGCTAGAAATGTTGCTCAGTGTTAAAGAACCCCTACCAAAAAAAGTGAATTGAGATTGGAACCACATCAACTTGACATTTAAGCCTCCAAAAATAAAGGGTGGGTGTACTTGTGTGTGGCTGGACATGTATAAAAAACCCCTCCTAACCCTAAAACCAAACCCATTCTCTTCTCTAGTACCATAAAACTTGCCAAACATAACCCCAAAGTGAGCTGGTGAATTAATGACTTTAACAAGGGATACTGAGCCATCCTTCACCACTGAGAACCTATACTCTATACTTGCCAGGAGGATCAAAACGTTGCCCTTGCCCTGAATATAAAGAAGCACTTGGGCCAAGCACAGTGGAATGTGCCTATAATCCCAGCAACTCAGGAGGCTGAGGCAGTAGGATCCCCAAGTTTGAGGCTAGTCTGGGCAACTTGGCCAGACCCTATATCAAAATAAAAAGGACTGTGGATTTAGCTCAGTGGTAACATGCCCTTGGGTTCAGTTCCCAGTACCAAAAAAAAAAAAAAAAAAACCAAATACACACACACACACAAGGGCTGGTGATAATTCACTTGCTAGCATACCAAGTCTATGGATTTGATACTCAGCACCTGGCAGGAAAGGGGGCAGAGACACTGCCACTTTGGATTCCCATTTTACAAATGCTACATGTGGATCCATTGCTGCTTAGTTGCCACAACATTTCCTCAGGAGAGGATATCACTTTTTTAAGGAACAATGAAACTGTAAGGTCCAAATAGACACTAACATGAAGTGTTATTATTCGTGGAGTGCTGCTAACACCCCCTATTTCCTAGAAATACAGGATGAGAACCCAGGGGAGGAGCAAACATTCCTTACAGATGAAACAGCAGGTGTGCTCCATTTTAGTCTAAATACATGAGTAAGACAAACTAAACTAAAGCTTAGTTGATTGCAACAAAGAACTACTTCTCAGGAGATTGAGGCAGGAGGATCGAGAGTTCAAAGCCAGCCTCAGCAAAAGTGAGGCTACTGAGCAACTCAGTGAAACCCTGTCTCTAAATAAAATATAAAATAGGGCTGGGGATATGGTTCAGTGGTCAAGTGCCCCTGAATTCACTCCCTGGTACACTCCCTCCAAAAAAAAAACATTTCTTTTTGTTAAAATGGGCTTAAAATTGTGGGGCGTGGTGATCCACACCTGAAATCTCAGTGGTTCAGGACGCTGAGACAGGAGAATTGCAAGTTCAAAACCAGCTTCAGCAATGGTGAGGCACTAGGCTAAGAGAGACCCTGTCTCTAAATATAATACAAAATAGGGCTGGGGATGTGGCTCAGTGGCCAAGTGCCCCTGAATTCAGTCCCCAGCACCCAATCCGCCCCATCCCCCCCACAAAAAAAAACCGATTAAAGTGTCTGGGGATGAAGATCAGTGGTAAGAGTGCTTGTTTTGCATGCATGAAACCCTGGGTTCAATCCCCTGTACTGTCAAAATAAATTAAGATTACAAGAAAAACAATTATTTTGTAGCCTGAGTACTAAAGCAAATCTGTGTTTTTAACTAATTAACAAGCATATCTATTGGACCAATGGTTTCAAATCTCTACCAGCCAAGCCGAACTCAAAGAGCTACAATGCTCGAGACTCCAGTTGTAAGAACATACCACAGGAACTTTATTCAGGTCTAAATCCGCAGAAATGGCACAACTGCTAGTACTTACTCTAGAGAAGACACCCTAGAGACTGAATTCTATTCTTAACATTTAACAACAGGTTAATTAATACAACTCCAAACTTTTAATCATGAAGCCAATGTTTTCTGGTCTTATTATTTTTTTTTTGGAAGGACTGAGTATTGAACCCACAAGTGCTTTATGACTTTTTATTTTGAGAGAGGGTCTTGCTAACATGTTGAAGGTGGCCACAAACTTGGATCGCCTCAACCACCCAAGTAGATGGCATTAGATGCATGTGCCACATCACACCTATTTTCTGGTCTCTGAACTAAAGCCTTCAATTAACAGAAATCTTTTTTTTTGTTTTGTTTTTTCAGTTGTAGATGAACACAATATCTTTATTTATTTTTATGTGGTACAAAAGATCAAACCCAGTGCCTCACACATGCTAGGCAAGTGTTCTTCCACCAAGCTACAACCCCAGCCCCAATTAACAGAAATCTTAGCAATACATTTCCAGCACTAACGACCGTGAACTAGCCACAAAATCTTAGAATTATATCTGGTGGTACCATAATACTACTACTACGTATGTCTACAATATGCCAAGTTATTTACATACACTATCTCATGTAACTAACAGCGGGTTTGACTTTTTACAACCTTCTTAGGAGGCAATTTGTCAAGTTACTAAAAGTCTTTCAAAAAGTTTTATGCCTTTGACCTGGAGACTTAGTATCTAACAATTTATTCTGAGAAAATAATCAGGAATGGGGGACAAAGCCGATGCATATGGATATTATTCATAACTGCTTCCAATTTTCCCAGTTCAAAAGTCCAGTAACAGGAAAACTATTGAATAAATTACACTACACCTATATAATGGTGCATTATGCAGGTATTAAGAATTAAATTTGGCCTGGCCCAGTGGCACATGCCTGTTATCCCAGCAACCCTGGAGGCTGAGGAACAAGGATCACCAAATTTGAGACCAGTCTCAGCAACTGAGTGAAACTCTTGTCTCAAAAAAAATAAAAAGCGAGGGCTGGGGTTGTAGCTCAGAGGTAGAGCTCTTGCTTGACATGCGTAAGGCACCGGATTCAATCCTCTGCACCACAGAAAAATAAATAAAATAAAGGTCCATCAACAACTAAATAATATATCTTTAAAAATTAATTAATCTATTTATTAATCGAAAAGGGCTGGGGTTCAATCCCCAGTATAGAAAATATATAAATGCAAAGAATTTGAAATGTTATGGGAAAATGCTGACAATGTAGTGCTGATTGAAGAAAGTAAGAAATTATTTTACAGGGACTGGGGTACAGCAGTGGTAGAGTGCTTGCCTTGCATGCACAAGACCCTGGGTTCAATCTCTAGCACCATCACCAAAAAAAAAAAAAAAAACCTTTACAGTTTAGGACCTATCATGTTTAAAACCCCATTAACTATAAAAGTAAAAAAGCTTAGAAAGAAAATACATGGAAAAGTAAACTGTAATTTCTCTGGGTTGTGAGGTAATAAGTGACCATGTTCTTCTTTATCCTTTTCTGTAAGATTCCTATACCGTATTTATCAGGGGGAGAAAAAAAAAACATGAAAATTACCTGAGAAAATAAACATGCCCAAACTAGCTAAATAGAAAATTTCAGTTCCACTTTTTAAGGCAGTGTTTCACAAATCACCAATCATGCTGGATAGAGCAGCACTTCCAGGATCACAGCTACTGCTATTACCTGGCATTTAAAAAAACCCAAGGGTCCTTCCATTCTGTACATGCCACCTACAGAGGCAAATTATAATGATGTTTAAAAAATACCAAGACACTAATTTAAAGAGAAGCTAAATCCTGATAATTGTTTGAAGTTCACCCAGCCAATTCTGCATCAAAGCACCACACAGAGCCCTGACTGGTTTCTAAGCCCACACTTGTACTGAGAGGGAACATGCCCATCTTTAATCACACGCAGAAGTGGAAACGGTTTCTATTCTAAATTTGTTATCATTCCATTGTAACTACTATAATCAGACTAGAGCTGTTAAAAATTAACATCTTTCCAAGGGTATGCTTATGCACAACTGATGTTAATATCAAAGACTAAATTCTAAACCAAGGATGTCCAAAGTGGGGCAGGCATGCATAACAATTCTTCAAGGATATGGAAAGAAAATAAAAATACCAGAATTTTCATTTTCATTTAAGTCATCCTTCCTTGAGTTCTATTCTGTAACTGAATATTATGTTGAACAACATAAGATACTACTTCATGTATATTATGCAACTGATGTACACAGGATATTACATTCGCATACAATAATGCATACGTGTTACACAATATAGGATATTATACATACATACAGTGCATAAAATATTAGTTTACATATATAATGTACTATATACATAACAAGAAGTATGTTATGAAACATTTTTACTACTAGGGATGTGTGGACAAAAATGTCTGGAGAATAGTGGTCTGAACACACAGTGGCAGGTAAGACCAGAAACATCACAAAAAAAAGAGCAGTCAGGCAAGGTGGCAAATGTCTGCAATCCCAGTGGCTCATGAGGCTGAGACAGGAGAATACTGAGTTCAAAGCCAGATTCAGCAATGGTAAGGCACTAAGCAACTCTAGATCCTGTCTCTAATAAAATACAAAAAATAGGGCTGGGGATGTGGCTCAGTGGTTGAGTGTCCCTGAGTTCAATTCCCATACTGCACCCGCAAAAAAAAAAAAAAAAAAAAAAAGGTCCTTGAACAAGAGGGAGTCAGGCATGGGAGCAAAGAAAATGAGAATGGGGGCTGGTGGTGACTGCACATGCCTGTAATTTCAGTGATTAGGAAGGCTAAGACAGAAGATCACAAATCCAAAACCAGCCTCAACAACTTAGAAAAAAAATAAAAAGGGCTGAGATGTGGCTCATGTGGTCCCCCTGGGTTCAATCCCTGGAACAAAAAAAAAAAAAAAACCAGAGACACAGAGAGCAGAGACAGGTAAACAGACTAGAAAGGGAAAAGATACCCTGGAAGGTAAAGGGCAGTTGTGGGGTGGATTCAAACAAGTGAAGAGGATTTGTGGGGAAAACTCTAACGATGTTTACTTTTATGATTTGCCCAAAGGAAATGACTCAAGTGTCTAAGGTGGATCCTGTTCCTGCCTGATGGGCAAGCTAGTGAAAGAAAACCCACCACCAGACATCTTAAAATAGATACTATGTTGTCAGGTTACAAGGGAGCCAAGAGCACAAACTTGAAAAACAGGGACTGTTTACAGTTATCTAATACAGGCTTAACATTAGCTGGAGCCCAAGGATTCTAATATGCTAATTTGGCTTGGGAAAAAAGTAAATGCAAAAAATATAAAATTGAGAGGAAGAATTTAGAGTTAACTTAATTGTTCAACTGGTAAGGAATTCCTAAATTTCCAAATTGGCAGAAGACAGTGTCTGCCTTGATCATACAAGTGTCTTTCAACGTGACACCTTTTTTTAAAAAATTTCTTTAAATTTTTGTTAAAGCAATCTCAAAAAGTGCAGTGGGATGGAGACATACTTCAGTAGTAGTTTGCTGACCATGAGTGAGATCCTGGGTTTCATTCCTAGAACTATATCTCCCCACTCTGCCCCCAAAAAGTGAAGTTAAAACAATCACTCTCTCCTGTCCCAAAACTTCCCCTACAATTGGTGGTTACAATCAGGGTAATGTAACTAGAGAAAAAAACAACTAAAACAGAATTTAAAAAAAAAAAACTTATTTTCCCAACTTGTCCTCTTTTTAAACTGTCCTTTCCTGGTTCTTCACATGAGAGATGCATTGCAGAAACTGGATCCTGAGTTTCTGAGATTTAACTTTTTATAGAAAGGGGTGGGAATACCCAAAATCTTACAGTTTCTTTGTAAGCACTTGCCAGATTGCCCATTTGAATGACACCTTGGGCCCTGAAACAAATTTGTTCTGAATAGATTTATACCAGGGTCTAAAGTTCACACTGTGTAAAGGAATCCTACTTCTGAACAAAATATTGACACATTTGTTTACCATAAGTCAGGGTAGAACAAGCTGTGTAGTTGGGCAACAGTTTTTGGAACTATTTCATAACTGTGGTGGGAAATCAAGATTTATATTCTAGGGCCTTGGAAGACTTGCATTTCCTAATGTTTGGAATATGTCCCCCAAGTCCCACTTTATCAAGTCAGAATCTCAGTGTTTTCCTGTAAAGGCTTCAGGAATTCTTGTCACCTACTGTTTCTCACCTATTCTGTTTGATTAAGACTATTGGTAGCCCAAAAGCATTTTGAGCAAAAATTACTTTGCATATTTTAAACTATAAAAGGAGCTGAACTCCTTTCCAGAAGCAAGATAGGGAAATGAAACCAAATCCCACTGAGAAGATACCAAGGCCATTTTCAATCTAATATCCTTAATAAAGCACAGAGCTTTGAACTGACCCAAAACCGAACTGTAACCTGGAAGGAGAGACTTTGGCTTACTACCAAGGAAGAAAGTAGAGAAACAAATGACCCGAGGTGAACCAAGGATTACTTTCTAAAAAAAAAAATAATTTAACTCAAAAACGCATGCGATAGTGGGAGGAAGCATTTCCAAAGACCTCAAAACCAGGTAGTGAGTCTTAAAAAACTTTTTTTTTTTTTGCTGCCTCCCCTGAAGTGCCAATCAGTACATTTAAAAGCAAACTGCGTATAGTCAAGCAGGAACCCTCACCCCACCCTACCAAATTAATTTAAAAAAAAAAAAAGATGGAAAAGTCTATCAGTCATCCAAACTGGTATTTCTGGTTGGGGAAGCAGGCTGTATGAACCCTGCTTGCAATCCCAAGGGCTTCTGCTTGGGTGCACGGCGACACCCCAAACTCGGGGTTAGAAAGGATGAAGAGGCCACAGAGCCAGAAGGTGGGGAAGGCTGCCCGGCAGTCCACGTGCCCCTCACGCTGCAGCTGGTGAGTCCGCGGCCAGGTCCTCCCTTCCCTCGCCCGGCCCGCACCCCACCCCATGCCGCGGAGCCGACCGGGCAGCTACGGATTCCGGCTCCCTCCCAGCTGCGGGGGCGAACTGGGCACCGCCGTCCGCTTTCCCCCCACCCAGTCCTCCACCAGCAGCAAGGGGAGCGCGCGAGGCCCCGAGGCCGGGAGGGCCAGCTCCGGGGCCGCCCCGCTCGCTGCCCGGCGTACCTGGCTCTCGGCGGCGGGGATGCCGGACTCGAGCTCGCACAGCGCGCGGAAGTTGTGCAGCTCGAAGTCGGCGTCGACCTGGAGGGAAAAGGTCACCTCGGAGAGGTCCCTCCGCACACAGTACACCGTGAGCAGCATGGCCCGGGCCCGACCCAGCTCGGTTCGGCTCGGCCCGGCCTGGGCGCGGGGCGGCGGCGGGGCCTGGCTGGTGCTGCGGGCGGACGGCGCGGGCTGCTCGCTCGCTCGCTCGCTCCTTCCCTCCCTCACACACGCTCAGTGACTCACTCCCTCCCGCCCTCACTAGCGAGCACGGCCGCCGCCACCCGCCTGCGAGTCCGTCTGCCTGCCGGCCTGCCTCCCACCGCTGCCGCCAAGTGCGCCGGCCGCCCGGCGCCCCGCCCCGCCGCAACGCGGCTGCCGTAAAGCCCGCCTCGCTCCCTCCGCCTTCGCGACGCAGAGTGGGGCGGGGCCGGGCAGGGGAGGTGCGAAGGCCGGAGAGGATTGGCAGGGGAGGAGTGGGAAGGAGGCGTGGGAGGGAAGGAGCGCGAGAAAAGGGGAGGAATGCGGGGATCGAAAAATCTAATAGGCTGACATCGGAGCTGAACTCCGCGGAGGGCTCCAGTCTGATTTATTCAACCAGCAGGCGTTTAGTGAGTGCCTGCCACGTGCTAGGCGCTGGGGACACCTCCGAATAAAAACAGTCGCCCTGGCCGCGGACTCCCCATCTCTTGGGAGACTGGCAAACAAGCAGTGAGAAATCAGTGCACTTCCTCTCCTGCTGATTTAAGGAAGAAAACTAAAACCATCATCCTGCCTAGTCTGCAGAGCCGGGCTCGCTCCGGCCCCTGCCTACCTCTCCAGGGTTGCCCCGCCAGCCCCCTGCCAAATGTCCTCCCCGCAGGGCAGCTCACTCCGCTCCTCCAAGGCGCCACTCCCCGGCCTTGTGAGTAGTTTTCTCCTTGGACTGCGCCAGTTTCCTGTCTCTGGCAATGGTGCCTTTATTGGTCACACAGCTTAGAAGCTACTCCCATATTGGCTACTTTAGTGGCCTCTTTAAAGCCACATAGCTCATGAGTGGTAGAGTCCCAGACGTGAGGATGAGTAAGAAAACCCAAACCGCAAGAGGAATACACGATGGAGATGAGATTAGCATCTCCCCCATTCACTCCCACTCCCCCCTCTTCTAGCATACTAGGAGGGAAGGAGGATACAGCATGCAGGTAGGCCCAGTAACAGGAAGGAAAGAATTTCCAGCTGAAGACATTAATAAAGGCAAAGGGGAGAAGCAAGGGATTGAGGAGAGTGGTCCTATCAAGCTACAAGTAACAGAAAGCCTGGGTTGCAAAAATGAAAGGAAAATGATGATTAAAAAAACAACAGGGAAAGAGCTTTTCAAAATGGAGTCCCCTAGCCATCAAGAGAGATGGAGTTAAGAATCCAGCTGCTGCCTAGGGATGTGAACTTTGGCCACCTTCACCCTTTGCAGGCATCTGAAACTGATTACATTGGGTTGACCTGGAGACTGCAGGTGCATGTCAAGAGGTTATGGGATTCTTGTTTCATTGGGCTCATAACCACTATCATTACATTACCTGTTCTTTCTCAATTTCAATAGCATTTTTCTCTATGAAGAATTTTTATCCAAAAAAAAAAAATTTTTATCACTTTGTAGTGCTTGCCCGGCTCAGGCCCCACATTCCTTGCCTTTCTTATTTGGAATCTGTGTCTCCTGAGTTGGAATGCCAAAGACTGCAAATAAACTCCTTCCTTTTACCTTTGCAATTTCTAAGTTTGGATTGATCTGTAATATCACTGGCTTAAACAAATAAGTTTATTTTCTCATTGGGTAGTAGGCCTGTAATT
Source organism: Ictidomys tridecemlineatus (assembly GCF_052094955.1). Classification (NCBI taxonomy): domain Eukaryota; kingdom Metazoa; phylum Chordata; class Mammalia; order Rodentia; family Sciuridae; genus Ictidomys; species Ictidomys tridecemlineatus. The sequence goes on along the minus strand of NC_135487.1, from coordinate 10,218,247 downwards.
AGATAGCTGCATTGGCTTTCAGTGACTCATTGATATCAGGGCGAATACTTCTACAATTCTTTTGGCTTCTCCCTGAGGGTTACAGTATGGCTGGCAGCCTCTAATCCATGCGTCATTTTACTTGTTCAATACAGGGGCTTGCCCAGAAGTAACTCAGCAGATTTTTTGCTTGCCTCTCACTGGTCAAAACTGTATTACATAGATGCAAGAGAGGCTAGGAAAATGAGTATTTTGCCTTTTCAACCTATTTCCCCCTTTTGTGGGATTAAACCCAGGGCCTTTGCACATGCCAGGAAAGTACTTACCACGGAGCTCTATCCCCAGCCCCCTATTCAACCTCTTCAATGGACATTGTCAAGAGAAAAAGGTTTGTGGATGCAAAAAAGATTGAAATGACCATTGTAAATTGAAGTAAATTGAGCACAGAAATTATACAGGATTTCCAGGTGGTGTCAGCTGAAGTTAGAATAACAATTGATTGATTTCTCTATTGTATTTTTTTCTAGTAGTGCTCAAGTTCCTAGCTCTGGCAGAATTAATTTTGCAGACAGGCACAACAGTATCTCCCATCCTGTGTGTTCTTCCTGCAACGTGGTGACATTCCTCCCATTTAGAGCAAGGCTTATGTCCTTCCATTTAGATCATGACAGAGTGACCCTGGCATAAGTGACAATGTATGATTTCTGAGACTAAGTAATACATTTTTTCCTTGATTCTTTTTGAACACTTGATCTCAGAACCAGTAGTTTTGCTGCGAGGGAACCCAAATTACTCCATGCAGTGAGACCACTGTGCACTGTGTATAGATATTCCAGAAAACAGCTCAGCTGAAGACAAAACAGGTTATGAGGAAAATCCACCAAGTCAAGTATATGAGTAAAGACACTCTCAGATGAATCAACCCCAGCAGTGAGTCATCTCCAGCCTTTGAGTCTTTCTGGTTGAGACTTCAAACATCATGGAGTTGCTTTCGGCTGTCCGCTCCTTCAAATTCTGACCGGAAGAATTTGTGAGCATAAGAAAATGGAAATGCAAATGAAATCAACAGTAAGAGACTACTCAGTCCTATTAGGGTGACTATAATAAAGAAGTCAGATGATACAATGGTGGCGAGGACATGGGAGGTCTGGAACCCTAATACACTGCCACTGGGAATGTGAAATGGTGCAGCCACCTTGAGATACAGTTTGGCAGTTCCTCAAAATGTTAGCTGGGGGGGGGGTGTAGGCGGGGTGTGGCTTGCTAGCATGCTGGAAGCCCTCGGTGTAAACAACTCAAGCCCAGTTTGGTGGTGCACACCTGTCATCCCAGCAACTCAGGAGGCTGAGGCAAGAGGATCAAAGGTTCCACATCAGCTTGAAACTCAAAAAACAATACCCAGTCAGCATGTCTCAGGAACCAAGATGTACTCTGTGTTAAAACAGGATACAGACACAAGGTCCTAGTGTGTGGAAGCAGGGGTATATTCTACAAGCATTCCTACCTAGATCCACCAAGCTCATGTGGCAGGGCCCTCTGCCAATAGCTCTGCTCACTGATTTAATGGTCCTGAACTCCCTCTTACCTCTTAAGAGAGCTACTCTGGAACACAGAGTTCTCTCAGCTCCTCACCAGACAGCCCCTTTCCTATTTGGACTCTGATCAGTTGCCTCCTGGGATCTGGCTCAGAGTGTGAACTTTTCTCTCACTGCCCTTGAGATAGACTTCACACCTCTATTACCTGCAACCACTAATGGCTTGAGAAGTTTCTAGTACTTAATGCCAAATCAGGATAGGGCGGAGTGGAGTAGAGGTTAGGAGAAGGGAGGTCTCAGAATCTGAAATCCTGCTCTAGACCAGCAGGGCTACAAAGAATGGACCCTGTTAATTGCTCACTGCTGCCAGAGGCAGTGGTGCCCGCCTGGAATCCTAGTGACTTGGGAGTCTGAGACAGGAGGATCACAAGTTCAAGGCCAGCCTCAGCAATTCAGGGTGACCTTCAGCGGCTTAGCAAGACCCTGTCTTACAAATTAAAAGGGCTGGGGATATATCTCATGGTAAAGCATCCCTGGTTCAATTCCCAGTACAAACAAAGCAAACAACAACAACAAAAACACCCCACTACTATGTGTCAGGCACCTTGCCGATGATTGCTGACATTTACTGAATGCTGTCTTCTTTTCAAGCCCTCTTCAAAGCACTTTGTGTTATTTAATCCTCGTAAAAATCCTATGAGGTAGTATTTCTATTTTACAGATTAAGACTCCAAGGCATAGAGAGGGGATAGTCTCTTGCCCAAGGATGCAAAAGTAATAAAGGTCAGCTTCAGGAAATCTGACTTGAGCCCACAGACATTTTCCTTTCTTTTATTTGGGGGTGGTGATGCTGGGGATTGAACCCAGGGACACTCTACCACTGAGCTAGCCCTTTTTATTTTTATTTTGAGACAAAGATCTTGCCAAATTGCCCAGGCTGGCTCAGACTCCCGAGTAGAGTAGATGGGATTACAGGCATGTGCCACTGCACCCAGAAAGCCCGGAGTTTTTGTTTGTTTTTTATTTTGGTCCTGGGGATTGAACTCAGGGGCACTCAGCCACTGAGCCATGTCCTCAGCCCTATTTTATATTTTATTTAGAGACAGGGTCTCACTGAGTTGCTTAGCGCCTCACCATTGCTGAGGCTGGCTTTGAACTCGACGAGCCACTGGGATTACAGGTGCGCACCATCACACCTGCTAAAAGCCGACAGTCTGAACCACGTTGCTACAGGGCTACCACGTAGGATCTCATTTTATTCTTTTAAATGCCCTCAGAGGGCATTGTGTTCATCGGTTTTGGGTCGCTATGACCAAACTACAAGATACAAGCTAGTTAAAGGTGGGAAGATTCATGTTGGCTCACAGTTCCAGTTCATGGTCAATCCATTGCTTTGGGCCTGGGAAGAAGCAGAAGGTCATGGCAGAGGCTGTGGTAGAGGAAGGCAACTCACCTCCTGGCAACCAGGACGTTGAGGGAGAAGAAGGGGCCAGAGACAAGATGTAGTCCTCAAGGGCAGGCTCCCAAGGACCCACTCCCTCCAGCTGGGCTCTACCTCCTGCAGTCCTCACTACCTTCCACTAATATCATCAGAGGACTAATCTGTCAGTGGATTAATCTGCTGAGAGCCCTCAGGATCCACTGAATTCTCCTAAAGTCTTGCATTTGAATATCGATGCGCTGATGCGCTGGGGAACTAGCTTCCAGCAAGTGAGGCCTTGAGGGACATTTCAGATCCAAACTGATACGGGCATCCTTCCCATTTCACAGGTAAGGCAACTGAGGCCTGGGCACTTGGATTAATTTACCTGTGTTCACAGGGTCCGTGCGTGGCAGACTCCTCACACTGGGAAACAACTTTAAGGGCCTAAACATCTATTCCAACCTTTTTTCTAGAACCCAAATGCTCTGCCTGTGCTCGTGTGTGAAGTCACCTTGTTCTGCTCCCAAACCCTTTCTTACCATGGTGACCACCCCAATCTTCCATCTCTGGGGTTCTTGCCTAATTCTTTTCTAGTTGAAAGAACACGTCAAAAAGGCATCTATGGGGCTGGGGGTGTGGCTCAAGCGGTAGCGGGCTGGCCTGGCATGCGTGCGGCCCAGGTTCGACCCTCAGCACCACAAACCAACAAAGATGTTGTGTCCGCCCGCCGAAAACTAAAAAATTTAAAAAAAAAAAAAAGGCATCTACCTCAGTTGATTTTTAACATGCCTCTAGTACTATAGTAGGACCTAAATCTCTCTAACATAGTCATACTTGGTTTGGTATTTGGGAACTGTTTTTTTTTTTCTTTAGGCAAGTATATATTGTGTAGAATTTCCCCTTATCATCATTTCCTGGTTATGTTGCTCAAAGAAGCCTCTGTCAACACTGTACTATTTCTAGCATATTAATTGATAGCATATAGAGCTTCATTTCACTCTAATGCCAAACTTTCTGTTTCTTTGGCCAGAATCTTGTAATTCTGTTTAAGGTGACATCTCCTCCCTTTCCTGCTTATCTTTCTGAAGATCCAACAGTGGTTTAGTCTGTGCCCAGGCAGCCCCTCCTTTCCAGTGTTCCTGGAATCATTTCTTATCAAAACATCTTGAGTAACTATGGACTTTTCTCACCTCTGAGTTCAGGTCCCATGATTTGCTGACTCACATGTTTGGGGCTAGAAATCAATATGTAGGATTGCGAGAATCTGCCCTGGGCAAAACTAGAAAATAGGCCAAAGTTTGTCCTTGCACACTCAACTTTGTGCCCCCGCCCCCTCCCCTGGACTGTCTCACCTATCAGTTCCTGAGTTCTTACTTTCTTCACTTTCATTTTCTTTTTTTTTTTTAGTTGTAGGTGAACACAATTCCTTTATTTTATTTATTTATATGTGGTGCTGAGGATCGAACCCAGGGCCTCACACATCCTAGGCAAGGGCTCTACCTCTGAGCTCCAGCCCCAGCCCCGCTTTCATTTTCAAAAACTTCTCTTAAGAAAGGATCTGATCCTCAGCACCACGTACAAAGATGTTGTGTCTGCCGAAAACCAAAAAAATAAAATATAAAAAATTCTCTCTCTCTCTCTCTCTCTAAAAAAAAAAAAAAAGATCTGAAAAAACAAAAAGATAAGGATCTGAACTAACATTGGGGTATTAATGATTGCTGAAAATATTATTGCTCTTAGGTTACTTGTATTTTAATAGGGGATAAAGTTGTCGATCATAGGCTACAGATTTCTAGGTTTCAAGGAACTTGGGGAAGGTAAATTTTCCCGAGAACCTTCCGGATTGAACAAGCCTACTTCACTCACTCACTGTTCCTGAGAAGGGCTTTGTTGATCTATTATTGACACATCTAGTTCATACCTACCTTCATATTCAATTGTTCTTTTTCTTCTCTCTCTTCCAGAAACATTTTCTTCTTTACACACAAAGAAAACCTTGGGTGTCCTTCTTGGAACACCACGTCATAGTTACGGAGGAATATCAAGGCCAAGATTATACAGAACCAGCTTTAAAGGTACAAAGTGGATACAGAACACTCTGAAGTGGACACTGCTAGTATTGTTGGAAGCCTTTTACCCACTTGGAACACTGGTCCACTCAACATAAGAAGTAACAGAACCATATTAGATATAGAACATTTATGCATATCTTCAACAATAATTAACACCTACTACATGATAAACATTGTCCTAGGTACTAGTAGTTCAACAGGGAACAACTGTCTATTCAGGTGGAATTTACATTCTAGTAGGAGGTGATGGACAAAGAACATAAAAATGTGTCAGGTGGTGATTAAGTGCTATATACCAGGGAGAAAGCAAGGAGTGAAACGGGGCATGGAGGTGGGTTGACAAATGGAGGCAGTAGAGTGGTTGCTACTTGGTACAGGGTGATCAGGGAAGGGTTCCTTATAAAGTGACATTCAAGCTGGCCACAGTGGCATGCCTATAATCCAAGCAACTCAGGAGGCTGAGGTAGGAGAATGGTAAGACCCTCAGCAATTTGGCAGTATCCTGTCTCAAAAATAAAAAGGGCTGGGGATAGGGTGCCCCTGGGTTCAATCCCCAGAACCACAAATAAATGAAAAATATTCAAGTAGGAGAGTGAAGGTATAAGACAGGTGGACATCTGGGAAGATACTCCACACAGATAAAGGTGAATGCAGAGACCTCATCCTGTTTGCCCTGTTTGAGAAACAGCATCAAAGGCAGCACTTTTGGGAGAAACGAATTAAAAGGCAAGTGGATAGGAGTCTGTGGGACCAGATTAAGTGTAAGTAATTGTAAGGACCCTGACTTATTGAAATAAGAAGCCACTGGAGAGAGTTTGTTGTTGTTTTGTTTTCTTGTGCAGAGGATCAAAGTTAAGCAGTGCTGCACCACTGAGCTACACCTCCCACATTTTCTGGAGGGTTTTGAGCAGAGAAGTGATATGATGTGGCTTGTGTACTAAAAAAGATCTTTTTGGGCTGGGGGTGTAGCTCAGTGGTAGAGCATGGCTTTGCATGGTTCAGTAACGAGCACCAAAAAAAAAAAAAGACCGGCCTGTAATCCCAGCTACTTGGGAGGCTGAGGGAGAAGGATCACAAGTTCTAGTTGAGCTTCTGCAATTTAGGGAGACACTTCTCACAAGAAACGATAAAAAACGGCTGGAGATGTAGCTCCGTGGGAGAGCACCCCTAGGTTCAATCCCCAGTACTGAAACACCAGACACCAAATACTTCTCTTGCTCCAGGTGAATCTCTCTTCAGAGCTGAGTAAACACTGCCCAACTCATTATCTTTAACTCCTTGTCTTGAAACATCCTATCACCTAACATTTGCTGGCGTTGAACTGTTCCTAGAGGAAGCCTCTGACATAGCTGGGGTTTTTTTCTTTCTTTTTCTTTTCTTTTTCTTTTTTTGGAGAGGGTTGCTCGGGATTGGACCCAGGAGTGCTTAACCATTGAGCTACATCCTCAGCCCTTTCTGTGTTTTAATTTTGCAAAAGTGTCTCACTAAGTTGCTGAGGCTGACCTTCAGATCCTCCTGCCTCAGCCTCCCCAGTCGCCAGGAGAGCAAGGCGCCCACGCGCCTGGCAGACGTCAAGTCTTATTCAGAGGAAAAGCTCCTCCGCGACCAATTCAGGACCCTTTCACACCTAGCCACGGCGGGCGCATAAAGACCTCTGTGGCCATGGCTGCTTCTCTGGTCCTATCAGCGAGGCCTGGACTCTGTACCATGACAGGGCGAGACTCCACCAAGCAGCTCCTCTGACGGACCTCCCCGATCGCGATAGGTGAGAGGTTGGCGGTGCCGCCTCACGTGACCGCCGCGCGCTCTGCCAGTGGACAGTGGTGCCTGCTCACGTGATGGGAGCTGGCCAATGGCTGGCCTCTGCGCGCTTGGCTCCTGGTTGCTAGGCGACCCGGTGGCGGCCGGTCCTCCTCGGCTGCGGACTTGCTGCGGGAAGTTTTCGGTGGCTGTGGAAGCTCCTCGTGGCTGCCGCTCTCGCTCCCGCGGGAGTCCCGGGTGGCAGCCCCCTTCCAGGCTTGAGCCCAGGCTCCCCGCCTCCACGGTCAGGCGGGCGCTGGATCCTGGAGGCTGACCCGGCGGCCTGGGTGCTGCAGGGGCGGGCTAGCCAGGGCCCACCCTGGGCCTCTCAGCTCTAGGGAACGGGTCACGCTCCACATCCTGCAGGGACGTGGCCTGGGCAGTGGCGGGCAGAAGTGCTGGGACCTGGTGGTAGCGCCGGGCGTGGCTTCCTGCGGCTTCCTTGCTGTGCAGGCCAGGGCTCTTGCCTGGGCTGGGGGAAGTGCGCGATGGGGACTCTACACAATGCTTCCATTAAAAAAAAAAAAAAAAAACCAAAAACCCATCTTGAACCCAGAGGTGTAGCCCAGTAGTAGAGTATTTGCTTAACATGTACAGGGCCCCCTGAGTTCCATCCCCAGCACGCAAAAATAAATAAAAATGAAAATAGTATTCAAAGCATCAGATAAGGGCAAATCTGGTTTTCTTTTCTGTTTTAAAATTTGTTCTTCTGGGCTGGGGATGTGGCTCAAGCCGTAGCACACTCGCCTGGCACGCCTGCGGCCCGGGTTCGATCCTCAGAACCACATACCAACAAAGATGTTGTGTCCACCGAGAACTAAAAAAAAAAAAAAAAAAAAAATTAAAATTCTCTCTCTCTCTTAAAAAGAATAAAAATAAAAAATACAATTTGTTCTTCTTAGATTTACATTACAATAGAGTGTATTTTGACATACACATTCGCGGAGTATAAATTCCCATTCTTGTACATGATGCCGAGTTCCTGGTTCCGCTCGTCATGTATTCATATATGAAAGTAGGAAAGTATGGGATTCATTCCACTGTCCTTCCTATTACCATCTCCTCGCCTTCCCTTCATTCCCCTTTGTCTAATTCAATGAGCTCTATTCTCTGAGCCCCACCCCTTATTGGGTGTTAGCATCCATATATCAAAACATTCAGCCTTCCGGTTTTTGAGGATTGGCTTATTTCCCTTTGTATGATAGTCTCCAGTTCCATCCATTTACCAGCAAATGTCATAATTTCATTTTTCTTTATGGCTGAGTAATATTCTATTGTGCATATGTACCACATTTTCTTTACCCAGTCACCTGTTGAAGGGCACCTAGGTTGGTTCCATAGCTTAGCTATTGTGAATTGAGCTGCTATGAACATTGATGTGGCTGCACCTCTATAGTATGCTGATTTTAAGTCCTTTGGACACATGCTGAGGAGTGGGTTAACTGGGTCAAATGGTGGCAAACCTAGTTTCTGAATACAAAGACAGATCAGTGAAGGTTAGCACACTTTTGTTCTATTTACAAGAGAAGAAATTTCTCAAATTATATAGGAAATATTTGGGTATCCAGAAACCCAGTGTAATGATTTATAGGCTTGATGGGATTTCATTTATATAAAAGTTTACTGGAAGGAAAGTGACCACAACACTCGGAGCCCCCAAGAGATCTTTATTACAGCAGTGCAACAGAGGAGAAGAGAGAGAAAGAGAAGGGAAAAGAGAGAGAGAGAGAGAGAGAGAGAGAGAGAGAGAGAGAGAGAAAGCAAGAGAGAGAGCAAGAGAGAGAGGGGCCCGGCAGGAGGGAGTTTTTATAGCCCAAATCTAATGGGGTCTCTGGGTCTGCAAGCTGCCTTGTTGGCACGAGGGGGGTTAAGTGTTCGGCCTTGAGCAAGGGGTTGAGTATTCAGCCTTGAGTGGGGGCTTGGGCATTTGGGCTTGAAGCAAATAGTTGATAAAGAACCAGACAGAGGGTTTGAGTGGCCAGGTCATCCTGCAGCTAACTTTGTTTGGCTTGCCCTGCAGACAACTTACTCAGCCTGTCCTGCACCTAACATTTACAAAAACCATTATATTGGAATTATGAAATTCAAATGTCTCAAGTAAACTTTGACTCAGATAAAGAACTATGGTTTTCTTACAGTTTGTTGTTCTTGGAGTTCACTGAATTGTTTGAATTGCTGAGGTTTTAATTTTCATCAAGTTTGGGAGAAATTTGAGGTCTCCAATTGCACATGCATTAGGCCACTTGATCTGACCTTGAATTCAATGATGCTTTATTCTCCCTGCCTCCTCTTTCCTTTGTCACTCACTAACTCTTGGTATCCTCTATTACTGTGCTTTTCAAACTTAACTAATTTTATTTCTGTTTGTGGTAGGGTCTCTCCTGGGGCCTCATACATGCTACGCAAGAGCTTTCTCTCTCTCTCAGTCAGACTTACTAAAATTTTATTTGGTTTTGTTTTTTCCTTTTGGTTGTGGGGTTGAACCTAGGGCTTTGCACATGGTAAGCATAGACTCTACTGATTCCTAGCCCAAACCTACAATTTTGGGGGGCAGTGTTTAATCTACCTTTAATCCTGTCTCCTGTGGTTTCAGACATTATAGTTTTCATCTATAGAAATTCAATTTTAGGGCTGGGGATGTGGCTCAAGCGGTAGCACGCTCGCCTGGCATGCATGCGGCCCGGGTTCGATCCTCAGCACCACAAACAAAGATGTTGTGTCCGCCAAGTACTGAAAAATAAATATTAAAAAATTAAAAAAAAAAAAAGAAGTTCAATTTTATCTCTTATGTCTCTAACATTTGGAACATGGAATATAGTTATGGTAACTTTCAATGTCATTGATGCTAATTCTAACATCTGTGACACTTCTGGCTCTCTCTCTCTCTCTCTCTCTCTCTCTCTCTCTCTCTCTCTCTCTCTCTCTCTTTTTCTTTCTTTCTTTCTTTGATACCAGGAATTGAACTCAGGGGCGCTTAACCACTGAGCCATGCCCCCAGCCCTTTTTTATTTTTTTGACACAGGGTCTCACTAAGTTGCTTAGGGCCTCACTAAGTTGCTGAGACTGGCTTTGAACTTGGGATCCTCCTGCCTTAGCCTCCTGAGCCGCTGGGATTACTAGCATGTGCCACTGCACCTAGGGTGTTCTGGGTCAGTTTTAATTGATTGCCTTGTCTCTTCATCATGGGTTATATTTTCCTATCTCTTTGCTTGACTGGTCATATTTTATTAGTTGCCAGACATTTTGAGTTTTGAGTTGTTTGGTCCTGGGTATTTTTGTATTCCTGTAGATCTTCTTGGGGATGCCATTAAGTTACTTGGAAAAATTTTTACTCTTTTGAATCTTTTAAGATTTGTTAGGCAGAACCAAAGCAATTCAATTATTTTCCTAAGGAAGACCTTCATAAGTACTTTTCCCAGTGCCCCATAAATAATGGGATTTTTCAGGTTCAGCTGGTAGTAATAGGTGTGATCACCAGACACCCTTCCCTCTAATCCTATTATCTCCTCCTCCTCCTTCTCCTCCTCCTCCTCCTCCTTTTACATGGTTCTTATCTATTTTGCAGTGCTGGGATTGATCCCAGGGCTTTGTGCATCCCAAGCTCTTGCTTTCCCACTGAGCCCCACAGTACCTCTCTCCCAAACCTCAGCTAGCTAGCTTGCTTGCTTGCTTCCTTCCTTCCTTTCTTTCTTTTCTTTCTCAGGATCTTGCCATGTCGCCCAGGCAGGCCTTGAACCCTCAGACTCCTGAGTGGCTGGGATTGCTGGTGTGTACCGCCATGCCTGCCCAAGGCATTTTCTTATGTAAGGGTCCGGCGGAGCGTCGGAGAAAGAGACCACACAAGAGACTGGCTCCATGCAATTGGCAAAAGGGGATTTATTGGGGATCCATTCCAGCGCACTGGGGCTCCCTGCTCACTCAAGAAGGGAGAGCAGCCCAGAGCCCAGAGCAGAGGTCAAGCAGAGCTTAAGTACACTTTTTGGAGAGGGCAGAGGGCTTTGCATACATCAGAACAAATCGTCATGAGGCACGGGAAAATTGAACAAAAACTCTGAGACAGGATTAGTACATTCATTGGTGGGAACAGTCTCGGCAGGGGTGATTGGTCACTCCTAAGCGGGGTACACATTTAAACTGATTGATTTTGTGGCCTGGATGCTTATGTGCCGAGCTACTTGGAGCCCTTAGCTATTAAACAACCAGAGAACCAGGAGAAATATTTACTGGGCAGTTCAGGTATTGTCCTAACAGCTACAGGGATTACAGGTTCTAGGGGGTAGCAGAGGAATTTTAACAATACCTGGTCATTTACTTTTTAGCCTAAGCCTTGCAGTATAGAAGCTTTACAATGCCCAGTCTTTTACACTTTAATTCAGACTTTTGCAGCTTAGAATCAGCTTAGAAATTTTACCTTTACACTTACACACAGGTGCCCAGCAGTGGTCTGCTGAATTCTAGAGGCATGTCCTGAAAGAGTAAAAGAAATTGAAGTTAAAATGTAAAGGACAGGGTATTGTAAAGTTTCTAAGCTGCAAAGCCTGAGTTAAAATGTAAAGGACCAGGTATTGTTAAGTTTCTAAGCTACACTCAAAGCCTGAAATTCCTGTAGCTGTTAGGACAATTCCCGGGACTGCCCATTAAATAATCCTCCTTGACCACTTAGTTGCTTAACAACTTGGACCCTGTGCAGCTCAGCACATAGGCACCTCAGGGTCCAAACCAAACAGTTTGAATGTATCCCCCTCCTTAGGACTGACCTATCACTCCCGCCCGACCTGTTCCCGCCAATGAATGTGCTAATCATGTTTAAGAGTTGTTGTTCGATTTTCCCGAGCCTCATGATGATTTGCTCTGATGTATGCAAAGCCCCCGCCCTCCCCAAAAAGTGTACTTAAGCACTGCTTAGCCCCTGCTCGGGGCTCTTGGCCACTCTCCCTTCTTGAGTGAGCCTGGAGCCCCAGGAACGCTGGATCCTCAATAAACCCCCTTTTGCTGTTGCATGAGTCGGTCTCTTGGTGGTTTCCTCCGTCCTTCGCTGGTCCCTTACACTCCTTTACCCGCCTCTGGGGTTCTCTCTTGGCCCCCTCCTCTCTGATGCTCTAGCTGCCTTTGCCTCCTTGGACTCTCAGCTCTGCTCAACTCAGGGATTCCACGGAGTTCGGCTTCAGGTTTTCCTTCTCTGCAGGGTAGCCTGGAAACTCTCAAGGCAGTGAACTGGGACAATAATCGCACTGATCTTATTTGTCGTCCATTTTCAGAACATTACTTTCCTCTGTGGCCCAATGTCCAGTGGGTCTCGGTCTCTCTCTCTCTCTCTCTCTCTCTCTCTCTCTCTCTCTCTCTCTCTCTCTCTCTCTCTCTCTCTCGATCTTTTAATTGTCTTTTGTAGTTGTAGATGGACAGAATGCCTTTATTTTATTTGTTTATTTTTATGTGGTGCTGAGGATCGAACCCAGGGCCTCACGCATGCCAGGCAAGTGCTCTGCCTCTGAGCCACAGCCCCAGCACCAATGTCCAGTGGGACTTAAGAACTTTTTTTACCTTTCTTTCCTTTTTTTGGTCCTTTTCTTTGTTCTAGGCAGCAAAGTAAATAAAGTCTGTTTCTTTGTCTCTATTTCTGAAAGCAGAAGTCCAAATATCTTGCCCATCTGCAACACTTGGAACACCCTCAAATCACTGCATATTGAAATTTCTTTTCTTGTTTAGTGTATCTTTATTTTATTTTATTGTTTTGTGGTACTGGGGATGGAACCCAGTGCCATCACACATGCTAGACAACTGTTCTACCACTAAGCTACATCACCAGACTGTTTTTCTTTTGGTTTTGAGATAGGGTCTTTTTATGACACCCAGGCTGACCTCTAACTTCAGATTCTCCTGCCTCAGCTACGTGAGTAGCTGGGATTATAGGTGTGCACCACTGCACCAGGCTGTTGAATTTATAACCGGTTATTTCCAGGGGAAGAAAGCTTTTGTCCTGCTTTCTACCCCTGGCAGACTGAACCAATGCCTGGCACTTGGCTCATGCCCAGTGAGAGCTGGAGTAGATGGATAAACTATTTTGAGCAAACAGCTGTTGATGAGCTTATGGTGTTTTCTTGCAACATTTGCTGATGGGCTTTTGCAATCTTCTTCTTGCCTGCCAGCAGAAAAATGGAAGCCAGGCAAAATGGAAATTTCTGAGATTTGTTATTCATGATTGGAATTATCTACAAAAATGTACCCTTTAAGGGCTGGGGCTCTAGTTCAGTGGTAGAATGTTGAGGGCTACACCTGAGTCTGGATGACACATGGCATTCTGCCCGAAGGGAGTGGTTGAGAGGTGATGCCAGGGAGCCATTGAGATGATGATGGTTATGTTAAGCTGTGTATTCAGTTGTATATGGACCCCTGCTGTCTGGCCATAGGGTGGCTCAGGAAATAGGGTGGTTCCTGCTGTCTCTGGGGCCTCCCACTACTTTGGAGTTCCAGTGGAATTCTCCTGGATGTCCCAGTGGGGTAGGCACGGAACCTGGGGGGAATGTGCCTGGAGTGCTGGTGGAGTTCAGGCAATAAAGTTTCCTGTTTGAACATACAAGTGCTTTATGGCGGCACGGTGATTTGTGCCCAGCCAGACTGCAGCAGTAGAACTTTTGCCTACCATGTGCAAAGCCCTGGATCTGACCTCAGTACCCGCCCCCGCCCAAATAAAAAACCAACCCAATCAAAAACTGCTTCATTTTAGCTTGGTCCTGTAGCAGCTACTCAGGAGGCTGAGGCAGGAGGATGGATTGAGCCCAGAAATTCAAGGCCAGCTTGGGCAACTTGACAAGAGAAGTCTACAAAAAGAGTTCCAAAACAATTTTTATAGTAGCTTTGGGAAAGGTGTCAACACCGGGGATCCATTTGTCCCCTTCTTAGTTCTTCAATAAGTGATGAGGTTCCTTTTCTACCAATCTCTCTGACCTAAACCAAACAGGTAAGGCCATCTCTAATTGTCCTGGTACAATAACATCATTGTCTTAGCATTTCGGTTTCTTATCAAACATAAATATTTTACAGGGTAATTGGAAGTACAAATGAAAGTATGTCAACCATTGAATTCAGAAGAAATTGAGATGTAAAGGGAAGTTGTAAAAGAGAACAAATATTTTATGGTCTCATTGATTTGTTAGTCCACAGAATGAAAGGGTAAAGTTTCTAAGCTGCAAAGCCTGAATTAAAATGTAAAAGACGGGGGCATTGTAAAGTTCCTCTGCTACACCCAGAACCTGACATTCCTGAGATAGTTAAGACAACACCCTACTGGCCATTTAGCCTAGGGCCCTGTGCAGTTTGTCACAGGGCCTGAACCAATCAGTTTGAATGTGTACCCCGCTTAGGAGTGACCAATCACCCCCGCCCGACCTGTTCCCACCAATGAATGTGCTAATCATGTCTCAGAGTTGTTGTTCAATTTTTGGGGAGGGCGGTGACTTTACACACATCATAGTCTCCTTTAACAAATCATCATACACAGCGGGAAAATCAAACAACAATTCTTAGACTTGATTAGTACATTCATTGGCGGGAACAGGCTGGGCAGGGGTGATTGGTCACTTCTAAGCAGGGTACACATTCAAACTGATTGGTTTTGGGCCTTGAATGCCAACGTGCCGGGCTACACAGGGTCCTAAGTTATTAAACAACCAGAGGATCAGGAAGAATATTTACTGGGAAGTTCGGGTATTGTCCTAACAGCTACAGGAATTTAACCCAGGCTTTGCAGTTTAGAAGCAGGTTTACAATGCCTGGTCCTTTACATTTTAACTCAGGCTTTGCAGCTTAGAAACTTTCCCCTTTCAGGATGAAGTCAGATGACTCAGTTATTTTTCTGGATGGTTTGAGAGGCGTCCATTCTTTAGGGTCTCTCCTAAAGTTACCTTGTTACCATAATCTCAGGTGTCAGTTGAAGGGGACAGATGTAAATTGTGTCATAACTGTGATATAGACTGTCACCTGATTGAGTGAGGGAGAGCTCTATCCACTGTCTGAATTCCTCTCTTCCTCTCTGTTAGCAGATCCAGCAGAGGTTTTTCTGGGCCCTCTCCTGGCTTGACATTGAAACCACATAACAGTGATTTTTCTCCCCTTCAGGGATGGGTCTTTAGATAAATCCATGTTCTTTCCTCCCTTTCTCTTGCTCTAGGAGGCTTATATTATTATTACTTTGTGGTTTTTTTTTTTTTTTTTTTTTTTTTGGTACTAGGGATAGAACCCAGGGGAGCTTAACACTGAGCCACATCCCCAGTCCCTTTTTATTTTTTCAATTTTGAGACAGGGTCTTGCTAAATTGCCGAATCTGGCCTCTAACCTGGATCCTCCTCCTCAGCCTCCTAGGTGGCTACATTTACACATGTAAATGAATGGCAGGAGGCTCATTTTAGAGGATGAGGGATAGAGACAATGAGGGATAGACAGGGCCAATAACAGTATCTGGAGAAAAGTGGTGAGATTAATCTGGTTTCAGATGTTCATGGGTCATGCTGAACTGAGACTGAATAACCAATCACATGTTCAAATAATACACACTACTCACTTTCTCTCTCTCTCTCTCTCTCTCTCTCTCTCTCTCTCTCTCTATATATATATATATATATATATATATATATATATATATATATATTCTTTTTTTTTTGTACCAGGGATTAAATTCATGGGCACTCAACCACTGAGCCACACCCCCATCCCTCTTTTGTATTTTATTTAGAGACAGGGGACAGGGTCTCACTGAGTTGCTTAGCTCCTTGCCATTGCTGAGACTGGCTTTGAACTTGAGGTCCTCTGGTCTCAGCCCCTGGAGCCCCTGGGATTGCAGGTGTGCGGCACCATACCCGGCTCACACTGCATTCTGTATTAAAAATGGTATTGTTGGAGGTAACTCCGTGTGAGTTTGTGAACTACACCATGAGGTGTTGTTGAGTGTATACCCTTATAGGCAAAATAAACAGCTTTGAATCCCAGAGCTCACTCACGAATGCTAGGTAAGCACTCTACCACTGAGCTACATCCTCAGCCCTTCTTTAAAAATTTTTATTTTAGCCTGGTGTGGTAGCACATGCCTGTAATCCCAGCAACTATGGAGACCAAGATAGGTAGACCTCAAGTTCAAGGCCAGCCTTGGCAATCTAGCAAGACCCTGTCTCAAAATAAAAAATAAAAAAGGACTGGATGAAAAGTGGTAAAGTTCTGTGATAAAGTGCCCTTGGGTCCAATCCCTGTGGGAGACCAACCTCACATGTGACTGAGTTAACTCCCCTGCTGGGGCATGTGGCATCAGGCACCCATGCTGCTAGACTGCCAGGCTCTTCTAGGGTTTTAGGTCTTCTTGCCTGGGTGTGTCTTGCTACAGCCCCATGGGTGGAGCTATGCTCACCTGTTCCTCTGTAATATAACCCCTTGCCCCATTTAGGATAGAATCTTCCATGGAAGTGCCTTGTGTGTGTCCCCTTCTCTTACTGTGCCCTTGGGTGTGGCCTACCCAGGTGTCAGTCAACCTGCTGACAGTGGACATCATGAAGACAGACTCAGCCCCCTGAAACCTGACCCCTTGCCTCATTTGAATAGCTTCTCCTCAATAAAAGGGGTCAGCACAGCACCTGCTCTCTCTGTCTTCCTGGGGACCCTTAAGGTCAGAGGAGCCGTCACAGCAACCCCAAAGAAAAAGGTACTTGTGTCTCTTGTGTGGTTATTTTGCACAGCCCAGTCAGCCCAGTTCAACTGGAGTGACCCCTGAGCGTTTTAGTGGAGAACAGAAACCTTGCAAATCCCCAATACAACCATAAACAAACAAACAAATAAATGACTTTGAGACAAGCTCTCACTTAGTTTCCCAGCTAGCCTCAAACTTATGATCCTCTTGCCTCGGCCTCTTTTTTTGTTCTTTTTTTTTTTTTTGGTGGTGCTGGGGATTGAACTCAGGGCCTCACAGATGCTAGGCATTACCTCAACCTCTTGAGTCCCTGGGATTACAGGTGTCCGCCTCTGTGCCTGGCTGGATTTGGACACATTTGGATGTGACAGATTCTTTTTTTTTTTTTTTTAATATTTATTTATTTTTTTAGTATTTGGCGGACACATCTTTGTTTGTATGTGGTTCTGAGGATCGAACCCAGGCCGCACGCATGCCAGGCGAGCGCGCTACCGCTTGAGCCACATCTCCAGCCCCTGTGACAGATTCTTTGCTTGGTCAAACTTTATTCAGGTTTCTGAATCATCTTCTGGGCCTTTTTGTGTATTTTCTTATAAAGTCAAGTTTTAGCAAAGAACCCTACAAAGTCAATTTAGCAAGGACTCCATACTGTGGATATCGGATCATTGTCAGTATCCAATCAATTCCCACAGGTGAAGTCTGCTCGCCCCCGCCTGTCTTCAGCGAACATCCAGCTAGGTCGACTGAGCCAGGACACTCCTTACCCTTGGTAAAGAGCAATTTCCTCTTGGTCACTCCATCGACTGTCCCCCATAACCCGCTCCTTGGCTATAGCCGTTCACCATGCTGTATTGACTGGAGCCGGATCTCTGTCTCCTCTCTGCAGAACCCTATTGCAACAGTCCCGTACCCATTTCCACAATCCTAAGTGAAGTCTTCCTTCCCGCGCCTTAGCAAGTGTGATTGAATTTTTTTTTCCTTTAACATAGGCATGTATTCCAAATGGCATGGTTTGAATGTGGTTCATCCCTAAAGGTCTCCAGTGGCCATGTTAGAGGTGGCAGCAACTTTAAAAGGTGGGGGTGTATTGGGAGGCAATTAGGTCATTTGGAGTCACTGTGAGAAGGGATTAATGTAGTTTTGATGGGACCCAGTTTGTTCTCAAGAGAGTAGGTTGTTATAACAAGAGCAAGACTGGCTTCCTGTTCCTTGTTCTACCATTGCGATAGCAACCCCTGTGTAGCCCTCAGCACGGGGCTAACCAACAGGGATGTCCAAGCGTGGTCTCTCAGCCTCCAAAACTGTGTGAGTTTTCTTATAAGTAGCCAGCTTCAGGCATTTTGATATGGGAAGAGAAAATGAACTAATACACTAAATATGATAAAAAAAAATATCAATTTTTTTTTTTTTTTGGCCAAGGTATAGCTCAGTGGTACAGCACTTGCATAGCTCTATCAGGAGTAAGAAAATAATATACTCAGGACAAATGATATGAAAGAAATAGTAGAATCTGTGTCTGGGATTGGGGTCTCTGGTAAACTGCATGATTGTGACCTGCTTGGTGACTAGGAAGTTTCTGTGCAAAGACACAGGAAGCCTGGCTGCTATAACAATGTACTTTACAAGGAAACTCTGTGTTGGAGTCTTATCAGTTTCGACCTTCACCTCAGGCACACAGATCCTGGGAATATAGGGACCTGTAGGTATTCTGGGGGTGGAAATGTACAGGGAAGCGTTTCTCTGGTGAGCAAACTCTGGGGCTGGGGGGGAACAGGTGCTCTGTCCTCCACCCTCGGAATGCCCAGCAATTTCTCTTTGAAGCTAGTAAGATAACTCTACAGGTGCAGTATCTAGTTACTATGGTAATGTCCTTAGAGAAAAGAGGGCTGTCTTAAAGGGCCCGGACTTTGATCTCAATTATCTGGCACCTGGGATTAAAGGAATACTAAATAATAATGTAGTCATGGTACTAAGGAGCTATGGAACTTTTGATATAAAGAAACCTGGCTGCTTAGAAGGCCAGCCACTCTTTTTCTCTTCTTCCTGCCTCTGTATCTCGTCTCTGTCTCTTTTTATTTTCCTTACGGAAAGAAAAATCAGGAGAAAGAAAATGATACACTTAGGACAAATGATATGAGACAAATAGTAGAATCTGAGTATTGACAATATCAGAAATTGTTGAATTTGTTCTGGAAAATGGTCAGGACTCGCCGAAAGGTCTCTTGCAACAATGAACTCATTATTTACCACTAGAGAACTTTGTCCTGGTCCTGCAGGGTGGAGGCTGGGGTGATGTGGGTTCAAAGTGTCATCTTTGTGTAGAGGTTACAATTTAATTCAAACTTGGGCCATCCAATGTCAGAGATGAAAAAAACACTGAATGGTTCACATAGTTCATCACAGTCACTCCTTTCCTTCCCTGGTGTATTTTTCTTCTTAGAAATAAAGAGGATAGCAGATTAGTGGACTTCTGGTTCTGTGCCCTGTCCCAAGTCCTTTTAAATCTATTATTTATTTATTTATTTATGTGTGTGTGGCACTGGGGATCAAGCCTAGGACTTTGTGAATACTAGGCAAATGCTTTATCACTGAGCTACACCCTCAGCCCTCCTTTGAAAAAACAAAGTTAGGGCTGGGCACGGTGGCGCAGGCCTGGTAATCCCAGTGGCTAGGGAGGTCGAGACAAAAGAATCACAAGTTCAAAGCCAGCCTCAGCCACAGCGAAGTGCTAAGCAACTCACTGAGATTCTGTCTCTAAATAAAATATGAAACAGGCTGGGCTGGGGCTCAGTGGCAGAGCGCTTGCCGAGCACAGGTGAGGCACTGGGTTCAATCCTCAGAACCACATAAAAATAAAAAGTATTTTAAAAATACAAAATAGGGCTGTGGATGCGGTTCAGTGGTCCGTGAACTTTGTCCAGAACTTTGTCCTGGTCCTGCAGGGAGGAGGCTGGGGTGATGTGGGGTTCAATGTGTCATCTTTGTATAGAGGTTACAATTTAATTCAAACTCGGGCCATCCAATGTCAGAGATGAAAAAAAAACAAAACACTGAATGGTTCACATAATTCCATCACAGTCACTTTTGGTACCAGTTCAATTTCTGGTACCAAAAAAAACAAAATTAGCTGGGCACCACCCTGCCTGTAATCCCAGTGGGGCTCCGGAGGCTGAGACAGAAGAAAAGAAAGTTCAACACCAGCCTCAGCAAAAAGTGAGGCCCTAAGCAACTCAGTGAGACCCTGTCTCTAAATAAAATACAGAATAGGGCTGGGGACGTGGCTCAGTAGGAGTGTCACTGGGTTCAATCCCCAATAACCACACTCCCTTGCCCCCCGCCCCCCAAGAGTTAGCCAGGCATAATGGCACACACCTGTAATCCAGCAACTCCAATCACAAGTTTGAGGCCAGCCTCAGCAAATTAGCAGGACCATTCTCAAAAACTAAAAATATATAATGGCCTGGGGTTGTAGCTTAATAATACAGTGTCCCTGTGTGCAATCCCCAGTAAAAAAGAAAAAAAATAAATAAATAAAAAATAAAGATTAGACTGCTTCCTGAGAATTCCACTTTTTTTTTTTTTTTTTTTTGCCGGTACTGGGGATTGAACCCAGGTGTATTCTACCACTGAGCCACATCCCCAGCCTTTTTTATTTATTTCTTTATTTTTCAGACAGGGTTTTGCTAAGTTGCTGAGGCTGGCCTCGAACTTGGATCTTCCTGCCTTGACCTCCCCTGTCGCTGGGATTACCCGTGAGCGCCAAAACAACCAGCTCAGACATGTCTTGATACATTATTGTTTAAAAATGCATTTCCATTGCTTGATGAAAGATCTCTTTTCCTTCAAACCTTTTGGGCTTTAAAAATGATACTCGGAACGGGAGAAGAGCCTGCCAGAGGCCAGGTGCGGGGGGACGCAGGGCGCAGCTGGGGCAGGAACGGTGGCGGGAGCTGGGAGCCCTGCTGGCTGTTTACCGACGGAGCCGGAGGCTGAAGTTCAGCCTGCGCTGGGGGCAGAGACGCTGGTCCCGAGGCCCTCCCCCGCCTTCGATCCGCAGGGCGCCCTGTCCTTTGAGCCCGGCGGCTCCCTCCGGGCTGGCACTCTCGCCTTGCGGGCTCGTGGGACCCTTCGGGTGCACTCTGGTCCCGTGGCCTCGCGGGCTCGGAAGCGGGCGGGCGACATGCTGCGTCTGCTGGCGTCCCGCTGCACCCGGGGCCTGGGGTCCAGCGTGCCTGCGCGTCCTGCCACCGGGCTCTGCCTCCTAGGGCGCAGCCCGAGCCGCCGGGCCTCCGACATGCCCCGGAACCACCCGCCCAGCTCCGAGTTCGTGGCCCGGTCGGTGGGCATCTGCTCCATGATGCGCCTGCCCGTGCAGACCTCCCCGGAGGGGCTGGACGCTGCCTTCATTGGGGTGCCCCTGGACATTGGGACCTCCAACCGGCCCGGTGCCAGGTAAGGTCCCCGGCGTCGGGGTTGGGACGTGTGGCTGGGACTGATTATGGAGCGTGGAAGGCGCGCGGACAGACACCCCCGCTCACCCTGGGTAGGTTAGAAGCCGGTGGCCCGCTCCAAAATGGTTTGAGAGACCTTGGATTCCCCTCCTTCCTCCACCAGCCGTCCAGGGCTCAACACGTGACTGGAGGGCTGGTCCTCATCCATGGGTCAGGAAGGGTTTCTGGAGCCCCCTCCTGGGACCTTGCTGGGATGGAGGATGTGGGTACCTTCTCTGCACTCTCCACCTGGCCTTACAGTGGAAGGTGACATTTTGTTTGAGAACAGAAACTGGCTGCCCCTAGCCCAAATCTCTAAGTATAACTGACTGGGGGTGTGTGTGTGTGTGGGGGGGAAGCAAAGAAGCTCAAATTAAGGAAAATTTCTCAGGATCAAATAGAGAAAGTAAAACCCCTTTTCCTAATTATTGAGCATCAGCAATTTCTAATTCAGCTCTTCGAATGTGATTGTAACTGTCTGAATAGTCAAAGTCTTATTTTATTTATTTATGTAGGTACTGGGGATTGAACCCAGGGGCACTTTACCACTGAGTTACATCTCCTTACAAACAGTTTTTTGAGACAGTCTTGCTAAATTGCCAAGACTGGTTTTGAACTTGTGATCCTTCTGCCTCATTTTCCTGGGTCACTGGGATTACAGGTGTGGCTCATAGGCCCAGCTCCAAAGCCACCATTTATTATTTAAATGTAAGGCACTTTGCATAGATTACCTAATTTCTTAGAACAAGGATGTGAAATAAATACCATTATTATCATATGGATTTGGAAACTGAGTCTTGGGGAGATTAAAATATTATCTAATGTCATTTAATAAGTGGTGATGAGTGGGCCCCTAACTCTATGTTTTCATTTATTTGCAGAACTGGGAATTGGACCCAGAGATGCTCTACCACTGAGCTATATCCTCAGCCCCCCCAGCCCCATTTTTCTGAGGCAGGGTCTTGTTTGATTGCCTAGGCTGGTCTAGAATTTGTAATCCTCCTATCTCATCCTCACCAAATTGATGAGCTTATAGGTTGCGCCGCCATGTCCAGCAAATTTGTACCTTTAATTTCTTTAATATACAACCTAGGGCTGGGAGGTACACAGCTTACTT
This sequence comes from Ictidomys tridecemlineatus, assembly GCF_052094955.1. Classification (NCBI taxonomy): domain Eukaryota; kingdom Metazoa; phylum Chordata; class Mammalia; order Rodentia; family Sciuridae; genus Ictidomys; species Ictidomys tridecemlineatus. The sequence continues at coordinate 10,196,161 of NC_135487.1, read as the reverse complement.
AGCATGCACAAGACCCCGTGTTTGGCTCCCAGCACCGCAAAAAGAAGAAAATATATATAAATGATCAGTGGTTCTCAGTAGGGGTGGGTTTGCACCCAGGGGACATCTGGCAATGCCTAGAAGTATTTTGCTTGTCACAACTTGGGGGAGAAAGTGCTACTGACATCTAGTGGGTACAGGCCAGAGAAGCTGTTAAACATCCTGCAAGGCAAAAACCCGCAGAAGAGACCCGAGCTGGCAAAGCCTGGCCTAGCAGAGAGAGCTTTTGCACCTGGGCATGGGGCTGACAGGTGATTCTTTTCCTCCAGATTCGGGCCCCGACGCATCCGGGAAGAATCTGTGATGCTCCGGACAGTCAATCCTAGCTTGGGGGCCTTGCCCTTCCAGTCCCTCATGGTAGCTGACCTGGGCGATGTGAATGTCAATCTTTACAACCTTCAGGACAGCTGCCGGCTAATTCAAGAAGCCTATCAGAAAATAGTAGCAGCTGGTTGTGTTCCTCTGACCTTGGGTAATGTCTGCTAGGGCGGGGGGAGTTCTCTGGGCTCATTTGTCATTCGCTTGAGTACTGATACTTCTGCAGAAGATGGTAACAGTAGGAAAGAGAACATTCTAATTCCTTTATTTTAGTCCCTGGGGACAGGATATGTAAAATATTGGAGTAGTGTGGCTAGTAGGGCTGGTGGACTAGGGGAAGGCGGATGAGGCCTTTGCTTTGGTGTATAATTTAAAGGATGCCAAAAAAAAAAAAAAAATCAGCAATCAAAATCAATATGGCAGGATAAATATTACCAATTTTTCTTTTTTGCCTTTGGCTCCAGCATGGCTGGAACAGCATGGTTACTGATCTTGTCTTTATTTTTATTTTTTGGTCATCACAGATTTTTTTTTTTTTTTAATCTTTTGTAAGGTTAGGGGTAGAACCAAGGGCCTTGTCAATGCTTGGCTAGCAAGAGTTCTACCACTGAGCTATCTCTGCAGCCCTGCATTGATTTTGATCTTCAACAATACTGTGTTAAGCCTGGCATAATGGTGCACATTTATAATTCCAGCAACTTGGGAGGCTGAGGCAGGAGGATTATAAGTTGGAAGCCGGCTTCAGTAACTTAGTGAGACCCTGTCTCAAAATTAAAAGTAAAAAAGACTGGAGGTATAGCTCAGTGGTGGAGCACTCCTGGTTTCAATCCTCAGTACAAAAATAAACAAGCAAACAAACAAACAAAAATCTGTGTTAAAATAGGATCGATCTTTTACTAAGTGCTATGGCTTCCTTTAAATGTTATACCCCAGTATGTGTCTCACCATCCCAGGCCCGGGGAAGGCTGCCAGTAGGGACTCCCTGTGACTTTCCAAGGATTTCAAAGACAATGTTCATCATGACTGTGGGGAGAACTGCAAAGGGTGCCTGTCCTGGTCAGGATCCTCATCAACCCGTAGGGTAACTTTCCCTTCACCCTCCTCCACTCTCACTTTCTTATTTCTTTCTTCTCTGATTTGTAAATAGTTAAAATGACACAGAACTTTTTCTAAATATTCCAATTTATTTTTGCCAAATGAGAGGTCCTAGACATGGTGGTAGGGACCTTGGCTTCTAGGTGGAAGGTTTGAAATCTCAGCTCTCCCTTTCACTAGCTGTGTTACTGTATCCACTGGTTGGTGCCTCATTTCCTCGTTGTGAAATGGGCATAGTAATAATGCCTACCCATTGTATTGTGGAAGAAGTATATAGTGAATGGGCATACAAGATGCCCATCCTACCTGGGCATGATGGTGCATACCTCTAGTCCCAGTGACTCAAGAGGCTAAGGATGATTGCACTTGAAGACAGCCTCAGCAATGTAGTAAGGCCCTAAGTGACTTAGTGAGATTCTGTCTCAAAATGAAAGGGGCTAGGGGAGGTGGCTCAGTAGTAGAGCACTTGCCTGGCATGTGAGAGGGTGTAGGCTTGATTTCTGCCACCACAAATGAACACATAAACTGCCCATCATTGTGCCTGGCCTATTTTAGGCTTAAATAAATATTAACTATTGATTATTACTTTTTAAATAATTTTTTTAATATTTATTTTTTAGTATTTGGCGGATACAACATCTTTGTTTGTATGTGGTGCTGAGGATCGAACCCAGGCTGCACAAATGCCAGGCACGAGCGTGCTACCGCTTGAGCCACATCCCCAGCCCCAACTATTGATTATTAATATTTATCAATAGTAATACTTTCCTAGGCCTGCACTGCTTAAAGGGGTAGCCATTAGCTACATATTAAGTTTAAATTAATTAAAATATGCAGTTCCTCAGCCACCATATTGGCTAGTGCAGACAGAACATTTCCATCATCACAGAAAGTTCTCTTGGACAGAGTTGTTCTAGGCAATTACTTGTAAGCAATTCAATTCATAGATTCATCTAATTTTCTCTTTTCAGTGACAGTGACATCTTAAGCATCCCTCTACTGACCAAGATCTCTCTTTGGCTATGTTTTTAGACCTCTAGTCCAGCTGAAAGGGAGGCAGAATTGGCAAACTCGGGGTTATTGCACATGATCATCTTACTCATGTTCCAGATGTTTCTCTATTTTATGCTTTGCAGGTGGAGATCACACAATCACGTATCCCATATTGCAAGCACTGGCAAAAAAGTAAGTCCCAAATGGCTTGGCCAAGTGAGGTTTCAAGATTCAGGAGCTAAGGAGCATTGGTTTGCTGCCAGGTGGTATTGGGTGACTGCTGTGGACTCAGGTTATTGGGAGTGACAGGAAATTCCCAACCAACTTGCTTCTGAGATCAAAGTTAAGGCTGAGGGGCTGGGACTGTGGCTCAGTGGTGGAGCGCTCACCTAACTCGTGTGAGGCACTGGCTTTGATCCTCAGCACCACATAAAAATAAGTAAATCAAATAAAGGTATCTACAACTAAAAAAATTTTTAAAAAATTAAGGCTGAGCTCCAGGTGTGTCTGTCAGTCTCTGGCCCTTCCCTTGGCCCAGACCTGCTCTGGTGCGTGCCGGGCCTCTCCACTGGCCTGTTGGGGAAGGCAAGCCCCTTGTGAAATACACAACCCCAGTTCACTTTGGTTTCTGTTTTGCTTCAGGGACTGAATCCAAATTGTGACGGGCACAGCAGTGAAGGGCCCCTGTTTTCTCATGCCAGGGCCCCTTTCACAGGCAGTGTCTTTTCAGGGATGAAGTCAACCAGGGACTGACCAGCTTTGGCTAATTGAGTTGGAGGAGGAGACAGAGGGCTGAGGCAGTGGGTGGCAGCTCCAGAATTAGTTTTGGGGAAGGGCGTATGGGCAGCTTTGCGGCTGGAGGTACATGGAGACAGATCCTGTCTCCAAGCCGCGCCTGCCTCCCACTGGCAGGCACCACATGTCCCCGTGGGGAGCCCTCAGGGTTGCTGATGGTTCTGGAGAAGAGCCGGCTCACAGCTCCCTGCTGGTGCTGCAGTTGGAATCACCGTGGCTGCTTGGTCTGGCTTTCAGCTGAGCTCTCTCCCGTCCTCCCGGCCTCTTTTATTTATCCATTTATTCATTTAATTTTGGTTCTGGAGGTTGAATCCAGGGTGCTTTACTACTGAGCCACACCCCCAGCCCTTTTACTTTTTCATTTTGAGTCAGGGCCTCCCTAACTTTCTTAGGGTCTTGCTAAGTGGCCAAGGTTGGCCTTGAACTTGCAGTCCTCCCGCCCAGCCTCTGGAGTTGCTGGAATTACAACTGCCCTGTCCAGCCCTCCAGCCCTCTGGAGGTGCAGCAGTCCTGGAGGGGAGACCCTGGGTGATAGCCTAATTACATGTCTCTTTCTGCCTGGCTGCTCTCTGTTTACTGCTGCTCTGAGATGCTAAGTGATTTGAAGACACAAACCAGTTGGCACGTGGGTAGTTGAGGCCAAGTCTCTCCTCTGTGACTCTGAACTGTCATCAAGTTTTGGCGACCTGAAGGGTGGCTGTGCTTGGGCCCCACAGGGATGTTTGGCCTCTAAGCTGACCTGTTGTCCTCAGGTATGGCCCTGTGGGGCTGCTGCATGTGGACGCCCACCTGGACACAGCCGACAAGGCCCTGGGGGAGAAGCTCTACCATGGGACACCCTTCCGGCGGTGCGTGGAGGAGGGGCTCCTGGACTGTCAGCGGGTGGTGCAGATTGGCATCCGGGGCTCTTCCATGACCCTGGATCCCTACAGATACAACAGGAACCAGGTGACAGACTGAATGCCCCCCAACTCCTCTCCGTTGCCTATCACGTGGCCAGGGCTTTGCTAATCAAGTTCAAGGTGGGGTCAAAGGGCTGATTTTGCTTCAAGAGGGTCATGTGGCATGTGGAGTGAGGGTGCTAGTAAGGCAGAGGAGGCCTGTTTGGGGGCTGGGGAGGCCAAAAGAAACAACCTCTCAGAAAAGAGGTGGGGGTCCCAACACAAGGGACCCCCACCTTCTGATTTCTCATCCTTACCACTTGGTAGAGTGGCTCTGGGGTTAACACAGGATAAAAATCCAAGTGGGAAGACACCTCCCTTGCTGTTGGGGCTTGCCAAGGCAGTGTTCTGGACAGAACCATCCAGAAGGGGCTCTTGTGAGCAGCCCAGGTTCTGTCTCTTGCCTTAGCAAAGCTTCCCTCTGCTCCCTGTTCAGTGCTTGGCTTTGGCCCTGCTCCCTCCCCTTACCTGTGAACCAGGGACAGCAGTTCCTCCCTGTGGAGGCTGAGAGTCGGATGTGATGTGCCCATGAAGAACTGAGCAAGGAGCCAGCCTTGACCTCCTGCTCTTCCATTGCCCTCTCCTCAGGGCTTCCGTGTGGTCCTGGCTGAAGACTGCTGGATGAAGTCGCTGGTCCCTCTGATGGCGGAGGTCCGGCAACAGATGGGAGGCAAACCCCTTTACATCAGCTTTGATATTGACGCCCTGGATCCTGCCTATGCCCCGGGGACAGGGACGCCTGAAATTGCTGGTCTCACCCCTAGTCAGGTAAGGAGCCTTCCCCAGGAAGAGTCCTGGGCCAGGGGAAACTTGACACCCCACTCTCCTAGGACTTGTAGCCTTTAGTATCAGGAGAGGATTTCATGGAACTGGACTTGAATCCAGGGGTGCTCTACCACTGAGCTACATCCCAGTCCTTTTTATTTTTTGAGACAGGTCCTCACCAAGTTGACCAGGCTGGCCTTGAAATTGCCAGCCTCCTGTCTCAGCCTCCCCAGTAGCAGGGATTACAGACGTGCAGCACTGTACCTTGGCTGCGGTGCCCTTAGAATTCAGAAATTGGAAGGATTTCTGAAACAAAATCCTCACCCTCTGCAGATCCTCCTTCTGGGCTTCCTGCCTGCAGGATGGAAACCCTTTCCACGCCATCGTCCTACCTGTCCTCCCTTGTCCTGTCTTCAGGCCACACTCACTACCTGGGCTCCTCCCATCACTGTGTCTGCCCCTTCTTTCCCTGGGCCTGGGATGTCCTCCTTTTCTGCGTGAGCTTAGCCAAGGCCTTGAAATGTTTCCACATTTCGGAAGCCTTCCTCCTCCTCTCCAGGCTGTTACTTGTGCTTTTTCTATTCTGGACTTGCTTTTCTTAAAACCCTTCATACACGACATTGAACAGATTGGCCTGTCTCATCATCAGTGAAGCTCAGGAGCAGGGACCGGGCACTAGTTATTCGTGTCTCTGGGAAGCCACCCGTGTGGCTGCAGTTGATAAAAGCAGGAATTCTAAGGATGGGCATGTGCCCGGAGCAACCTACGGAATCTTCTCCACTGGTCATTTTTCTAAGTTAATGATTACAGTAATGACAACTTACTAGTATGGTTTTAATCTTGGACAGGCTCTGGAGATCATCCGGGGCTGTCAGGGCCTAAACGTGGTGGGCTGTGATCTTGTGGAGGTTTCCCCGCTGTACGATCTCTCTGGTGAGTAAGCAGGAAAACTGACCTGTGGGCAGCTGCTGGCTCACGTTTTCTTTGGCATGGAGGATTGAACCCAGGTGTTCTACCAAAGAGCTGCATTCCCTCAACACCCCACTCCCAGCCCTATTTTTTTTTTTTTTTGAGAAAAAGAAAAAGAAAATTTACTGCTTTGCTAGCAAAGGAGAAACACAGGAGACTTCTGTCCCAGAGGCTGATTCTGCCCATCAGTAGGAAATAGGGAGGGGGTGGGTGGAAGGGTTTAAGGTGACTCTAAGGCTACAGTCCACTGGTCTGTTGAGTTGTAATCCACTTGTTGATTTGGGAGATAGTCATTTCTGAGATCTTCTGGTACCAGCCCCAAAGCCTAGATTACTTCTTTCCTATGGTAGGTGTGTACTCAGGGACACAAAATTGTGCCTAAAATGGGGAAGAAAGGCAATCCCTTTTCCCCTGGATTAGGGAGGAGCATCGAGGGGAAGAGAACCACATCCATTTAAAAAATCAAGTTGCAGTGGCAGAGCAGCAAGGGCTGTATTCAGAGCATAAGGTGGCCCACTGTCGCATGTCCCCATTGCATTTCTATGGAAAAATGGGTGACTACATCTCTAAGCTGCTTCTTGCTGAAAGAGGGTGAAGTTGGGGGAAGTACCCTAAAGCCCTTGTTCTCTATCAGTGGGGCACCTCCCTGCCTTTTTTGGAGTCAGGGTCTCATTAAATCGCCCAGGCTGGCCTTAGACCTGTGAACCTTCTGCCTCAGCCTCTTGGGTAGCTGAGGTTAGAGGTGTGCACCACCACCTCCAGCCTGGGGAACCTGCTGAGTATGTCTGACAGGGGAGAAAATAAGCCTCTATAAATATGAGCAGCAACCCTGATAAAACCCTGGAGGTGCCAGGTATTAATAGCTTGCCCACAACAGGAGGAGATGGGTGCCATGATTTGTCCTCCTCTGATATTTTTTTTTTTTTTTTTTTTTGTGGCACTGAGAATCAAACCAGGGCCTCATACATGCCAGGCAAATGCTCTATCACTGAGCCACAGGCCACATCCCCAACCCTAAAAAGTAAATTTTTTTTTTTGTGGTGCTGGGATTGAACCCAGGGCCTTATGCATGTGAAGCAAGCCCTTTACCAAGGAGCTATAAGTAAGTTCTTAAAGCATAATGTTTACACACAGTGGGGCGTTGGCTGGTTAAGATCTTCCAAGCAGGTGCTGTCCTAATAATTTATTTTTGTTTTTTCTTTTGGCACTGGGGACTAGACTCAGGCCCTCGTATGCCCAGGCATGTGCTGTGCCACTGAGCTACACCCCCAGGCCAATAATTTTGATTTAGAAAAGCTCATAAAGTTAGGCCTATTAACCTCAGAGGATAGATATAATATAGTACATGCCGTTATTATAAAATTTCCTTTTGGGGAAAAAGATCTAAGTGTAAACCAAGAAGCTTCTGAATTTCAACTACTATTTCTACTTGTTGCTTGAGGAGGGCAGACTGCCAGGGGGCACCCTCAGGGTGGGAGTTGGGGGATGGGCAGCAGGGAGGGTGGCCATGTGCCCCACTCACCGGGTCTCACTCTTCTGCTTTTGTCCTAGGGAACACAGCTCTCCTGGCAGCTAACCTGCTGTTTGAGATGCTGTGTGTTCTCCCTAAAGTGGCAACTGCCTGAACCTTGTCTCTTCTGGACAAAATGGATGCACTACCAACCACTCCTCAGGAGCTTACTAGCGAGCAGTACTGAAGAGGGTAGGCCAGGACAGCTTGCTGCTCAGAGTCACTGGTGGCTATAGAACAAGGACATTCAGAATTCTAACCCAAACACATTTCTAAGGGTTTCAATTGACTTTAAAAACTGAGGCATTTGACACTGCTTAGGTTTTTTTTTTTTTTCTTTGATGAAAGATGGAGGAGAACTTCACTCAAGGTCATCTAAAAATGGGATGAAGGAATAAAAAAAATTATGAAAGGATAGTGTACAAAGACTCCACATTTCTATACTCTTCCTTTAAGATAGAGCTCCTTTGAGGAGCTCAGAGCTGCATCTTGGTTTATTTCTTTATTTGCGGTGCTGTGACTGAACTCGGCCTCACTCATGCCATCGCTGAGCCACATTCCCAGCCCCCACATCTTGGTTTCAGGATCACTGAAAACATAAATGATCTTTGAAGAAAACAACATGCAGTTCCTAATAAAGAAATGTCCCCAGAAGCCCAGATAGCATCAGCTGAGCCCTTGATGGACCTTCTAATCCACTCTCTAGGAGACTCAATTTTGCATTATTTACTTTAAGCCAACACACTCTCCTGGCCAGCAGTTCCTGAAATCTGCAGCTGGGCTGTGCTGATCCCAAGTGTTGCTGAGAGAAACTTCAAGATAATCATCTTGCAGGTCAAGAGCTACCCACAGTCATCACACATTAAAATAGTTTATTTGTTTCCAGTCTGTAATGTTCTTAAAACAAAATATCAGCTTCAGTGCCTGTTCACAATACAAAAAAACAAAACTTAAAAAACAACAAACAAAAAACCCTAAAACATAAAAAAGACACAATTTGCCAAATAAGTTATTCGTTCCTAAGGGTATCAAAAGTGCAAAATAGTCACCTTCTTAGTTATGTCTCCCAAGTACCATCATCTTTCTGAATAAACTCAACAGGGTCAGCAGCTGCCATATGGCGTGTGTTTTTCAAGAGACAATGTAAGTTGAGGCTAAGAGTGTTTTGCATGTTTCTTTATTTTGCAGTGCTAGGGTTGTAGGCAGGTGTAGCCACTCCCCAGGCCCTGTATCAGCTTTAGTAGTTTTTTTTTTTTTTTTTTTTTTGTGGCGCTGAGGATTGAACCCAGGGCCTTCTGCACTAGATGCAAGCACTCTACCTACTGAGCTGTATCCCCGCCCCTGTATCAGTTTTTAAGGAGTTCTATTTTAAAGGGACCCAAAACAAAACAAGGCTGGGTGTTTGTTTCCAATTTCTATTCCCAAACAAAGCAAATCACTTAACAATAGTTCCCCTGTCTTTCTACACCAGGGGAACTCTTAAGCACTAATGGCAGCTGCAAACTGATTAGGATGATAATAAGTAACAGGCTAGAGTAGAAGAGGATGTGAATCAGGAGGAGTTCTACCTATTTGAAAACCACAACCCAGCTCTCCTGGGAGACCAGGATGCCTCCCAGGCGGGGCAGTCCTGCTGGTGGAGAGGAAGGGCCAAGGACGTCAGTGTTAGACAAATACCTGAGCGATAAACAAGTAGTTCTGAGATGGGAGTGTATTCTACAAAGACTCACTTCAGGCTAGTTCTCATTCCTCTGCTAAACATGACGCACAGTCTGTACAGACCAGAAATACCCACCTCTGAGAACTTTATCAGCGTTGATATTTGAAGTTACACCCCAACTGGGTTCGGTGATTACGTACATCAGAATGAGAAGTGGTGGCACTGGCTGAGTGTGACAACGGCTCGTACATTTGACACAAAATAAAACTCATGGAAATAACATTCAGGAGGAAAGGCTTGCATGGTTAAGGATAAAGCTCCCTAGCGTCCTTGTGGAACACATCTACCAGCCCCCAACAGAGCTGCAGAATTTTTGGACTGAAATATTTGCTGGGATTATTGTCAACTCCAGTCACCATTTTCCTTTCCTAGTGCAAATGGAAAGTGCAGTGGTCTGTAGGTGCTCTTCATTTTAATGGTACAAAAAGGGGGGGAAAATCGGGGGGAGTTTTTGGTTTTCCATTAGTACCAGAAATTAAAAACAAAAGCCTGCCAATGGAACAGAGCACTGTTCACATGAGCAACAGGCCATAAAAAAATCCAGACAACGGCAGGGCACAGTGCACCTGTGATCCCAGTGGCTCCAGAGGCGAAGGCAGGAGGATCACAAGTTCAAAGCCAGCCTCAGCAACTTAGCGAGGCCCTAAGCAACTTAGCGAGACCCTGTCTCAAAAAATAAAAAGGGCTGGGAGTGTGGCTCAGTGGTAAAGTGTCCCTGGGTTCAGTCCCTAGTATCCAAACAAAACAAAACCCCAGAAATTAATTTTAAGGACTGGTGTATCAAAGAGCTAAGGAGCTCCCGGGGCTGGGTGCCACGAGACAGGGATTCCAGAGTGAGCATCCACTTCCAAAGGATCGTGGGAAGAATGAAGCCCTGGCAGTGATTTATTTATATTTAAATAAAGCTCTAGACTGACTCCATGAAGCTGTATGAATTCCTGGGCTCATATGATTTATTATTTACCACTGTAGCTCAAGGTTTAAATTATTCAGGATCCAAGTGGCTTGGTTTAAAGCAATTATGATTAAAGAAATACTAACTCAGTAAATGACCCATCCCTGATTTTTGCCCTTTACTCTACAAAAGGGCATTTGCTTTGACAGACAGACCACTCTTGGAAATTGTTCAAATTCCCGGTGGTCTGGCCCTAAAAACAAAGGCCTGCCCTCAAGGGGCCCAGAGCCCGTGTAGAGTGTGCAGCAAACCCACAGCTGACCATCGAGGGAGAGGGGAACAGCGACAAAGCCGTAGTGCCAAAGCACAGCCAGAGGCGGAAGGCAGGCTGCTTGCAAAATGGGCCTAGAGTCCGTCTGAGCTCACCTGTCACAAAAGACGACTTGAAGACAAAGCATTTTTTGGGTAACAGTGTTCAAAATACAGCTGTTGAGGGTTTAAGTTCCTTGATACAAAGATGTGTCTAGAGTGTTACTAGACAGACGCCACCGGAGTGAAGAGCTTCCTCCCCGACTCTGGCAGGCAGGAATAATCTGTTTTCAGTCTGACATCTACTGGCTTTATATAGCAGCTTATCTACGTTCAGAGAACAAGATCACAAGTTATGGCTCCTAATATCCACATCCTACAATCACAGGCAGAAAGGCATCTGAGAACGTACAGGTCAATGGCTCAAAGTCATGACAGTGCTCTTGCTGGGCAGACTCCTCCCCAGGATTGGGGGGGGAATGATGTGATGCTCACAAAGGATCCCTCCAGACCTCCCTTCCCTGGCTGGGGAGGAAAACCAGGCTCCTATGCGGAGACCCCACTAGACCCTTTCCTTTCAAAGCTGTGGCTGGCAAACTGCTGTGGGGGATCCCCTGCAAGATGCACTTCTTGCCACTGACTCCCAGAACCACCACTGTGCATGAGACTGCTTGGCACCAGGCCTCGTTCAAGGGGCAGGCCGAGAAGGCAAGGTGGTGGTCAGGGTGGGGAGCATGCGCCTGGGCAGAAGCTCAGCAGGGGCCAGCGCCGGCCTGAGGGTGCGCAGGGGCAAGTGACTGGACTTGTGGGACAGGCTCCTGAGGTTCCGTCTGGGTGCCGCTGTTTCTCCAATGAAGGGCCAGGAAGGGGCAGGTGGTGTGAGCCCGGGACAGGGGCAGCAAAGAGGAGGGAAGGAGCAGTCTATTTAAATAGTGCGGCATTCAACTGAAGTCAAAAAAACCCAAAGGGAAATATTTTGATCTAGAGAATTCGAACCTGTAGCGTGTTTCCCTCCCAGGTGAGGACGGGAGTGAGGGCCGGACGGAGAGGTTCTTCCCACCACTGTTCTAAAAGAGAAATCTAAAATCTATGCTTTGTCCGTGGTGATTGAGTCCTGAAAAATACCTGTTCCTGGGGCATGTTAAAAAGCTGGAGAGTTCACATCTCTTTCTGAAGCCTCTCAGTCTAGCTCGGGCCAGGAGGGGATGTAGAACCTCTGCAGGGACCCTTCCAACAGGCGCTCCATCCACAGGGACAACTTGCTCAGCTTTCCCTTGATTGGCCGGGGTCCCAAGCCGCAGGAGGGTCTCCCCCGAGACTCGCCCAGGGGGAGGGAGGGGTCGAGGTCACCGCAGGACCCCATGGCCTCCTCCTCTTCCACTGTTTTTTGGGGTTTGAAGAGGCAGAAGTATTTCTTGTGGCCGTTCAGGGCCAGGACGTAGCCAGTGTAGTCCCGCTCCAGGAAGTGCTTGTCATACTGGTTGGGGATCGGGGCTGCGTCTTGAGCAAATTCCAGTAAGTATTCCAGCCACTCTCTGTGCTTGTCCAGGCTCAGGAAGGAGAAGTGCAGGCAGCTGCTGCTGTGGGGAGAAGGGGCAGACTCAGGGCGCTTCCCACGCCAGTCAGACTGGAAAGGACAGGAAAAGGAGGGGCCTGGACACAGGAAGAAGCCCTAGGGCCTGTGACAGTCCCTTGGCTCACTCACCCGCCCCCACCCATTGCTGGCTCAGAGAGTGGCAGGGACAGTCTGTTTTCTGAAGGGCTCAGGGAGCAGCATGGATTTCAAGCTCTGTTCTGAACAGAGAGATCATGAAAGCTGAGGGGGAAAAGAGGGCCCCCCTGATGGCCTGATGATGTGTCTAAGACCCAGCTGCATGGATCAAGCCCACAGCCACAGAGCAGTGGGCACGGTGGTCCCCGGGGGTCCTTCACCCAAAGGTGCATACCTGCTCCCTCTCTCCCTGCGGCTTCCACACCCCTGCAGACTCCTTGAAGGCGGTAAACTTACAACCCCTCAGGAAAAAGGAAACTTGGGGCTCTGATCTCTTGTCATTTCCCAGATCTGTCCAGGTTTCCGTGACCCCCAAAAGTATCTGACCAACTCCTCCCCTGATAGGCGCTAATTAAACCCTACACAGCTCAGCCCTTGGCGTAGCCAGAGCCAGTTCCCTCTGGAAATTGTGCCCCTCCACTGCTTAGCAAAGCACCTCTGATCCGCTGAGGTCTTTTCCTTTCTGGGTTCTCTTTCCTCACACCACGCTTACCCAGTGAACGAGTACACCTCCAGGGCAAACTTCTGCAGCAGGCTGTTCTTGGTGGAATTGGACAGGATGAGGACCACATTCATGTGGCCTGGCCTAAGGCGCACCAGGTTGCTGGTGTATGTCACATCGGTGAGTTCTGTTACCTCCACGAAGCCTTTCTTCGGAATCTTGCTGTGGGGAAACGGGGAGAAGTTGTTACCAGGGCAGCTGATGCCACTACTTTAAAAGGGAACAAGTTGAATGATACGCTGTGTTCTTTTTTTTTTTGTACCAGGGATTGAACCCAGGGGTGCTTAACTACTGAGCCACGTCCACAGCTCCCTTTATTCTATTTTTTATTTTTAGACAGGGTCTTGCCGAGTTGCTTAGGGCTCACTAATTTGCTGAGGCTGGCTTTGACCTTGGGATCCTCCTGCCTCCATCTCCTGAGCTGCTGGAATTACCGGTGTGCGCCACTGCACTTGGTTGAGAGGCTGTATTTGAACCACACCATGTTATTTAATAACTACTGTGATGTGGCAGGACAAGACAACCTTGATTTAGTAAGTAGCCCTTGGCCTACAGCAGCCCTTCTCCCGAGGCTGAAGGGTGGCACTACGGAGGCAGCCATTGGTCTGCTTTGTCGCAGAGACCCAGGTCCCTCGATGTTGGTTGTGTGCTCTCAACAGATCAGTCATCAACACTATTATGAATTATGGTGACATGCCACTCTGCTTCTGGGTAATCTACCACCTTCCTGGTTGTAAGTGTGGGTTGCAGTTTTGGCCTCCCATGTGCTGGGCAAGCACTCCTATATCTCTGGTCCTTTTTACTTTCTAAGACAGGCCTCAAACCTGTGATCCTCCTGCCTTGGCCTCCTAAGTCACTGGGATTGCAGGTGTGTGCCACTGTACGTGGCCTGATGTGCTTTTTCACTTCCTGCCTTCATTATTACATCTGTGACTGAGAAAGCAAAGTCCCAGGGCATAAAGTAAGTAGGTTGTATGTCTAGATGCCTAGGAGGTCTTAGTGAACACAAGCCAGCAGCTGCCTTTCCCTGGATAGGCTGAGTATCCTCCATCTGAAATGCTCAGGATGAAGCGTTTCAGGATGAAGCGTTTCAGGTTTCAGATTTTCCCATGTTTATTTAATTTATTTATTTATTTACTAAAGATAAACATCACTTTTTTAAAAAAAAATTTTAGTTGCAGTTGGACACAACACCTTCATTTATTTATTTTATGTGGTGCTGAGGATCGAACCCAGGGCCCCACATGTGCCAGGCGAGTGCTCTACCACTGAGCCACAACCCCAGCCCTAGATTTTTCCATGTTTTAAAATATTTGCATACATATAATGAGATATCGTAGGGCAAACTCACAAATTTGCTTTTTTTTTTTTTTTTGATACTAGGGATTAAACCTAGAGGTGCTTTACCACTGATCTACATCCCCAATCCTTTATACTGTTTGAGACAGGGTCTCACTAAATTGCCGAAGCTGGCCTTAAACTTGGGATCCTCCTGCCTCAGCCTCCCGGGCAGCTGGGATTACAGGTGTGTGCCACTGTGCCCAGTTATACCCAAATCCAAACATGGAATTAACCTATGTTCTGTGTATCCCTTACCCACACAGCCCAGAGGGAACGTCACACTGTATGTCTGGTGCACCCGCATTTTGACTATGACCCATCATACAAATCAGGTATGAAACTTTTTACTTGTGGTGTTAAGTTGGTGCTAAAAAATTTCAGATCCTGGGTCTTAATCAGGGGCGCTCAACCTGTTTTCCCATCTCCCACTCAGGAGCTGAGCCAGCCACTCTACACACTCGCGTCCTGACACTGCTCGGGGATCTGCGGGGCAGGCGCCCAGGGCAGCGGAGGTGGTGTGGGAGAAACCTGCTGTTCTCCTTGGTGAAGCTCGGCTCAGTCTTCCCAACCTTCTCAGGGGCTTCCTCTTTGTCTGGAGGGTGGGACTCTCGCTCATCATTTGAGTCACTAAAGGAGGAAAAAGGATATTGTGTGTATAAATGAACACGCGACGACCCGCAACATGACGACAATAACAATGCACCAGCAAAAAATGTGGGGAAAAACAATGAAAAGAAATTTTATGAAAAAAAAAGCACCTAAGCTGTGGGCAGCCCTCTGCACTCACCTGAAGGCCTGGACGATGACTGTGCCGAAGAGGATGAAGAGGGCAGAGAAGATGAGGGACAGGAGGGGCATCATCTCCCGCCTGAAACCAAGAGCACAGCTGGGTGAGCGCCTGCGCGGTGCCGGGCTTTAGTTTCTTCTCTCAGTTCTCAGAAGAAACCAACCCAGCCCAGAAGCCTTCATCCCAGCAGACAGCGCTGCTTCTGGGGAGGCGGGGAGCGGGAGGTGGTGCCCTCCGAGTCCTGATTCAAACAGCTCATTCAGGAAGTCTGACTGGGGATCTCAGTGTAATGGGTTGTGCTTAGGAAGCTCTGTGGGGGACACGACAGGATAAAAAGGATTTAAATTATAAATGTGGACCAACCTTCTGATGCTGAGATATCAGTGATTAAAACGTCTGTGAAATGATCTCAACTTTATTATATGTATCTATTTTACATATTTATTATATATAATATATATTCTTAACCTTCATTTATTTCTATGTGGTGCTGAGGATCAAACTCAGTGGCGTACAAGTGCTAGGCAAGTGCTCTATGCTGAGCTACAGACCCAGCCCATCTATATCTATGTGTGTGTGTGTGCATATCTATATATCTATATCTATATGTGTGTATATGTGTATATATATATACACTATACATACATACATACAGAGAGAAAGAAAGAATAATCCAGATGGGGTCAAGGCATGGAGCAGGGAGGGAATAATGGTTTTACGGGGCTGGGAATATGGCTCAAGCGGTAGCGCGCTCGCCTGGCATGCGTGCGGCCCGGGTTCGATCCTCAGCACCACATACCAACAAAGATGTTGTGTCCGCCGAGAACTAAGAAATAAATATTAAAAATTCTCTCTGTCTCTCTCTCTCTCTCTCCTCTCTCACTCTCTCTTTAAAAAAAAAAAAAAAAAAATAATGGTTTTACACGATTTCCCCCAGGGCTGCTGTTCTAAAACTCTACGCTCTTGCAACACCCACCAAGGGTGTGACATCTTTCAGGGGCCCTGCTGGGTGCCAGGAGTTAGAAGTATGAATTCGAGGTGGTTCTGCCCTTCAGGAGAAAAGGGTAGAACTGCCTCTTCACCGAGAGGCAGCGTGGGCATCCTGCTGTGCCCACTGCGCTGCTTCACTGGTGCACCTGCAAACGGACTCCGCGTGCCAGGCCTGTGCTGAGCACCAGAGGCCCTAGCTCTGCTCTCTGGAAGGGCAGTGTGTCATCTTTTCCCAGCCAATGGGAAAGATTCATTGGCAAATTTTTAAAAAAGTGAAGTTGCTGAAAGCAAGCAGGTGAGCAGTTAATGGAAACTGTAAAAGTTCTTCCACTTGCTATGTTAAGTGCACACTGAAATCAAAGTAGGCCGGGCATGGTAGTGCACGCCTGTGATCCCAGAGACCAGCAGGCTGAGGCAACTTTGCAAGACCCTGTCTCAAAATAAAGTAAAAAAGACTTTGGATGTAGTTCAGTGGTAGAGTGCCCCTGGGTGCAATCCATAGCTCTGTAATTAAAAAAAGAGAAAGAAATAGAACTCAAGGGAGGATGGGCTCTTTCCAAAAGAAAATGGGTGACGCTGGTATCAGCAGATGAAGGGCACTCCACCCCAGCATCATTCCTACCAGTTGCTATGGAATATGCCGTCCCAGCAGTCAGCCAAGTAGTCAGAGGCAGAGTAGAGCCACCGGAGGAGAAAGATCTATCAAGGGAGAAAATGGACATGGTCAGCACTGACCAGAGGAGGGTCCCCACCCCACAGCACTGAGCTGCTGTGACACTCTGCTCTTAGCAGGACTTAGTCACTGGCCCTGGCAGCCCATGGGCCCCCTGGCAGCCCACCCTCCCTGGTGATGATGCTCACGGGAGCAAGTTCGTCCATTAGGTCGGGGAGCACAGCCTCAGAGGACAGAAGAGCTGGATCTTTTCGCAGTTGGTCGAGGTAACCCAAAAGGATAAATTTATCACTCTCACTCCCAGTCCAGGGATCTTCCAGGGTTTTATACACCACCCTTCCTGCCGTGTTACGTCTTTCTAAAATAGACACCTGGGAGACAAGGAGAGAAAAATCATGAGAAGTCTCAAAAGCGTCATAAGTTATAGTTGTTTGTATTTTTGCAGGGAGGATAGATGAGAGAAGTCAACAGTAGGCTCAAACATAAATGCTAAAGAGTCTAAAATATTTGCAAGAGATTGAAATCTTTCTAATAAAAGGAGTTGTTATTATTTTTTGAGACAGGTGTCTCATTATGTTGCTCAGGTTGGCTGTGAACTCTGAGGTTCAAGTCATTCTTCTGGCTCAGCTCCCAGAATCATTTTCATGGTGAATTTTCAAAGCTTTTGTCAAAAGTTAAAGCTCTTTCTTCCGCCTCAAGAGGCTTCGTTCTATAATTTAATAAATGAAACCTTAAGTGTTTTTTTTTTTTAGTTGCCAACGGACCTTTATTTAATTAATCTATTTATGTATTTGTTTGTGGTGCTGAGGCCCGAACCCAGTGCCTCACGCATGCTAGCGCTCTACCACTGAGCCCCAGCCCCAGTCCCCAAAACCTTAGTTTTTTAGAAATTTTTTTAATGATTACCAAAATGAGAACAGAGAATTTCTTTTTTCCCTCAGTGCAAGGGACGGAACCCAGGACCTAGGTAAATGCTCTACCACTAGCTACATCTCCAAGAGGAGAACGCCATGCTTCTGGAGAAGAGGGAAAAAGGAGAAATCCATTAGGATGAAGCGGAAAAGGCAGAAGGCCGGGGAACTTTCCAGGAGTACCATCAGTGCCTATGGGTTTGTAAAATCTGGCATCTTGGATTCTGCAGACCAGATCTGGGCAACCTGATGAGATGGGCTCATGTACCTTAACCTTTACTCGCAGGAGAGATGCTTTCTGTGGAGGCCTAGGCTGACCTCTAGGAGGTAAAATGACCACGTGGAAGACTGTTGTCAGAGTAGCCTTACAATGTCCCCCAGAAAGAAGGAAATGGAAGCGAGGGCAGTGCTTGGGAAGGGGCTGGGTCAGGAGAGAATCCATGGCTCACCGCTGACTTCCCCTGAAATGCCTCGCTGTCCGGCAACAGGGTGCGGGCAAACTCCTGCTGCCGCCCACTGTGGACGTGTACGAACCGCACGGTGTCCTGCGTGTTTGCCAGGGCGAAGGACAGGAAGGCCTCGAAGGGTCTGCTCAACTTGGGAGCCTCGGCAGTCAGTAAGACCACACAGTACCTGCATGAGAATGAGAGAGAGGACTATAACCAGTTCCTGGGCAGAATCTGCTATCCAAGATGAAGGGTAGGAGGAGTCACTTTACAGAGTGAAGAAGATATTGTGCATCAGGAGATCTGCCATCTCTTTTTTAAATTTATTTTTTTGTGATCCAGGGGATTGAAAGTGGTGTACTCCACCAATGAACTACATTCCTGGTCCTTTCTTTTCTTTTTTTAAATTATTTTTTTCTTCATTTATTGCCTTTAATATGTTTCTGAGTCCACCTCAGGGGCAGATTTTTTTTTTTTTTAATGTGGTGCTGCGGATTAGAACCCAGGGCCTTGTGCATGCAAGGCAAGCACTCTACCAACTCAGTACATCCCCAGCCCTCTTTTTATTCTTTATATTGAGACAGGGTCTTGCTAGGTTGTCCAGGCTAGCCTTGAACTTATAATTATTTTGCCTCAACCTCCCAAGTAGCGGGGATTACAGGCGCCCATCATTGTGCCCAGCTTTCGAGCTGCCATCTCGAGACTTCCAAGTCAGTAATGACCTGTTCCTTTTCCAGACTAGTAATGTTCTCCCCACACCCAACTCCATAACATCTAGGAATTTCTTTTAGGCAATTGGGCCTTGATCCTTGATGCAGAAGGTCCTTTTAAGGAAGCCATCTTGTCCCAGTTCTGCTACCACAGGGAAGACTAGTTGAATCTATCTTAGGACAGCGGCCACCAAACTTCATTCTGAAGGAGCTTCCTTTGCAAGGTTCCAATGTAAGCTCAGCCGTTCATTCTCCTGAACACTGACTGAGCACCTGCTACATGCCAGGGAAGACAGAGGACTTCCTTGCCCTCAGAGCTCCCGTTCCAGTGAGGAAGACAGAAAACAAACAGATTTCACAATTAACAACCAGTGCCCTAAGAAAGAGAAGAGAAAGGGATATAGAGAGGCCAGTGTTGGGGGAGGTCATGGGTTAGTGAGGAAAATGGCACCTGAGAAGGTAACACTTCTGCAGAGACCTGAATGAAGTATGCACAAGAGGCAACAAGGCCAGAGTGTCCTGGGTAGACAGAACCACAGCAGGGAGACCCCAGGATGGCGAGTGATGGGTTTGGGTGTTTGAGATCACGGCTGGTGTGTGGAGAACCCGCCTGGAGCAGAGGAGGAGGAGACAGGTGCAGGAGGCTGCATGGGAGATGGGGCCTGCTCCAGGGCCGCAGTGGTAAGGAAGCCAGGCGTGTGGGTTTGGAACACGTTTTATGTAAATGACAATCCTTATAGTTCAGGACACTCTTTAAAAATCTAATTAAAGTCTTTTTTTTTTTTTTTCCTTCCCTCTCAGACTATAAAGGAATTGGCAAAGTCTGAAAATACAGACTTTTATAAATACAGGGGTTTTAAAAATTTAAACAATATGATCAGATACCTTTTACAGATAAAATAATCCTAAATTTAAAGCCCCATTGATTCATTAATTGTTCCTAACTGAAAAAGGTATACGAGACATTTCCCTGTATTTCCAGGCTTTTTAGACACTCTGCACAATCACATTCCACATTCTTTACTGAAACCACAGGCTAATCATTCTGACATTTCCTCTGCACCCTACCTCACTTTCCCTATCATTTAACTGTTGTCCTGGCTCTCTCCAGACCTCCAGGGACTCGCCCTGCATGCCTGCTCTCTAGGGAGAGGGACAGTCATGCTCATGCTTCACTAAGGGACCTGCCTCCTGACACCTGCTAACATCTGCTTGTCCGTCAGGTTCCAGCTAAAGTGTTACATCTTGGTGTGCTCTGACCCCGAGGCCAGGCTGGCACAACCAAAAATTTGGCCCTAAGGTACCCTGGTTGAAAATACCCACTAACATCACAGCTGTTAACTGACGAATGGAGAATAAATGCTGTCACCAGGTGGGAGCTCAGTTCCCCTGTAGAAAACTCCAAGACAGGAAAAGCCTTGGGCCTTACTTCCTCTGTCGGTGAGATCGTTTCACTGGGCAGAGCTCATGGAACAACTTCTGGCTGGTAAGCCTGGCTGCCAACAGGTACTTGTTTTGGGTTAAAAAGTCTTCAATGACCTGCTTCTTCAGACCTCGAGCCTGGGGGAGAACCAAGAAGCAATTAACTGGATTCAGTTTTCTCACTGCAAGTTGACTTGACTTAAAAGACTAATAAAAACCTGGTGGACCCTGGCTAAAGTAAGAAAACCGGGTTAGATGGGCCAGTCTGAGTAAATGAATACAGTGACCTAGGCCAACCATGCAGGATGAGATGGAATGATGTTGCTATTCGGGTCAAAGCAAAAGTCAAGGGGTCCTTCCATAGAGAACTTCTGTAGGTTGTTTGATGCTGACCATTTAAAAAGTCAGTTACTTTGAATTTTAGGCAAATATATTTCCATTCAGGATCTGTAGCAAGCTATACAATTAAAAATAAACTCCCAAGTAATAATGTTACTACACATTAAAGACAGACTACAAAATCATATGAGAGCCAAGTGCAGTAGCACAAGCCTGAACGCCTGTAATCCCAATGGCTTGGGAGGCTGAGGCAGGAGGATCGAAAGTTCAAAGCCAGCCTCAGCAATTTAGTTGTGCACTAAGCAATTCAGCAAGATCCGGTATCAAGACAAAAATAAAAAGGGGTGGGGCTGGGGATGTGGCTCAAGTATAGCGCGCTCGCCTAGCATTCGTGTGGCCTGGGTTCGATCCTCAGCACCACATACAAACAAAGATGTGTGTTCACCGAAAACTGAAAAATAAATATTTTTTTAAAAAAAATTCTCTCTCTCTCTCTGTCTCTCTCTTAAAAAATAAATAGGGCTGGGGATGTGGCTCAAGCGGTAGCGCGCTCGCCTGGCATGCGTGCGGCCCGGGTTCGATCCTCAGCACCACATACAAACAAAGATGTTGTGTCTGCCGAGAAATGGAAAATAAATATTAATTCTCTCTCTCTCTCTCTCTCACTCACTCTCTTCTAAAAAAAAAAAAACTTAAAATAAATAAATAAATAAATAAAAAGGGGTGAGGATATGACTCAGTGGTTAAGTGCCCCTGGGTTCAATCCTCAGTACCAAAAAAAAAAAAAAAAAAAAAAAATCACATGACGACTGCTTTATACATTTTGAAGGACTGAAATCAGAGGCAGCAGGTTCATAGAACATAATGTGATTAAACTAAACCTTAATATGAGATAAGCTTGGGTGCGTTCAGAGTGGCATGGCCGCAGACTAAAAATATGAATCAGACTAAAACTTAATATAAATATAAGCCAGAAATCCATTTTTATGTTTGGAAATTAAACACACTTTGAATAAGCCATTTACCTAAAAAAAAAAGCCTATCAGATATTAGAATACATTTAGAATTAAAAGAAAAATACTGTCAAAATTACTACTTGGGAGGCTGAAGCAGGAAGATGGCTTGAACCCAGGAGTTCAAAGCCAGTCTAGGATCTAACAGATGTGAAACACAGCTTAGGATAAGAATCTACAGCGTTCATGGAGGAACTCAGTCACTAAGGAACAGAGAACTTCTTGAATCTGATAAAAAGTATCTCTGAAAAGCCTTCTGAGAAATACTTATTGTGAACTGCCAAAAGCAGTTTAAGATTAAACACAAGGTGCCCCTCCCGTCATTTCTCATCTATACCAGAGCTCAGTGCAAGAAAGAATCAAAAACAAAGAAAACAGGGGGTGGAAGAAGCAGCAAAATTGTCATTAATCTCAGATGATACAATTGTGTACTTAATAAATCTAAAAGATGACAGAGATCAATTTTTTAAACCAGTAAGTGTTTGGCAAGAGTGATGGATGATCATGCAGCATCAGTATTTAAAAGTCAACTATATGTTTTATGCCAGCAAACTGAAAATGTAACAAAAAAGATTCCCTTTCTAATAGCATGAAAGTATGAGGTATCAGAAATTAGTTGAGAAAAAAATTTCTTCACAGGGAAAATCATAACACCTTAGGGAGACACACACACAAAGCACCCAAGCAAATCCCAGAGTCGTCATGTTTACAGGCTAGAAGGCTCAGATTTGTGAAGATCTATTTAAAGAATTGGTACAAACTCGCCAAACCGATTGTGTTCAAACTGATTTAAACAATCAGTACAAACTCTTGAAACCCCAGTAGATTTTTTTTTCTGTTTCTTTTGATGTAACTTGATGGACAGAATTTAAAATATATATAAAAAAGTACAAAAGACTAAAAATAGCCAAGATGCTTTTTGAAGAAAAACAAAAACAAAACAACCCCCCAAACTCCCTCAAACAAACAAACAAACAAAACACCCAAACTTCCCCAGATGACAAAACAAAGGATATGATTCTCATATCGACTTTCACATTTGTTCTGACCAGAACTTTGTGTGTGTGAGAGATAGAGATGAGAGAGATAAAGAGAGAGAGAGAGAGAGAGAGAGAGAGAGAGAGAGAGAGAGAGAGAGAGAGAGAGAGAGAGAGGGGGAGGGAGGGAGGGAGAGATTAAACCAGGGGCACTCTATCAATAAACTACATGTCCAGCTCTTTTTAAAATTTTTTGAGGGGCACTGAGGATGAAACCTCAGGTGCCCTACCACTGAGCCACATCTCCAGCACTTTCTAGTTTATTTTCAGACAGGATCTTGCTGAGTTTCCAGGGCTGGCCTTGAACTTGTGATTCTCCTGCCTTGACCTCCAGAGTCACTGGGAGGGAATACAGGGTGTAGTGCTAACATTTTATTAGGCTCAATATCCCACCGCACTGATTGCCAGGGCTGAAACCCCACTTGCCACAGATAATACAGTTGGAAAAGGGAGGCTTGTTTTCAGATATCTGTGACTATTCTTTGCTAGTATCAAAACTCAATTAATGGTAGTTTCTTTAGGGTTAATTGCTGCATTGATACAATAAATGCTGGATAGTTCATCAATTACCTTTTACTTAGAATGGATATTTTTTCATGTTCTATTTTAGTAACACTCCTGATTCTAAAATATCATGCACTGGTCATTTGGAATATTTGTTCAATGACCTTCAGTACATTGATATGGTTAATTGTACCTATCGGAAAAAGAATCACATCACATTGATGGACCAATCTAATCAGAAAGTTCTGAGGAGCTGTTAATTTGCCAATGTAAATTTTCTGAACTTCAAATTTTCTTGGAAGTCCAAATTTTATCACTGGCAATGAATGCCATCAGTTGTTTTCATCAAGTTCCAGCCTCACTCCACTCATTTTTGCAGAAACGTTTTACAGAGCCCTGATTCCTGCACAGGTGCTGACAGCTTTACCCACTGCTGTTTGTCCTGTCAGTGCAAATGTCACCACAGTGAAATAGGCAAATTATGTCTTGGTGTTATCATGAAGTCAGCTTTCCCCTCAGATTCCCTCTTAAAGGGTCTTTGGAACTCCCAAGGCCGTGACCACATTATGAAACTGCTGTCCTGTTGAACTCAGGTGCAGCAGGGGACGTATGATATTCATGGCAATACTGCTCCTCAAAGCCCCCCAGTGGCCACTGACAGAAGCATGAATTAATAAATTCTAACGTAGTCAAACTACAATATAGCCGGGAAAGCAAATTACTTAGACTACAGGAAACAAGTGGCGCTACCAGTGTTACTTATGCTAAGCAGCTTGCCTTGGGAGAGTTTACGTTAAGTATATAGTTCTTTTTTTTTTTTTTTTTTTTTTAAATTTAAATTACTGGGGATTGAATCTAGGAGTGCTTTACTTC
This sequence comes from Ictidomys tridecemlineatus, assembly GCF_052094955.1. NCBI lineage: Eukaryota > Metazoa > Chordata > Mammalia > Rodentia > Sciuridae > Ictidomys > Ictidomys tridecemlineatus. Next base: position 10,172,493 of record NC_135487.1, on the reverse strand, counting down.
TGAGCTACAGCTCCAACTCTTTTTTTGGAGACAGAGTCTTGCTGAGTTGTGGAGGCTGGCCTTGAACTTGCAATCCTCCTGCCTTAGCTTCCTAAGTCACTGGGATTACAGGTGTGGCCACCAAGCCCAGGTAAATGTGAAGTCTATCTTGCAACATGGAGATTCTCACATACCTGGATCATGTCAGCCGGCTTGTTTATGTGCTCTTTAAAGATTAAGATGGTGGGGGCATATACATTGATGTTGTATTGCCTGGTCATCTCCTCCACCCCTCTCAAACCGACATATACATATCCAAATGACAAATAATCTTTGTATGCAAAAGCGGTCAACTGTGAGAGCATAAGGGAGAAGAAAATGAAGTTTACAGCATGCCATCTAAGGTACAAATCAAATGGCAAGTTGACATCAATGGGTGGAGATGCACATCCCCACACAGTCCCACCAGGTCTCTTACACCCTCCCACACCTCCTGAATGTCATGGCGTTCCAGCACAAAAACTGTACCAATAAAAGTAAACAGCTATTTTTTTTTCCACAGATAAAGTAAAATAATCATTTTATTGAGATTTGTACTAGATCTAAGGCTGGGATGTTTGGAGAGTTATGTCAGAAGACAGTGGCTGTGCCAATGGATGGACACTCTCCTCTCATCTCAGGTCACAGTGATGACAGAGGTGAGTGGGAAGTGTAGTCCAGGGTCTCACAAAGAGCAGGTGTGCAGTGAGACCAGGGGCAGGCTGGATGTCCGCCGTGAGCCTCAGCTCACGTCTTGGTCTCTAGAATATGGATAATATTCCTACCCCTGGATTCCTCTAGGGACAGAGGGCACCTGGGGGTGGAGAGCACTCGCACATGAGGTGATCAGCACCATGAGGTGCTCCATGGGCACCGGTGAGGAAAATGTCTGGGCTTCAAACATTTCTCATGCAATTAACTAGCACAGGCTCAGTGTCCCTTGTCTGAAATGCCTGAGTCGAGTGTTTTGGATTTTTTCAGATTTTGGAATATTAAAATATGCACAGTGAGACAGCCTGGGGGCAGGGCTGAGCCATGACACACCTGATTTGTTCCATATCCCCTGGACACACACAGCCTGACAGTAATTTTACGCAGTATTTCTAGCACACCTGCATTTTGACGGTGCCCTATCCACGAGGTCGAGTGTGGAATTTCCCACTCATGGTGCCATAAAAGTGCTTAGAAAGTTTCTGATTATGGAGCTTTCAGATTTTGGTTTTATGGGTTAAGGAGGCTCAGATTCACTTGTACTTACAAAAAGACACACAGGTTACAAGTGTTCCACCTAAAATATAAGAACACTTTACCAGATATAAGTACCTTGTACAGCAGTGGCACAGTAGGCCCCTGGTCGAACAGAAGGACGTGCGGTTTATTCTCTTGCTGCCAGCCAGAGAGGAATCGGATGTAATTTTTATTTGTAACCTTAAATTGAAAAGAGGACGTTAGTTTCAATATTTCTTCTTTTTTTTTTTTTTTAAAGAGAGAGAGAGGGAGAGAGAGAGAGAATTTTTTTTAATATTTATTTTTAGTTTTCGGCGGACACAACATCTTTGTTTGTATGTGGTGCTGAGGATGGAACCCGGGCTGCACACATGCCAGGAGAGTGCACTACCACTTGAGCCACATCCCCAGCCCTCAATATTTATTCTTAACAAATATATTATACTCCTGTCGTAAAATAAATTAAAAAACTAGATATGTGTAAAAGATTGTCTGCAATACGTAAAAAATACAGACAACTTTTTTCTTCCCCTGGTACTGCACCTGAGGGTGGGGGTGGGGGGAATTGTGTTCAAGCACGGAGCCACTTCCCTAGTCTTGCCCTTTTCATTTTTTGTTTTGAGACGGATCTCACTAAGTTGAGTTGGCTGGCCTCGAACTTCTGATCCTTCTGCTTCAGCCTCTGGAGTTACTGGGATTACGGGCATGCACCATTGTACCCAGCTGATTCTTGCTTAATGGCAGAATGTAATTTTTTTTCCCACGGAGGGGATTTGGTCTCCTGCATGCTAACAAGCAAGCATGTACTCTACTACCAACACCTGAGAGTGTACTTCTTGATCTACTAAAGCCAAAGATATTTGATACTTGCCATTTTATTTATTTACTTATTTTTTGGGGGACAGTACCAGGACTGAAATCAGGGGCACTCAACCACTGAGCCACATCCCCAGCCCTATTTTATTTAGAGACAGGGTCTCATTGAGTTGCTTAGCACCTCGCTGTTGCTGAGGCTGGCTTTGAACTTGTGATCCTTCTGCCTCAGCCTCCCAAGCTGCTGGGATTACAGATGTGCGCCACTTCGTCCGGTTGATACTTGTCATTTTTAAATGGCATAAATAAAAATAAGGTAGCCCATCCCACTGTACATCAGGTAATTTCACTTAGAAGTTCCACATTTGAATTGTTACTTCCAGGTTTCTTGCAGGGCCTGGAGGTACTCTGAGGCTCTCCCAGCCAGGTTCCTGTAAACCCATCTAACCCGCTCTCCAAGGAGCCTGCGACTCCCTCTTTTTCTCACCTATCTGCCAAACTCACTATAGGCACCATTTCTGTAAAGAAGCCTTTTCCAATTCTTAGGATGGGCTCCAAAACACTCCAAAGCCCAGGAGCTGCTCAGAAAGTGTCCTCAACACTATTCTATACCTGGCACTGAACAGATTTTTTTTTTTAAATACATTTTTTAGTTGTAGATGGACACAATACCTTTATTTTATTTATTTATGGTGCTGAGGTTCAAACCCAGTGCCTCACACATGCTAGGCAAGCACTTTACCACTAAGCCACAGCCCCACCCCAAGAACAGATGTTTTATAAATGTCTCAGAACGTATCCTAACAACCTCTCATCTTTTTAGGAGCCTGTGATGCTCTCTGACCTTTTAAGCCAACTCCAACAAATCTTTCTCCTGTGGATAACCCTGGTGGGACAGTCAGTAAACAGCTCAGGTAAAAATATTGTAGAAATTTTTATAATTCCTCTCTGGTATTGTGAATGAATGAATTACTTAAAGTACAATAAGAGCCCTTTCCTAGTTGCTTTGATCCCTATCCTAACACACTTGGAAAAACATTAAGGTGCTTAAATATACAAATCAAAAACTAATATGAACTGTATGTCTGTTTCTTTTTTTTTTTTTTAATTTTTTAGATGTTAATGGACCTTTATTTTATTCATTTACTTACACATGGTGCTGAGGATTGAACCCAGTGCCTCATACATGCAAGGCAAGTGCTTGATTACTGAGCCACAACTCCAGCCCTGTATGTCTGATTTCTTTAGATCAAGTTTTTCTTCATGAATTTCATCCATATTGTTGTATCACTGTAAGTTTTCAGAGACCCCAAAATAATAACTGAGTTCATGGAATCTGGTGTTTTCTATAGATATGAACATTCAATGCATGAGCAAATGTAATTTTATTTGAATATTTTCACAAGACAAATAACTCTGCATGAACCAATTCATGAGCCACAAAGAAATCTTTTATCCTATTATGGGATCTAATTTTTTGTTGTTGTTGACTAGAAAACAAGTAATTTTGGCTCAAATGAAATTTTACCTATAACAAGGTAAAATCTGCAAGATGCTTATTAACATGAATGAATTTGTTCAGTCTCTGTACTTCATCTGTTTCAGTCTCCTATAGTCTTCATTTAAATGATTCATTTTAAAGTGATCAATTAATATATCTTATCCTGTTCAAAATGAAACTCAGGTCTGAGAGTGTCACAGGCAGACTGTGGGCAGCCAGGCACCTGGTAAACCACTTCCTGCCATATTCTCCTCAGGTACTCACCTTCTCCACCAAGTTCCCTGGAAGAAGGCTTTCTACAAACTGCCGGAGGTTCTCACGAACAACTGCATTGTGGAAGAAGGAGATTTTCCCATTTATGATTCCTAGGATAGAGGGTGTGCTGTGTGCTCCCAGGTGATGGGCCAGGCGTCTCTCGTACCCAGCATGGACCACGCCGATTCCCACACCTGCAAAGTATGAAAAATCTACATGCAGGCTCTGTGTGCCCCACGGCAGCTGGGAGAAACACTGACAAGGAAGTTTTCAGTGTGAAATTAAAACTGACTTAGCAGGAGAGAATTTCCTCCCCCTTCCCTTCCTTCCCTGGTACTGGGGATTGAACCCAGGGGTGCTCTACCACTGAGCCATATCCCCAGCCCTTTTCCTTTTTTAAGACAGGGTCCTGCTAAGTTGATAGGGCCTTACTAAGTTGCCCAGGTTCACCTTGCTTGCAATCTTCCTCCTGCCTGAGCCCCTGGGGAGCAGGGATCACAGATGTGTACCACTGCATCCGGCAGGAGAGAGCACCATTCTAATAGGCTGGCTTGTATTTTCATTGTTGAAATTCTAGATTGGTCAGTTTTTCTGCAGAAATGGCAATATTTATTTATTTGCTTATTTTTAAAATATTTTTTTAGTTGTAGATAGACATAATATCTTTTTTTAAAAAATATTTATTTTTTTGTTTTAGGTGGACACAATATCTTTATTTATTTTTATGTGGTGCTGAGGATTGAACCCAGTGCCTTGCGCATGCAAGGCAAGCGCTCTACCATTGATCTACAAACCCAGCCCCACAAAATGGCAATATTAAGAAGCACATATAGGGGCTGGAGATGTGGCTCAAGCGGTAGCGCGCTCGCCTGGCATGCGTGCGGCCCGGGTTCGATCCTCAGCACCACATACCAACAAAGATGTTGTGTCCGCCGAGAACTAAAAAAAATAAATAAATATTAAAAATTCTCTCTCTCTCTCTCTCTCTTCTCTCACTCTCTCTTTAAAAAAAAAAAAGAAGCACATATATCTCAAGTCTGTTACTTTTAATTTTGGGAATATATCATGAGGAAATACTTAAATGGTGAAAGAACAATCTGTACATCATGCTCCTACCCATAAAGAAATAAAACCCATGAATAACCTGAGTGTCTAACAACTTAGCATGGTAAAAAACAAACCTACGAAAAAAAATCACAGTCCTCTAAGCTTTGGGAACATATAATCATCATCATCATCATCATCATCATAATCATCATAATCATCTTGGTACTGGATAGTGAATCCAGGGTGCTTAAAACTGAGCCATATCCCCAGTCCTGTTTTCTATTTTTTAGAGACAGGGTCTCACTGAGTTGGCTTAGGGCCTCGTTAAGTTGCTGAGGCTGGCTCTGAACTTGTGATCCTCCTGCCTCAGCCTCAGGAGCCACTTGGATTACAGGTATTCACCACCATGCCTGGCTTATAGAAATTATTTTATTGAGATATTAGTAAAATACAGATTCCTGGAAAAGTAAAAGAAACTATAAAGTTAATATCACTTGAAAACCCACATCCCACTTGACCTGTTAATATTTTAGTATCTGTCGATGTTCTGTATGTACAGTATGCCTAAAATAAAGTGGGGGTCATCTGATCCTTATTTCCTTAATAAGAATAACTTCTCTTGTTCTTTGATTCAACCAATGTATCTAGAGGGCTAGTACTCTGCTACTCACTGGAAGATTAATCTACTCACGTGAAAGATTAATGGCCAACAAATAACAAGTGAACATTTTCATTTGGATGTTTAATAGACTTTTAAAATTAATTAATTAATTTATTTTTGTGGTGCTGGGGATTGAACCCAGGGCCTTGTGCATGTGAGGCAAGCACTATACCATCTGAGCTATATCCCAGCCCCTAATAGGCTCTTTTTTTTTTTTAAATATTTTATTTATTTTTTAGTTTTTGGTGGACACAACATCTTTGTTTGTATGCGGTGCTGAGGATCGAACCTGGGCCGCACGCATGCCAGGCGAGCGCGCTACCGCTTGAGCCACATCCCCAGCCCCCCTAATAGACCCTTGAGCTTCAAAGCGCAACTCCTGATCTACGACTGTTCAGCCCACGCCTCTGCCACTTCAGCTGGTGACTCCCTCGTTCCTGTTACTGGAGCCACACATCTGAGGAGTCATCTTCCACTTCTCCAACTTCTCACATCCCACGTCCAATCTGTCAGCAAGTCCTGATGGTTCTCTCTTCAGAGTGTGGCCAGAATTTGACTATTTTTTTTTTTTTTAAATCGCTTCTATTATCCTGAGTCACCCCCTCTCTAGCCTGGGTGGCTATACTAATCTCCTAGATTGCCTTTCGGTTTTGCCTGCTTTTCTTTTTCTTTCTTTCTGGTTCTGGAGATTGCACCCAGGGGTGCTCTACCATTGAAACGAATCCCCAGCCCTTTAAATTTTTTAAATTACTTTTTTTTTTTTTTGTAAGAGTCTTATAGTTACACACAGTTGTTGGGTTCATTCTGATAAACTCATACATGCATGAAGCCTTTTTTGATTTTTATTCTGAGACAAGGTTTTGCTAAGTTGCCCAGGGCTGGCTTCAAGCTTGCCATGCTCCTGTCTCTGCCCCTTGGTGGCTGGATCACAGGCCTGCGCCACATGCCTGGCTCTGACCGTCTATTCTTAACATAGTTATTGGGTGGTTCCTTCTAAATCATAAAAATGGTTCACAATGCTCTTCAGCTCAAACCCTGCAAAGACTCACTCATTTCACTCAGAATAAAACCCACGATCCACAAACAGGCCAACAGAACCCACTGTGCTGTGGTTCCTGGTCCCCTCTGCCTTGGGTCCACTCCTCCTGCAGCTTGCTCCATCCCTGCACTTTTGCTCCTATATGAACGCTAGCTAGTGTGCTCCTGCCTGGGCCTGGCGCTGGGGGCGCTTGCTGGGGTGCCCATCTCCCCTCTCACTCCTCATCAGCTTCAAGGAGCTGCTCTTAGCCTCGGGTCAACCTGGCCCAGTGTGTGAAGCAGCACTCCCCATGTGCGGGGCCCAGCACCCTGCTTGCTTTCACTCCTGTCACAGTGCTTACTCTATCCCGTGTTCTTCCCCATCCCTGGCCGCCCCCCCCCCCCAGTATTGGGGATTGAACCTAGAGGTGCTCTCCCGCTGGGCTCCACCTCCAGCCCTTTTTGACACAGTGTCTCACAAAGTTGCCCAGGCTAGCTTAGAACTAGCGATCCTCCTGCCTCTCCTGCCTCTGCCTACGGAGCAGCGCAGGCTTACTGTTGTCATTTGTGGTGCTGGAAATGGAACTTAGGGCCTTGCAGGTGCTAAGCACGTGCTCTACCACTGAGCTAGACCCTGGCCCCTGCTACCTTCTTCTAACATACAACAGGTGCCACCCTTTTCTGTTGATTTTTATTTATTTATTTATTTATTTTTGGGTACTGGGGATTGAACTCAGGGGCACTGGACCACTGAGCCACATCCCCAGACCTATTTTGTATTTTTTTTAGAGACAGGGCTTAGCACCTCGCTTTTGCTCAGGCTGGCTTTGAACTCATGATCCTCCTGCCTCGGCCTCTGTTGATTATTTATTGCCTGCCTTTTCCTTCCAGAACAGAGGCCTCACGAAGGCAAAAATCTTTGTTTCGTTCACTGATGTGTACCTAGCATCAGAAGAGAGCTGGGCAGAGCAGGGCACACTGGAACTGGGTCATCAAGCTACCTTGCTAGTGCCCTACTGTTATCCACTGAAGTCATAAAAGCTAAAGGAAACACAAAACCGATTTCCCTACTCTCACCCCTACACACATCTGTACTGCACTTCCGATGCCAGGTATTCATCGGTTTCCCTAAACAGCAAGAGATCTCCAGGGGTCACCAAGGCGGGGATCCTATAATTCAAACCAGTTCTGATGCCACCTCCCTACCTGGAGAGCAGGAGCTCCCACAGGCTCAGGGCCAGGTCCCACAGCACTGCTCCCACGTCAGATGCCAGCTCAAAGCCCCTGGCTGTGATCTGCACCCCTGCCCGACTGGCTCTAAATCAAGGGTTCCCATGATCCTGTCCTTCACTCTGATTAATTTGCTAGAGTGGCTCAGAGGACTGCTTACTTATTTATTACAAAGAATACTATAAAGGACACAGGTGACAAACTGCAGGGAAGTGACACAGAGAGCAAGGCATGGGGAAGGGGTATGCAGCTACTGCCTGCCTGGGCATGCCCCTCCAGCACACCACATGTTGGCCCCCAGAAGCTCAGGGGCTTTATGGAGGATGGAAGGAGGGCTGAAGCTTCCAAACTTGTAGTCATGGCGTGGTTATTTTTGTCCAGCCCCTGTCCAGGATCCCACCCAGAGTGGCCGGGAGATGCAGCACTGTTATAACAGGGCCGTGAGGACTGGCAAGACTTAGGGTCTCAAGTCACAGCAAACAAGTTTCCCCCGACTCCTCTATCTTCAAATTCTCACACTAAGGATTCTTTTCCTTTTTTTGGTGGGCACTAAGGATGGAAGCCAGAGCCTCTCACATGCCAGGCAAGCACTCTGCCATCGAGCTACCCTCCCCGCTCCTTAACTTCAGGATGCCGTGCATGTGTATATGTGACACTAGGGACTGAATATAGGTTGCTCTACCACTGAGCTATTTTGACAGCCCATTTTATATTTTTATTTTGATATAGGGTCTCACTAATTGCTCAGGTTGGATTTGAACTTGTAATCTTCCTATTTCAGCCTCCTGAGTTGCTGGGATTACACACAACTTCAGGATTCTTAAAACAAGTTGAGAGAGGCCAATAGCAAGTGAAATCATTTACACATACTTGTCCTGATTCAGCAGGATCTGGCTAGATGACAGACAGACCTGCCCAGAGGCCAATAAACTTGAGCAACATAGCTTTTGTGTATGTGGTGCTGAGATCTGGGTTTGATCAAACCCAGAGCCTCCCACATGCCGGTGAGTCCTCTACCACTGTGTCACCTCTAGCTCTTAGTAGCAACTTAAAAGAAAAAAAGTACAGGGGACATCTTTCGGTGATGTTGTTTCTCATATGGACCTGTGTTTCTGGACAATTTGTATGCCCTGGGAAATTAAAAACACCATATTTTCTCCTCTTTTTGAGAGCCTTCCTTCTGAGCAGAGCTGAACCTCTTGGCTACGCCTGTGTTTTGAGGTGCCAAGTGATCTTCGTGCCATTGTGGAGCCCCACACACACAGTGCATCCTTTAGGGATGTTCCTTCCCCCACTCAGTACACTTACATAAACATTTATTTTTTTTCCCACCTCTGAATATGCCTTAAAGGGCCAGTGGAGGAATCCACCATTGTCAAATCTGGCTAAAAACAAACCTGCTGCTAAACAAACCATAAAGATGCAAAATGATGTGAAATAAAACCAAGAAAACAGAATTAATTGCTATTAAAAATATATATATCAATTTGTACACAAATTTTTCTCCTAGATTATATGAGATTGTTATACACAGCAAATACCTGAAAGAAAGGAATTTTTTGCTTTTTATTTTTGGTACTTGGGATTGAACCCAGGGGTGCTTTACCACTGAGTCACATCCTGAGTCCTTTTTGCTTTTATTGTAAGACAGGGTCTCACTAAACTGCTAGGGCTGGTGATCCTCCTGGTGAGCACCCCGAGTAGTGTACACCATCACACCAGGCTCTTCTTTTTTTGAAACTAGTTCTCACTATGTGGCCCAGGCTATGAGCCTCTGGGTTCAGGTGATCCTCCTGCCTCAACCTCCCAGGTAGCTGGACTACAGGCATACACCACCGCCCCTGAACAATTTTTTCATTTTAAATAAGAAGTCATGGTGAATAATCACTGCATGGGCATCCAAATGGGGTCTCCCTGCATTGATATTTAATTTCAAGGTACTTAACCTAGAAATCAAGTATCATTTCATTGCTGTCTGCAACTCCCAACAAGTACTAGTGTGCTGGGATGTTTTCACTGTATCTCTTGAATTTTCTGGGAGTACATACCAGACTTCTTTCTCTTTTTTTTTTTAAATACCAGGGATTGAACCCAGAGGTGCTTACCCACTGAGCCACATTCCCAGCCCTTTTTTATATTTTATTTAGAGACAGGGTCTCATGGAGTTGCTTAGGGCCTTGCTAAGTTTCTGAGGCTGGATTCGAACTTGTGATCCTCCTGCCTCAGCCTCCCAAGCCTCTGGGATTATAGGTGTGTGCCACTGCACTGGGCCAGACTTTCTTATTTCTGAATCAGTGCTCACAGTGTGGTGTCTAAGAGGGTGAGACTCCTGGGTCCTTACCCCACCATTGTTGTTTATTGATAGTGTGACCTTGAATCTATTCCTTAACCTTCTTCTGCCAGTTCTTACATTCATAAAATAGGGATAACAATAGCCTCTCCCTCACTGGGTTGCTTTGCAGATAAAGATAATTCATATAAGTGTTTAGCACAATGGAAGATAATGAAATGCTCAACCAGTAAAATTATTACTACATATTCTTCAGTGCCTAATGTAATAACTGGCACACAAAAATTGATAATAAAAAAGGTTTAAATGATAATATAAACTGGGTGTGGTGGCACATGCCTGTAATTCCAAGGATTCAGGAGGCTGAAGACAGGAGCATCACATGTTTGAGGCTAGCCCGGGCAACTTAGTAAGACCCTATCTCAAAATAAAAAATGAAAAAGGAAGGCTGGGATTGTGGCTCAGTGGTACAGCACTTGTTTGGCACATTCGAGGCCCTGGGTTTGATCCTCAGCACACATAAAAATAAAATAAAGATATTGTGTCCAACTGCAACTAAAAAATAAATATTAAAAAAAAAAAAAGGACTGAGGAGATGCAGTCAGTGGTACAGCACCCCTGATTCAATTCCCTGTACCAAAAAACAAAACAAACACAAAAAACCGAATGTGGGACAAATTCCCTGGTCCCCCTACCTACTCCTCCTTCAGCAGTATGTTGTTCTGCATTTGCAAATGCGAGGTCCATGTTAATTCTCTGCATACACTAAGGGGTGCACTCCCTGAGGCTGGGGATGGCGCTGACCATTTCTGGGCCCTCTTTCCTGGGGCAGCTGTTGACGACGGCTGCTTTTCTACACTGGTTATTTCAACGGTGCACAGCTGTCGACTGACTCTAAAGAGTCGTGACACCGCTGCTCCAGGCAGAACTGTTCTACTTCCTGTTCTACACGCTGCATTTTAGGGACCAATTCTAAGATGAGGTCCAAGCTTCCCCAGATCACTCAGCTAATTCTGAGACTGTGCTGTTCCTGTCGATTCAAAATAGAAATATTCTCTCAGCAACCTCCTAAGGTGTGGTGTTACCTCATAGATGGGGAACAGCCAGGGAGACGGTCCTGACCTCATCTCAACGTCACCAAACTACAACCAAGTAGAACCAGCTGTCAAGAATCTTCAGCCAATCTGAATGTTCCAAAGGGAAAATGTCCTATAAACCTAATTAATCTAACACATTTTTTAAATTAGTTGTTGGTGGACCTTTATTTATTTTTATGTGGTACGAGAATTGAACCTAATGCCTTACATGTGCTAGGCAAGTGCTCTGCCACTGAGCCCCAGCCCCTAACCTAACACCTTCAACTTCCCATCTTCCAGGGCTGTTGTCTAATAAGAGCTGCACTAATAACAACACGGCGTGTGCGGCACACTTGGTGTGCGGCACACTTGGTGTACGGCACACTCGGTGGACACGAGCTGGCATCATGACTGTGCCTGTGGGTGTCACGGTGACCACTCAAGCAGTAGTTACTTCTGACCACTTCTCCCCTGCTGACTCGGCTCTCAACTGTATTCCCTGAAACCTGGTAGCTCAAGTGCAGAGCCCACCTTGACCCCTTTTTCTCCTCTTTTCTCATGTCTTACATTTTCAATGGTTCCAGGAGAGCCTGCACTTTCCATCTCTCTCTCCCTGCTGCCCTGTCCAGGTCAGTGGCTGCTCTCTAGCCAGGGCTGGAGCACTCCTTGCCTCCATTCTTACCTTCCTCAAATGCCCTTCAAATGCCCTTCCCAGCAGGCTTTCTGAAGTGCAGATGCGATAACGCCACTCCTCTGGGTACAGACCCTATCCTGTACTACTGGCCTTATTACACAGTACAGCATCAAGCCCAGCTCCCCTGGCCTGGAGTCCAGGCTCCTTCCTGCTTGGCTCCTGGCTGCTCTTCCTGCTTCTTCCTCTTTCACCCACACACCCTCGCCCGGCCACGATGCTGCAGCTGGTCTGTGGGTGCTCCTGTTTCTCTGCTTCCCTGCTCCTGCGGCTGGACGCCACTCCTCACTTTTCTGCCCAGCCAGCTTCCAGCCCTCTTCAAGGCTCAGTCAGTTCAACATAAGTCAAAAGCCGTGCTCTGCAATTAATGAGCTTGAAGATAGTGGAGTAATTCACCTAAGAGAGTTTTCAAAAGGGGTTTGTAAAACAGACACTTAAAAAAATTTTTACTCTGGGGGGTGGGGTTGTGGCTCAGTGGTAGAGCGCTCACCTAGCATATGTGAGGCCCTGGGTTCGATCCCCAGCACCATATATAAATAAATAAAATAAAGGTATTGTGTCAACTACAACTAAAAAATATTTTTAAAAATTTGTTTTATTCTGGTGTAAGGCATAATGGTGCATGCCTGTAATCCCAGTGACTTGGGAGGCTGAGGCAGGAGGATCAAAAATTTGAGACCAGCCTCAGCAACTCAATGAGAGCCTGTCTTAAAATACAAAGGGCTGGGGATGTGGATAAGTGGTGGTGCCCATGGACTCAGTCACCAGTACCACCCCCGCCCACCTCCAACCCCCAAATTTACTTTGGTAAACCATAAAACCCAGTTAATCAGAAATTCCCTAAGTTTCATTTATTAGGTGCTTAATATCTATTAGGCACTTGGCATAAGTTTTTCTCATTTAATCTTCATAATGATATGGCTGGTTTGACATTATTGCTCCTGCTTTAGGGGTGAAGAAACCTGGGTTAGATAATATTTCAAAAGGATAAAAAGACAGTAAATGACAAGTTGACATGTGAACACTGGTCCACTGATCTCTAAGCCCACAGCCATGACCACTGTGCTGTGCTGCCTCACACCACCTATGTTTGTCTGGCATGTTTAAAATGCAGTTTGGGCCCTGATTTGATTTTGTTCCTAACCATGCAGTGGCTTAGTGTTTATGCTCTAGGACAACATCAGCTCCTGGATTAGTTTTCAATATACCACTGAGCATGGCATGAGACATACCTATGCCTTGTGATGAAGGAGCTGTTTGATTCTGTGACTTCCACCTCATCTAGACTCTCATTCATTCACAGTTGGCCACACTAAGCATCCACTGACAGCCCACCACATGCCAGACGCTTCTACACTCTGCCCCTCAGCTTCTTCCAAGGGCAGCTTCAGTCAGTCTCAGGAAAGCACCCCACCAAATCTGAGTACCCAAGTGCTTCTGGACAACAGGTTCAATATCTGTTGTAAAATAAATGAACCAATGATTTCCAGCAGTCTGCTCTCTCCAGAGAAGTCCAGGCCCCTCAGCCCCTAGGGTTGAGTTTGTTCCCTTTTAAGTACTGAGGAACTGGTCTGCTAATGCCTATAAAACACAGCATACACATAGTTAATTCGTAATTCCAACTTTTAGGAAATAGTAGAATCACTACTATCTTCCTGGCACTAAGAAGTAAATATGGGTGAAAGAGAGGTTAATGTATACCCTACAGCTATTGCAGACTGCTATGGGCTGAATATGGGTTCTCCCCAAATCCTTACGTTGAAGCCCTCACCCCATTTATGATGCTATCTGGACAGGGGCCAGAGGAAGAAAATTAGGTCATGAAGGGTGACATCCTTATGATGGGATTATTGGCCTTATAAGAAGAGACATGAGATACAGCAACATGGCTGCCCATAAGCCAGGAAAAGAGTTTTCACAAGAACCCAACTAAGCTGGCCCCTTACCTTGGACTTACAGCCTCCAGAACTGTGAGAAAGAAACCTACTGTTTAAGCCACCTAGCCTGTGGTGTTTTATTGTGGCAGCCTGAGCTAAGAGTGAAACTTTTAGAAGAAATTCAGTGAAACTGTGCCCATTAAGATGAGCTCTAATCCAAAATGACGTGTCCTTACAAGAGGTAAAGATACAAAAAAAGATGCTCAGAGAGATGACCATGCGGCCCCACAATGAGAAGCTGGCCATCTGCCAGCCGAGAAGAGGTCTCAGAAGAAACCAAATCTATTGACACTGGGGTCGCAGACTTCTAGCCTTCATAACTATGAGAAAATAAACCTCTTCTTTAAGCCACCCAGGCTGTGGCACTTTGTTAAGGCAGCCCTAGAAAACTCATGCACAGTGAAATGACAAGTACCGTAGCATCTGCAGTACCCACTAGCATTAAAATTGAGGCTTGAAGATAGGTGTGGTTGAACACATCTGTAATCCCAGTGACTCAGGAGGTTGAGGCAGGAGGATCATAAGTTTGAGGCCAGCCTTGGCAATTTAGTAAGAGTGTGTCTCAAAATAAAAAAAAAAAAGGGCAGGGTGTGTGTGTGGCTCAGTGGTAAAGTACCCCTGGATTCAATGCCCAGAACCAAAATAAAACAAAACAAACCCCAATATTGGGGGCTGCTTTAATCAACCATAATTAATTTGTTAGCTTCTTTATGTGTTAGGTAGGCATTTAATGTATCTATAAAGCTTCCAATCAGTAATGCAAAACCAAAGCAGCTTACACATCTACCCTATGCAAAAATGCACCCTTGGAAAGCACTGATCACCATGTGCTGAGAAATCACGCTCATTGCTCCCTTCCCCCAGAGACCCATAAAAGTCACCTGGTGAATACGTCTCCCCCAATGGAGAGAATTATCTTACCCAATCCTTCCAGTTCTTGGACTACTTCTTTCCAAACAGGCTCGATATGGATACAACTGAAGCACCAATCCGAGGTGATCTTAATGAGGTAGGGTTTCTTGAAGCTGTCTGGAACTACTTCGTTCACATAGTGGGAAAAGTGCAATAAATACTTCTCATCGATGGAGTCCCGCCGCTCAGAATTGAAAGGAAAGTGAAAGAAGGATTCATCAAAATAAAAATTCTCATGGAAATGGCGGAAGCGATATTCCCGTTGCTGCTGCTTCTGGTAGTCCTGGCTCTCCCCAGCATCGCCGTAGTGGTCATAGTGGGATCGCTTTTCTTCATTGGAAAGAATCTATAAAGAAAGAAAGAAAGGTAGATGAGAAATCTAATCCACAAAAAGGGTAAACTAAAGGACTTTTCTTAAGCAGTTTGAGAAGCAGGAAGAATATAAATGTAGAGAATAAGACATGATTAGACATTCTAAACACACAGTCTCAACATACGAGAAACTTCTCTCAAGAGAAACAGGGCAGGGTGGGGGATGGTGGAATGAGATGGACATTATCACCCCTAGGTATGGGTAATAATGGTGTGACTCTACATCACGTACAACCAGGGAAAGAAAAGTTGTGCTCCGTTTATGTAAAAAAATAAAATTAATTAGAGAGAGAGAGAAAGAAACAGTGAAGAAAACTCAAGGCTGACGTGTCGAAAACTCAAGGCTGACGTGTCTCAGGTGTTCAGATACTCATGCCTGTGTCAGCATTAAAGACTTTATCTAGGCAGTAAGCCCTTCAGTAAAATAGATTAAACTTAACATAGCGTTGACCCCCCAGGGCTCAGTCACAGGAAAACTAACTTGGTCACACTTTAGAGGTTGGAAAGTTCAGATCAAGGTAGGGAAAGCTGTGAGTCCCAAAGAGTAGCCACAGAATCGAGTCCAGGGCCTGTGGGTTGGTTGGCTTTGTTTTACCTAAAAATGCCTCTGACATCTAGCATTTGAGAATCTGTTTAGGAAGATGAGTCAAGCTGAGACAGGTGGGCTCTTAGGGATAGAGCAAGAGAACCTTACTAGATGGAGACCCGGATCTTTGAGCATGACCAGCCATGCTTGTCACTTTAGTTAGGTGAAGAAAAACCTCCAGGGCACGTTTGTACCAGATCAACCAGAACAAAAACATAACCGATATAAATGTCACCAGATCCACAGACCTACACAATGTGCCCACAACTGATTATGGCTGGACTGCTTACACATGAAACACCCTGAACCCCGAATATCAAATGATTGACACAGAATTTGATTTTCACAAAAGTAAGCCTGGGAATCCGCACTTCTCTTCCCAGCAAAATCCTCCACATAGAGGGCTCATTCCTTGCCCTGCCTCTGCTTCGCTGCCCTTTGACCAACCTTTGCCTGTGCCCTCCTTCCCACACACCCTCAAATTCCTCTTTTCCGGGGTATAAATTAAGAGTCCATCTGGGAGTTGGAGAATATCATGCTAAGCAAAGTAAGCCAATCCCCCCAAACCAAAGGCCGAATGTTCACTCTGATAAGTGGATGCTGATCCTTAATGGGGAGGAGGGAGGCAGGGAAAATGGAGGAACTTTGATTGGGCAAAGGGGAGGGAAGGTAGGGAGGGTGCATGGGGGCGGGAAAGATGGTGGAATGAGACAGACATCGTTACCTTAGTAACATGTGAGATGCTACATTGTGTACAATCATAGAAATGTAAAGTTGTGCTGCAATTGTGTATAATGAATCAAAATGCAATTGTTGTCATATATACCTAATCAAAAAACAAAAAACAAAACTCCTTGAAAGCAGGGAGTGTTTCATTTGTCACTGTATCCCACACTGAATGCCAACCTTAACATGGATGAGGTCTTAGTAGATCCCATTAAATGAATTAATGCCTATCCACTGAATTCATGACGCACATTTCTATTTATGTTGCTCCATAATGTCAAACATCTCACTTCACTTTCAATATCTGGATAGATAATATGTCCATTCAAAAAAAAAAAAAAGTCGGGCTGGGTTTGTAGCTCAGGGGTAGAGCGCTTGCCTTGCATGTGTGAGGCGCTGGGTTTGATTCTCAGCACCACATAAAAATAAATAAAATAAAGATATTGTGTTCATCTAACAACTATAAAAATTTTAAAAAACACACACAAAAAAATCCCCCAAATAAAACAAACAAAAACTCTATCTGGGCCAAGTCAAAGTTACACTGCCTCTCAGAAGGGACCTCCTTGGGCTGGGGATGTGGCTCAAGTGGTAGCGCGCTCGCCTGGCATGTGTGCGGCCCGGGTTCGATCCTCAGCACCACATACCACCAAAGATGTTGTGTCCACCGAGAACTAAAAAAATAAATATTAAAAATTCTCTCACTCTCTCTCTCTCTCTCTCCTCTCTCACTCTCTCTTAAAAAAAAAAAAAAAAAAAAAAAGAAGGGACCTCCTTGGACCCCTGTCTGGTAGCAAACCTAGGGGCTCAGTTGTACTTGCTGAATTCTCTGTTAAGCTCATCCCAGACCAAGCTACTCGAGCTGCTGTGCTGGAAGATTAATGAAAACCTTGTGTTTAAAGGTATCTGGGCACTGTATCACTGTTAATAAACATAGGCACAATGGTAGCGATTCTTTTTGTTGGTACTGGGGATTTAACCCAGGAACACTTAACCACTGAGCCACACTCCCAGCGGCCCCACCCCCCCTTTTCTATTTGAGACAGGGTTTTGTTAAGTTGCTCAGGGCCTTGCTAAGTGGCTGAGGCTGGCATGAACTTGTGATCCTCCTACCTCAGCCTCCCAAACCAATGGGATTATAGGCGTGTGCCACCACACCTAGTATGATTCTTTAAGGTAACTTTCTATAAAGGTAATAAAGACACATTCTGGGTAATTTTACAATTCTAATTAAACCTTTAAAATAGGCAGGACTTGGGCTGCGGCTCAGTGGCAGAGCGCTTGCCTATCATGTCTGAGGTACTGCATTCAATTCTAGCACCACATAAAAATGAACAAATAAAACAAAGGCATGCTGTTCATATACAACTAACAAAAATTAAAAAAAAAAAAAATGCAGTACTTAGCAGGGCTCGGTGGTCAAGATGGTGCAGGCAATCCCAGCGGCTCGGGATGATCAGCCTCAGCAACTGCGAGGCGCTAAGCAACTCAGTGAGACCCTGTCTCTAAATAAAATACAAAATAGGGATGGGGATGTGGCTCAGTGGTTGAGTGTTCCTGAGTTTAATCCCTGGTACTCCACCCCCCAAAAAAGGCAGGACTTGGGGTTGGGGTACGCACAAGGCACTAGGTTCGATCCTCCTCAGCAATGCACAAAAATAAACGAAATACAGGTATTGTGTCCCTCTAAAGCTAAAAACCATTAAAAAAATAAATAAAATAAAATAGGCTGGAATTTTTAAGAGCTGATGATCAGGCACATGATTCAACATAGTGAATGTGGCAAGTAGGTTTTCTCCACCATTTTTCAGAAACCGGGTCGGGCATGCTTTTCAGAAAGGACATTCTAGAACTGACCACCCAAGTCAAAGAACTGTGGCTGCACCACAGGTTGACATAGTACCTCGTAAGCCTTGCTGATCTGAATGAATTTGTCTTCTGCTCCAGGGTCTTTGTTTTTGTCGGGATGCCTGAAACACAGACGGGCAGCCAGTGAGACAGGGTTTCCTTCTTTACCCACAATTACTTAACATCCTTACATACACAGTTCACCACATCAGAGGCAAATGGAAGACATTTTGTTAGGACAGTTTCCTAAAATAAATGGTAGAAGCAATCATTTGCTTCACATGGCTATAATAAATGAAATTTTGAAATAGGCAATTTCCTCCCAGCTGGGCAAATTTTCAAAGCGCCAGATAGCATGGCACTTCGCTGAGATGGGGGACACGTGCCTGTCTTTGCTCTGCTCCCCAACGCTGCTCAAGTGGGTTCAGGCTAAATCACTTATCCTTGAAGAACAGGTGTTTTCTCTTAGGACAGCAGTGTTCCCTCATGTTAGCTGGATACTGATGCAGGTGTGTCTTGTGACAGCGCAGGCAAGCCTAAGAAACGGCTTTAAGGTTCTGCGATGAAAGTAATGCAGGTTTCCAGCAGCATCTTGCCGCTAACTTTAAAATTAGAACACTTTAGTGTTCAGCAGTACTCTGGTCGTCGATTCTGCCTTCTACCTATGAAAGGATAATGACTTTCCAAGGCCACGTGTTTAAGCTGTGAAAACGTCTCATTCATGCAGGGTTACTTCAACTGATATGAACAAAATCTTCAACATTTGCTGTTATTTACAGATGGTAATGAACTGTTTCATCTTCTTAAACATCATGTATCATTCTATGACTCTTTAGTGTTTATACTAATTTCAGCTTTGGGGCTTTTAAAGCCCTAGGGAGCTGGGGCTAAGTTTACTTCCATGCAACCCACCAAGATCTAAATCTGTGTTTTGTATAGATTAATTTTTCAAGACATCCTGTATATCAAGAGTTTTATTCTTTATGTAACCTTGTTTATTAACCTCTACTAAATCTCCCCTAGCAAAGGTCCTGGAAAGGAAAATAATTCACAGGAAAGCAAATGACTAAAACACATCATGTGTCTTGGAATAATAATTTTTTTAAAAACTACAATTTGACAAACTTATTCTAGCCAGAATATGTTTGAATTAATTACACCACAAATTCTGGTCTCTCTAAAAACAAGGAAACTTCAAAATGGTTGCTCTTGAATGAGGACATCATGCCTCCTTCACTATTTAACCCTTGTTATGGATGTTAGTCAGGGAAAAAAATCCTGGCTAGGTGTGACGAAAAGAGCTTGACTTAAGGAAGTGAGAGGGCGACTCCACAGAAGGGTTCTGAATGACAAACAAACAAACAAACAAAAAAAAGTGTTTCCAATTTCAAATTCAGGCTAAAGGCTGAGTAGATAAGATTATGCAGTCATACAAATGATTTAACAAAAAGAATTTGGGGGAGAAGGGTAGAAAGGGATTTTTGGGGGGAGACTGAAGCAAAATCTCAAGGATGGCTGGCTTAGGGAACATGGATCCTGCGACAAGGTGGCCAAGGCTTAAGAACCAGTGAGAGCACAAGACAGTGTCAGCTTAGAAAGAGCATTTTCCTAAATGTGGGACGATACCACAAAGTTGAAAACACTTAGAAAAGGATAAGTTGAGCCTTAAGAAAGTATCTCCAATGCTGTTTTCAATGAATATGAAATTATCTCATGAGCTGTAACGATAGGCAACCTTTAAATTCCAGTGAAGAGAACAGTGTGCACGGTACCTCCTGGCTATCGAGGAGGTACCTTGGCCTTAAACACTAAAGGAATAAAAACAAAGAAAGAAAAATACAGCAGAGAACAAGACGAAATCATTTAACCATGCAGTTGCCTGAGCCATGCCATACTAATTTGTTTTTCTTGGGGTAGAAGGACCCTTTTATTTTGCTAATATGGATGACAAATGAAAAGTACCTAGGAGAAAACTTAATTATTGGGAAAGAAACATAGTTTTCCTGAGGGGAAAAAGATAATTTCAAGTGGTTTCACCAAACAAGGGAAGATTCTTGTGAAGTCTAAGAAATGGTTAGTAAATCACTTAGTAAAATATGATCTAACAACCACTTCTCCCTTCTACAAGGGAAACACAGCTTTTTTCAGTGTATATGAAACCATTATGAAGTGAAATGGGAAACGGTTCCAAGTGATAAACTGCTGCCATGGCCAAAGCTGCAGAAAATAACAGTATAGTAGAGACACAAAAGTAAAATAAAATTTTAGATTTTCACTAGATGACACTATATATTTGTATGGTGATGAATTACTCCTAGAGAGAATCTAATTAAAGAAGAGAAGCATATGACTCATTTAATTAATATCATAACACCCCTTTCAGCTCTGGAAGACAGAAAAGTCAAAGCAGTACAATTTAATAGGTCCCATGTCCCCAAGCTATCTTTTCTGCTCTGAAACTACTATGCGAGGCTATTCCCTTTCCAAGTGTGTACATATGGATTAACTGCAGATTTGTATACTTTGCCTTAAACACAAAGCAAGAGTTTGAAATGTTATTGAGAGCAATGTACGTGTATATGTGTGTATATATGTGTGTGTGCACGCACACATGGACACACACACACACACGTATTGGTACTGGGGATTGAGCTCAGAGATACTTTACCACCGAGCCATATCTCCAGCCTTTTAATTTTTTGAGACAGGGTCTCACTAAATTGCTTAGGGCCTTGCTAAATTGCCAAGGCTGGCCTTGAACCTGTGATACTCTCAGACTCCCAAGCTGCTGGGGTTATAGGTGTGTGCCACTGCATCTGGCTCAAAATCTTATATTTTAAACTTTTACCTTTATTGCAACCAGGCCAATTCTAAAATACATCTGCTTATTGAAGAAGAATGGTGCCAGGCAGAGTCACACTCCATCACCCACACGTGGCAGCTCTGCTCCTGCCCAAGTCCCTCCTCCCCTTCAGATCCTTCCCCCACAAACACTAGCCCACTCACCCATACTTTAAATGATTAAAAGCCAAAAAAAAAAAAAAAAAACACCTGCAAAAGACCCCTCCCCCCCCCAAAAAAAATACTAATGGTGCAGAGATCAAACCATGGAACTGAGAGGTAATGTACCTTTACCAACCCAAGCCTTGATTTTCTCATCTGTACAGCAGGGCAAATGATATCTTCTTTCATGGGTTAATGATAAAATTTCTTTTTTAAAAAATATTTTCTTTTATTTATTTATTTTTATGTGGTGTTAAGGATTGAACCCAGTGCCTCATACGTGCAAGGTAAGCACTCTACCACTAAGCTACAACCCCAACCCCAATTATAAGATTTCAATGAAATAAGATGCATAAAACTGAAGGCTAGTATACAGTAGGTGCTCAATGACAGCACCTATTACAAACTTTTCTTCACTGCTGATGGTTGGTTCAACCTGTGTCCTTTCTAACCTTTTTTCTCCTCTCCCTGATAGCTACATAACCAACAATTCTTCTGTGTCATAGCCAAACCTTTGGTGGGAGAAACCAATGATGTCTATCCAAAATAAGTTTTGGATTTATTGTTATTCTGCCAACAAATGAAAACAATTATTTTACTAAAAATTTTTTCTTTTTTTTTTTCAATATTTATTTTTTAGTTTTTTTTCGGCAGACACAACATCTTTGTTTGTATGTGGTGCTGAGGATCGAACCCGGGCTGCACGCATGCCAGGCAAGCGCGCTACCGCTTGAGCCACATCCCCAGCCCCCAAAATTTTTTTCTTAATAGTTATGTACTCAGTTCCTGAATATTATTTTTTGAAATGAAGGCAAAAAGCTCTTGAAACTTTCTCTATTTTTCTACTGGGAATTGAACCAGTATTTGAACCAGTATTGTCATTTATCAGCTACAACCCCAGCCCTTTTTACTTTTTTTAAAATTTTGAGACAGGGTCTGGCTAAGTTGATCAGGGCCTTGCCAAGTTGCTGAGGCTGGCCTTGAACTTGTAATCCTCCTGCTTCAGCCTCCTAAGTCACTGGGATTACAGGTGTGCCCCACTGTGCCTGGCTCTAAACTGTTTATTAAAGCTGAAAAATTAATAATTTAGGGCTGGGGAGGTAGGTCAGTGGTATAGCACTTTCGTAGCATGTGTGAGGGGTCCTGGGTTGAATCCATAGCACTTTAATTTTTTTTAAGTGAACATGATATTTGTGTTCCCCTTAGCAATTATACTAATAAAAAATTGATTTATGAATAATATATCATGGGAAGGTTAGCTTACCCATTGTTGATTGCATTTTTTTTTTAATCAAAGTTTCTTCTTACTTTAGTTTAACACTAAATATGCTAACAGTATTAAGGGAAGAATTTAAACCAAAGTATTCCTAAAAGGGAATTCATAGTAAATATAATCTTGAATCTTACCACTAAAAATTGTAGTACATAAACATTAGTTCTACATAAATATTCTAAACAAATATGTATATACATATACATATATATATGTATATATATATATTTTGAACATAGAAACAGAGACAGATATAAGCCAATTATGAATGAGGCTTCATTCCTTTGCTGACTTCTTAGCTTATATTAAACTTCCATTTCTTTGTTTCACCTACCATTCCCGGGCGAGCTTCTTATAAGCCTTTTTAATATCAGCCTGACTGGCTGTTCGGCTGACCCCTAGGACTCTGTATGGGTCAAAATCCAACGCAGACAGAATTTGCAGGATCAGAACCAGAACTATCAAGAACTGCCAGGAAATGCTCAATTTTTTCACTTCCATTTCTCTTCCTTTCCAGAGCTGAAATGATTGAAGAGGCAGTAAGTTTTAGTGGTAGAAACCTGGACAGTCTTGCTTTTCAGGTAAAGGTATAAGATATATAGATGAAAAACAAAATAAACAAAACCTGTTTTGCGGGAAATATGTCAAGCTGTTTGATCATATCTTTTAAAATCAACAATCTCACTACCACTCTTGAATATCACAATTAAGAACAATTATAGATGAAAAGATAACAGCAACTCTCTAGAATCCTTGGATTAGAAAAGCTTTAAAAATGACTGAAAATGAGATGAAGAAATAAGTGAGTGTGAAAACATTAGTAAGATAATCAGGGCAACTATATCTCAAATACATTATTTCATCTACCCTGACAGAAAACTTAAAATATGTGGTTTAAGATGACTTCACTGAATATGTTAAATAAAATCATGAAGTCACAAGATTTACCATGTGCTGAACTATAGAGTGAAATCACTATGCTGTTCTTGGGCTTTCAGTAAGTACAAATATAAAAGTGAAATACTCTAGGCAAGTCTCAGTATGCCTCAATTTTATGTTTTTCTCATCATGTCCCTTCGAACTAGGGAAAAAAAAAATCAAACCGCTTTTTAATTTAATCATCACCAATATGGTCATTACAAATGAAAACTTCAGATGAGAAAAAGCAGTTGCTATTTAGTTTTCTACAGAAAGGAGAAATAATGGCAAAGAGTGAAGAATAGGCCTGGTCTTAAAATGTCTTTCGCTCTATCTCTGGTGAGTGTAGTGATTGAGTTCATTGTAGATTTTGGAAATATTCCTGGCGGTTTCATGAGCATGTTAGGGCTAGTATCACAGACATTCACATCCCAAGATCATGATCTGTGTTTACCATACAATGCTTTTTCCATGGGTCACATGTGTCTTGACATCTCATAAGCTACTATGTGTTAAGGTTCAAGTGTGTAATGTGATGCTTTACTCAAAAGGGGCAAAGCTTAACAGCAGTGGATTTTTGTTAAGTGGAAGACTAATGCTGCCTGGGAGTCCCCACAAAATTGATTAATCTGATGACCAATGCTCAGAATTGCATGCAAGCCGAACCAAATCCTAAAGCAATTTTTTCCTAAAGACAACCTCTTCTGTCCTAAAGCAAAAACAAACAAACAAACAAAAAAGCGAAGGCGAGGTGGTTACTGGTTAAGCACATGGGCTTGGGAACCAGACTCTACCGTCCTCCGCCACTCTGTGACCTAGGACGAGTTACTTAAACTTACTAAGCCTCAGAGTCCTTATTCATAAAAGGGGAATGAATATCACCACCTGGAAGGATCGTCACGGGGGTTAAACGTATGTAAAAGACGAAGCAGAGCCGACAGTGAGGGGTGGCATTAGCGCTAGTTCTGCCACGCAGCGCTGCGCTGCCTGATTCAACTGTGTCAGTCCAGTCCCTTCAGTTAGAGGTGCGGGGCGGGGGCTGTGAAGTTCTCTGCTGACAGTCTCGAGCTCCACGGTGCGGGCCTCAGGGCAGGAAACCACCTGCCCAACAGGTAGGATGCCCGCCCTCGGGGCAGCATCCCCCGGAACAGGCGGCGGCTCCCGGGGACACGCTCTAGGTCTCAGCCGGGCCTCGAGCCACAGGTCGCAACCTTCCAGGAGGCGGCCCCCTCCCCCGCCGCCCCCAAGAGCCCTGGGCTGGGCCCTGTCGGCTCTCGGTTCCCCCCGGGCCCAGTGGGGACCGGAACGAGAAGGAACTGACGGGAAATCCCTGAGCCTGCCCGGCCCCGCCGCGTCCGCGGCTCTGCGCGTCACGCCGGGAAGGAGTTACCGGGAAAGGGCACCGGCCCAACCGGCTGCAGCGTCCGCACTCCAGCTAGTCCGCCGGGCCGGGAGCTTCCCGTCCACACCAGCGCTCACCCCGGCCTGGGGAGGGGAAAGAGGCGGGGACCCGGCAGAGGGAAGGCACGTGATACTTAAAGGGCCCGTGCACCAAAGTCAGAGACTGACCTGAGTTAGATATGCTAGTTTGCGAATATATTTTGACCCTTTCTACCCGCCGTGGTCGCAGGGACCAGGCGTGGTTGCTATAGAAACGAGGCGCACTCTCTGGCTGGATCCGAAGGGTTGATCGTGACCAAAGAGACCGAGACGTGCCTCCTAGCGAGGCGACGTCGCTATGCATTATGGGATGCCTGGAGGACCTCCCGGATTCACTGAGGGGTTTCCACTCCTACCAGGAGATGGCCCTCGTCTAGCAACGGTTACTAAGATGGGGAAGCAATAGCTGGTCCCTGTTCTCTTTAACCCTATTCATAGAATCCTGGAGCGTCAGAGTTGCAAGAGGCCTTAGGGATCTTTTTCTAGTCTGACTCCTCCGTATGCTGAGGCCAGAGAAGGTCAGGGACTTAACCAAGTCCTAGAATCCAGGACTCCTGGTCCTGGGTACCTATCAGGAGCTCCACTCTAGAATGTGGAGGCACAGGTGAATGAGGTGAACTTTTTTTGAACCATCAGAGGTCCTTTGGGGGCACGAAAAAAGCTTTCATATTTCCCTGCCCTTGTTCTTGTTGTGGTGTGGACCAATCAATAAAGTCAATACGAGTATAAGTTGTAGGTATAGGTTATAGACTGATCCTGGGTGTGTAAAGCAATTGCTGTGGTAAAACTACCTTATCACTTGTAACAGTTCCCTCCTTGCTGGAGCAGCAGGAATGGAGTCACTATGGCTATAGGAGCAAACAGGTGTGGCTGTAGGGACTCCATCTCAGCTATTCTAGGCTCCACCTTAGTTTTTCTGTTATAGCTTCCATGAAGAGACAGTTGCAGGGCCCATTTCTGAGAAAACAAAATGAAAGCTGTTTTCTGCTAAATTAAAAAAAACACAGTCTTCTGTACTTTGTTCCCCACAAAATGTACTCAACCCAGGATATGGTGGTCTTGGTGACCTATATGACTTTGAAGTAGATTCTCACCCCAGCTGACCACCTGTTTGTTGTCTAGCACCTGCTGGACCCAAGATGAGGTTGACTGAGTTGTTCTGCTAACAGCTTTCTTTTTAAAATTTTTAAATTTTTTAATCTTATTTTTTTTTTTAGCTTCTGTAACTTGCTTGCTTACTAACTGAAAAATTCCATAGATGTGGTTTTCCTCCTTACATAGCAAATTTCCCTCAGGGGGGCTACTGTTCTTTCAGAGGGTCACTTGGACTCTGTTAGACTCAGCCCCTATACAGGTATAATTGGCAATATAGGTAAAATAAAAATTCTTCAAATGATTTCAAATTCGGATTTGGTGTATTTTCTGAGCAGTCTCCCCACAACATTCTTAGTTTTCTATCATTTATTTATCACTATTTATCATGCTATACCTTTTATTTGTTTATAATTTTTATGATCTATCTCCTGACTGCAATGTAAGCCCCTGAGGCAAAGGTTTTATTTTGTCTGTGTGGTCCTGGAGGGGGATCAAACTCAGGGCCTTAGATATGCAAAGCTCTGTCCTGAGCTACCTCCTCAGTCCTTAAAGGATCTTATCTGTGTTGTCTACATCTATATTCTTTGTGCCTGCACAGACCTTGGCACATGTAGTCTCCAATACTTGTGAAATATGTGAAAGAATGGAGCTGCTTTTGATTTTCTCCAGTATTGGGGACTGAATTGAGGCTCTCAGTCCCATGCTAGGTAAGTGCTCTAATCGTTGAACTACACCCCAGCCTCTGAACTACTGTTCTGCAGCTCAAGTGGTTTCATTTGTTAAGTCAAAATTAGTTGTTTTGGGCTGGGGATGTGGCTCAAGCGGTAGCGCGCTCGCCTGGCATGCGTGCGGCCCAGGTTCGATCCTCAGCACCACATACCAACAAAGATGTTGTGTCCGCCGAGAACTAAAAAAATAAATATTAAAAATTCTCTCCCTCTCTCTCTCCTC
The DNA here is from genome assembly GCF_052094955.1 of Ictidomys tridecemlineatus. NCBI lineage: Eukaryota > Metazoa > Chordata > Mammalia > Rodentia > Sciuridae > Ictidomys > Ictidomys tridecemlineatus. The sequence continues at coordinate 10,145,606 of NC_135487.1, read as the reverse complement.
TCTCACTCTCTCTTTGAAAAAAAAAAATTAGTTGTTTTGGACTGAGCGTGGGTACTAAACCCCAGCAGATCAAAACAGTCTCTGTAAGCAAAAGTTTTGCTCAAAGGAGGAGGGCTGGAAGTGGGAAGCAGGCCTCAGATCTGCAAGCTCGCTCTTATTCAACGGCAGAGTCAATAAGTGGAACAACTTTTGTGGCTCATTTTCACGGTGGAAAATGGTGAGGGCTGAAACAAGGGTCTGGGTTATCCTCAGGATGGCAAACTTGCGACTCTAAGGGATGTCAAGGGGAGACATGAAGAATGTCCATGTGCTAATGCTGTTTTCAATGCTAAATCACTCAATACAATTTGACTCTATAGGTTCTTTTTTTTTTTTAATCATTGATTAAGAACCTAGTTAAGAACTTAATCAAGATTAAGAACTAGATTATTGGGCTGGGGATGTAGCTCAAGCGGTAGCGCGCTCGCCTGGCATGCGTGCGGCCCGGGTTCGACCCTCAGCACCACATACCAACAAAGATGTTGTGTCCGCCGAAAACTAAAAAATAAATATTAAAAAAATTTAAAAAAAAGAACTAGATTATTAATCAAGAAAATGACAACCTTTAGTGCTGGGCACTGCAGTAGACATAATCAATTCAAAACAAACAATTCTAAGTTAACTCTAAGCACTGCAAACACACTTAATCATGACAGACTCATGCCAGACATTCCCTCTGCACGCTCAGCTTAAGTGCCAAGTCTAGAGTCTCAAGTCTTAGGGTTTAAGTCCAGCAGATGCACACTTACTCAGGCTGCCGTGATCAGGTCGGGAACTCATGGAGGCTTCTCCTGGGGTGGAGCTGATGGCTGGCTGAGGAGAGAGTCCTAAAGAGAAGTCACCATTCTCACCAGGGTCTTCACTCTTGGTTTTGTCAGGGTTGTAGAGAGTGGCTTGTCCTTAGCAGGCTATGCCTGATTCATATTGGAGGGCTCTGGAGGCTGTGCCTGGTGGACCTGCAGGTTTATTTTAAACTGGAGTTATTTAGGCTGAGGCCATTCTTAGGTTAATGCCATCCTTACAGTTATATAGGCTTCATTTGGTGGTGACAGGAGGGTAGTTTCTGGGGTTCATTGCATTGGGGTTGGCTGATACCTTAGAGTGCGACAGGAGTGTGAGTAGAGAATTTCCTGGGGCTTATGGTATTGGGGTCTGGTGCCAGTCAGGTTCTTTTTGTGCTACTTCCCTCTGGCTGAGGCCTGGACTTTTAAATGACAAAAGTTTCAATTTTACCCCAGAGAAGGAGGACAGGTGGGGGAACAGTTGCAAATAGTGGCAATGTCCTTGGACTTATTATTCTGAATATCCTTCAGTCTCTCTAGCCAAAATTCTGACACCAAGCCAAAGCTAAGATTTTATCTGACCTGAGAAAACAGGAGAGAAATAATAGCCAATTCCCAAACAGGCCAGTTTTAGCCAACACGATAAGTCTCCCTTGTGTGTGTGTGTGTGTGTGTGTGTTGCTGGGGATAGAACCCAGGGTCTTGTGCATGCAAGGAAAGTACTCTACCAACTGAGCTATATCTTCAGCCCCAAGTCTCCCCTGTTTTAACCTGTGTAAGGAAAGTTGATGAACTCAGCCTAATTCCATTTTAAGATTGGGAGCCATCTTGTCACAAAGTCATGAAAAGATAATTTCTATTTTATTATAAATTACTGAGATTTCTAAACTTGTTTGAAATTCCTGGCCATGCTCTGAACACACCCATTCCTGGCTCCCTTTAATCAAATAACAACCCTCTCTAAAACCTTAGTGGTGCCTCATAAATCCTGGCTCCCCTTGATCAGATAACAACTCTCTCTGAAACCTCAGCAGCACCTCGTAAATTCTGATGTTGGGATCTGAATTTACTCCCTACCTTGAAATATCATGCCATGTAGATCATTAAGCTGCTATCTGCCCTTGTAATATGTTTGCCAGAACCCTGTTGGCTGTAAGTTCCCCAAACACCCCCCCTTTGTCACTTTTTATGCTATATAAACCTTTTCTTTCCTGAGAGCTGGGCTGATCTCTAGCCCGGCTTTGAAAGACACAGCCGCTGGCCAGCTTTTGTGTACACAATACAAACTTGCTTTAATTTGATTTAAAATTGGAGTCAGTGGTCTTATCTTTGCGTCCTGGTTCAACAGAGTAACTTTGAAACAACTAATCTGCTTTCTGTTTCCTCTTTCTGCTTTCCTTAACTTTGGTTTGTCTAGAAAGTCAACCTCCCCTGCTCAGTTTATCAGAATGTTCATTCCATTTTATGGTATGAAGTGTTTCCCGATTTTAGAATCATGAAGCAAATTGAGATCTTACAGTATTTTTGTGTTTTGACATATTCCAAAGTGGATTCTTGATTGAGAGTGTATTGTCAGGTGGCCACAGAGGAACATGCCTGTAATCCCAGCAGCTCAGCTCTGGAGGCTGAGCCAGGAGAATCTTGAGTTCAAAGTCAGCCTCAGCAAGGTGAGGTGCTAAGTAACTCAGTGAGACCTTTTCTCTAAATGAAATACAAAATGGGGCTGGGGATGTGGCTCAGTGGTCGAGTGCCCCTGAGTTCAAGCCCCAGTACCCCCCCCCAAAAAAAAAAAATGTGTAGAGTCAAGTCCAGTGTAGTGGTGCACGCCTGCAGTTCCAGAGACTCAGGAAGCTGTGGGAGATCTCAAGTTTGAGGCCAGCCTGAGCAATTCAACAACCCCATCTCAAAATAGAAAGGGCTGGGGATGTAGCTCAGTGGTAGACCTGCGTTCAATCCTCATACCGTAGGGATGAAAGTGTGTGGAGAGTCAGGTTAGGGTTTGAGTTCTGCATATCTCTGCCTGTCTTTGACTTCCCTTCCCTGAACCCCAGTGTCTACATCTGTATATCAGGCAAAGATTTTTTTCTCTGGCAGGATTTAGTCAGGGATAAGTGATATAAAGCTTGTAAAGTGAGTAGTACAAAGGTGGCGTTTAGTAGACGCTCAACAGAACAACTAGTTTTGAAAAGTAGGAAGAAATGAGCACAAGAAAACTATCATCGTTCAGAAGACTAGATTTCTGCCAGTGTTTTTTCTTGGTGGGATGTGACAGGGTGGGAGGGAGGGAAGGGGGGCTTGGAGACTGTGTAAGGTAGGCTTGGTCGGATGAGACACACGCCTTTGGAAGGTAAGCGCCAGATCCGAGTCTCCGGGAGGAATGGGAGCAGAGGCAGGCGGCTAGAGGGAGCCTCACGCTGGACAGGGCTGAACGCGTCAGGACAGACAGGGCTCTAGGCCGGGCTTTCCCTTTTGCTAGTCGTGTGAGTGCCCGAGTCTCTATAAAAGAGGGTCATCGTGCCGAAGGCAGGGAGAGGAGAAGGTGCAAAATCGCTTACAGTTACCTGCACGCGGCAGCGCGGGCCGCAGGAGGGCCCCCGAAGGGCAGCCCCGACTCAGGGGCGGAGCAGTGGCCTCGGGGTTGACCCGAGGGCGGGGCAAGGGTAAGTAGGCGGCATTGGTGTGGGGGCGGTTCCAGGGGGCGGGGAAGTGACGTAACCGCACGCAGGGGGCGGGGTTAAGGCTCAAGGGCGGAGAATGACGTGGGGGCAGGTCCTGGGCGGGGCGAGGGCGGAGCAGCGTCATGGGTCGGGTTGTGGGGCGGGGCGATAGGCTGGGGGCGGAGCCAAGTGGGCTCGGAAGTAGCTGTGGCTCGGCCTAGGGGCGGGCTCCCGGGACGCGGTGCGGTGCGGGGGCGGGGCCTGCGGAGGGCGCGAGGCGATGGAGGGGCGGGGCCTGCGGGGCGCGGGGCGCGGCCCGGCTGCCCGGAAGCTGGCAGGGTCCCGGGTCCAGCGTTCTGCCGGCCATGGATGAAGCGGACCGGCAGCTCCTGCGGCGCTGCCGGGTGCGCTTGGTGAGCGAGCTGCAGGTGGCCCCGCTCTGGGACGCTCTGCTGAGTCGCGAGCTCTTCACGCCCGACATGGTCGAGGACATCCAGGTACGCGTGTGTCCCTGCTCGTCTGCGTTCTCTGCTCCTTGCGCGGCGCGTGGACGTTCACGTCTCTGGTGGGAACCGCGAGGATGTGCCAAGAAGGCTGTAGAAGCCACCCCTTGGCCTAAAGGCCCCCTCCCGCCCTCCTCTCTCCGCGTTGCACATGCGGTGCCCATCCCTCTTGGGGAGACCCCGAAATCCTGCAACAGAACCAGAGAATCCCAGGCCCCCCTGGTTGCGGTCTGCTAAGGAGATTCGACGCCCCGCACGCGTGTCTTGTGAGGAGGAGGCTGTGTGTTTTCATTCGGTAGCACAGAGGTTCTGGACGCCCACTGCTGTCCCCTGAGAGAGTCAGATCCTCTGAGAAATGGGGCAGCAGTGATATAGCCCGAGGACGAAGCGAAACGGTATGTGAAATGGGGCGGCGCCAGGCGCAGAGTGCCCGTGCCCTTGTCACCCACCTCCTGCATGAAGTGAGAGGTTTTGAAAATGACAGGCCCTGATGTGGGGGATGGATGGACTAATAAAGGCAAACTTGAGGCTTTCTAAACAAGCACTTTCACATCTTTGCCCAGTTTGAGCCTCACCACAGGCCTGTAAAGATACAGGAAGGAGTATTTCCTGCCATGATGTGAGGTGGGTGTGAATGGCCAGCTGGAGGCCCCTGGCTGGTGCTCCAGGGGCTGCTTTACAGGCCAAGGCTCCATCCTCTGCATCATCCAGGAGCTTGGCCTGGTCCTGAGAAGGCTTCTGTAATAGGATAAAGTGGTCCAGCGTCATATGGGTAATCACCAGTTAATAATAAAAGAAGTATCAGGAGAACCTGTTCTGTGGCCCATACTGGGCAGTGAAAGTGGTTCGAGGCCATAGTCCTTGCTTTCAGACACATGCACAGGGACCACAAGATAAAGGGAAGGCCCACAGGTGGACACTAGAGCAGCCTCTGCCTTCAGCCTCATCTCTAGCTGAGTGTTGCTACCTTTTTCAAATTTTGAGAGAGGCTGGGAATCTCAATTTCTGTCATTTTTCCTTGACTTAAGATGTTAGCAACAAATTCACATTTTTTTCAAGTAACCACAGGTGGCCATTTTGCCACCACTGGTATGGCTGGTATAAACACACAGGCTTAGGACCTAGATGAATCTGGACCCCCATTCTGGCTTTGTTACATGCAGGTTGAATCAATATCTTGTATCCAAAATGCTTGGGACCAAAATGTTTTGGATTTTGGATTTTGGGAGATTTTTGAAATACTTGTATGTAAATAATGAAGTACCTTGGGGATGGAACCCAATTCTAAATAAGAAGTTCATTGATGTGTCATATATATACCTTATACACATTCCCTGAAGGTATTTATTTTCCCAAAGTGATGCACAATTAAATAATTTTATTGTTGTTGACTATGTCATTATTATTACATTAAATATATTTTCTTATGTATATGAAACTTTTAATATACACCAATAACATGCTCATTGAAAAAATTATAAAATAAATACCCACGTACTACCCACTTTAAGAAATAAAATAACCACTATCTTTAAAATACACATTCATGTCCTTCTCCCCCAAAGATAATTTTTAACATAATGTTTTATGTAATCTTGTGCATGAAATAAAGTTTCATAAAGCGAATTTTTCCACTTGTATCATTTTTGTGCTCCAAATATTTAGGATTTTGGAGCGTTTTTGATTTTCAGATTAGGGTTGCTCAGTCTGTATTAGTGAATAGCAAAAAAAACTAAAACAAAAAACTTTTGGTGACTCAGTTTCCCTCAGGAGTAAGGTGAAAAAGTTGTAACTTAGCCCTTTGAAGTGGTTGAGGGGGGAAAATGAAATGATGCATCTAATATCACCATTAGTGCCCAGAGAAATCGCAACACCACTGTCTGTTTGCAGGAAGCCATTTTGCCAGAGACACTTATCCTCCCAGTAACATGGAGGGCTATTGTTCAGTTTAGTAGCCATTGGCCACATGTGGCTATTTAAATGGATATTAAGTAACTAAAATGAAATAAATTAAAAGTTGGGTTCCTCATCTGTTTGTCCCAGGCACTCAACAGCCACAAGTGACTGATAGCTGGCATGTCAAACAGCTCAGATGCAGATTTGCAGCACCATGGAAAGTTATCTAGGACAGTGCTGCAGTAGAAATTTTGAGGACAAGATGGTGTCATATCCCTGTGGATCTTGAGGTCCCACCTCTATTTTTGTCCTGTGGATCCTGAAGAACTTGTCCAGTGTCAGATCTCCAAGAAAGGGCAGCAGATAACCAGCATCTTGTCTTCCACCTGTTCTGGGTCAGTCTTGATCATTCTGTCCTCACGTCCCACCCAGTCAGTGCCTATGTCCTGTGGATTCTCCCTCCTGATCTGTCCTCTCATTTCTCTCCATTCCAGCCATTTTTGGCACCTCCCGGTGTGGCTGTGGCTCACTCCTTTCCGTTGTCCTCCCTGTCTGCAGGTGACTTTTCAAAAGTCAGATCTCACTCTGTCGCTTTGGTTGCTCCTCACAGCTCTCAGGATGAGTTCTAGGCCTGGCCACACAGAGGTCTCATCCCTCACCACTACCCACCTCCTCCCTTCAGTTTCTGTAGTTCACTGTTCATTCTTCATCTTCCCTGGGGTCTCAGCTAAGCCTTCCCATCCTGGGGCCTTTCCAGCCCCCAGGGCTGAGTTGGCTGGCGGTTGTACCCTGACAGCCTCGTGGGCTTTCCCTTGCTGTGTCACTGGTGCTTTTCCTCCCTGTACCCCCACTAGATGTTTGCACCTGAGGACTGACCCTGTCCCTGCTGTGCTTTTAGCACGTAGCACCATGCTGGGCACATAGCATGTGCCTCTGAGATGCTACGTGACCAGATGAGCAAAGGCTGCAGAGGAGCGTGGGCTCACGTGCAGCTCAGTTTCTGCCTGGTGGCCTGGTTGTCTAGACTTCTGCTAGGTGGGAAATGGGGCACAGGTGAGGGCCACATGAAGGTGCCTGGGGTAATGTATGTGTGATCTTTCTCTCCAACAGCTGGCAGGCTCTGGGTCTCGCCGGGATCAGGCCCGGCAGCTGGTCATAGATCTTGAGACCCGAGGGAGGCAGGCCCTTCCTTTGTTCATCTCCTGCTTAGAGGACACGGGCCAGGACACACTGGCTTCATTGCTGCGGACAAGTCGGCAAGCGGTAAAGCGGGATCCTGAGGCCGTCAGATCCCTGGACCTTGTGCCAGAGGAGCTGTGTGTGATGATGCTGGATCCAGTGAAGCCATCCTTAGGAAAACTCACCCCGGTGGTGCTGGGGCCCAGGGAGCTCCCGCCAGCTAAGCTCAGGCCAGAAGTTCTCAGGCCAGTGGACGTTGGTTCTGGAGAATTCAGGGATGCCCGTGAGTACTGAGAGGGTGGTTGGTGGGTGGGCATGATGCGTGGTCACTGGTGACTGGGTACGGCTAGGTAGGCTGAGGTTCAGAATTCAATCATGGTGTTGCCTTACTGAGTGCTGATAGGTGGAACATTCTAGTAGGTCTTCAGAGACATAATTTTGGCAGGTGCTGAATTCTATTTTGGGTGTCCCTGTTTTTGATCAGAGTGTTGAAGCCCAGCTGTTCTGGATTTGCCTTTGGGTCGTGGTGAGTAGCTTGGACTAGCCCATGGCTTGTGGCAGAAGGGGGTCAGCCTAGCGTGGCGTACACCCTGACCTCCTTCCCTCACAGCAGCCCTAAAAGGCAGTATTTAGTGCTGTCTGTCCTGAGTGACAGGAATGAAGCCAGGTCCAGGGAGGTGAAATATTTGCCTGAAGTCACAAGGTTACATCCAGTAACATGCATAAATCCCCAGAGTGCAGCTGGATGATTCTCTCCACACAGGTAACCACTGCCCAGTTCGTCATGGTACAGAATATTCCAGTGTCTTAGGAGACTCTTCTCTTTCCGTCTGTCCCCCTTCTCAGCCTGAGGTAGTCATTGTTCCAGTCTCTGTCATCATTGATCCCTTTTGCTTGAAGTGCAACGTGAGTGACATCCCATGTGAGAGTCTGGAGTCTCTGGCTTCTTCCTGTCATATCTGTGGGATCCAGTCACTGTGCTGTGCGGTCAATACTTCATTCCATGCGGATGGTGGCAACTCCTATTCTGAACAGCTTAGGGTTTATCTAACCTCCTGTTGGTGGTTTATTGTCAGTTAGGGCTTTGCCTCCAGGGATATTTCATGTCCCCCACCCCTACCTCCAGGCACTCTACCACAGAGCTATTTCTCTAGCCCATTTTATACTTTATTTTCAGATGGGGTCTCACTAAGTGTCCCAGATTGGCCTTGAATTTAGGATCCTCTGCCTCAGCCTTGTGGGATTACAGTGTGCACAACCTCACCTGGCATGTGCTTCCTGTTCTGTGACTGCCTAAGGGACCCCTGTGTGGCATTGAGCTAGTAACAACAGTAGGGTTAGGTCATCCACTGCTTGCTGTCTGCCAAGTGCTTGCATGATTTAATTTAATCTTTCCAACTCGGGTGAAGCAGGTGCTATGGTTTTCCTATTTTACTGTTGAACAAAGTAAGAAGAGTCTTTATTTAGCTGCCTGGCCATGACTGCTCCCCCACAAGACCCATAAGTGTCTCTGCAAGGAACAGTCCCGAGCCTGAGCATTTTAGGACAGTTAAAGGCAAAAACCACATCCGGGTTGCCGTAGCTGCAAGCAAGCAGGTACAGAAGCTGAGCTGGGCAGTTATCAAGACGATGCAACGGGTACATTGGTATTTCCCACAGGACTTTCCAGGTTGGCATGGCAGCAAGCCAGCAGAAGGGAAGGGGGTCAAAATGACCCTAGTTCAGTACATGTTAGAGAATGGTTACTAATGTCTAGACAGTCAATCTTGACAAGGTACGTTGCCCAAGAAAAATGGAAACCAGGGGCTAGGGATGTGGCTCAAGCGGTAGCGCGCTCGCCTGGCATGCGTGCGGCCCGGGGCCTCAGCACCACATACAAACAAGGATGTTGTGTCTGCCGATAACTAAAAAAATAAATATTAAAAAATTCTCTCTCTCACTCTCTCTTAAAAAAATGGAAACCAAAGAGAACAATTTTACATTGTATAAGAATTGCTATTTTGTGTTGCCAAGTATGCTCTGCTAGGTGACTATTAGTGGGAACAGAGGCGGGCTTTCCCATGGGAGAAGCCTTTCGTACATGATAAGGAGTCTCAGGGTAAAATGGAGTCTGGCTTATAACAACGTATATCTTCAAAAGAAATCGTGGTTATCCCTCTGATAGATGCTACCAGCTTGGCTTTCAAAAATGTGTTTTGTAATCTCGTGAAGTGAGGGTAGAGGTGATCCTTCCTCTGCGTCCTTGCCAACAGTGACCGCCCTTTTTGATGCCTTACACGTTTTCCTGTGAGCCGTGTGAGAAGTGCTGTCTGTCCTGATGACTGTGACTTCAGACAGCCTGCTAAAGCAGAGCAGCCAACAACATGAGGAAGTGAGGTTCTGGAATTGTTCTTATGCATTATTGCCTGGCTAGGGAAGAGGCAGGCAACATACAAAGTTCCCATGTTGCCGTCTGGTTCTGAGAAGTGTCTGTTTGAGTCATTTAGGACCAACGGTCTGGACTTGAAGTGTGCTGTCCTAAGGGTAGATAGATGATACTAGTGATAATAGGATCACCTTAAATATGAATATCACTTTACTGTGCATGCTGTTTTTTTCTAGGTCGTCTAAACTGTACCATGGCCATATGCGGTGGTGCACACACCTGTAATCCCACAACTCAGAGGCTGAGGCAGGAGGATCATAAGTTGGAGGCCAGTCTGGGCAACTTAGTGAGATCTTGTGTCAAGATAAAATAAAAAGGAACATACGTTATATATAGAGATATGAAAAATTGTTCTCTATATGTGTAATAAGAATTGTAATGAAAAAAAAAAGATAAATAAAAAGGGCTGGGATGTAACTCAGTGGTAGAACACTAGGTTTCCATCCCCAGTACCAAAAAATCAAAAGCCCCAAAACACTAAAAAACCTCAAGAAGTAAACAAACAAATGATGCCGGGTAGTGGCGGGCAGGGAAAGCCCCTCTGTTATCATCTCCAGTTTGTAGGGGAAGAAGTGGGCCTCTGAGAGCAGGTCACATGAGGGTTCCGGTGCAGCACTGGGCTCTGACTTCTGGTGCTGGTCAGTTGTCCTTTTTAGGTGCTGGGCATGAGGTCATGGGCACTATCCAGGGTTTTCTTAGGTGGATTTCCTTCTGCAGTTGAGGGTAGGAACATCTGGGCTACGGCAGCAGGGCCACTGGCAGGACTTCACGGGGCCTTTGCTGAGTCGGCCCGGGAAGGGTGCTGTAGGAAGGTCAGTGTGTCTGAGCAAAGAGCAATTTTTATTTTGTCCCCCTCCCCAGGGATGTTTGGCAGTGCCTAGAGGTACATCTAGTCATTACTGCTGAAGGTAAGTGGGTGCTGCTGGCATCTGGTGGGTACAGGCTGTGGATGTGGCTGTACATCCCATGACACATGGGACAGCCATACAAAATAGAGTAACCCAGCCCAAAATGTCAGGGTGCTGGTTAGTACCCCTGCTGCTCTGGAGCAGGAGTGTAAATAAAAACAAAAATGGGCACACTCAGTGTTACTAAGCTGTCGATTATGGCAGGACTGATGTGCCCATCAACTGGGAACTCACCACAACCCTGATGCTGGCAGCTGCTTCTCTTATCCTGGGATACAGAAGGGGGAACAGAGGCTCAGAGACTCTGAGCAACTTGCCCAGGGTCATGCAGCAGATAAGTGGCAGGGCTAGGATTTGAACCTTGGCTCCAAGATCTCACTCACTCCATCTACTGCCTCAAAGAACAAATGGCTCATCTTCTTACTTGTCTCCGTTTATGTGCCACCAGAGCACGTGGCTTTGTCTCTGTATATTGGGGGGAAATGTGTTTGCTTCAGAATGGAATGAGCTTTTAAAATGGGATGGCTCGGTGGCGGGTGCTGGGGTTGTGGCTCAGCAGTAGAGTACTTGCCTTGCATGCACGAGACCCTGGATTCGATCCTCAGCACCACATAAAAATAAATAAGTGAAATAAAAGTATTATGTCCAACTATAATTAAAAAATAAATATTAAAAAAAAAATGTGATGGGGCTGGGGATGTGGCTCAAGCGGTAGCGCGCTCGCCTGGCGTGCGTGCGGCCCGGGTTCGATCCTCAGCACCACATACCAACAAAGATGTTGTGTCCGCCGAGAACTAAACAATAAATGTTAAAAATTCTCTCTCTCTCTCTCTCCCCTCTCTCACTCTCTCTTTAAAAAAAAAAAAAAAAAAAAAATGTGATGGCTCGTGTGTGGCTGCTTGTTCCAGCCAGGGCCTCCTGCAGTAGGGAGCTGGGAGAGCTGTTGGTGGCTGTATCAGGCAGGGTTCTTCTGAGAAACAGGACCAACAGTCTCTGTGTACATACGCATCTAGAAAGAAACTTATCATAAGGAATTGGCTCTTGTGATTATGGAGGCTGAGAAGTCCACGACCTGCTGTCCCCAGGCTGCAGACCCAGCTCTGCAATCCTGGTTCATGTAACTCTGGTTCGAGTCCAAAGGCCTGAGAACCAGGCGCACTCAAGTGTCAGTCCCAGTCTGGAGACAGAAGTGTGACGTCCCAGCTCCAGCAGTCAGGCAGAGAGAGCGAATTTCCCTTCCTCCGCTTTTTTGTTCTTCTCAGGCCCCTGGCGAGTGGGGGAGGCCTGCCATGCTGGGCCGGGCCCCTGCTCTGCCCAGTCCACTGAGCCAACCATCTCCTCCAGAAGCTCATCACAGACACACCCACAGGTAATGGCTAACCAGATACCTGGGCACCTTGTTGCCCAGTCAAGTTGACACAAAAATCAATCACCACCATGACTTTCTCTGCTCGTGCCCTACCTGGGTTGGAATTTTCTTGAAAGTAGAAGTTGGCTCTCTGAGCCTCTGATTCTCTCTGGCTCAAAGGGACAAATGACAGCACTTCCTTGTTGGAAGCACAGCTCCAAGGGTGAGTGAGGCAGTCCTGGGAAAGGACTTCACCCAGGGCCTCACATTGCCTGAGCCTGGATCCAGTCGGTCAGCTCGCTGCCTCTGATTTCTGAATTGCCAGGGCTGCTGAGGGGCTAGTTCTGCACCTCCCCTTCCTTCTCTGGGTAGCAGAGAGGAGCAGTCACATGCTGGGTTTCTGTTCTCGTGACTAAAAGGCTCAGGGGTCACTCTAGTTGAACTGGGCTAACTGGGCTGCGCGAAATAACCACCAAGAGACACAAATACCTTTGTCTTTGGGGTTGCTGTGACGGCTCCTCTGACCTTAAGGGTCTGCAGAAAGAGAGAGAGAGCAAGAGCACGCACTGACCCCTTTTATTGAGGAAAAGCTATTCAAATGAGGCAAGGGGTCAGGTTTCAGGGGGCTGAGTCTGTCTTCATGATGTCCACTGTCAGCAGGTTGACTGACACCTGGGGAGGCCACACCCGAGGGTACAGTAAGAGAAGGGGACACACACAAGGCACTTCCATGGAAGATTCTATCCTAAACAGGGCAAGGGGTTATATTACAAGGGAACAGGTGAGCATAGCTTCACCCATGGGGCTGTAGCAAGACACCCATTTCTGTGACTGAGCGCCTCAGCACCCAGCTAGGGAGTGTAACTCAGTCACCCGTACGGTTGGCCTCCCACAGTCACAGCTCAAGTTTTAAGTTGGAAATGGTAGCTGGGTGCCATGGTGCACACCTGTAATCCCAGCTACTCGAGAGTCGGAAGCAGGAGGATCGTGAGTTTGAGGCCACTGGGCAACTTAGCGAGACCCTGTCTCCAAGTAAAAAAGGAAAAATCTGGAGTGTGGCTCAGTGGTAGAGAATCCCCTGAGTTCAGTCCTCAGTACTGAAAAGAGAAAGGAAGAAGAGAAGGAAAAAAAGAAGAGAGGGAAGGGAAGCCGCTGACCGGCCTGGATACTCCCCTTTTTACTGGGGACAAGGGCGTGTGCCAGTGACTCGGGCCATCAGACTGGTTCTTTTGTACTTACACTTTACACTTGGCCATGGGAGTGCGTTCTCCCCACGTCCACGGAACAAGTTTAGAGAAGCTGCTCTTGTGCACAGGTCTCTGTCCCTGTTGCTGCTGGCCCCGCCCACTTTCCCCTGGTGTGTGAGTTGAATTGCTCCTTCCAGCGCCTGCAGACTGTGAGCCCCATTCGGAACCAGTGAACTCTTTGATAGTGGATAATGGTTATATTTTTGGGGGTGAGTGGAATTTTGGGAATGAGCAAACATTCTCAGAATGAAGCCCGCAGACTAACAGGAGTCCTTGGGCTAGATCAGGCCATTTCTAATTTATAAAGTGCATAGGGACTGCTGTTTAAAAGGGCAAGGGTGTAGTTCCCAGCAGGGACCTGGTGGGAGCCCTGAGCCATAAGTGGCACCTTGGCCAGAACACAGCAGGGCACCACTGTCACCCCAGGCAGCACTGTGGCATCCTTGCTTCAAAGGGAAAGAATGTCTCAGAGCTTTACAGGCTGGCGGCCACTGGAATTCTTGCTAATTGAAATTATAGAGTCATCTTCGCTCATTGATTCTCCTTCCGCAAATATTTCTGGAGGACCCACTGTGTGCCAGGCCGTGGACCCCGCAGACCGTGGGCATCTGCTGCCTGGACCGTCTCTGACCCTTTCTGTTTTGGGGTTCCCGTAAGTGGAGCCCCGTCTACAGTCCTCAGCGTCTGGCGTTCTGATGCAGCGCCTGTTTTAAGGCCGCCTGTGGCACCGCGTGTGTGGTGGGCTGTGTGGCTGCTTGTCAGTTTGTGTGTCCGTCGCCTGTTGTTGGGTTGGTAGCGTCGCTCGGGGGCTTTATGAGGAGGCCTCTTGGAGATGTGGCCAGAGGCCCAGGGTTTGTGTGTGTTCGACTTTGTTAGAAACTTCCACTCAGTTCTCCACGGTGGCTGTGCCACTTGATCCCATCACCAGCAGAGCGCGGGGTCCCGGCGTGGTCCCTTGGCCTTTCCCTGGGGCCCCAACACTCACGTTTCTCTTTCTGTCTGTCTCTCCAGATGCTCAGGAGCCGTCGAGGGGAAACGCAGATTTGGTGAGTCTCCGTGAGACTAGGGGCCTGTCCCTCTCATCAGCCTCGCCCCTTCCCTGCAGCCGTCAGGAGTCCTGGGGACCCAGCCCAGTTGGGGAACGAGGTTCCGGCCCGCGGTCCATGGCTCTGACCTGGGCTTGGTGCTCACTGAAGCCATCGAGTGGTTCTGCTTCACCCCAGCGGTAGAATCAGGTCCCACCTAAAGGGCGTCCTCAGCACAGGCCGTGGTGCTGTTCCATGCCAGGACACTCGAGCTCTTGTCCCCACCTGTGTATTGTTGGGTGGCTCCTGGGCGCTGCCCTGGGATGGAGGCCACAGGGAGCCCTCAGTCTGTCCCGGGAGGGAAGCTTGGCAAAGGAAGGCGCAAAAAAAGGGCAGCAAGTCCCAGAGCAGGAAGAGGCAGCTGTGGGAGGGTCGCAGGGGCTGGGCCGGGGGAGGTGGCCTGCGCCTCCGGGGCCAGACCTGGGCGAAGTCTGCGGACACAGCTGCCTCATGCCCGCCAGGTGCACCTGGGTGAGAGCCACCTACTGGTGTGTGGCACCAGTGGGTCACAGGCTTTTTAAGCCAGCTGCTCCGTCCCTGAGCACAGAGTCGGGAGCTTGCGTCTCTCCATAGAGGGGCAGCCAGTGCCCGCCCTGCGGCTCCCTGGGTCCCTCTGTGTCCTGGAGTCCCAGGTGGGGCCTGCAGTGGAAGGGATCCCCATGCCTCTCCCACCTCTCAGTGTCAGCCCCTGAGTGAGAAGCAGGGTCACCTCCTCCAGGAAGTGGGACAGCCCCGCTCACATTGGTCCTGTCCCCTGTCCCTGGGGCAGGCGTACGTCCTGCGCGCGGACCCCTGCGGCCACTGCCTCATCATCAACAACGTGAGCTTCTCCCGCGCATCAGGGCTCAGCACGCGCTTGGGCTCCAACGTGGACTGTGAGAAGATGCAGCGCCGCTTCCGCTCGCTGCATTTCACCGTGGAGGTGACGTGCAACCTGACTGCCAAGGTACAGTCACCGCATGTGGGGGAGCCGAGGCGAGTGGACTGCGCCTTGTAGGGGACCCTGGGAGCAAGCTGGGGACTTCCCAGATGAGCACTGCCCCTGTAGGACCATGGGGTGTGGCCCAGGGTGACACTCAGGAGGCCATGAGGCCTGCTGCCTGCATGTGACACGTGCCTCAGTGTCCCTGTCTAGAAGGCCAGAGGAGTCCCCTGGGGGGCTGCTGTGGGATTACAAGCAGGTGCCTGAGCTCAGACCTTTTCCCCTGAGCGTGGGGCTGTCGTGACGATTACCTCAGAACTGGCCCTTGGAGGCAGGGCGAATGCTGGGCCCTGCCCTCTGCGGCAGGCAGGTGGCCTGATGGCCAGTGCTCTGGCTCACCTGCAGCCTTCCCTTGTAGAAGATGGTCCAGGCTTTGGTAGAGCTGGCGCAGCGGGACCACCGCGCCCTGGACTGCTGTGCCGTGGTCATCCTCTCCCACGGCTGTCAGGTAGGAGGCCTCTCCCCGACCCTGCTCCCTCCCGTCAGGCACAGGCGAAGCTGGGCGAGAGGCCCTGCAGGACTCCTGTCCCTCATGTCCACCGCACCCTCGGCTTTGTGAAGAACCGTGCAGCCCTGTCCACCTGTTGCCGTTCTCCCAGGGGGCCCCGGGTGGGCAGCCTGCTGAGAGAAGCCCGCAGGACACGAGGGAGGGGCGAGCTGTACTCTCCAAGCTTCCACCCGGTTCTGTGCGAAGCTGTGTGCGGCCCTCAAATCCTCAGGCCCCACAGGGTGTTCAGGCCCTTGCTCTGGGGGACTCAGGCACCGGGACATGCTCAGGGCTTGGCCAGTGATGTGCTGACTCACTGTGGCCAAGCCCCTGCCCCTGGCCGGGCCTTGGAGTCCTCATCTTTTATGCTGGAGGTTGGACAGCCCAACAGTCACCCCTTGGCCTTCACCCTGTTTTCAGAACACATAAAAATCAGGATTTTCCCTTCTTGGAAACCATCATGGTCTGGCCCGCCAGCCTGCCACCCTCCCAGAGCGGAACTCTGGCCTGTCGCCAGCAGGCGCTACCTTTTGGGCTTTTCACTCACAGTGTGGCAGCAGGGGTGTCCCCTGAGCCCTCATGAGAAGTCTCAGGCCCCATGTGGACCTGTGTCCAGAGCTTTGACAGGTGGCCATGTGCTCCTGTGCACAGGAAGAGCCCTGGAGCAGCAGCTCTGACTGCTCAGCGCCTTGGGAGGATGCCTGGGCGGGGCCGGGGAGCCGCATTTCCTGAATGTTCTGAGTGATGCGGATGCTGCTGGTCCAGGGATCACACTTGGGGGGGCTTCCGGTCTAGTGGCAGCTGGCCAGCACTCTTGATAGCTGGCCTGTCCAGGGACAGATGCTGCTCAGGGTCCTTCCAGGATCAACCTGTTCTGTCACAGTCAGTCCAGACCCCCAGGGGGACCTTCTGAGTGTGTGGCCCCCACAAAGCCTCTGTCTGGAAAGGCCACTGGATTTCTGCCGTGGTGACTTGGTTTTAACCAGGGCCCTTGTCTTCTAGGCCAGCCACCTCCAGTTTCCGGGTGCTGTCTACGGCACAGATGGATGTTCTGTGTCCGTTGAGAAGATTGTGAACATCTTCAACGGGACCAGCTGCCCCAGCCTGGGGGGGAAGCCCAAGCTCTTTTTCATCCAGGCCTGTGGTGGGGGTAAGCAGCCCTGATGGGGAAGGAGCCTCTGCCCGTCCCGTCCCCAGCAGCACCTCCCGTGTCCACAGGGCCGCTCCAGGCAATCAGAGGTACCAGGCACGGTCCCTGCTGCAGGGTGGCCGTGCTTCAGCTGTCCAGAGGAGGCCCAGGCTTGTCCGCTCTGAACAGGGTGGTCCTCATTTTACACTGCAGTAGCGTCACAGGCTCCTGTGACTTTGGCAACTTCAGAATTTTGGTAAAAACAAAAGCAGTGGAGAGGGTGGAAAACTGTCTTTCTGTTTTCCTGGTCGTCTTTCCTCTGTGGGGGGGACTGAAGCCACAGCTGAACGACAGGGAGAAACCGAAGAATCTAGCCATTGGGATTCCCCAGAATCCGGGTCTTGGTGATTTAAGAAACCTAAAGGATTATTTGTAGTTTTGCTTTATGCTGTGTCACTCCATTTTCTGTTACGTAATCAAACACCACACACTGGATGATTTATAGAGGACAGAGGTTTGTGTAGCTCAAGGTTCAGGAGGTGAGGAAGGGCAGGCTGTGGTGCATGGGAGGGTCTTGGTGCATGTCAGCCTGGCGAGAGTGTCACAGAGAGAGACAGAACAAGCTTGGGTCCCTCTCCACTTCCTGATTTTTGAAGACTGGATCTCGCTAGATTGGTCTTGAACTTATATGTTCAAGTGATCCTTCTGCCTGTGCCTCCCCAGTAGTTGGGACTACAGGTGTATGCTGCTAGCCCGACTCCTCCCTCCCTCCCTCTCTCTCTCCCTTTCTTTCTTCTATCTTTCATATCCGGGATTAAGTCCAGGGGTGATCTACTACTAAGCTACATCCCCCAAATTTATTTTGAGACAGATTCTCACTAATTTCCCATACTGGCCTCCAACTTGTGATCCTCCTGCCTCAGCCTCCCAGGTACTTAGAATTATATGCATGTGCCACTGCACCGAGCTTATTTCCTAGTTTTCATATAGAAAAGAAGCTGGGTGTGATGGCAGCACCTGTAGTCCCTGCTACTTAGGAGGAAGGCTAAGGCAGGAGGATCATTTGAGGCCCAGAAGTTTGAAACCAGCCTGGGCAACATAGTGAGGCCCATCTCAAAAATCAAAACAAACAGACCAAAAAAAAAAAAATTAAAAAGACAAAAGAGGAGTGCTGCTTTCCTGGCTTGGTTATGGTGGTGGTAGTGGGGAACGCCAGAAATTCTGTCCCAGGTGACCCTTCTGCCTGGACTCTCCAGGGTTGAGACAGTTGAAAGGCCTGTCATTTTCTTGTCCCTTTGCTGGACCTGTTAGAGAAGTGGGCACCATCATCCCACACAGCTGCCCAGCCCGCCCAAGGGGACTCTACAGCATGGAAGCCGCCACGAAAACAAAGCAGAATTCACCGGAGCAGCAGGGGACAGGCCCCAGGGAGTTTCTTTTCTGCTGCTTTTCCCCATCCGCTCTGCTGCCTGGTGTTCAGTGCTGTTGCCACACGGTGGCGCCACATCAGCCGAGAACAGAAATGCAGAACTGTCCCCATTCCTTGCAGGGTGTCCTGTTTATGTGCGTCAGAAACTCTGCCCTGCATTTTGGTGACTTTCGTAATGCTATTTTAGAACTCACTTATAATTTAAGATAATTTTAAAATGCCACAATATTATCCACCCCTTCATTGAGAGGTGGCACGGCTCCAGGGCTGAACAGCAGGCCTTGAAGTCAGTAACTTGGTGTGGAGTTAGTGTGACACAGCATGACACGTGTGGTCCACGTGATAAAAGCCAGGTGGCTGCCTTGATGAGGCCCAGCTGTCAGTTTTGGGGTGACCTCCTCTTGAGTTCAGACACTAAGCCGAGAAGGCAGACAGCAGGCACATGTGCCACCTAGTTGTGGTTGTGGGTTGTGTGTGGAGGGAGCCCTCCTCCTGCTGTGTGTTTATTCTGTGGGGATTAGTCTTGCTCTATAGGGAGTTTTGAGTTAATGAGGCTAAGAACCAAGCTGTGCCTACAGTGCATAACCCTGAAGGCCAGGCCTTCACATCAGATTTGCAGTGTGAAGACAACACATGTGTGGAGATGCAGCTGGCATTTCTGTATGACTCGGCCTCTTCCCTTTCCCAAACACCCCTGTCTTTGAACCCACTTTGTCCTTTCATTTTCACACAGTCTCTGCTCATCCCTGTCTCCTTTGGTCCTCCTTATGGTCTCTCCCACATATTAGTCAGTTTTCTGGTACTATAATAGAATACCTGAGGTTAGATATTTTATAAAGAAAAATGGTTTACTTGGCTCATGGTTCTAGATTTTGCCCTATGTTTTCTTCTAAGAGTTTTATACTTTTAGGTCTTAAAATTAGGTCTTGATCCAATTTGAGTTAATTTTTTCTATATGGTATTAAGGAAGGGTCCAACTTCATTCCTTTGCATGTGGCTATCCAGTTGTCCTAGCAGTGTTTGTTAAATATTGTCCTTCCCCCCTTGAAAGGTCTTGGCACCCTTGGACTTGGTATCATTGGACTGCATTGAGGCTCCATTCTAGTCTGCTGGTCTCTGTGTCTGTCTTTATGCCAGCACCACTCTGTTTTGATTATTTTAGTTTTGTAGTAAGTTTTGAAGTCAGGAAGTTCTCCAGCTTTATTCTTTTTTATTTTTCCAACATTGTTTTGGCTTTTTTGGAATCCATTGAGATTTCTTTTGAATTTTAGAATTTGTTTTTTTTATTTCTGCAAAAAACATCATTGGGGGCTGAGGATAGAGCTCAGTTGGTAAAGTGCTTGCCTCGAATACACACAGCCCTGGGTTCAGTCCCCAGCTCCACCAAAAAAACAAACAAACAAAAAAATCATTGGGATTTTGACGGGAATTGTATTTAATCTATAGCTGTGTTGAGTCATATTGACGTCCTAACAATACTGTTCCCTAACTCATAGCCATGGGTAGTATTTCTGTTTATTTATGTTGTTTTAATTTCTTTTGGTTGAATTTTTTTCAGTTGTTAATGGTCCTTTATTTTTATTTATTTATATGTAGTGGTGAGAATTGAACCCAGTACTTCATGCATTCGAGGCAAGCGTTCTACCACTGAGCTATAGCCCCAGCCCTGTTTTTAATTTATTTCAGTAGTGTTTTGTAGTTTTACTGGTTAATTCCTAACTTTTTGTTTTGATTCTAGAATTGGTTTCATAATTTTCTTCCCTGATTGTTCATTATTCAGTATATAATTCACTGCACGTGTGTGTGTGTTGACTTGTACCCTGCTCCTTTGCTGATTTCATCTTTATCAGTCCCAACAGTTTTCTTGGTGTAATCTTCAGGGCTTTCTACTTAATTAGATCAAGCCTTCTGTGAACAGAGGAAGTTCTACACAGGACGCCTTTTCCTTTTCTTGCCTAATTACTCTGGTTAGAGTTTCTAGTACCATGTTGCATAGCAATGGCAAAAGCAGTCATTCCTGCCTCGTTTCTGACCTTGGAGGAAAAGCTTTCAGTCTTCACCATTGAGTATCATGTTCACTGTGGGTTCTTCACATGTGGCTTTTTTGTTTTCAGACCTTTTTAATTGGTATATTACTTGTGCATAATGGTGGGGTTTGTTAGTATATATTCGTGTGCACAAAATACAATGTAGTTTGGCTAATGTCACTCCCCCCTTCCATCTTCTCACCCTCTGGGTCCCTTTCCTTTATTCTGCTGATCTCACATGGCTTTTATCATATTCAGGTAGTTTCCGTCTGTCCTTAGTTTGTTGTGTTTTTATCATGAAAGGTTGTCTGTTTTATAATGTTTTTTTCTGTGTCATGGGAGAGGGTCATGTAGTTTCTCTCCATTCTGTTGGTGTGCTGGGTTACACGGATTGGTTTTCAGTGCTGAGCCATCCTTGCATTCCAGGAGTAACTCCCCCTTGGCCATGGTGTGTGATCTCTTTACTGTGCTGCTGAATTTGACTTGCTAGTTATTTTATTGAGGACTTTTGCAGCAATGTGCATAAGGACTATTAGTCTTCAGTTATATCATCATATCTTAGCACCTGGCTTTAATATCAGGGGAATGCTGGCCTTGGAGAATGAGTTAGAGAGTATTTCCTCTTAATTTTTTGGAAAAGTTTGAGGATTGGTGTTAATTTCCCTTTAAACGTTCAGTGTAGTTCACCAGCGAAGCCTTCAGGGCCAAGGCTTTTCTTCTGTGTGTCTTGGTGATGAGTGCTTGTTTCTGCTTCCTGCAGAGCAGAAAGACCATGGGTTTATGGTGGCCCACGCTTCTTCTGGAGACAGGGCCTCTGGCAGCAACCCTGAGTCAGACGCTGTCCCCTTCCAGGAAGGCCCGAGGACCTCTGACGAGCTGGATGCAGTGTCGAGTTTGCCCACACCCAGTGACATCCTTGTGTCCTATTCGACCTTCCCAGGTGAGCGCATCCCTGGGGGTCTTCCCATCTGGCCCACAGGCAGCCATGCTGTGAGGTCCTGGTTCTGAACCTTGCTGCTTCTGTGACCCCCAAGCAAGTTACTTCACTTCTCTGAGCCTCAGCTCAGGGCGAAGTGGGTGAGATGCCTGAGGTGCACAGCCACTGGGTTGGGGCGCTTCTGCCTCACCCTCCCCCAGCTCTGCCTCAGCCTCCTCCACTTTAAAATGGGAATAGTAATCCTACCTTGGGGCTCTTGGGGATCATCCAAGGAGCTGGCGCATCATGGAGCACAGTGCCTGTCACACAGGAGGGAGGAAGGGCTGAGACGTGTCCTTCTCTCCCCCGTGTTGTTGGGCTCTCAGAGCCTCGGTTTCCTTGCTGGGAAAACAGTCGCAGCCAGGCTCAGGAGGTGATCACCAGGTTGAAGTAGGGTCACCGGTGTACAGGGCCACGGGGACGTGGCTCCTTCCGCTATAAGCAGATGGGCCCCAGTCCGGAGGTGGCCCCGGCAGCTCTCCAGTGGAGCTCAGTCTCCTCTTCCCGCAGGTTTCGTCTCCTGGAGGGACACCTCGAGCGGCTCCTGGTACATCGAGACCCTGGACAGCGTCTTCGAGTGCTGGGCTCACTCTGAAGACCTGCTGTCCCTGCTGCTCAGGGTGGGTGCCATTTCACTTTGGAGGGCAGCATGTCCTCCTCAGGGCATGGGCAGGCGCAGCACACCAAGCCCACACCAAAGGCAAGGGACAGGAGGCCTTGTGTGCCTCTGAGCCTTGGGCTTTGATTCTCTCTGCCTGCAAGGGCCACGCCCCCTCGCTCCCCCAGAGCCCCAGGCCGAGAGTCCCCGTTGACATAGCTGTCCTTGTTGCCACAGTGGATGGCTCAGTGAAGGCTGGTGTGGGCCCCCTGTCCCCTCCGCCCATGGCATAGTTTTCACTCTTGACCCTGGATGCCCCTGCTGTGCATTCAGGGCTCCAGGGAGTGACAGACAGGGAAGGGCAGGGCGGCCTGACAGGCTCCGCCCGCTCCTTGGAAACCCCATCTGGAGCAGCTGCTGCTTCCAAGGGTCCCAGAGTATGTGGCTGCCTCTGGGCCCTCCTGCTCCGCCCTGGTGTTCTGCGCCATGAGAAGGGGCTTTAAGGGGTCGTGCTTGCTTCTGAGGGAGGTTGTGGCCTGAGCATGGCCGAGCAGAGCCAAGGCCGCAAGCAGCCACCTCCCACAGTGCCGGGAGTAGGCGCCACAGCCCTGGGTAGGTGACCCCCAGAGGCCACCAGGACTCCTGGTCTAGTCTCTTCTCTCGACCTTTCTTCATGTGAAGCTTTTGTTCTGATTTGAACTTTGTGAAGTTGTGGGTTTTGAAATTTTGCGTTTTGTGCTCTTTAAACTTGTAGTAGTGCTGGGTGCAGTGGCCACACCTATAATCCCAGCGACTAGGGAGGCTGAGGTGGCAGAATGGCTAGCTTGGGGCCAGCTTCAGCAACTTAGACCCTGTTGCCAAAAAAAAAAAAAAGTAATAACGTAGAGAGGCGGTCCAGTCCCAGCTCCGCACACCACACACCCCGGGCCCATTTGGTGCTGGCCTCCCAGCCTGGCTTGCTTCAACTGAGAACTGAACTCTGACTCCCTGTGCTCTCCTTCTTGCAGGTGGCTAATGCTGTTTCAGAGAGAGGAATTTACAAACAGATTCCTGGTTGTTTTAATTTCCTCCGGAAAAAACTTTTCTTTAAAACTTAAAGGGGCCGGGATGCTCACCCTGCCTCATCGTCATCCCAAGACCTTCTGCTGCGGTCCTGGAGGCGGAGAGGCCTGGCCTCCTACAAGTTGAGGGTTCTGTGGCCTGTGCAGGGCCTGCTCCTTCCCAACCCCAGAGGGCAGCTTCTGGTCTGGAGGCAGATGCCAACTGTGTGGAAAGGAGCAGAAAGTCATGGATCCACAGGACCTCTTCATCAGTGGCCAGTCCTGGATCTGTGACCCCATGTTCTCCCTGGAGCAGTGCCTCTGGCCCCACACTGGTTATTTGCAGGGCCAAACGGCCCTTTGCTGTGGGCCTTCCCTGCCCTGTTCCTGGCTCTCTCCCTCCAGATACAGGAGCATCCCTCCCCAGTCCTGAGTCATGCCAACCAAAAATATCTTCAGACATTGCCAAATGTGCCCTGGGGGACAGAACCGCCCACGCTTGAGAATCATCCATCTGCAGGGATTTGGGGCTACAAACCAGCCAGCATTTCTCTTAAATCAACAAGCTTGGGCTCTGGACTCTGGCAGCAGGGGCCTGGGAGTTCTGAGTGAATTTCAGAAATTTATTGCATTATCTAGTCTTCACAAACAGCTCTCAGGTGAACATGGGCCCTCTGGCCTGTCTCCCCGTTTTGCTCTGGTGCTTTGTACTTCCTCATAATGGAGACTGCCTGTTTGAGAAAGTGGTCTTATTCCTCTTGATCCCCCCCCATCCCAGGGGAGGGGTGGGACCACAAGCGCAGAGGGCACGTCTCTTGTCCAGGGGAACACGGTTACCAGATCTGGCCAGATCCAGGTCTTCCAGGTTCTGACCCCTGCTTCCTATGTGCCTTCCTTGCTGAGGGACCCCATCCAGGTTCAGATGACCCTGCTGTGCCCTGGACAATGCTAGGCTTGCCCAAGCCCGCCCTGGCCCTGGGCCCTGCTGTCCTTGTTTGCAGGACCATGAGGTTTGGAATGGTCTGCTAATAAGTCACACCAAGAGGTGAATCATGGTGATTGCCACTTTATTAGTATTTTGCTTCTGCCATCTTCCCAGTTCTGAGGTCCAGAGGCTTCCTTGGTTAGTTATTTGCAATGACCTGCAGGACACACACAAGAAAATAAGCCAGTGGCCCGTGCCGCAGTGTCTCCACCTGAGGAATTCTGATGACATTTGGGAGAGAAAGGGGAGACCACAGCTTTTCATTGACTCCTGGGGTCTTATAGTAAATAGGGGTCTCAGCCTGGAGTCCTGTTTGGGCTTTAGATCAGGGGCCTGTCAACCCCTCAAAATCATGCAGATGCGCGTGGGCTTAGATTTTATTTAGTTTGTTTCTCAAATCCAAAGTGCTGTTTGTGAGGCACCTGCGACCTGCCTTCAGATCCTATTCAGGCTTTTTTTTTTTTTTTTTTGGTGCTGGGGTTTGAGCCCAGGGCCTGTCACCTACTAAGCACCTGCTCAACTACTGAGGTGTACCTCCAGCCCCTGAACACTTTACTATGATGATCCAGGACCCACTGAAGCTTCTGGATCTCTGCAGCACAGATCCTCAGGCTGCTGTGTGGGATGTGTGTGCAGGGATGTTCACCGTAGCGACGTAAGGGGGAGAAACAGGAAACAGAAGCCCCTCTCCTCATGGTGGGAATAGGGAAACCAGTTACCACTCAAAGGAGTGACCTGGGTCAAAATGTGACAGGGGATCAAGTGGAGAGCTAAGTGGCAGATCAGGAGTTGGACCCTGTTTTTGGCTAGAAGTCTGGGAGCATCGTTGTACATCTGTAGGTATTTTTTATTTGCACACATAGCCCAGGTCACGAGCCTGCACTGTTAGCAGTGATGATGTCTGCAGAGTAGAGACGGAAAGTGGGGGAACGTCATCTTTTTTACCTGATGCCCTTCTGTATTATTTTAATATTTTTATAAAGAAATGTTTTACCTTCTGAAAAAGAAAACAAAGCTAGTGACTGCTGAAGGTTCATGTGTTGCTGTCATCCAGGGGACCTCTGTTGAGAGGGTGCGAGTTCCAGGCCACCCATCTCCTCCCTGCACCTGCCTCTCGTGGGCAGCTCCTGACCTTGATCCACCACCTGTCTAGGTTCACCCAGCAGGTGCTCCCAAGCACCCCCGGGCCTTAGCTGTTTGTGCCTCCTGCTGCTCATGGTGTGTCTCTGGTCTGGGACTCCTGCAAGGTGCTACCAGCCTCTTGCAGCTGCCGGGACAGCCTTTGCCAGGAGACAGCTGACTGCCTGAGTATCTACTCCGGAACCCGTGGCTGGGCATTGGTGCCGCCCTGGGTGCTTTGGGTGGATGCAGCCTCCATCCAGCTGACACCCAAGGTTGGCTTCCCATTGATCCCCCTGCCATCTGGCCCGCTCTGCTGTGCTGCTTCTGGGGCTGGGAACAGCTGAGGCTGGGCAACACATCAGGGCAGTGCCCTGGGCCCTGCTTTGGGTCTAAAGGTGCTGCCAGGCCCAGCTGCACAGACTCACGGGGCAGCTGGGGCTGGAACAGTGTCCTAGGCCTTCCATTCAGTCAGCGAGGCCCTCAGCAGTGCTGGTGGCTCCTTGAAAGTGGCATGCAAGTGTCCTGCCAAATCCAGTCATGGCTCTCCAGTCAACAGACAACACCCCAGCATCAACACAACCTTGAAAATCAACTAACGGTTTTGGAATCTCTGGGGCCTGTGGCCACTTGGCCAAGCAGAGCCCAGAGGTGGGCAAATGAACATGGAGCCACCAAGCAGTCTGGGCCTACTCAGAAGCAGCCACCTGCTCTTTTGGACAGCATGGTTTTCCTTGTGTGGCCAGGCTCACGCTGCAGTTTCCTATTTTGTTTTGTAACAGAGTGACAATTTAATTCAATTGAACAGTTTCCTGCAGATTAAACTTAAAATGAGATCAGATGCCAGCTCCCTCCTTTGCAGGCTCCGCCAGAAGCACCGCAATCCCCACTTGCTCTGGCTCCTGAGAATGCGGAGGAGCCTTGGTGGAGTTCAAGTCCCACTTTACAGAAGAGCAAACCAACTTGGTGGCAATGCTGGGGTGGCTTAAAACCTGCCTCCGGGCAGTCTCTCTCCCTCCTGGCTTTGGTCCCCAGACAGTGCGCCTCCTCCACTTGCCCCCAGAGTCCCTTTCTTAGGGATGAGTCTTCCTGTCATCCAGCTGCTTCTAATCACTGGTGCCAGTGATGAGGATGATCATTTTTGGGGTATGGGGGATTGAACTCAGGGGTGCTCTACCACTGAGCCACAACCCCAGGCCTATTTTGTATTTTATTCAGAGATAGGTTCTCACTGTGAAGACCCCCTTGATTATTTTTAATGATTTTTATGGTTATTGTTGTAAACAAATTTGTTGGTTGTAATGAAAAATAGAAATTGTTGTGGAAGCTCATAGGAACACAGCTCTCTGGTGACATGTTCACAGTCACAGGAGGACCAACTCGGCCCCATTTGCCCACAAGCATCCCAACCCAGCCCTGAAAACGCTCATCCCAGGAACCCTCTCAGTCCTAGCAAACCAGGATGGTTGGTCACCCTACAGAATACTCTCCAGGGGGACCAATTTCTAATGATTAAGGTTGGGGGGGTATCTCAGACCATTAGGTTTGGGCTTTGCAAATAAATATGGTCATTTATAGCACTGGATGGTGGGGTCTGGGCCCCCACACTGATAAGCAAAAATGAAATACCCCACTAATCCTAAGGAACCCACTCACAATGCCTGAGGGGTGTCCTGTGTCCAACCTCCTTGGGCAAACTCACCCTCTGTTGCTTTTCACCCAATTTGACATGCAGAAATTTTGGATGCGATTATGCAGTTTCCTCTGAGCACCCCCCCACACACACACACTCCTTTGAGAGACCCTAGGTGGCATTTGTGGGGCCAGGTGAGCAGGGCAGGATCCATGGGACTCAGGACTGGTCTGGTTCTTACCGTATTGATCCAGTCTATGTAATTGGAGACCCTGGTGAAGACGGAGGGCTTGCGGTAGTAGTTGCAGCCGAGAGTGGACCCGAAGCTGACCACGCCGTGCACTTGCCACTTGCCATCAGCCGCCTGGCAGTTCAGGGGCCCTCCAGAATCACCCTGAGCAAGAGTCAGATGAAGAGAAGGGAAGGGAAGGGGCTGCCCAGGGGGATCCCTGTTCTCAGGCACTCATGCTGCTCTGTCGTGGGTTGCCACAGCTCTGAGTGCGACGGTAGGACTTACAAGAGCTGCATTTGTCCCTGGGTGTCCTGAGCTGAGCTAAGCACTTTATTGGCCTCATCTCCTTACAAAAGCTATGAGGCAAGTGTTGTGAGTACCCAGTTCACCTGAGAGGAAAACCTGGGGGGTTCAGAGGCTACACCTTGCTTGAGGTTGTCCTGGCACAAATGACCCTGCGGAGCTGCACACCAGTTAGGCTGCTGAGCTCTTATCCACCACCAGCCACCTCCTCCCATGACAAGGAGTTTCCTGGGGTCTGTGTGGGCAGATTGAGGGCACACTTGGTCTGAAGGACATGAGAACCCCTTCCATTGCAGTCGCCACTCAACCGCAGAGCCCAGTTAAGACACCATCTCGGGATGGGATTGTGGCTCAGTGGTAGAGCGCCTCTCTAGCAAGCCACCTTTTCTGGAGATTATAAGGACCAGATTCTGGAATGTCCAGAGGGGTTTCCAGTGCTCTGCCAGGAGGGGTGAGGACGGATGCTGGGACCTCTCCCCGTCCCCAGTCCCATTTCGCTGTGGAGGGAGCCCTGATGTTGGATACTCACATTGCAGCTGGAAGTCACACCGTCACCCCCAGCGCAGACCATGGTGGTCTTCACGGAGCTGCCCCACCAGCTAGCGCTGGAGCAGGTGGCGTAGTTCACAACCAGCAGCAGACCCTGCTGCAGGATGTCGGGAGAAGCCCCATTGGCTGAGCGACACCAGAAAGAATGGATCAGAGGGACAGAGGGACTCCTGAGTAAGAAGGAAGTGGTGACACCTGCTGGGCTGTCCCTCTAGCCCCTTTCGCTGTGGCCCTTGTCACGTTCGCCCATGGCTCTTTTCTATCCTGTGCCCTCACAGCTGATTGGTCAGTGTTCTGGCCGCTGCTGATTGATTCGGGGGTGAGCACCTGACTTACACTAAGCCAATGAGCTGCTTCTCCTGGGAATTTGGGCTGGAGACTAAGAATTCCCGCCCAGGGAGGACTCAGCAGTGGCTGCCATTTTTTTTTTTTTTTTTCTCCATGGAGAAAAGCTTGAGGGGGACCCACCCAGGAAAGAAATTCCGAGGGCGTGCTCATGAATTTCTTCCAGGCTCCAGTTCCTGGTTCTGGCCTGTTCCTAATGGCTGGCTGTGTCTCTCTGCCCCAGGGTTGAGACTCTGCAATCCTTAAAATCTTAAAGCACACTAGTTGGAAAAAATCGTTGGTGTGGTCAGGGTAGCACTTTCCTAGTAGCCCCCTGTGACACTGCCACCGTCACATACTACCCCATCAGCATTACCGCCCCTACTAATGGAGAGGATAAGGAGTATTTTCATTCTTGCCCTTTACTAGGCTTTCCAAAGAGGCAGTCCTCGAAGAAATATCAATAAATATTGTTTGATACATGGGACACTGAAATCAAGAGACATTAAGTCCCTTGCCTAAGATCACGCTCACTGATATATAGTTAACACTCGGCTAACACCTGGCACGTTATCACACATGTCTTCTAATCTTCACCAACAGAGTTTCCACTTTAAAGATGGGAAAACCAAGGTCCAGAGGGGGTTGCTGAGGTTACATAGTGATCTTCAGGCAAGCATTTGGACATCCCTGGCCCTGGCCACTCCACCATCTCACCATCTCCCTGCCCTGGGGTTTTCTGGGTAACAAATAGGTGGGCACACTTGTATCTGATTTGCATGAGACGTCCCCTCCACCCTTCCTGCTTCTGCACAGTTTTCCTGTGTCCTTGGTTTTTGAAGACAAGCTAGTCAGGGGGCCGTAGTCATTTCTCTGAGTGCATCAATGTTGATGTACTCATCTGTCACTCATAGATTTATGTCATTATGAAAAAGAAATTGCTCTTCTGCACAGACCTCCCTAGAATCTTCTAAACCTCTGGTGATTTTATAAGGGACGGGTAGGTGCTCTGTTCCTTTTGGTGGCATATTGTCATGGGATTTCTGACCCTTGGGTTTATGTCAAAAGAAGACTCACGCTCAACCATGTTCTCAGTAGCAAGACCAAGTGGCCCAGAAGACAGGTTTGGATAAGGGGGGGGGGGTGGTCCATGCGGGCTCCAGGGACCTCTGTGGAGCTCCAGAACCTTGAGGTCCCAGAATCTGTGCTGTTCTGGGCCCATCTGTGCTATGCAGAAGTGTCATATGGTCTCTGTACCGTTCATTCAATCCCAGTGACAGTAACAACTAGCACACAGCAGCTACTATGTGCCTTTGTTACTGGTCTGAGTGCCTCCCTTGGACTGTCTCCTTCAATCCTCTCTGGGATGTAGGTGCTGTTATTATCCTCGTTTCACAGATGAAGAAACTAGCACAGAGGCCAAGTAATGTGCCCAAGGTCACACAGCAAATAGTGAGAGAGCTGGGATTTGAACCCCAGGCCGCCTTGGATGACTAGTGGGGTGAGAGACCCAACCTGACAGGTGACAGCACCTTCTTTCCCTGCCTGGCCTGGGTGCTCGCGGCCAGCACTTACTCTGCAGCCTGCCCCAGCCTGTGACGTAGCAGGGGTAGTTGTTGGGTAAAATGGTGCCGGCAGGTGGGAGGCAGGCCAGTTGGATCTTATCAGTCAGGGTGACGGGTGTGGCCAGTTTGAGCAGGGCAATGTCATTCCTGGTCAGGAAAGAGACAGAGCTCAAGAGCATTAGCCAAGCAGGGCTTTGAAGAGTGCAGAGAGATTTCCCGGGGCTGATCCCCAGGGAGAGTAGCTGGGCATCTTTGAAAATGTAAAAGACCTTGTTAGGAGGTTTCAGGGACAGGAGATACAGAAGGACTGTGTCCTGCTCCACTGAGATCACCATCCCTGTTCCCTTGTCATGGACTAGGCACACATGGTCAGTGATGGCCTGGGGCACACAGGGGCCTACAGGCTCAGGAGGCAGGAGACCCAGGTTGCTCCCTGCCCCCCCCATCACCACCCCCCCCATCACCACCCCCCAGGCAACTTTTGCACAGGCCGAACCTCTATGAGGTCAGAGCCCTTCCCCTCCTTATAGAAGGATCGAAGCCACCCCCAGAGCCCTGAGACAGAGCATACCCTTGGGCCAGATTGTTGTTCCACTTCTGGTGTACGATAGCCTTGGAGACCTTGACGGCCAGGGAGCCCGCCTCCTCGGTGGAGAGGCTGTGCCGGCCCAGCACTACGCGGTAGGTCCTGGAGGAGCTGGGAGGGCACAGAGGGTCAGTCCCTTGCCCTTAGCCCCCCCCCCCCCCGGCAGGGACACCCAGGAGATGAGCCACTTGGGATGGGCCCAAGTAAGTGTCGGCTGCATGAACCAGCAGTGGGGCTTGGGATCTTGTCTTTCCTGGGAGCCATCTGTTGGTTACTAGGTAGCATAAATGCTTTAACATAAAACCCATCACCCTGTGATAATTATAACAACCTTATACTAACTATAAACTGACTTAATAAAAGTTGTAATAATAGAAATCTTATACTACTCTGGAGGGAATGAGAAAAATAAGAGTCCTTTTTTAGTTTAATTCTCCACCCTTATTTTCTCTTGGGGAAACTGAGGCCCAGGGAGGGGTAAAGAGTCCAGAGAGAATCTAGACCTGGAGCGCAGGACGCCGGGTTACCCGGCCTCTTTGTTTTTCCCACCCCCTCTTAAAGCCTATACACCTGGTGGGAGTAGGTTCAATTTCAGGGCCAGCCCACGCCAGCCCACGTGGAATGCTGAAGAGTTCCAGCCCAGGTGAGATTAGCCTCGGACATGGGGAGGAAGAGGGTGTCCTCTCATTTAATTCACACTACATTCTGTTATGACTGCCAGGCGCCTGTGATCCCAGCCACCCTGGAGGCTGAGGCAGGAGGATGGCATGTTTGAGACCGGCTGGGACAATTTAGTAAGACCTTGTCTCAAAAATTTAAAAATGGCTGGGGGAATGTGTCTTAGTGGTAGTACTGAAAAAAAAATTCTGTTATCTCATTTTTTTTTCCCAGGGGATATGTTAAAACTTAGAGAAATTATTTACACTGTGAAGTGGACCCAGTTCCAGATGGAGAGGCCACATCTGATACTCCCAGGAGGGCAGAAACTGGGCCTCCCCGTCCTCCACACCGTCCCTCAGTCCAGCCAAGATTGTCAGTCGACAGTAGACTGAATTATAGATCATCTAAAACTTGTGTCTGGCCAGGCGAGTGGTTATTTGCAAGGCCCCTTTATAGTGTGGTTCAGGCCTTTGGGTCCCCTCTCTTGGAGGTGAGCACTGGCTGGTAGGGCGAGCAGCCTGGGTGACCTGGGAAAGGCAGTTAGTTACCTGATGCAGTGGGCAGCTGTCAAGACCCAGTTCTTGGCCACCAGGGACCCTCCGCAGGTGTGGTGCCACTGGCCATAGGCACTGTACTGCAGGGAGACCTGTGGAGAGGCACCTGTGGGCTGAGTTCTTCCGCTGAGAGCAGGTGAGGTGGCACCTCTCGCCCCAGGTGCAAAACTTAAGGGGCACCTGAACCTCAGTCATCAGGGTAAAAAACCCTTTAGTGCTTTGTAGAATATAAACAGTCCAAATCTACACAAAAAGGCATGATTAAACAATATTGAAAAGTTAAATAGACTATTAAAAATTAACTTCTGAACATCTCTCTGGGATATGCCCCTTCTTCGGAACTATTTCCTTAGGACACGGCCCTCCAACTTAATATGTCCAACCCAAACTCTTAATTTCCCCCAAACCTGTTCCATCCTCAGGATTCCCTGCACGGTCAATGCCACCTCCACTTTCCTGGCTGCTCAGGCTAAAATCCTCTTACCCCTCACTCAAACCCAAGAGCGAGCCAGCTGGGTGGCCCACACCTGCAATCCCAGAGACTCAGGAGGCTGAGGTGGGAGGATCACAAGTTTGAGGCCAGCCAGGGAAACTGAGAGACACCCTGCCTCAAAAAATAAAAAGGACTGGGGGTGTAGTTCCGTGGTCAGGTGCCCCTGGGTTCAATACCCAATACCAAGCACCAACGCAAACAAAACCAAACCCCATCAGCGGTAACTTTATACATGGAGAGAATGCTTCCCTTGTATCTTGACTCTCTGTCCCAGACGCCTCATCCCTTGCCTGGATGATATCCTGGTCTTCTGGTTTTTTTTTTTTTTTTTTTTTGGGTGGGGTGGTGGAGCTGGGATGGAACCTGGGGCTTCACACATGCTAAGCACCCACTCTACTACTGAGCTGCACCCCTGCTCCTAGTCACCTATCTTTCTTCCAGCTCCCACTTTGGCCCACCCCTCACCCCAAACACACAGCAGCCAAAATGATCCTTTCTACACATAAATCTGATTATATCTCTGTTCAGAACCTCCAATGGCTCCCCCTCTTGCCCAGTGAAAACTCAAAATTCAGGTGGTCTACTAGGTCCTACATCACCTCTCTGACCTCAGCCTTCCCCTCCCCTCCCCTTGGCCATGCTGACCTCCATCAGTTCTGCAAATATAACAAGCCTACTTCTGCCCCAGGGCCTTTGCCCTGGCTTCTGTTTATTAAATATTTATAAAATATTCCTGTTTATAAAATATTTATAAAATATTCCTGCTGCTGGAATATTTTTCTCCCAGGTATCAACCTATCTCCTCCATTCCTCTGGGTCTCTGTTCCAGGTTACCTTCTCCTCCTGAAGCCTACGTGACTTTGGGCACATTTTTGGTCCTGATCGCTTTATACGGAAGATAGGGACCATAATGTTCACCATGCAGGGCCCTCAGGATGATTAATAATCACAGTATCCAACACTATGAACTTCCAGTAATTTGACCGCTCACCTTGTGCGCAGCACGGCCCTAAGCTCAGAGTGTGTATTGGCTCATGTCTTAATTAAGGCAGCTGTGAGCACCTGTACAATGTGGTCTGTGCCTTGAAGACTGTTATCTATTTCTAATATGATGTATGCAAAAAGGCAGTTTACTTGTTCCAGGTCATACCAACAGTACTTGGCGGAGCAGAGAGCTGAGCCTGGTCCCTGCTCCTGAACATTTTTTTGTAATGGATGGATCCGGAGACTGTCATGCTAAGTTAAATAAGTCAGTCCCCCCAAATCAAAAGTTGAATGTTTCCTCTGATATGCAGAAGCTAATCCAAAATAAGGGAGGGGGGAGGTAAAAAAAAAAGAATAGAGAAAAGATCAAAGGAGTAGACAAAGGGGAATGAAGGGAAGAGAGGAGGGATGGATAGGAAAGACAGTGGAATGAACCTGACCTATTTTTTCTATGTACATATATGAAATACCACAGTGAATTCCATCATCAACTAAAAGTAAATAGCAGAAAGATCAGTAGAATAGAGGGAGGGGAAAGGGGGAGAGGGAGGGGAAGAGGAAGTACTGGGGACTGAATTAGAGCAAATTATAGCCCATGCTTTTATAATTATGTCAGAGTGAATCCTATTGCTATGCAGAACACCAATAACAAAGTAAAAAATTCAACTTTAGTTCTAAAGTGCTTATGGTATTTCTGAGCACGTTGTGGTTTGGATTTAGGGGTATTGAGGTAGGGCCATAGTCTTGGGGTGGGTGGGAGAGTCCTCTCAGGCAGTAGAGTGCCAGGCACATTAATTAATCCTGGCTTTGTTTAAAGTTCTGACATTTTGTTCATCCTGAATGTTTTTGCATAGTTTGATTTTAAAAATGTTGCATGAAAACATTACTCATTTTGGGTGCTGAGCCTTAAATTATTCTCCCAAATTGAGGGCTTCACTTGCCTCACCTGAGACTCTGCCTGGGCTAGATTGCCCACCCGACCCAATTAAAAAACAAAACAAACAAACAAACAAACAAAACCTCCTCAGGGAAACAGAAGCAGGAGGGGCGGGAGCTCCCCAAGACTAACATTAATTGGTTCCCAAGGCAAGGATTGAACCAGGAAGTATTTTATGCAACATCAATTTGTTTCTCAGCACAAATACACTCTGGGTTTGGGGATCCCAGGGGGAGGGGCTGTTGCCCCCCTTCAACTTCCCACAGAAAACAGGGTGAGACTGAAAAAGGTGAAAAACTAGCAAAAGTACACAGAGCCAAGGGTGTAAATTGGGGAATATCGGGCACCATTCTGTCATTGACACTTTTTCCTTTTTGCTGTGCTGGGGATGGAACCCAGGGCCTTCTGCTTGACAGGCAAGCGCTCTGCCACTGAGCTACGCCCCACACCCCAGCTGTCACTTCTTTAATCTAGATGCCATTCCCTCGATGAAACATGCACCTGCTGCACGGGACCCCCTGGGCACTCATCTCTGATGGGTACTCTGACCACCTGGGTTAGAAATGTGCCCTGATCCAGCTGGGTCTGTTCCCAGCCTGTTTCCATCAGTTACACTTGCAATTCATGTGTTTTGATAAGACACAGAGCTGATGAAATATGAGTTCAAAAATAGAGCTGTGGGGGCTGGGGTTGTAGCTCAGGGGTAGAGCGCTTGCCTAGCACGCATGAGACACTGGGTCCCATCCTCAGCACCACATAAAAATAAATTAAATAAAGGTATTAAAAATTTGTTTTAAAAAAATAGAGCTGTGATTTATAGAGAAACTAAATTAAATGCTTGGAAGACACTGGCTAATGGTGACTCTTAAAAAATGGCAATCCCCCGCCCCCCCCCCAAAAAAAAGGGCTATTGAATTAGGCGTCTGTGAAAAAAGTGGAAAGAAGCGGGGAAGGGGTGGGGATGGGGCAGAGATGACAAAAGTCAGGACCAGCTCATTACACAGATTGCTTCAGGAGCAGCTTAAAGTTCTGCTCTACTTGGGATAGGGAGGAAGAGCATGAGAAGAAGAATCCC
Organism: Ictidomys tridecemlineatus; assembly: GCF_052094955.1. Classification (NCBI taxonomy): domain Eukaryota; kingdom Metazoa; phylum Chordata; class Mammalia; order Rodentia; family Sciuridae; genus Ictidomys; species Ictidomys tridecemlineatus. The sequence goes on along the minus strand of NC_135487.1, from coordinate 10,110,870 downwards.
ACTAAATAGGGAAGAGAGGTGGGAGGGAAAAGGAGGGAGAAGGGGAGTTGCACGGAGGATGGAAGGAGACCCTCATCGTTATACAGAATACAAGTATGATGTTATGAAGAGAAAAAGAAAAAAAAAGTGTGTCACATTAGATTGGATAGAGAGAAATGATGGGAGGGGAGGGGAGGGGAAGGGGAGATAGGAAGGGCAGCAGAGTAGAATAGACATTATGATTGCTGTATGTATATAGGTGACTCTATGACCAGTGTGATTCTGCAATCTGTACAAGCAGAAAAATGAGAAATTATACCCCAATTGTTTCAAATGTATGAATTGCCAAGATCATTGTAATGTCATGTGTGGCTAAAAAAAAAAAAAAAAAAAAAAAAAGTTCTGCTCTACTTGAAAGAAATGGACGTAGGTGCCATATTACAGGGGTTGGTTTTTATAAGAAAGTTAAGAATTCAAAAGATTGGTGAACAGATAAGTAAAATGTGTATTAAGCATTTCTAAATCAAAATAAAATGTTTAAAGCCTACATGTAGGATTGAAAATGATTTTTCTATACCAACTTTTCAATTACTCAGTCCCAACTATGTCAGACAGGAGAGTTTCCTACATTTGTTTATGCAATTGTAAATTCACTCATCTTTGTGTGCCCTGTCACTAAAAGTCTATAATGTGGGCCTGGGTCCCATACAGTGTTTCAGTCTTGATTTCTGTATATTACGTCAAGGTAAGGAAGCATTTGTTTTCATTGATAACACGGGATTGAAGATTAATTTGCATAAGCAGCACTGATTGGTTTCATAAAGCATGGACATTTGCATAGATGGTGATGAATGGCTCATAAAAATAACAGTACTTGTGTAAGCAAATGTCTGATTGGTTAACAGAGTCAGACTATTTAGGAACTTGGGTGCAGGGGTAGTGGGGTGGTGTAGGGATAGTGGGGTGGTGTGGCTCCTTTTGGAAGCTGGAAAAGGCACCTCTTCCCCAGCCCCAAGGTTGGCCAAGGACACAAAAATGTGTGGGTTTTTTTTTTTTTCTTTTTGGTGAAGTTGTCCAAGCTGCCTTCTGAGGTCCCACCAATCCTCATCTCTGCCAGCATAACAGACCCCAGGGTGGGAGGGCAAAGGGGGGCTGAGAAATGATGGGATGGGAGGAGGGTACAGAGTGGTTGACTCACCTGCCAGGGCCAGCTGTTGGGTGTCGCCGCTTCACCGCCAACCACCCTGCTCAGTTGGGGCAGGTGAGTGGGGAGCCCACAGCTGAGAGCTATGGAAGGAGAAACGGGGGCGAGTACAGGAAGCAGCCACCCAATCAATGGAGACTATGCTTGCTGCACACCCAGCACCCAGATAGAAAAGCCTTGCTCTAGAAGGACCCCGAGAGGTCACAGTCCAGCCTTGCTTTGCTTCTCTGAAACTCCACTCCAACCTTCCTATAACTACACAGGGTGGAGTGCAGTGGGAGAGGGCCAGGTGGGGATGGAGGGCAGGGAGTTCCCCTTCCTAGTCCCACCAGGGGTTGGGAGAGCGGCGCCTCCGGGTGATGGGGTTACCTCCAGCCACCAACGCAGAGAGCAGTAGGGTCTTGATCATGGTGAGTCCGTGGGAGTTCTGGAAGCCCGGCCGTGGCTGAGCCCTTGTTTTATGAGCTGATTATCAGCAGGCGATATAGCAGGAGCTGCAAGATGGAGATTTTCCCAAAGCTCAATGGAATAAAAGGTTGGCGTCCAAATGTTTTTTTTCCGTCGTCTTCTACCGTCATCCTGAAAACACACTGATAAAGATGCCAAAGGTAGCTATTGAAATGTGAGTTCTATCTACTTTCAAGAGGTTATGTGTGTGTCAAGAGAAGAAAATTATGGGTTATTGGTTCTTGGGGTTGCATTTTTCAAAGAAAAGATGAAACTGGCAACGAGCCCCCGGGCCCGTGGTACTGGGAGACATTGGATGATGTCTGGAGCAGTTTTGGGTCATTGGGGCTGGGGTTGGGGTACTCTTGGAATCTGGAGGGAAGAGAACAGAGAGGCTGTTAAAAACCCTACAATGCACAGGGCATAAGAAACTGTCCCCCTCCCAACGTCAGTGGTGTTGAGATCGAGAAACCCTGCTCCAGGCAATGCCATGGCTTGTGTGTGACCCAGGTTGAGTCATGTAAGTGTCTAGGCCCAGGGTCACCTGTTTGTGAAACAGGGAGGGAAACATGTACCTAGCTTGTCTCAGAGCATTGGAGGATTTGCAAAGCATAGGGGAACATGCTTAGGAGAAGGGCAAGGTGGACCCCCACAGTTGGGGTTTAGCAGTCCCAGTGATGGGACAGAGGAGAGTGCTGGCAGAGGACAGCGTCCCTGGGGTGGATCAGATGTCTTTTGTGGTCTGCTCCTAAGACAACAGTGATTTGCATTTCTCCAAACTCTGTCTTCCAAATGGAATCAAAGCAAGAGCTTCTTAGGGGAGCCAATAAAGGCAGACACGCTGACACTCACCAAGCACCTTAGATAGGTTAGATGCTGGCACATTTCTTATTTAAACCTTAGACAACCCTGCAAGAAAGTCCTTTATTTCAGTTGAGGACGCTGAAGCTCAGAGAGGTGAAGTGACTACCTCAAAACCACACAGCTTCTAAGCAGCAGAATGAAGATTCAAACCCAGGATGGTCTGATTCCAGAGCCAAGGTCTGATTACTTGAGCCACTGAAGATGACATTCTGTGTGACATCTTAGTGCTGTAGAAGCCCCCTGTTGGCAAGAGAAGGGTGGAGAAAAAGAGCACGTTTTCCTAATGGGCTTTCCTGCTCTTCCTGGGGCCTTAGCTCCTGCTGTGGGCAGAGCACAGTGCCAGGCAGGCAAGGTGCGGGTGAGGTGGCCCTGCTCCGTGATCACAGACTCTACTTCTTTCTCCAACCAGAAAAGCAGAGGGAAAAAAACTTCAGACATCAGCTGTAGACCTGGATCCAGTCTTTGCCTGCCAGTATTTTGTGGGATTGTGTTATGTGTTAGAATCTGGAGTCCAAGAACTTGGATCAAGGATCACACAGGGCGAGGGGAACTGGGCTGCAGAATCCCCCTTGGGTTGGATGTCAGAGGACCTGGCTTCTGGTCCCAGTCCTACTCCTGACTTCCTATAACACCTTGGACCCTTAGACTATGGCAACCAGCTATTCCTGAGGCCTCATATTTTATCTGAAAGGTAAATGTGAATGTGGCATTCTGTATATGTTTGTTTTCCTATGTGAGTCATTGGACAAACACCAGGTGACACATGCCGGGGACTTGCTGTGTGACCTTGGGCAAATCACAGAGGCGCTCTGGCCCATTTTCACAAAACAGGCATTATGGTTTAGATGTGAAGTGGCCCTAGGAAGGAAAGTGACCATGATTACTTGGAGTGACCAAGAGATCTTTATTGAAAAAAGGAAAGGGAGAGGGAGAGGGAGAGGAAGAGGGAGGGGGAGGGGGAGGGGGACTGGCAGGAGAAAGTTTTTATAGCCCTTTGCTGTGCTGCTTAAGTCTAATAGGGTCCCTGGGTCTGCAATTTGCCTTGTTGGTGTGCACTGATTGGGTCACACAGTGGTGGCTAAGGGTGTCATCTTCTGCCTTCAAGTGGACTGAGCATAGGCTAGGTGTGGGTTGCAAATTGACAAGAGGAAGTAAAGGAAAAGGTGCCAAATAACCCAAAGGGCTAAGGAAGGATGGGGCCTGGGTACTCAGTTTACCCTGCAGCTAACAACCCTCAAAGCTCGTGTGTGAGACAAGGCCAGAAAGTTCAGAGCTGAAGTGACTGGGTTCAGAGTCTTGACCTGATCCCTGATGGGGATTAACTGGGTGACTGTCGGCAGGAGGCTGTGGCTGGAGGAGATGGGTCCCTGGGGTTGAGCCTTTGGGGTTAATATTTTGTTGTGGTGAGAACTCTCTGTGTGGTTCCTGGTGGCCGTGTCCTGACCTACTTTCTTCTACATACTTTCCCTCCGTGATGTTCTGTCTCATCTTGGGCCCACAGCAATGGGCTGGCCGTCTTTGGACTAGGACCTCTGAAACTGACAACCCCCAGTTCAATTTTCCTCCTTAAAATTGCTCTTGTCAGGTCTTTTGGTCACAGCAGCCAAAAAGCTGACTGAAACAGAAATTGGTAGCTTGAAGCGGGGTTGCTGTTGCGACTAGCCTGGCCATGCGGTTTAGAAGCTTTAGGAGGTTTTTGGAGTTCGTGGGAGGAGTTTTGAAAACTTTAGAGATGCAAGCTGGAAAGGTTTTGGATTGTTGTAAGCAGAGTTTAAGAGGCAGTTCTGGTGGGAGCTCAGAGGACCGGATTGCCGAGAGACTGTGGACAGTCGAGACCGGGGTCATGAGGCTTCAGAGGAGGAAACTGGAGGAGAGGCCATTCATGTCAGGTATTGGTTAGGAAGTCGTCAACTTTTGCCCATGACCTGAGACTTTCTATGAGACTGTGTTTAAAGGTGATGGACTAGCTAATCCGGCAGAGGAGATTTCCAGGCAGCAGAGCATTCAGGCCGTGGCATGGATATGGCCGGCAGCTTTTGGCCAAGCGTACTGTGATAATCAGGAACAGAAAGCAAAGCATAAGGGTCTGAAAAGTTTGCAATTTGGCCAGAAAACTGCAAGTAAAACTGTGGCTAAAGAAGTTGGATTTGTTAAAGACATTATAGCTACTAAAGAAATGCTAAATTCCTTAACCTGAGACAATAGGTAAAATGGATTGAAGGCATCTCAGGCTCAAGGGGATAAAAGTGAAAATTCCTCAGAGAAGAGACCAGTGGGCACCCAGCTTGCACAGGGGGGCCTAGGAAGTTGCTTCACCAGGCCCAGCCACCCAGGCACTCAGAGGCTGCTGCAGCCCTGGAGCCTGGAGGTTGGCTATTGCTCAAGATGGAGGGGAAACTTGGCAGCAACCATGTGTGCTGGTTCTGTAGGAAAGCCGGATGCTGGGGGCAGGGGGTCATTGGGGGTTTCCACTGGACTTTCAGAAGGAAGGCCTGGGAGGCCAGGCAAGGTGCTGCAGGGGTGGGTTCCCTGCAGGCTGCTCCTGAGAGGGTGACAGGTGGAGATGTGAGGAGGAAGCCAAAGCTGCGGTGGAGACCCCTCCCCGCAGATTAAGGAGACTCCTCCTCCCCAGATTAAGGAACGCCAGGCCTGAGGGACGTCAGCGGAGGAGAGCTCCAGGAATCAAGCGAAGACAAGCCAAGAAAGAGGCCATGTGATGCCAGACTCGTGGGACCCCACTAGACCTCCAGGAGCCGAATCCGATACAATCACACGAGAGTCTTTATTGCAAGCTCCAGCCTGGACTCAACTGTTCCCGACGCAGCGGTCCCAGGGACTGAGTCCTGGTCCTTTGTTCAGTGAGATTTTATAGGATCTTGGGGATACTCTATGTGTCACAACGTCACACAGCAAATCATTTCACACCGAGGGGAAAATCAAACAATGACTCTTAACGTTGATTAGCACATTCCCTGGCGGGAACAAGTTAGGTAAGGGTGATTGGTTAGTAAAAGAGGGGGAGTCCTTTGAACTGATTGGTTTAGGCCTCGAGGGGTTGCAAGAGTGTATATGCTAAACTGCTGGGTGGCCTAATCACGTTATCCATCACCGGAACTCCTGGGAGGGTCACCTGGCATTTCAGATCTGTTCCCTGTCTCACTCTGATTGGTTGTTGCTATGGTCCGAAATTAGGTCTCAAGCATTCTTTCGGTCTTTTCAGGAACTTGCATTTGCTGAGTCAAGGACTTAGGACAAATGACTCAGCAGGGTAGCTACATGCCTAGAAACCTGGGTCATCCCTGCACCCCCACCTTTGGACAGGCCCTGCTCTGAAGTAGAGGCTGTTTTTTTCAAAAATGGAGTCACATCAGTTTCTCAGCCTGGTGGGCTGCAACCAGCAAAGCCACAGGGGGGAGCTACACAAGCCCATTTGGAGAGAATGTCGTCATGCCATGTGCCCCAGATGCCTTTGGTCTTGTTTTGATCCCATCCCTTCTTTCTGTGTCCCTATTTGTCCCTCATGGAATGGGAAAGTTTGCCCTTTTGACTTTTGGGAAATCTTGAAAATGGACTGACTGTATTTTGCACTGTGAGACAGGCATGAGCTTTTGGGGGGCCAGGGGCAGAATTACATGGTTTAGATGTGAGGCGTCCCAGAAAAATTCATGTGTGAGACTGCTGAGAGCCATAGCCGAGTCCGAATGACGCATGGCATTTTTGCCAGTGGTTGAGAGGTGAAGCCAGGAAGCCATTGAGATGATAATGGTTATGTTAAGCTGTGTATATTAGACGCCTGCTGTCCACCTCAGCCTGCTTCTTTGGAGTTCTCGTAGGGATTCCTGGAGAGTTCCCTATTGGTTGGGGAAGTGCCCGAGGTGGGATTTCCGGTTGGTGGTTCCTGGAGGAGCCACGTGTTGTTCGGGAGAGTTCCTGGGGAGCGTGTGAGGAGTCTGCTGGTGGAGTTCAGCAATAAAGTTTGTTCCTCTTGAGTGGCTCGTGATTTGTGCCCAGCCAGACTGCGGCATGAGTTAATGCAAGAAGGCTTAGAGGTGAAAAGACTGGGTTATGAGAGCCTTAACCCCAATCAGGGTGTTAATCCGCTGCAGGGACTAACTGGTTGGCGACTGTAGGCAGGGAGGTGTGGCTGGAGGAGGTGGGTCCCTGAGGGCATGCTTCCTGGTGGCTGTGACCTGGCTGGCTTTCCTCTGCCACTCCCTTCCACCATGATGTTCTGCCTCCCTCTTGGAGCCCTGTGGAATGCAGCTGGCTGTCTGTGGACTAAGACCTCTGAAACTGAGCCTCCAAATAAGCTTTTCCTCCTGAAATTGTTCTCATCAGGTCTTTTTTGGTCACGGCATTGAAAACGCTTGACTAAAACAACAGGGAAAGGAACGTTTGCCCTGTCTGGCCACATTGCTGTGAGGATTTGAAAGGGACACAAAACAACACCCATATGGGCATAGGCCAAAAAGTCACTCATTGGACCCCCAAATGGAAATCCAGGAGCAGAGCTGGTTTCAGGCACAGTTGGATTCAGGACTCTGATATGGTCCCAGGTTTCTCTCTGCTTTTTGTCTCTCCTTTCTCAGGTTCCATCAGGTGGCCTGTGGCAGCACCAGCTTCTCCCTTCCTTTGGGACCAGATCACTGCAGAATCTCTGGCCCAGCCTTTCTGAACTGCAGCTCTAAATTTGGGGCTGGATGATTGTTAGGGGGAGTGTCCTGTGCATTAGAGGATGTTTGGCAAGGTCTCAGTCCTCCACCCACCCGATAACAGCACTATCACCCACTGCAGTCTGTGACAACCCACACATTACCAAACGTACCCTGGGGGGCAAAATCAACCCTCTTCCAGAGTTCTCCCCCATTTCTCTGCTGCCCACCCACATCCCCTCATGGCAAAGGGTCACAGTCTTCTGATTGCTCCCCGCCCACAGTCCTGCAAACTCTCTGATTGGACCGGCCTTTGATCACATGACCAGCCCTGAACCAATTGTTGTGGTGTGGGAGAGAATGCAGCGCACCCATTGGCTAGACCTGGAGCACATGCTCCCCGCTGGGTCCTGGGCATCCAGGCCCCGCCCAGACCCTGGGTGAAGTGGGGGGGGGCTGGGGCGGGGGCTGCGGCTGGGGCTGCCCGCCCCACCCCCCAGCAAAGCGCCAGGCTTCTGCGGTGGGAGGAGAGGAAGCGGAGGCTGCAGAGGGGTCAGCTGCAGCCTTGTCCCAGTCTGGGATGCAGTTCCCCAGGTTATTTGACGGTGTGGCAGTCTGTCAAGTTCTAAACTGGGCTGCGACCTTGGGGTTTCCGTGGGGGCAGATGTGAAATTCTCATGGGTTTATGACTCATTCAGAATGAGGCTTCCAAGCCACCTAGCTCGGGGCTCAGGGCTTGGCCTTACACCCAGAGCTTCTGCACAGTGACTGGATTGGACCCTTGCATGTGGCCTGGTGCACAGGAGCTGGGTGGAGATGCAGAGCCCGACCTCTGCCTCCGCGTCTGCAGTGTATCAATTCTCCAGGGGGCCCTGCTCCCCTCACTTAAGGTTTGAGAAGCTCTGTACCAGGTCGTGGCTGGGTCCCTCTATTCCTGTCCCCATCCCCCTACCCCACCTGTCAAATAGAAACAATAACAATGGCATGGAGCCCTTCCCGTGCTGGCTAGAACTGAACACCTGTTATTCATCTAGGGCACTTAGGATAGTAAATGCACAATAAACGTCCATTCTTAGTTCCTTCCTCAGGCAAACCTCGACATCAGAATAGCACACAGTTCTTCACACTTTCCCAAGAATCCCAGTGGATCGGAGTGGGCAAACGTTTAGTAGAAAGGGCCAGACAGCAAATATTTTAGGTTTCACATAGTCTCTGTTGCAACCAGTCAACTTCGCAGTGGTAGGGCCAAGGGGCCATATGGGCATAGCTATGTTCCAATAAAACTTTATTTACAAAACTGGGTTGGTTGTAGGCTCTCATTTACAGCAGCAACAGTGACCTGGAGTCGAGCACGCAGAAAGCACAGCGGTGAACTGTTTTGGAAGTCTCATTCTTCATCTCAAAAGCTTAATTTGAGTTTGGTGACTTTTTTTGAGGGGGTGGGTGGGTACCAAGGATTGAACTCTGGGGTTCTCCACCACTGAGCCCTATTTTGTATTTTATTTAGAGACAGGGTCCCACTGAATTGCTTAGTGCCTTGCGGGTTGCTGAGGCTGGCTTTGAACTCGCGCTCCTCCTGCCTCAGCCTCCCTAGCCACTGGGATTACAGGTGTGCGCGGCCTCACCCAGCTGAACTTGGCGACCTTGTCATAGAGCTGGGTTTATTCCATTGTGAAGTTCATTCTCTGCCTTCATGTGGCTCCTTAGCCCATTGCCACGGGACTCTTTGTAGACACGTGTCTCAAGCTGACAAGAGGGAGCTTCTGGGGACAGTCCCCATGGACATGCTGGAGGCTGAGGCCTGCTGGGAATGAGGCTCACCTCTCCCAGGGGACAAAGGGCAGAGGGAAGACTTGAGACCAGGGCTTCGGGTGTGAGGCTGTGGCGGCAGTGAGTCCATCAACGCACAGCCCTGTTATTTCATTATCTCCCTAGAGGGACACAGGGCAGGTGTCCACTTGAAGATGAGGGGACCCGAGGCTCAGAAAGGTAACCGTCACCGTTGGGGTTCAGAGCTGCAGCCCTGGGGGTGCCCTCTCCTCTGCCCTGCTGTAATTTATGCCGTGAGTTTGGGTCAGAGGTGACATGGGAGTGGCAGGTGGCCCTGCTCCACCCCTCCTATCCATGCCCTTTGCCGCACCTCAGCACGGTGGCCTCCAGGGGTAAGCTGGAGAGACGCAGAGCCCAGCTGCCCAGGGTCCCACCAGGCAGCCAGCCCCAGCAGGCCACCAGGCAGAGAAGCGAGGCCAGCCGAGGGAGCCGGGCAGCCTCACTGACCCCTGGTTGGCCCCAACAGATACTCACCGTGGCCTGCCACAGGAGCCTTGGGGTCCGGTGGTTGCACCCCACAGCAGCTGATGAGGTGGCTGGAAGCCATGTGGAGCATTCTCCTCCCGTCACTAGAGGACTTGAGCGTTGGGCGTGGGCAGGTCGTCACTCGTTGCTGCACAGGCCCTGCAGTTACACCCCCTGGGTTTAAGTCCTGGTGTCCCTCACTAGCTGTGTGATCTGGGGTTTGGTTTTAATTCACTCTGAGCCTCAGTTTCCTCCTCTAGAAAGGGGGATAATCATGGGGGAGTTCGTGAGGATTAGATGAGATAGTGTAGGCGAGGGTCCTGGCTGGTGCCCAGCAGGGTGTCCAAGTGCTCGGTACACACTAGTTACAGCAACCTCAGCTGGACACCTAGTGGCATCGCAGTGGACCTTTGGCACAGGGCTCTTGGCACCCTGGCCGGACCCTCCTCTCAGGCAGGCGATGGAGGCGGAGGTGGAGGGTTGGTCTCTCTGCCCCCTGCCTTCCAACAGCCAGGTTAGGACCTCTTGGATAAAGTCCATGAATCCCAAAGGTCCCAGGAAGTCCTTCCTGAGCCTGCCCTCCCCCTCACCCAGTTTCTCTGAAAGTTCCTTCCAACCCAGGAGGGTGGCTGGTGCCTCAGGAACCTGCTGCTGCTATAGTGAGTCACCCCGGGTGCAGTGTTGCGACCACGCCAATTTATCATCTTCCAGCCCTGGAAATCAGAAAGCCACTATCTCACTGGACCAAAGTCAAGGTGTTGGCAGGGCTGTGCTCCTTCTGGACCCAGGAGGGAGGGCCCCGCCTCCTCCAGCATCTAGAGGTCACTGTGCTCCTTGGCTGGGAGCCCCCCTCCCTCTTCAAAGCCTTTAGGGAAGTATCTGCATGTCTCTCCCTGACCGACTCCTGCTTTGGTCCTTAGGTCTCTTCCTCTTCCTTCTCCTTTTGGTACTGGGGATTGAACCAGCTCTACTGTTGAGCTACACCCTCAGCCCTTTTTACTTTTTAATTTTGAGATGGGGGTCTCACTAAGTGGCTGAAGCTAGCCTCCAACTTGTGATCCTCCTGCCTCAGCCTCCCCAGTTACTCAAATCACAGGTGTGCATCCCTGTGATCAGTTCAGGTCTCCTTTGTACAAGGACCCCGGGCCCAGCCATTTAATACAGGATGATCACCCCTTCTCAGGATACCTGGTCATATCTGAAAAGTCCCTTTTTGCCATGTAGCATCATATGCAAAGGTTTTGGGGCCAAGGGCATTGATTCTTGGGGACAAAAGCAGATTTTGTCTCTAAGCCTGAGAGTTTCATACTCTTGTTAAATGAACAGGACCACGCTCATGTTTTACTATGTATTAGCTAATAAACAGTAGTTTCAATCATTTGATCACATTCCCAAAAGTTTATATAGATTTGGGGCTGAGGGGTTTCTCAAACTTCAGTTTGCACCTCTTACATAAGGACTGAATCTCCTTTATGTTACTGCTTCTGCCCAGGCTACATGTTTTTGGTTTACACCAATTGCAGAAGCCTCTTAACTTGGCCTCCCTGCCTCCACTCTTTCCCCTCTTGCCTGCTCCAAGCCACGCTCCACATGGTCATCAGAACACTTTGTTGTACACATGACCTCAGCCTTTACCTCTCTCTTTCTGTGGGGCTGGGGATTGAACCCGGGGGTACTTTACCACTGAGCTACATCATCCCCAGTCCTTTTTATTTTAATTTTTTGGTTCTGCATATTGAACATCCAGGGGCAATTCACCATGACCCACATCCCAGCCTTTATTTATTTATTTATTTTTGAAACAGGGTCTCACTAAGTTGTTGAGGCTGGCCTTGAACTTGCAATCCTCCTGCTTCAGCCTCCTGAGTTGCTGAGGTTACAGGCTTGCACCTTTGTGCTTGGCTCAGTCCTCACTTCTTTGTCTAAAACCTCTCCATGGCTGTCCTCTGAATAAATCCCCAACACCTCCTCTGCTCTGGCAAGACCAGCTGCTAGAGTTCTTTCTGTGTGGTAGCTGTGGCTTTGCTCAAGTTTTCCCCTCAGCCAGGAAAGTGACCTCTTCTGTTTTTTTTCCCTCCGATATGAATCAGGAATGTGTTGAGCTGCAAGTAACTGAAAGCCTACTACAGAGGCAAAAATGAATCAGGTTTGTTTGTTTGTTTATTTATTTATTTATTTATTTATTTATTTATTTATTTATTTATGTAGCAAGACATTTAGGAGAGACAGATTGCTGGCTTGGAATCTGTAACATGGTGGGGTCTGAGCTGACGTCCTTGCAGTTCTCTTGGCCACAAGGCAGCTTCCCTGGCTCTGGCCATCATGACTATATTCAGGACAAGAAGGGGAAGGCATAGCAGCAATTGTATCAGGCCCCTGTTAGCAGGAACCATTTACTTTTCTAGCAAACTTCTCCTTACACAGCAGGAAGGTGAAGCGTGGTAGTCAGATACATGGGTTTTGGAGCCAAATTACCAAAGTTTGGATCTCAGCTCCACCACATTCTAGTTAAGCCACGCTGGGAAGTCACTGGCTTTCTCTGACCTCAGTTTTCTGATCTGTAAAATGGCGAATGTTGTTAATAACAGTCTAACTCATAAGGTTGTTTGGGGGGTATAGAGATAAATGTAAAACCTACAGAAGACAGCCTAACACATACTAAGTGCTCAATCAACATAAGAGATTAATGGTGCTACCCTAGGTCAGAGCTGGGGACAGTCAATATTTAGCATTTATGATCTCCAGCAGAAACAGACATGGGAGAAGGTGGCTGGGAACGCAGTTTTGGTGGGGCAATCAGCAGTATCTTCTGTACACAGATATCCTCTAATTAAGTTTTAAGACTCAGCTGGGGTGTCACCACCTCCAGGAAGCCATCCCAGACTCCTCCTGCCAGCTGACACTGGCTTCAGTGTCTCCGGTCTCTTGTTCTATTTTTGCATGTATACTGAGGCATGCAGCAATCTGCTCCCTTAGCAGAACAGGGATGTTGTCCAAACAATCCTTGGATTCCCAGAACCAAGCAGGTGCCTGGCTCCTTGTGGAATCCATTTCTTGCTGAGTAAACAAAGTCTTTCCTGACAATCTGCTAGGCATCATGGGAGGGTGGGAGGCAGGTCCCAGGTCCTAATCTCCAGGAGTTGAAGTCTGATAGGGAAATGGAATAATTTTGGACCAATCAGAAAAGCTGTAGCTAAGGCTGTCCTATGAGGCCAGAGTCTAGGGCTGGGGACCAGCCCAGTAGATCAGCACTTTCCTAGGAGGACTACAGATTAGAAGCCCCAGTGGCCAAAGGAGGGTGCGTGCCCACCTTGGCTGTCCCTCACTGGACACTGGATTGCTTGCGTTTGTGGCCCTCCATCGGCCACAGGAGAGCTCCTTTCCCGAGCTCCTCAGGCTGTGTGTTCGGGGCCCTGGCCCCTCTTCCTCTGGGGGCCTCAGTTTCCCTCCCTGTCCCCTGTAGTGAGAGCTCCCCCTGGAGTCCCTGCAGATCTCGCCCTGTCAGGGCTCACCACAGGCTGCTCCAAGCACAGAGCCCAGGCCAACATCGCCTGGGGGTGGGCTGGGGGGCCTGATGGGAGCTCCTTCCCCAAGGGTCCAGTGGGGCCTGAGCTTGTGCATCCTCCTGGGGCCTGGCTGCTCTGGGCTGGGGAGCTGCTCTTGGGGAGAGCCCGTGCTCCACCTGCACTGGGGCCCTTGAGGCCCCTCCAGACTCACTATGGCGGCAGGACCAGAGGAGCCATTAGCTGATCAGAGGCATCTTAAGTCGCAGGGAGGAGAGTTTGAAGTGTCCTCATCCTGGCCCCTCAGGTACCCACGTGGCCCAGGACTCCCTTGACCCATGAACACCCCCAGGGGCTCCCTCCTAGGCCTTGCCAGCCTGGCTGAGGGTGTCTCTCAGTGGGTCCCTGGTGTAGAGGGGAAGTCCCTGGAAGCTGGCCAATCAGCAGTGGGGGACAGAGAGGAGCAGGAGGCACAAATCAAGGTCCGGGCCACTTTGAGGGAAGGAAGTTTATTATTGCTCTTGTGGGATTGGCTGGCTCCGCGGTTCCCAGGGACGAATCACAGCTGCATTTTCTGGAGGAGCAGGGGACAGTGTTAGGCCTCTGGGACCTGCCACCTTCTGGGGCAGCACGAGGCTCTGCGGGTTCGGTGGCCTGGGGAGGGGGCGTGCATGGCACAGCAGGCAGCCCCTGGCCCAGACAAGCCACCCTGGTCTCTGCCCCAGGACCCAGCCCCACTTGGCACTTCACCCCCCGCCCCCCACGGTGAATGGCCGCTGTGACACCCGCTCTCTGCTGGGGACCCTGCACTCTAGGTGCACAGCTCCCTCTTGGGGGAAGGTGTGTCCTGGGCGGGGACCTAGGTGTGTGCTGAAGCCCCGGGAAGGCTGGATGGGGCTCCTGACTGTGACCTTCACCGCGCCCAACTCAAGTCAGCAGCACTGAGCGCTCAGCCAGCGCTTCTCCAAAGAGAGGGAGGGGCGCGGGAGTGGGCGTGGCCAAGCCCGGGGCCAATGAGCGAGGGCGTGGGCGGGACGGGGCGTGGGCGGGGCGGGGCGGGGCGGGGCGGGGCCCACCTGGTTGATCCAGTCGATGTAGGCAGACACGCGGGTGTAGACCGTGGGCTTCTTAAGGGTGTTGCAGCCCTGTCCGGAGCCGAAGCTGACGATGCCATGCACCTCCCAGGCACCGTTCTCCGCCTGGCAGTTCAGCGGGCCGCCCGAGTCCCCCTGCAGGTGACCCCAGCAGGCATCAGTCCCCAGGCCTCCCCCAGGGACAGGCTGGGGACTGAGCAGTGGGCTGGGGCGGGCATGTGCTGAGCTGTCAGCCTCACTACCCACTGTTGGCCTCAGCCTGCTCCTGGTGAGGGAGGCACAGAAGTGTGGTGTGGGGCTGCCTTGGCCTGGTTCTGGGAGTCCTGGGGCATCAGGATAGCTCTGGGTTGGCTGTGTGATCTTGGGATGATGTCAACCCTCTCTGTGCCCTGGTTTCCTGGGTGTTCAGGTCTGCATGGCTAAGCCTCTGTGAGCTGCCCAGAGAACCGCTGGGGCCTGGAGCCCTGTTGGAGCCTGGGCAGGACAGGAGGGTGGGAGTGGGGACAGGGCGTGGGTCAGGAAGCAGGACAGTCCCTGGTTATCTTAGAAGTTTTGTGGTTCTCAGACTCCCTAACGCCCCAGCCTGCCTGGACTGATGCAGCTGGTGGCAGGGACATGCACAGAGACTTCAGTGAAGCCTGTTCTGTGGCCCTTTGACTCATGTAGTCCCCACAGCAAGGCTGGGAAGTGTTTGCTACAGCGCTTTCCAACAGAGGGAAGGCTGAGGTCCAGAGAGGTTCATCAGTCTGCCCCAGGTCACAGAGCTGGTAAGGGGTGGCCCAGGGAATTGAATGCAGCTGCTCATGCTCAGCTCTTCTCCTGTCACCCTGTGCTGGGGGAGTGGTGACAGGTTTCCCCTGAGCCTACCAGGAGAGATGTGCTCTGCCCCACCCTCCAATGTCCCCAGTGGTGTGGCTGCCTGAGCAGCGCTGTGTGGGGTCTGGACACTCACGTTGCAGGAGGAGATGATGCCGTCGCCCCCGGCACACACCATGGATTTCGTCACCATGTAGCTCCACCAGTCCCATTTGGAGCACGTGGCATAATCCACCACGGGCTGCAGCCCCTGCTGTAGCTCGTCAGCGATGGGGCCATTGGCTGGGGAGGGAGGGAGCGTGCAGTGAGCAGGGAGTACCCAGGCAGCCAGGCAGCCCTGTGTCCATCCTGGCCCAGGTTGGCGGGGACCAGAGCCCTGGAACAGGGTACAGCCCTCAGCCAGCCAAGGATCTGCTAGAAGGTGGGGAAGGGGTCAGGGGCTACACTCAGAGCCTCAAGACACAGCTGTGTGCTGGGTGTTCTGTTTTTTTTTTTTTTTTTTTAAATTCAAATTAAAAACATTGTGTGTGTGTGTGTGTGTGTGTGTGTGTGTGTGCTGAAGTTTAGACCCCGGTGTGCTCTACCCCTGAGCTTTATCTCCAATCCTTTGTAATTTTTTTTTTTTTGTATGGGGGATGGAAATCAGAGGGATGGAATTCAGGGGCCTTAGACCACTGAGCCACATCCCAGCCCTGTTTTGTAATTTATTTAGACACAGGGTCTCACTGAGTTGATTGGCACCTGGGCATTGCTGAGGCTGGCTTTGAACTCGTGATCCTCTTGCCTCAGCCTCTGGAGCTTCTGGGATTATGGGAGTGTGCCACTGAGCCTGGCTGCCCTTTCTGTTTTTAATTTGGGAATGGATAGGTTGCTGGACTGACCTTGAACTTGTGACCTTCCTGCTACTGTGCCCAGATTGAATTGTCTTTCATTGGGATTCTGGGGGTTGAATCCTCACTCCTTTCCCTGTCGGTCTGACTTTGGGGTTAAATATTTAAGGATCAATCTTACCCCAAGGTGTCCTAAGTAATGTTCTGAATCTGTTTCCCATAGTTTCATTTATTTGCATTTAATTTTTTTTCTTTTTAAAAATTTTTATAAAGATCTTTTTTTGTAGTAGTAGATGGACAGAATACCTTTATTTTATTTGTTATGGGCTACCCAGGTTGGAACCTAGTACCTCATACATGCTAGGCCAGCGCTCTGCACTGAGCCATGCCCAGCCCCTGCATTTAATCTTTTAATTCAGCTGCATTCTATTTGGGCATGGAGTATACCATAAGATTTGATTCCCCACCTCCACATGGCTTATTTAGTGGGCTTATTTTCACTTACAAGACTCCAAGCCCTGCCTTAAACAAATCTATTTAATCCTTCCTGCACCGATTACATGCATTTGTTAACATCTGTCACATAGTATGTACTTAATAAATATTAGCAGTTATTATTGTACAGTTCAAAAAGAGGTGAAAATGTTCAGACAGAAAGGAAGAGAGGTGTGTGTGGCTGCTGCTTGAGAGCTGCTTCCTCCAGGAAGCCTCTGGGGATTTCCCTGGGGTCTGTACTCACTCCAGAGGCGACCCCAGCCAGTGACAAAACAGGGGTAGTCCTGAGGCAGCACGGAGTCCTTCTCTGGCAGGCAGGCCACCTGGATGGTGTCACTCAGCTCCACAGGCTCTGCGAGCTTGATGAGGGCAATGTCATTGCTGGAATCCAAAGCAGAGGGCATGAGTGGGCAGAGGGGCCCTGACCTCTCCAGACTGTGCTAGGAGACCTGGGGTTGTGAGCTGTGGTCAGGAAAAGGTGACCAGAGAGTGTCCTTAAGCATTCCAACCGTGAAAGGCAGATCAGAAGAGACGGGGAGCAGAAGCCTTCTCAACCGTGGGGGGTGCGCACCATCACAAATGGAGCAATCATAGCCATAGAAGAGGGGTGCTTATGATGACAAAAGATGCCACTTCAACATTTTCCATGACCCGAATGGAGCCTGGTGACCCCAGACAGACCTGGCTTGATTCCTAGTTGGCCATGTGCTGGGCTGTGCACCCCGGGGCTTATTCCTTAACCTCTCTGAGTCTTGGTGGCTTGTCTAGGGCTGTTGGGAGATTAACTGAGAGAGGGCATCTATCAGGCCTGCTGCCACGTGGGTGGCCCAGACCCAGTACAGGAGAGTCAGGGGAGGCAGTGTGGAGGGATGGGGTCTCCGTCCAGGGGCACCTTCCTGGGAGTGCTTAGGTAAGGATGGGATAGGAAGGTCCCCTGCTCCTCTTAGCAGAGCCTCATCACCTGCCTGCTGTGGGGGGGGGGGACAGGGTGTGGCTGGGGTGGGGCAGGCTCTGCAGCTGCCTGTCCACCGCCCCTAACCCTGGGCAGGGGGACTCACCGCACCAGGAAGGAGTTCCAGTTCTCGTGGACATAGATGGTGTCCACGCCCACGAACAGGGAGCCCTCCTCGTCCACTGTCAGGTCATTCTTCCCCAGGGCCACGCGGTAGGTCAGGGTGTTGCTGGGCAGGGAGGGGAACCAGGTCAAGGTGGCCAGTGGTCCCCGCCCGCCAGGGGTGAGACGAGGGGACTTGGGGGTCTGGAGGCTGAGTTGTGAGGCCCTTGTGGGACTCACTGGGGAGGGGCGTGTGTCCCCCCTTTCTTCATTTCTCTGCTCCTATATCACCTAGAAACCCAGAGTTTTTAACCTCTTCTGCCTCTTCTCCGTTAGATATTTCCTTATCCATCTGTTGCTCTGCCTCCCACTAGAATATCAGCTCCCTGAGAGCAGACGCTGTGTTCACTGCAGTTTCTCAGCACACAGCAGGTGCACAGAAATGTTCATTGACTGAATAAATGACCTCAGTGGATGTCAGTAGTTGATTGAGCCCAGAGCCTGAGGTGTGCAGTAGGTGCTCAATGAAAGCAGTTTCATGAGGCTCCCCCTGGGGTGATGATGGGTGTCATGTCGCTCACCTGATGCAGTGGGCAGCCGTGAGGACAAAGTTGCTGGAGATCAAGGTGCCTCCGCAGGTGTGTCTCCAAGTGTCATCCTTGAGGTACTGGAGAGAGATCTGCAGGAGGGTGCAGAAGAGCCACCTGTCAGCCCTCAGGTCCTGGGGACCTGCACCTCCCTTTCCATCCAGCGTCCCACTCTGCAGCACACTCACCTGCCAGGGCCAGCTGTGGGGAACGGCATTGTCCCCTCCCACCACCCTGGCTGAGAGGTTGGGGGTGAAGCTGGGGACACCGCAGCTGGAGGCTGGAGGAACAGGAGGGAGGAGGGCGGGTGAGTGGGGCTGGCTGCCCCCGAGAAGGGCAGGGTGGGCAGGGGAGAGGCGGTGGAGGCTGAGCAGGACAGAGAGCCTCCTTGTTCTCTGGGCCTCCACCCCCATCTCCAGTCCTCACCCAAGCCCTGTCCTGCTGAGGTG
Organism: Ictidomys tridecemlineatus; assembly: GCF_052094955.1. NCBI lineage: Eukaryota > Metazoa > Chordata > Mammalia > Rodentia > Sciuridae > Ictidomys > Ictidomys tridecemlineatus. The sequence continues at coordinate 10,092,601 of NC_135487.1, read as the reverse complement.
GAGACAGGGTGGCCGAGCAGGAGGTGGCTCATCTGACCTTTGCTCAGTAGCCGGGCCCACCCTGGACCCTAAAGTGACTTTCCTGGTGGACGGAGGGCTCCTGTTCCTGTCCATGTCCCCAGGAGGCCAGTCTGAGCTCCCGAGTGGCTGAGTGCAGCCGACCCCGTCCCTGTCCCCAGCTTACCGCAGGCCAGGAGTGTAGCGAGAACCGTGACACCCAGCATGGTGAGGTGTTGGGGCTGTGTGGCCCTGGAGCAGGCAGAGGTCTTTATAGGCAGGTGGGGGTGGGCCTGCCTGGTCAAGGCCGAGCCAGCCCTTGGAGAGAAGCCTGTTCCGTTAAGTCCCTTTCCTTGACCTTGGGTGGTTACTGTTTAATTTGGGCTGGAGATGGGGCTGCCTTTCAAAGCATAGATTTTTCCAAATAATTTTCCAAATATCCTCGGACACAGCAACTGCTGAGGGACAGGTTTTATTTTTATTTTCTTGGTGGGGGCCTCCTGCTGTGCTTGAGGTGTGTTCCCAAACTCTCTGTCTGCCTCATTCTTTTTAGTTATAGTTTATTGTTCACCTCCTGTGCCAGGTTGGGCTTCCCGCTTCTTGCAGTATCTCCCTGAGTTCTTCCAACAACCTGAGGCCGTCCTATTATCTGCTCCTTGAAGATGAGGAAACTGAGACTTGGAGGGTGAGGGACTGTGTGGGGTGCACAGCTGGACAGCAGTACAGCTGGGCTCTGCCGTCCTGCCCTGCCTGGGGCTCGCAGCTGCTGACTGTCACAGGTTCCTCCTTCGTCTCTGCAGCACTGCTGCCCTAGGATTCTTGTCTCCCTCCCCCCTGGGCCCCCCCCACTGGGCTTGGCTGCTCCTGCCCCTGCCCCTGCCCCTGCCCCAGGGCTGGGGTGGCCTTATTCAGGCTCCCGGAAGGTGCTGGTTGGCCAGATTCCTACCTGGAGCCACTTAGATGTAGGCTCTTGGCCTTTCTATCTCTGAAATGGGCAGATTGGACCCTGTGGACTCTGTCCTCCGGTTTTGTGACTTGAATGTCAAGGTCAGGGTCAGATCTAAATTTTTGATACTTGGTGTGGGTTGAGAAGAGTCTGTGCTCAGAAATTGTTTTTTTGTTATTATTATTGTTTTTATTTGTTCTACTTGGTTGTACATGACGGCAGAATGCATTTCAATTCCTTCTACACAAATGGAGCGCAACATTTCAATTCTCTGGCTGTACACGGTGTAGAGTCGCACCATTTTACAATCAAGCATGTGCCTAGGGTAATGATGTCTGTCTCATTCAAACGTCTTTTCTATCCCATAACCCCCTCCACCCTCCCCTCTGCCCAATCCAAACTGCGTCCATTTTTCCCATCCCCATCCCCCATCAAAGATCACCATCCACTTATCAGAGAAAACATTTGGCCTTGGTTTTTTGGGATTGGTTTACTTGGCTTAGCATAATATTCTCCAGCTCCATCCCTTTACCTGCCAATTCCATAATTTATTCTCTTTTAATGCTGAGTAATATTCCATTGTGTACATGTACCACAGTTTCTTTATACACTCATCTATTGAAGGGCATCTAAGTTGGTTCCAAAGTTTACCTATTGTGAATTCAGCTGCTATAAACATTGGTGTGGCTACGTCACTATAGTATGCTGGTTTTAAGAGTCCTTTGGCCATAGACTGAGGAGTGGAATTGCTGGGTCAAATGGTGGTTCCATTCCAAGTTTTCTGAGGAATCTCCACACTGTTCTCCAAAGTATTTTCACTAATTTGCATTCCCACCGGCAATGGATGAGTGTGCCTTTCCCCCTACATTCTCTCCAACACTTATTATTGCTTATATTCTTGATAACTGCCATTCTGACTCGGGTGAGATGAAATCTTAGAGTAGTTTTGATTTGCTTTTTTCTAATTACTAAAGATGTTGAGCACTTTTTCCATATATTTGTTGATGGCTTGCATATCTCCTGAGAAGTTTCTGTTCAGTTCCTTAGCCCATTTATTGATTGGGTTGTTTGTTTGTGTTTTAAAATATTTTTTAGTTGCCAATGGATTTCTCACTTTATTTGTTTATTTATATGTGGTGCTGAGGATGGAACTCAGGGCCTCACCCATGTCAGGCAAGCGCTCTACCACTGAGCCACAACCCCAGACGCGGTTGTTTGTTTGGTTTTTTTGGTGTTAAGTCTTTTGAGTGCTTTATATATACTAGAGATCAGTGCTCTATCTGATCTGTGTGTGGTACAGATTTGCTCCCATTCTGTAGGCTCTCTCTTCACCTCACTGACTGTTTCTTTTGCTGAGAAGAAGCTTTTTAGTTTGAATCCATCCCATTTATTGATTGCTGAATTTATTTCTTGCGCTTTAGGAGTCTTGTTAAGGTAGTTGGGGCCTAATCCAACGTGATGAAGGTTTGGACGTAGTTTTTCTTCTATTAGATTGGCAGCGGGGGTCTCTGGTCTAATTCCTAGATCCTTGAACCACTTTGAATTGAGTTTTGTATATGGAGAGAGAGAGAGAGAGAGAGAGAGAGAGAGAGAGAGAGAGAGAGAGAGAGAGAGAGAGAGAGAGAGAGTGTGTGTTTTAATTTCATCTTGCTACATATGGATTTCTAGTTTTCCCAGCACATTGTTAAAGAGGCTGTCCTCTCTCCAATGTGTGTTTCTGGCACCTTTGTCTAGTATGAGATAACCATTTATGCGGGTTGGTCTCTGCCTCTTCTGTTCTGTTCCATTGGTCTTCTTGTCTGTTTTGGTGCCAATATCATGCTGCTTTTGTTCCTATCGCTCTGTAGTGTAGTTTAAGGTCTGGTATTGTGGTGTCTCCTGCTTCACTTTTTTGGTAGAGATTGCTTTGGCTATTCTGGGTCTCTTATTTTTCCAAATGATTTCATGATCAATTTTTTTACTTCTATGAAGAATGTCAGTGGGATTTTAATAGCAATTGCATTAAATCTGCATAACTCTTTTGGCACTATGGCCATTAACTCTGCCTATCCAAGAGCACGGGAGATCTTTCCATCTTCTAAGGTCTTCTTCAATTTCCTTCTTGAGTGTTCTGTGCTTTTCATTGTAGAGGTCTTTCACCTCTTTTGTTAGATTGATTCCCAAGTATTTTATATTTTTGAAGATGTTTTGAGTGGCATAGTTTTCCTAATTTCTCTTTCAGTGGATTCATCACATATATATAAAAATGCATTTGATTTATGTGTATTGATTTTATATCCTGGGCTGGGGATGTGGCTCAAGCGGTAGCGCGCTCACCTGGCATGCGGGCGGCCCGGGGTTCGATCGTCAGCACCACATACCAACAAAGATGTTGTGTTCACCGAGAACTAAAAAATAAATATTAAAAATTCTCTCTCTCTCTCTCTCTCTCTCCCCCCTCTCTCCCCTCTCTCACTCTTCTCTCACTGTCTCTTTAAAAAAAAAGAGAGAAAATTGATTTTATATCCTATGACTTTGCTGAATTCATTTTTTAGTTCTAGAAATTTTCTGGTGGAATTTCTTCTAAATACAGAATCATGTCCTTGGAAAACAGTGACATTTGGAGTTCTTCTTTTCCTATGCGTATCCCTTTAATTTCTTTTGTCTGTCTGATTGCTCTGGCTAGAATTTCAAGGACTTTGTTGAACAGAAGTGGTGAAAGAGGACATTCCAGTCTTGTTCCAGTTTTTAGAGGGAATGCTTCCAATTATTCTCTGTTTAGAATGATATTGGCCTTGGGCTTAGCATCGATAGCTTTTACAATGTTGAGGTATGATCCTACTATTCCTAGTTTTTCTAGTGTTTTGAACATGAAGAGGTGCTGTATTTTATCAAATGCTTTTTGAGTGTCTACTGAGATAACCATATGATTCTTGTCTTTAAGTCTATTGATGTGATGTAACACATTTATTGATCGCCGACAATCTTGCATCCCTGGGGTGAATCCCACTTGATCATGGTACACTATATTTTTAATATGTTTTTGTATGTGATTGGCCAGGATTTTATTGAGAAGTTTTGCATCTATCATCGGGGATATTGGTCTGAAGGTTTTTATTTTTATTTTTCCTCTTTGATGTGTCATTGTCTGGTTTTGGTATCAGGGTGATGCTAGCTTCATAGAATGTGTTTGGAAGGGTTATCTTCTTTTCTATTTCATGGAATATTTTGAATAATATTGGTATTAGTTCTTCTTTGAAGGTCTGGTAGAACTTGGCAGAGAATCCATCAGATCCTGGGCTTTTCTTGGTTGGTAGGCTTCGATGGCGTCCTCTATTTCCTTGCTAGAAATTGATCTGTTTTAAATTGTGATTCAGTTTGGGTAGATCATGTTTTCTAGAAATTTGTTGGTGTCATCGAGATTTTCTATTTTATTGGAGTATAAATCTTTAAAATAGTTTCTAAGTGTCTTCTGTATTTCAATAGTGTCCATCGTGATATTTTATTTCCCATCACAAATTTCAGTAATTTGAGTTTTCTCTCTCCTTCTCTTCCTTAGCGTAGCTAAGGGTTTATCAATTTTATTTATATTTTTCAAAGAACCACCCTTTTTGTTTTGTCAATTTTTTGAATTATTTCCTTTGTTTCAATTTTATTGATTTCAGCTGATTTTAATCATTTTCTGTCTTCTACTACTTTTGGTGTTGATTTGTTCTTCTTTTTCTAGGGCTTTGAGATGCAATGTTAGGTCATTTATTTGTCGACTTTTTATTCTTTTTAATGAAGGAGCTCAATGCAGTGAACTTCCCTCTTAGCACTGTCTTCACAGTGTCCCAGAGATTTTGATAGGTTATATTGGTGTTCTCATTTTCCCCTAAGAATTTTTTTTATCTCCTCCCTGATGTCTTCTGCTATATATATTGCTTATTCAATATCATATTATTTAGTCACTAGGTGTTCTATTTTTATTTTATCATTAATTTCTAATTTTATTCCATTATGATCTGAAGGAAGCAGGGTGGTATCTCTATGTTTTTGTGTTTGCTAAGAGTTGCTTTGTGGCTTAATATATGGTCTATTTTAGAGAAGGATCCATGAGCTGCTGAGACGATCGTGTATTTGCTGGATGACCAACGGAATACTCTATATATGTTTGTTAAATCTAGATCATGGATTGTATTATTAAATTCTATCGTTTATTTGTTTAGATTTCGTTTGGAAGATCTATCCAGTGGTGATGAGAGAGGTGTGTTAATGTCACCCAGTATTATCGTGTTGTGGTCTGACTGCTTCTTGAAATTGAGAAGGGTTTGTTTGATATCCGTAGAAGCTCCATTGTTTGGGGCACAGATATTTATGATTGTTATGTCTTGTTGAGGTATAGTTCCCTTGGGCAGTATATAATGTCCCTCTTTATCTCTTCTGACTAACTTTGGCTTGAAATCCACTTACCTGATATGAGGATGGAAACCCCTACTTGTTTACGTGACCCAGGTGAGTGATATGTTTTTCCCATCTTTCCACCTTCTTTTCCTATGAGATGAATCTCTTGAAGGCAGCATATGGTTGGATCTTTTTTAAAAATCCAATCTGCCAGTCTGTGTCTTTTAATTGATGAATTTAGGCCATTAACATTCAGGGTTATTATTGCGACATGGTTTGTATTCCTGGTCATTTTGGTTTATTTTTGGTTTGTAACTTGAGTTGGTTTCTCCTTTGATTGGATTTCTCTTTAGTATAGCCCGCCCCGCCCTCCTTTACTGATTTTCATTGTTGTTTTTCATTTCTTCCTCGTGGAACATTTTGCCGAGACTATTCTACAGTGCAGGCGTTTGCATTGTAAATTCTTTTAATTTTTGTTTATCATTTATTTTGTCTTCGATTCTAAAGCTTAACTCTGCTGCATATAAGATTCTTGGTTGGCACCCATTTTCTTTCAGAGCTTGGTATACGTTGTTCCAGGATCTCCTGACTTTGTCTGGGTTGAGAAATCTGCTGAGATCCGAATGGTTTCCCCCTATATGTAATCTGAAGTTTTTTTCTGGCGGCTTTTAAAATTCTATCCTTATTCTGTGCTCTAGGCAGTTTTATTATAATGTGCCTTGGTGTGGATCTGTTGTAATTTTGTACATTTGGTGTCCTGTAAGCCCCTTGTATTTAATTTTTCAATTCATTCGCTTTTTTACTAGTATTTATTTTTTTTAGTTATATTTGGACATAATATCTTTATTTTTTTATTTTTATGTGGTGCTCAGGATCAAACCCAGTGCCTCACATGTACTAGGTGAGTGCTCTACTGCTGAGCCACAGTGCCAGCCCCTCCAATTCATTCTTCATGTTTGGGAAATTTTCTGATATTATTTCATTGAAGAGATTGTGCATTCCTTTGGTTTGTATCTCTGTGCCTTTCTCTATCCCGATAATTGTTAGATTTGGTCTTGTCATATTGTCCCATAATTCTTTGGAAGTTCTGTTCATGGTTTCTGACCATCTTCACCGTGTGGTCAACTTTGTTTTCAAGATATATATTTTGTCTTCATTGCCTGAGGTTCTGTCTTCCAAGTGATCTAGTCTGTTCTTGATAATTTCTATTGAACTTTTTATTTGGTTTATTTTTTCCTTCATTCAGGGATTTCTGTTTTTTTTTTTTCCAGCGTCTCTCTCTTTCTTGAAGTAATCCTTTGCTACCTGTATGTCCTCTCTCATCTCATTGCTGCCTGTACTTGCTCTCTCAATTCATTCTTGGCTTCACACATCATTTTAATCATGTACCTTCTGCTCTCCTTCCCTGACATTCCAGCTCTGTGCTGTCAGTGGATCTACCGTTGTATCAGCGTGGCTTGTTTCAAGCACTTTCTCCCCGCTTCTTCATGTTGTCCGTGTGTCTTCCTGTCTCTCAATGTGGATTCGAGGTATTACAGTTTCTACCGTATAATCTAGTAGTGTCCCTGCAGGTCACCGATACCTTGCCTGCAGGCACCTGGAAGATGGTCTTGTAGGTCCTGGCTGCAGTCACTCGATGGAAGGTGGTGGGGAAAGCCACCCCACGGGTTGGTAGATGGGGTGCAGCATGGTGGGCCCAGGTTGCTCTGCCCCAACTGCGCCGTGCGCTGGGGTTGCTCTAGTCCTCCTCCTACCGTGGAGTGGGTCTTCAAAAATTCTTTTTCTTTTTTTAAGTTCTAGATGGACACAATAGCTTTAAATGGATGAGGTGCTGAGAATGGAACCCAAAGCCTCACATTTGCTAGGCAAGCACACTGCCACTGAGCCACCTCCAGTTTAAGTGCTTGAAATCCTATCCAATGTCCCCAGCACTTTGGGGGCACCTCCTCCACCCCATGAGGTTGTTTTTATCCCCTTGCTCCCAGACCTGACTGCAGCCTGGTTGGGGAGATTCTGCAACCCACCTTTCTACTCACCCCGAGAGAGGGGGAGCCCCAGGAGAAGCCCGAGTCTCGCTGGAAGTTGTCTTCTGAGTTACACCCTCTGGTCTCCTTGGGACTTGTTTCCTGATAAAGAGGTTCAGAAGCCCACGTGCCTGCGGTTGGAGGTGGCCATCTGAGGGGCGAAAGAGGAGTCTGACTTGCACGTCTTTACTCAGTTCAGGTTCTTTTTTTTTTTTTTTTTTAATATTTATTTTTTAGTTCTCGGCGGACACAACATCTTTGTTGGTATGTGGTGCTGAGGATCGAACCCGGGTCGCACGCATACCAGGCGAGCGTGCTACCGCTTGAGCCACATCCCCAGCCCCTCAGTTCAGGTTCTTTATGAAACAATCATGTGTTACTTTGGTAAAATGAAAATCAGTCAGTTTGAAAAAAAAAAAAGACCCAGAGAGAGGCCGTATGAGTGGGTTGCTGTCATGCTGGGAGGACTCCAGGCCCTGCCCTGGGGTCTCACCCAGCTCTGTGGGCTTTGTGTTCCACTTGAGAGGCTGGTCCTGGTGGAGGGGACAATGGATACTGCCCAGGCCACCCCAGCCCCAGTGCTGTTGGCTGCCAAGCCCTGAAAAAGCTCTCCCTGTTCTGGGCTGGCACAGTGAGCAGAGATGTGCACTGATCCAGGTGACCTGCATTTGGCCTGGGCAGGGTCTGGAGGAAGGACAAGACACCTGCTTTCTGTCTCCATCAGGGACTGCCTGGATGACCCCAGACCCTGGGCCAGCTCTTTGGGCCTCAGTTTCCTCTGGGTCCGTGGAGTAACCTGGGGTGACGAGTCACTGGGCATCTATGTGTGGAAGCTTGTCACCTGTATTCAGAGAGATGCAGCAATTTCTCAGCCACGTGCAGGAGACCGTGATGTGAGAGCACAGCTGGACGGTGTGCACACACATGCCTCTGTGTCCGCAGACCCTCCCAGGCCAGTGCTGCACTATGGGGTGTCTGCTGTGTCTGGACACACAGGGCCCAGAGCCGCGCCTTAGACATGGAAACGGCACAGACTCCGCGGCACTGGGACGGAGGCACCAGGTGAAGGGTTATGACGTGGTTTTTTGAATGTTCACAGAGAAATTGACTTTCTTTGGAGGGTGCTGGCTGCTCTTGAGGGTGTGCACAGTGACAGCTTTAGGGCCACTTCCTTGTTTCAGAACCTCTACCAGGTGGGGCCCTTTATATAAGGCAACACCAAATATTGTCCCTGGGGAAACCTGCAGTGACCTTCATGTGCTTCCGATACTGAAGTCAGGCTGGAGAGTGCTGTGTTTAGGGGTGAACTGTACCCACACAGGAAGGGAAACCCAGCACCCTCACTTCCTGGCTGTGTGACCTTGTGCCTGTGACTTAACCTCTCTGTGCTTTCACACCTTCATCTCTACCATGGAGATAGAGTGGTATCTGCCTCCTAGGGCTGTTTCTAGGGGTGGCAGTGGGTAGGGACTATCTGAGTGTGTGCTGTTATTGTGATAGTTGTCATCTGGTCCTTATCTGATCATCTGGTGTGCCCCATCTCAGAAAGCTAAGCCTGGCCTGTCAGCCAGCCCCTTTTTCCATCCATTACACTGCAAATTGCTTTATGAGCCATGAGTATAAAAGTGAGTGAAATTCAACTTGGACTACACTCATTTTTTTTCCTAGTGATTTTAAAGAAATGGGAACACATTTGTGACCCCTAAAGGTGGAGAAGCAGCAGGCAGAGCTCAGAGAGGAGAACTCCATATTTTATTTTACACCAGTGGGCCCAGAGGAAAACAAACTCCAAATTCTGAGCCCGGATCCACAGTTTCTCCCAATAATAGGAGGTTATTTGATGTCTGGTTTTGCCATCACAAAGGTACCAGGGCTCCAGGCCCCGTGCTCCCTGTACTTTCGGGGTACACACCTGCTCATGGAGTGTCTGTGTCTGAGCAGCTGAGATTTGGGGACTTGATCTGTGGAAACTTCTGCCACCTGCTCAGCATGCCCTGAGACACCCTGGAGAAAGCCATTCTTGCCTGGAGCAACTGGGCAGAGGTGGGAGCTCTCTCTGGGCAGGTGCCTGGCTGCTGCTAGTCCTGCCTGCAGGAATTGATTATCTCAGTAACTCTCACGTGACACCCTGTTGGCTGAGCTGATTTTTCCGGTCATGATAAGAAAAACTGAACAAGCAGTTCCAGGGGGCTGGAGGCACCTTCAGAGGGAGCCCTGTGGGTGGGTGTCCTGGGATTGGAGGGTGGGGCTTGGACGGGATCAGCTGGCATATGTTAAGAGGTGACTATTTTCTTTGCCCAGCTGTGAGGGGCTGACATGCTATATACATGCAGAAACCATTAATTAATCCACCCATTCTTCCCATATTTCCTAAGTGCAGGCCCTGGGCTGGGACAGAGAAGACCCTGCATAGCTGGGGGAGCTCCCTGGCAGCCAGGGTGAAGTGTTCCTTGGAGAGATGGGCCATGGCGGTTGGTCCATATGGGAAGAGACTGGTTCTGGGTGGGAGCTGGGTAGGGTACAGGTTAGGAGAAGGCTCCTCCTCTATAGATTCCAAGTCCAAAAGGAATTTGAGGACTGGAGGGAGTGAGGATGCTGGGATCCCTCCCCCACCCTGTTGGACCCTGGATTTCCAGGGCCTGGAGTCCCCAGCTGCCAGGGCCTGTGTGTGCTGGAAAATAGGAATAGGTGACGTGGAGGGGACAGGCTGAGAGGGTGGTGGTCAGGCCCAGATGATGTCCTGGAACCTCAGGGAAGCAGTGCCAGGTTGGAGGAGGGTTGGGGGAGGGTGGGGGGAGAGAGCCTGAGAGATGGGCAGGTGCCACTGACAGGTCCTGAATCATTGGCTGCTGGGACAGGAGCTGGGCACAGGTGTTGCCTCTCATGAGGCTCCTGAAGGCAGAAGGCCGCGGGGCTGGCAGGGCTCCCCCACAGCCAGGTGAAATCTGGGGGTTCAGAGAAGGTCTGGGGCTCATAGAGGACTGAGTTCAGTGTGGGAGTTACAGTTTCAGTGAGTCTGAGGTCCATGGGCGTTCTCTCTGGGGACGGGGCTGGGACTCAGTGGCAGAGGGCTTAATGATAGTTCACAGCTGGCCCCTCGGCCAGGGCTGTGAGTGGGACTAGCGCAGGCTGAGCCCAGGCCTCCATGGCCTCCATATAGAAGCCCCTATGTCCAGAGGAGGCTGCCCACCTCGGCCGTCCCTCACTGGACACTGGATTGCTTGCGTTTGTGGCCCTCCATCGGCCACAGGAGAGCTCCTTTCCCGAGCTCCTCAGGCTGTGTGTTCGGGGCCCTGGCCCCTCTTCCTCTGGGGGCCTCAGTTTCCCTCCCTGTCCCCCGTAGTGAGAGCTCCCCCTGGAGTCCCTGCAGATCTCGCCCTGTCAGGGCTCTCCACAGGCTGCTCCAAGCACAGAGCCCAGGCCAACATCGCCTGGGGCTGGGGCTGGGGGGCCTGATGGGAGCTCCTTCCCCAAGGGCCCAGTGGGGCCTGAGCTTGTGCATCCTCCTGGGGCCTGGCTGCTCTGGGCTGGGGAGCTGCTCTTGGGGAGAGCCCGTGCTCCACCTGCACTGGGGCCCTTGAGGCCCCTCCAGACTCACTATGGCGGCAGGACCAGAGGAGCCATTAGCTGATCAGAGGCATCTTAAGTCGCAGGGAGGAGAGTTTGAAGTGTCCTCATCCTGGCCCCTCAGGTACCCACGTGGCCCAGGACTCCCTTGACCCATGAACACCCCCAGGGGCTCCCTCCTAGGCCTTGGCAGCCTGGCTGAGGGTGTCTCTCAGTGGACCCCTGGTGTAGAGGGGAAGTCCCTGGAGCTGGCCAATCAGCAGTGGGGGACAGAGAGGAGCAGGAGGCACAAATCAAGGTCCGGGCCACTTTGAGGGAAGGAAGTTTATTATTGCTCTTGTGGGATTGGCTGCCGCGGTTCCCAGGGACGAATCACAGCTGCATTTTCTGGAGGAGCAGGGGACAGTGTTAGGCCTCTGGGACCTGCCACCTTCTGGGGCAGCAGGAGGCTCTGCGGGTTCGGTGGCCTGGGGAGGGGGCGTGCATGGCACAGCAGGCAGCCCCTGGCCCAGACAAGCCACCCTGGTCTCTGCCCCAGGACCCAGCCCCACTTGGCACTTCACCCCCGCCCCCCACGGTGAATGGCCGCTGTGACACCCGCTCTCTGCTGGGGACCCTGCACTCTAGGCGCACAGCTCCCTCTTGGGGGAAGGTGTGTCCTGGGCGGGGACCTAGGTGTGTGCTGAAGCCCCGGGAGGGCTGGATGGGGCTCCTGACTGTGACCTTCACCGCGCCCAACTCAGGTCAGCAGCACTGAGCGCTCAGCCAGCGCTTCTCCAAAGAGAGGGAGGGGCGCGGGAGTGGGCGTGGCCAAGCCCGGGGCCAATGAGCGAGGGCGTGGGCGGGGCGGGGCGGGGCGGGGCCCACCTGGTTGATCCAGTCGATGTAGGCAGACACGCGGGTGTAGACCGTGGGCTTCTTAAGGGTGTTGCAGCCCTGTCCGGAGCCGAAGCTGACGATGCCATGCACCTCCCAGGCACCGTTCTCCGCCTGGCAGTTCAGCGGGCCGCCCGAGTCCCCCTGCAGGTGACCCCAGCAGGCATCAGTCCCCAGGCCTCCCCCAGGGACAGGCTGGGGACTGAGCAGTGGGCTGGGGCGGGCATGTGCTGAGCTGTCAGCCTCACTACCCACTGTTGGCCTCAGCCTGCTCCTGGTGAGGGAGGCACAGAAGTGTGGTGTGGGGCTGCCTTGGCCTGGTTCTGGGAGTCCTGGGGCATCAGGATAGCTCTGGGTTGGCTGTGTGATCTTGGGATGATGTCAACCCTCTCTGTGCCCTGGTTTCCTGGGTGTTCAGGTCTGCATGGCTAAGCCTCTGTGAGCTGCCCAGAGAACCGCTGGGGCCTGGAGCCCTGTTGGAGCCTGGGCAGGACAGGAGGGTGGGAGTGGGGACAGGGCGTGGGTCAGGAAGCAGGACAGTCCCTGGTTATCTTAGAAGTTTTGTGGTTCTCAGACTCCCTAACGCCCCAGCCTGCCTGGACTGATGCAGCTGGTGGCAGGGACATGCACAGAGACTTCAGTGAAGCCTGTTCTGTGGCCCTTTGACTCATGTAGTCCCCACAGCAAGGCTGGGAAGTGTTTGCTACAGCGCTTTCCAACAGAGGGAAGGCTGAGGTCCAGAGAGGTTCATCAGTCTGCCCCAGGTCACAGAGCTGGTAAGGGGTGGCCCAGGGAATTGAATGCAGCTGCTCATGCTCAGCTCTCCTCCTGTCACCCTGTGCTGGGGGAGTGGTGACAGGTTTCCCCTGAGCCTACCAGGAGAGATGTGCTCTGCCCCACCCTCCAATGTCCCCAGTGGTGTGGCTGCCTGAGCAGCGCTGTGTGGGGTCTGGACACTCACGTTGCAGGAGGAGATGATGCCGTCGCCCCCGGCACACACCATGGATTTCGTCACCATGTAGCTCCACCAGTCCCATTTGGAGCACGTGGCATAATCCACCACGGGCTGCAGCCCCTGCTGTAGCTCGTCAGCGATGGGGCCATTGGCTGGGGAGGGAGGGAGCGTGCAGTGAGCAGGGAGTACCCAGGCAGCCAGGCAGCCCTGTGTCCATCCTGGCCCAGGTTGGCGGGGACCAGAGCCCTGGAACAGGGTACAGCCCTCAGCCAGCCAAGGATCTGCTAGAAGGTGGGGAAGGGGTCAGGGGCTACACTCAGAGCCTCAAGACACAGCTGTGTGCTGGGTGTTCTGTTTTTTTTTTTTTTTTTAAATTCAAATTAAAAACATTGTGTGTGTGTGTGTGTGTGTGTGTGTGTGTGTGCTGAAGTTTAGACCCCGGTGTGCTCTACCCCTGAGCTTTATCTCCAATCCTTTGTAATTTTTTTTTTTTTGTATGGGGGATGGAAATCAGAGGGATGGAATTCAGGGGCCTTAGACCACTGAGCCACATCCCAGCCCTGTTTTGTAATTTATTTAGACACAGGGTCTCACTGAGTTGATTGGCACCTGGGCATTGCTGAGGCTGGCTTTGAACTCGTGATCCTCTTGCCTCAGCCTCTGGAGCTTCTGGGATTATGGGAGTGTGCCACTGAGCCTGGCTGCCCTTTCTGTTTTTAATTTGGGAATGGATAGGTTGCTGGACTGACCTTGAACTTGTGACCTTCCTGCTACTGTGCCCAGATTGAATTGTCTTTCATTGGGATTCTGGGGGTTGAATCCTCACTCCTTTCCCTGTCGGTCTGACTTTGGGGTTAAATATTTAAGGATCAATCTTACCCCAAGGTGTCCTAAGTAATGTTCTGAATCTGTTTCCCATAGTTTCATTTATTTGCATTTAATTTTTTTTCTTTTTAAAAATTTTTATAAAGATCTTTTTTTGTAGTAGTAGATGGACAGAATACCTTTATTTTATTTGTTATGGGCTACCCAGGTTGGAACCTAGTACCTCATACATGCTAGGCCAGCGCTCTGCACTGAGCCATGCCCAGCCCCTGCATTTAATCTTTTAATTCAGCTGCATTCTATTTGGGCATGGAGTATACCATAAGATTTGATTCCCCACCTCCACATGGCTTATTTAGTGGGCTTATTTTCACTTACAAGACTCCAAGCCCTGCCTTAAACAAATCTATTTAATCCTTCCTGCACCGATTACATGCATTTGTTAACATCTGTCACATAGTATGTACTTAATAAATATTAGCAGTTATTATTGTACAGTTCAAAAAGAGGTGAAAATGTTCAGACAGAAAGGAAGAGAGGTGTGTGTGGCTGCTGCTTGAGAGCTGCTTCCTCCAGGAAGCCTCTGGGGATTTCCCTGGGGTCTGTACTCACTCCAGAGGCGACCCCAGCCAGTGACAAAACAGGGGTAGTCCTGAGGCAGCACGGAGTCCTTCTCTGGCAGGCAGGCCACCTGGATGGTGTCACTCAGCTCCACAGGCTCTGCGAGCTTGATGAGGGCAATGTCATTGCTGGAATCCAAAGCAGAGGGCATGAGTGGGCAGAGGGGCCCTGACCTCTCCAGACTGTGCTAGGAGACCTGGGGTTGTGAGCTGTGGTCAGGAAAAGGTGACCAGAGAGTGTCCTTAAGCATTCCAACCGTGAAAGGCAGATCAGAAGAGACGGGGAGCAGAAGCCTTCTCAACCGTGGGGGGTGCGCACCATCACAAATGGAGCAATCATAGCCATAGAAGAGGGGTGCTTATGATGACAAAAGATGCCACTTCAACATTTTCCATGACCCGAATGGAGCCTGGTGACCCCAGACAGACCTGGCTTGATTCCTAGTTGGCCATGTGCTGGGCTGTGCACCCCGGGGCTTATTCCTTAACCTCTCTGAGTCTTGGTGGCTTGTCTAGGGCTGTTGGGAGATTAACTGAGAGAGGGCATCTATCAGGCCTGCTGCCACGTGGGTGGCCCAGACCCAGTACAGGAGAGTCAGGGGAGGCAGTGTGGAGGGATGGGGTCTCCGTCCAGGGGCACCTTCCTGGGAGTGCTTAGGTAAGGATGGGATAGGAAGGTCCCCTGCTCCTCTTAGCAGAGCCTCATCACCTGCCTGCTGTGGGGGGGGGGGACAGGGTGTGGCTGGGGTGGGGCAGGCTCTGCAGCTGCCTGTCCACCGCCCCTAACCCTGGGCAGGGGGACTCACCGCACCAGGAAGGAGTTCCAGTTCTCGTGGACATAGATGGTGTCCACGCCCACGAACAGGGAGCCCTCCTCGTCCACTGTCAGGTCATTCTTCCCCAGGGCCACGCGGTAGGTCAGGGTGTTGCTGGGCAGGGAGGGGAACCAGGTCAAGGTGGCCAGTGGTCCCCGCCCGCCAGGGGTGAGACGAGGGGACTTGGGGGTCTGGAGGCTGAGTTGTGAGGCCCTTGTGGGACTCACTGGGGAGGGGCGTGTGTCCCCCCTTTCTTCATTTCTCTGCTCCTATATCACCTAGAAACCCAGAGTTTTTAACCTCTTCTGCCTCTTCTCCGTTAGATATTTCCTTATCCATCTGTTGCTCTGCCTCCCACTAGAATATCAGCTCCCTGAGAGCAGACGCTGTGTTCACTGCAGTTTCTCAGCACACAGCAGGTGCACAGAAATGTTCATTGACTGAATAAATGACCTCAGTGGATGTCAGTAGTTGATTGAGCCCAGAGCCTGAGGTGTGCAGTAGGTGCTCAATGAAAGCAGTTTCATGAGGCTCCCCCTGGGGTGATGATGGGTGTCATGTCGCTCACCTGATGCAGTGGGCAGCCGTGAGGACAAAGTTGCTGGAGATCAAGGTGCCTCCGCAGGTGTGTCTCCAAGTGTCATCCTTGAGGTACTGGAGAGAGATCTGCAGGAGGGTGCAGAAGAGCCACCTGTCAGCCCTCAGGTCCTGGGGACCTGCACCTCCCTTTCCATCCAGCGTCCCACTCTGCAGCACACTCACCTGCCAGGGCCAGCTGTGGGGAACGGCATTGTCCCCTCCCACCACCCTGGCTGAGAGGTTGGGGGTGAAGCTGGGGACACCGCAGCTGGAGGCTGGAGGAACAGGAGGGAGGAGGGCGGGTGAGTGGGGCTGGCTGCCCCCGAGAAGGGCAGGGTGGGCAGGGGAGAGGCGGTGGAGGCTGAGCAGGACAGAGAGCCTCCTTGTTCTCTGGGCCTCCACCCCCATCTCCAGTCCTCACCCAAGCCCTGTCCTGCTGAGGTGGAGACAGGGTGGCCGAGCAGGAGGTGGCTCATCTGACCTTTGCTCAGTAGCCGGGCCCACCCTGGACCCTAAAGTGACTTTCCTGGTGGACGGAGGGCTCCTGTTCCTGTCCATGTCCCCAGGAGGCCAGTCTGAGCTCCCGAGTGGCTGAGTGCAGCCGACCCCGTCCCTGTCCCCAGCTTACCGCAGGCCAGGAGTGTAGCGAGAACCGTGACACCCAGCATGGTGAGGTGTTGGGGCTGTGTGGCCCTGGAGCAGGCAGAGGTCTTTATAGGCAGGTGGGGGTGGGCCTGCCTGGTCAAGGCCGAGCCAGCCCTTGGAGAGAAGCCTGTTCCGTTAAGTCCCTTTCCTTGACCTTGGGTGGTTACTGTTTAATTTGGGCTGGAGATGGGGCTGCCTTTCAAAGCATAGATTTTTCCAAATAATTTTCCAAATATCCTCGGACACAGCAACTGCTGAGGGACAGGTTTTATTTTTATTTTCTTGGTGGGGGCCTCCTGCTGTGCTTGAGGTGTGTTCCCAAACTCTCTGTCTGCCTCATTCTTTTTAGTTATAGTTTATTGTTCACCTCCTGTGCCAGGTTGGGCTTCCCGCTTCTTGCAGTATCTCCCTGAGTTCTTCCAACAACCTGAGGCCGTCCTATTATCTGCTCCTTGAAGATGAGGAAACTGAGACTTGGAGGGTGAGGGACTGTGTGGGGTGCACAGCTGGACAGCAGTACAGCTGGGCTCTGCCGTCCTGCCCTGCCTGGGGCTCGCAGCTGCTGACTGTCACAGGTTCCTCCTTCGTCTCTGCAGCACTGCTGCCCTAGGATTCTTGTCTCCCTCCCCCCTGGGCCCCCCCCACTGGGCTTGGCTGCTCCTGCCCCTGCCCCTGCCCCTGCCCCAGGGCTGGGGTGGCCTTATTCAGGCTCCCGGAAGGTGCTGGTTGGCCAGATTCCTACCTGGAGCCACTTAGATGTAGGCTCTTGGCCTTTCTATCTCTGAAATGGGCAGATTGGACCCTGTGGACTCTGTCCTCCGGTTTTGTGACTTGAATGTCAAGGTCAGGGTCAGATCTAAATTTTTGATACTTGGTGTGGGTTGAGAAGAGTCTGTGCTCAGAAATTGTTTTTTTGTTATTATTATTGTTTTTATTTGTTCTACTTGGTTGTACATGACGGCAGAATGCATTTCAATTCCTTCTACACAAATGGAGCGCAACATTTCAATTCTCTGGCTGTACACGGTGTAGAGTCGCACCATTTTACAATCAAGCATGTGCCTAGGGTAATGATGTCTGTCTCATTCAAACGTCTTTTCTATCCCATAACCCCCTCCACCCTCCCCTCTGCCCAATCCAAACTGCGTCCATTTTTCCCATCCCCATCCCCCATCAAAGATCACCATCCACTTATCAGAGAAAACATTTGGCCTTGGTTTTTTGGGATTGGTTTACTTGGCTTAGCATAATATTCTCCAGCTCCATCCCTTTACCTGCCAATTCCATAATTTATTCTCTTTTAATGCTGAGTAATATTCCATTGTGTACATGTACCACAGTTTCTTTATACACTCATCTATTGAAGGGCATCTAAGTTGGTTCCAAAGTTTACCTATTGTGAATTCAGCTGCTATAAACATTGGTGTGGCTACGTCACTATAGTATGCTGGTTTTAAGAGTCCTTTGGCCATAGACTGAGGAGTGGAATTGCTGGGTCAAATGGTGGTTCCATTCCAAGTTTTCTGAGGAATCTCCACACTGTTCTCCAAAGTATTTTCACTAATTTGCATTCCCACCGGCAATGGATGAGTGTGCCTTTCCCCCTACATTCTCTCCAACACTTATTATTGCTTATATTCTTGATAACTGCCATTCTGACTCGGGTGAGATGAAATCTTAGAGTAGTTTTGATTTGCTTTTTTCTAATTACTAAAGATGTTGAGCACTTTTTCCATATATTTGTTGATGGCTTGCATATCTCCTGAGAAGTTTCTGTTCAGTTCCTTAGCCCATTTATTGATTGGGTTGTTTGTTTGTGTTTTAAAATATTTTTTAGTTGCCAATGGATTTCTCACTTTATTTGTTTATTTATATGTGGTGCTGAGGATGGAACTCAGGGCCTCACCCATGTCAGGCAAGCGCTCTACCACTGAGCCACAACCCCAGACGCGGTTGTTTGTTTGGTTTTTTTGGTGTTAAGTCTTTTGAGTGCTTTATATATACTAGAGATCAGTGCTCTATCTGATCTGTGTGTGGTACAGATTTGCTCCCATTCTGTAGGCTCTCTCTTCACCTCACTGACTGTTTCTTTTGCTGAGAAGAAGCTTTTTAGTTTGAATCCATCCCATTTATTGATTGCTGAATTTATTTCTTGCGCTTTAGGAGTCTTGTTAAGGTAGTTGGGGCCTAATCCAACGTGATGAAGGTTTGGACGTAGTTTTTCTTCTATTAGATTGGCAGCGGGGGTCTCTGGTCTAATTCCTAGATCCTTGAACCACTTTGAATTGAGTTTTGTATATGGAGAGAGAGAGAGAGAGAGAGAGAGAGAGAGAGAGAGAGAGAGAGAGAGAGAGAGAGAGAGAGAGAGAGTGTGTGTTTTAATTTCATCTTGCTACATATGGATTTCTAGTTTTCCCAGCACATTGTTAAAGAGGCTGTCCTCTCTCCAATGTGTGTTTCTGGCACCTTTGTCTAGTATGAGATAACCATTTATGCGGGTTGGTCTCTGCCTCTTCTGTTCTGTTCCATTGGTCTTCTTGTCTGTTTTGGTGCCAATATCATGCTGCTTTTGTTCCTATCGCTCTGTAGTGTAGTTTAAGGTCTGGTATTGTGGTGTCTCCTGCTTCACTTTTTTGGTAGAGATTGCTTTGGCTATTCTGGGTCTCTTATTTTTCCAAATGATTTCATGATCAATTTTTTTACTTCTATGAAGAATGTCAGTGGGATTTTAATAGCAATTGCATTAAATCTGCATAACTCTTTTGGCACTATGGCCATTAACTCTGCCTATCCAAGAGCACGGGAGATCTTTCCATCTTCTAAGGTCTTCTTCAATTTCCTTCTTGAGTGTTCTGTGCTTTTCATTGTAGAGGTCTTTCACCTCTTTTGTTAGATTGATTCCCAAGTATTTTATATTTTTGAAGATGTTTTGAGTGGCATAGTTTTCCTAATTTCTCTTTCAGTGGATTCATCACATATATATAAAAATGCATTTGATTTATGTGTATTGATTTTATATCCTGGGCTGGGGATGTGGCTCAAGCGGTAGCGCGCTCACCTGGCATGCGGGCGGCCCGGGGTTCGATCGTCAGCACCACATACCAACAAAGATGTTGTGTTCACCGAGAACTAAAAAATAAATATTAAAAATTCTCTCTCTCTCTCTCTCTCTCTCCCCCCTCTCTCCCCTCTCTCACTCTTCTCTCACTGTCTCTTTAAAAAAAAAGAGAGAAAATTGATTTTATATCCTATGACTTTGCTGAATTCATTTTTTAGTTCTAGAAATTTTCTGGTGGAATTTCTTCTAAATACAGAATCATGTCCTTGGAAAACAGTGACATTTGGAGTTCTTCTTTTCCTATGCGTATCCCTTTAATTTCTTTTGTCTGTCTGATTGCTCTGGCTAGAATTTCAAGGACTTTGTTGAACAGAAGTGGTGAAAGAGGACATTCCAGTCTTGTTCCAGTTTTTAGAGGGAATGCTTCCAATTATTCTCTGTTTAGAATGATATTGGCCTTGGGCTTAGCATCGATAGCTTTTACAATGTTGAGGTATGATCCTACTATTCCTAGTTTTTCTAGTGTTTTGAACATGAAGAGGTGCTGTATTTTATCAAATGCTTTTTGAGTGTCTACTGAGATAACCATATGATTCTTGTCTTTAAGTCTATTGATGTGATGTAACACATTTATTGATCGCCGACAATCTTGCATCCCTGGGGTGAATCCCACTTGATCATGGTACACTATATTTTTAATATGTTTTTGTATGTGATTGGCCAGGATTTTATTGAGAAGTTTTGCATCTATCATCGGGGATATTGGTCTGAAGGTTTTTATTTTTATTTTTCCTCTTTGATGTGTCATTGTCTGGTTTTGGTATCAGGGTGATGCTAGCTTCATAGAATGTGTTTGGAAGGGTTATCTTCTTTTCTATTTCATGGAATATTTTGAATAATATTGGTATTAGTTCTTCTTTGAAGGTCTGGTAGAACTTGGCAGAGAATCCATCAGATCCTGGGCTTTTCTTGGTTGGTAGGCTTCGATGGCGTCCTCTATTTCCTTGCTAGAAATTGATCTGTTTTAAATTGTGATTCAGTTTGGGTAGATCATGTTTTCTAGAAATTTGTTGGTGTCATCGAGATTTTCTATTTTATTGGAGTATAAATCTTTAAAATAGTTTCTAAGTGTCTTCTGTATTTCAATAGTGTCCATCGTGATATTTTATTTCCCATCACAAATTTCAGTAATTTGAGTTTTCTCTCTCCTTCTCTTCCTTAGCGTAGCTAAGGGTTTATCAATTTTATTTATATTTTTCAAAGAACCACCCTTTTTGTTTTGTCAATTTTTTGAATTATTTCCTTTGTTTCAATTTTATTGATTTCAGCTGATTTTAATCATTTTCTGTCTTCTACTACTTTTGGTGTTGATTTGTTCTTCTTTTTCTAGGGCTTTGAGATGCAATGTTAGGTCATTTATTTGTCGACTTTTTATTCTTTTTAATGAAGGAGCTCAATGCAGTGAACTTCCCTCTTAGCACTGTCTTCACAGTGTCCCAGAGATTTTGATAGGTTATATTGGTGTTCTCATTTTCCCCTAAGAATTTTTTTTATCTCCTCCCTGATGTCTTCTGCTATATATATTGCTTATTCAATATCATATTATTTAGTCACTAGGTGTTCTATTTTTATTTTATCATTAATTTCTAATTTTATTCCATTATGATCTGAAGGAAGCAGGGTGGTATCTCTATGTTTTTGTGTTTGCTAAGAGTTGCTTTGTGGCTTAATATATGGTCTATTTTAGAGAAGGATCCATGAGCTGCTGAGACGATCGTGTATTTGCTGGATGACCAACGGAATACTCTATATATGTTTGTTAAATCTAGATCATGGATTGTATTATTAAATTCTATCGTTTATTTGTTTAGATTTCGTTTGGAAGATCTATCCAGTGGTGATGAGAGAGGTGTGTTAATGTCACCCAGTATTATCGTGTTGTGGTCTGACTGCTTCTTGAAATTGAGAAGGGTTTGTTTGATATCCGTAGAAGCTCCATTGTTTGGGGCACAGATATTTATGATTGTTATGTCTTGTTGAGGTATAGTTCCCTTGGGCAGTATATAATGTCCCTCTTTATCTCTTCTGACTAACTTTGGCTTGAAATCCACTTACCTGATATGAGGATGGAAACCCCTACTTGTTTACGTGACCCAGGTGAGTGATATGTTTTTCCCATCTTTCCACCTTCTTTTCCTATGAGATGAATCTCTTGAAGGCAGCATATGGTTGGATCTTTTTTAAAAATCCAATCTGCCAGTCTGTGTCTTTTAATTGATGAATTTAGGCCATTAACATTCAGGGTTATTATTGCGACATGGTTTGTATTCCTGGTCATTTTGGTTTATTTTTGGTTTGTAACTTGAGTTGGTTTCTCCTTTGATTGGATTTCTCTTTAGTATAGCCCGCCCCGCCCTCCTTTACTGATTTTCATTGTTGTTTTTCATTTCTTCCTCGTGGAACATTTTGCCGAGACTATTCTACAGTGCAGGCGTTTGCATTGTAAATTCTTTTAATTTTTGTTTATCATTTATTTTGTCTTCGATTCTAAAGCTTAACTCTGCTGCATATAAGATTCTTGGTTGGCACCCATTTTCTTTCAGAGCTTGGTATACGTTGTTCCAGGATCTCCTGACTTTGTCTGGGTTGAGAAATCTGCTGAGATCCGAATGGTTTCCCCCTATATGTAATCTGAAGTTTTTTTCTGGCGGCTTTTAAAATTCTATCCTTATTCTGTGCTCTAGGCAGTTTTATTATAATGTGCCTTGGTGTGGATCTGTTGTAATTTTGTACATTTGGTGTCCTGTAAGCCCCTTGTATTTAATTTTTCAATTCATTCGCTTTTTTACTAGTATTTATTTTTTTTAGTTATATTTGGACATAATATCTTTATTTTTTTATTTTTATGTGGTGCTCAGGATCAAACCCAGTGCCTCACATGTACTAGGTGAGTGCTCTACTGCTGAGCCACAGTGCCAGCCCCTCCAATTCATTCTTCATGTTTGGGAAATTTTCTGATATTATTTCATTGAAGAGATTGTGCATTCCTTTGGTTTGTATCTCTGTGCCTTTCTCTATCCCGATAATTGTTAGATTTGGTCTTGTCATATTGTCCCATAATTCTTTGGAAGTTCTGTTCATGGTTTCTGACCATCTTCACCGTGTGGTCAACTTTGTTTTCAAGATATATATTTTGTCTTCATTGCCTGAGGTTCTGTCTTCCAAGTGATCTAGTCTGTTCTTGATAATTTCTATTGAACTTTTTATTTGGTTTATTTTTTCCTTCATTCAGGGATTTCTGTTTTTTTTTTTTCCAGCGTCTCTCTCTTTCTTGAAGTAATCCTTTGCTACCTGTATGTCCTCTCTCATCTCATTGCTGCCTGTACTTGCTCTCTCAATTCATTCTTGGCTTCACACATCATTTTAATCATGTACCTTCTGCTCTCCTTCCCTGACATTCCAGCTCTGTGCTGTCAGTGGATCTACCGTTGTATCAGCGTGGCTTGTTTCAAGCACTTTCTCCCCGCTTCTTCATGTTGTCCGTGTGTCTTCCTGTCTCTCAATGTGGATTCGAGGTATTACAGTTTCTACCGTATAATCTAGTAGTGTCCCTGCAGGTCACCGATACCTTGCCTGCAGGCACCTGGAAGATGGTCTTGTAGGTCCTGGCTGCAGTCACTCGATGGAAGGTGGTGGGGAAAGCCACCCCACGGGTTGGTAGATGGGGTGCAGCATGGTGGGCCCAGGTTGCTCTGCCCCAACTGCGCCGTGCGCTGGGGTTGCTCTAGTCCTCCTCCTACCGTGGAGTGGGTCTTCAAAAATTCTTTTTCTTTTTTTAAGTTCTAGATGGACACAATAGCTTTAAATGGATGAGGTGCTGAGAATGGAACCCAAAGCCTCACATTTGCTAGGCAAGCACACTGCCACTGAGCCACCTCCAGTTTAAGTGCTTGAAATCCTATCCAATGTCCCCAGCACTTTGGGGGCACCTCCTCCACCCCATGAGGTTGTTTTTATCCCCTTGCTCCCAGACCTGACTGCAGCCTGGTTGGGGAGATTCTGCAACCCACCTTTCTACTCACCCCGAGAGAGGGGGAGCCCCAGGAGAAGCCCGAGTCTCGCTGGAAGTTGTCTTCTGAGTTACACCCTCTGGTCTCCTTGGGACTTGTTTCCTGATAAAGAGGTTCAGAAGCCCACGTGCCTGCGGTTGGAGGTGGCCATCTGAGGGGCGAAAGAGGAGTCTGACTTGCACGTCTTTACTCAGTTCAGGTTCTTTTTTTTTTTTTTTTTTAATATTTATTTTTTAGTTCTCGGCGGACACAACATCTTTGTTGGTATGTGGTGCTGAGGATCGAACCCGGGTCGCACGCATACCAGGCGAGCGTGCTACCGCTTGAGCCACATCCCCAGCCCCTCAGTTCAGGTTCTTTATGAAACAATCATGTGTTACTTTGGTAAAATGAAAATCAGTCAGTTTGAAAAAAAAAAAAGACCCAGAGAGAGGCCGTATGAGTGGGTTGCTGTCATGCTGGGAGGACTCCAGGCCCTGCCCTGGGGTCTCACCCAGCTCTGTGGGCTTTGTGTTCCACTTGAGAGGCTGGTCCTGGTGGAGGGGACAATGGATACTGCCCAGGCCACCCCAGCCCCAGTGCTGTTGGCTGCCAAGCCCTGAAAAAGCTCTCCCTGTTCTGGGCTGGCACAGTGAGCAGAGATGTGCACTGATCCAGGTGACCTGCATTTGGCCTGGGCAGGGTCTGGAGGAAGGACAAGACACCTGCTTTCTGTCTCCATCAGGGACTGCCTGGATGACCCCAGACCCTGGGCCAGCTCTTTGGGCCTCAGTTTCCTCTGGGTCCGTGGAGTAACCTGGGGTGACGAGTCACTGGGCATCTATGTGTGGAAGCTTGTCACCTGTATTCAGAGAGATGCAGCAATTTCTCAGCCACGTGCAGGAGACCGTGATGTGAGAGCACAGCTGGACGGTGTGCACACACATGCCTCTGTGTCCGCAGACCCTCCCAGGCCAGTGCTGCACTATGGGGTGTCTGCTGTGTCTGGACACACAGGGCCCAGAGCCGCGCCTTAGACATGGAAACGGCACAGACTCCGCGGCACTGGGACGGAGGCACCAGGTGAAGGGTTATGACGTGGTTTTTTGAATGTTCACAGAGAAATTGACTTTCTTTGGAGGGTGCTGGCTGCTCTTGAGGGTGTGCACAGTGACAGCTTTAGGGCCACTTCCTTGTTTCAGAACCTCTACCAGGTGGGGCCCTTTATATAAGGCAACACCAAATATTGTCCCTGGGGAAACCTGCAGTGACCTTCATGTGCTTCCGATACTGAAGTCAGGCTGGAGAGTGCTGTGTTTAGGGGTGAACTGTACCCACACAGGAAGGGAAACCCAGCACCCTCACTTCCTGGCTGTGTGACCTTGTGCCTGTGACTTAACCTCTCTGTGCTTTCACACCTTCATCTCTACCATGGAGATAGAGTGGTATCTGCCTCCTAGGGCTGTTTCTAGGGGTGGCAGTGGGTAGGGACTATCTGAGTGTGTGCTGTTATTGTGATAGTTGTCATCTGGTCCTTATCTGATCATCTGGTGTGCCCCATCTCAGAAAGCTAAGCCTGGCCTGTCAGCCAGCCCCTTTTTCCATCCATTACACTGCAAATTGCTTTATGAGCCATGAGTATAAAAGTGAGTGAAATTCAACTTGGACTACACTCATTTTTTTTCCTAGTGATTTTAAAGAAATGGGAACACATTTGTGACCCCTAAAGGTGGAGAAGCAGCAGGCAGAGCTCAGAGAGGAGAACTCCATATTTTATTTTACACCAGTGGGCCCAGAGGAAAACAAACTCCAAATTCTGAGCCCGGATCCACAGTTTCTCCCAATAATAGGAGGTTATTTGATGTCTGGTTTTGCCATCACAAAGGTACCAGGGCTCCAGGCCCCGTGCTCCCTGTACTTTCGGGGTACACACCTGCTCATGGAGTGTCTGTGTCTGAGCAGCTGAGATTTGGGGACTTGATCTGTGGAAACTTCTGCCACCTGCTCAGCATGCCCTGAGACACCCTGGAGAAAGCCATTCTTGCCTGGAGCAACTGGGCAGAGGTGGGAGCTCTCTCTGGGCAGGTGCCTGGCTGCTGCTAGTCCTGCCTGCAGGAATTGATTATCTCAGTAACTCTCACGTGACACCCTGTTGGCTGAGCTGATTTTTCCGGTCATGATAAGAAAAACTGAACAAGCAGTTCCAGGGGGCTGGAGGCACCTTCAGAGGGAGCCCTGTGGGTGGGTGTCCTGGGATTGGAGGGTGGGGCTTGGACGGGATCAGCTGGCATATGTTAAGAGGTGACTATTTTCTTTGCCCAGCTGTGAGGGGCTGACATGCTATATACATGCAGAAACCATTAATTAATCCACCCATTCTTCCCATATTTCCTAAGTGCAGGCCCTGGGCTGGGACAGAGAAGACCCTGCATAGCTGGGGGAGCTCCCTGGCAGCCAGGGTGAAGTGTTCCTTGGAGAGATGGGCCATGGCGGTTGGTCCATATGGGAAGAGACTGGTTCTGGGTGGGAGCTGGGTAGGGTACAGGTTAGGAGAAGGCTCCTCCTCTATAGATTCCAAGTCCAAAAGGAATTTGAGGACTGGAGGGAGTGAGGATGCTGGGATCCCTCCCCCACCCTGTTGGACCCTGGATTTCCAGGGCCTGGAGTCCCCAGCTGCCAGGGCCTGTGTGTGCTGGAAAATAGGAATAGGTGACGTGGAGGGGACAGGCTGAGAGGGTGGTGGTCAGGCCCAGATGATGTCCTGGAACCTCAGGGAAGCAGTGCCAGGTTGGAGGAGGGTTGGGGGAGGGTGGGGGGAGAGAGCCTGAGAGATGGGCAGGTGCCACTGACAGGTCCTGAATCATTGGCTGCTGGGACAGGAGCTGGGCACAGGTGTTGCCTCTCATGAGGCTCCTGAAGGCAGAAGGCCGCGGGGCTGGCAGGGCTCCCCCACAGCCAGGTGAAATCTGGGGGTTCAGAGAAGGTCTGGGGCTCATAGAGGACTGAGTTCAGTGTGGGAGTTACAGTTTCAGTGAGTCTGAGGTCCATGGGCGTTCTCTCTGGGGACGGGGCTGGGACTCAGTGGCAGAGGGCTTAATGATAGTTCACAGCTGGCCCCTCGGCCAGGGCTGTGAGTGGGACTAGCGCAGGCTGAGCCCAGGCCTCCATGGCCTCCATATAGAAGCCCCTATGTCCAGAGGAGGCTGCCCACCTCGGCCGTCCCTCACTGGACACTGGATTGCTTGCGTTTGTGGCCCTCCATCGGCCACAGGAGAGCTCCTTTCCCGAGCTCCTCAGGCTGTGTGTTCGGGGCCCTGGCCCCTCTTCCTCTGGGGGCCTCAGTTTCCCTCCCTGTCCCCCGTAGTGAGAGCTCCCCCTGGAGTCCCTGCAGATCTCGCCCTGTCAGGGCTCTCCACAGGCTGCTCCAAGCACAGAGCCCAGGCCAACATCGCCTGGGGCTGGGGCTGGGGGGCCTGATGGGAGCTCCTTCCCCAAGGGCCCAGTGGGGCCTGAGCTTGTGCATCCTCCTGGGGCCTGGCTGCTCTGGGCTGGGGAGCTGCTCTTGGGGAGAGCCCGTGCTCCACCTGCACTGGGGCCCTTGAGGCCCCTCCAGACTCACTATGGCGGCAGGACCAGAGGAGCCATTAGCTGATCAGAGGCATCTTAAGTCGCAGGGAGGAGAGTTTGAAGTGTCCTCATCCTGGCCCCTCAGGTACCCACGTGGCCCAGGACTCCCTTGACCCATGAACACCCCCAGGGGCTCCCTCCTAGGCCTTGGCAGCCTGGCTGAGGGTGTCTCTCAGTGGACCCCTGGTGTAGAGGGGAAGTCCCTGGAGCTGGCCAATCAGCAGTGGGGGACAGAGAGGAGCAGGAGGCACAAATCAAGGTCCGGGCCACTTTGAGGGAAGGAAGTTTATTATTGCTCTTGTGGGATTGGCTGCCGCGGTTCCCAGGGACGAATCACAGCTGCATTTTCTGGAGGAGCAGGGGACAGTGTTAGGCCTCTGGGACCTGCCACCTTCTGGGGCAGCAGGAGGCTCTGCGGGTTCGGTGGCCTGGGGAGGGGGCGTGCATGGCACAGCAGGCAGCCCCTGGCCCAGACAAGCCACCCTGGTCTCTGCCCCAGGACCCAGCCCCACTTGGCACTTCACCCCCGCCCCCCACGGTGAATGGCCGCTGTGACACCCGCTCTCTGCTGGGGACCCTGCACTCTAGGCGCACAGCTCCCTCTTGGGGGAAGGTGTGTCCTGGGCGGGGACCTAGGTGTGTGCTGAAGCCCCGGGAGGGCTGGATGGGGCTCCTGACTGTGACCTTCACCGCGCCCAACTCAGGTCAGCAGCACTGAGCGCTCAGCCAGCGCTTCTCCAAAGAGAGGGAGGGGCGCGGGAGTGGGCGTGGCCAAGCCCGGGGCCAATGAGCGAGGGCGTGGGCGGGGCGGGGCGGGGCGGGGCCCACCTGGTTGATCCAGTCGATGTAGGCAGACACGTGGGTGTAGACCGTGGGCTTCTTAAGGGTGTTGCAGCCCTGTCCGGAGCCGAAGCTGACGATGCCATGCACCTCCCAGGCACCGTTCTCCGCCTGGCAGTTCAGCGGGCCGCCCGAGTCCCCCTGCAGGTGACCCCAGCAGGCATCAGTCCCCAGGCCTCCCCCAGGGACAGGCTGGGGACTGAGCAGTGGGCTGGGGCGGGCATGTGCTGAGCTGTCAGCCTCAGTACCCACAGTTGGCCTCAGCCTGCTCCTGGTGAGGGAGGCACAGAAGTGTGGTGTGGGGCTGCCTTGGCCTGGTTCTGGGAGTCCTGGGGCATCAGGATAGCTCTGGGTTGGCTGTGTGATCTTGGGATGATGTCAGCCCTCTCTGTGCCCTGGTTTCCTGGGTGTTCAGGTCTGCATGGCTAAGCCTCTGTGAGCTGCCCAGAGAACCGCTGGGGCCTGGAGCCCTGTTGGAGCCTGGGCAGGACAGGAGGGTGGGAGTGGGGACAGGGCATGGGTCAGGAAGCAGGACAGTCCCTGGTTATCTTAGAAGTTTTGTGGTTCTCAGACTCCCTGACGCCCCAGCCTGCCTGGACTGATGCAGCTGGTGGCAGGGACATGCACAGAGACTTCAGGGAAGCCTGTTCTGTGGCCCTTTGACTCATGTAGTCCCCACAGCAAGGCTGGGAAGTGTTTGCTACAGCGCTTTCCAACAGAGGGAAGGCTGAGGTCCAGAGAGGTTCATCAGTCTGCCCCAGGTCACAGAGCTGGTAAGGGGTGGCCCAGGGAATTGAATGCAGCTGCTCATGCTCAGCTCTCCTCCTGTCACCCTGTGCTGGGGAGTGGTGACAGGTTTCCCCTGAGCCTACCAGGAGAGATGTGCTCTGCCCCACCCTCCAGTGTCCCCAGTGGTGTGGCTGCCAGGAGGAGGGCCTGTGTGGGGTCTGGTCACTCATGTTGCAGGAGGAGATGATGCCGTCGCCCCCAGCGCACACCATGGATTTCCTCACCATGAAGCTCCACCAGTCCCATTTGGAGCACGTGGCATAGCCCACCACGGGCTGCAGGCCCTGCTGTAGCTCGTCAGCAATGGGGCCATTGGCTGGGGAGGGAGGGAGCGGGCAGTGAGCAGGGAGCAGCCAGGCAGCCCTGCTCCTCCTAGCCCAGGCCTTAGGGGGCCAGAGACTGGGGCAGGTGCTTGCAGCTGAGTCGTCCTGCAATTCCAAGTGCTCTTTGGGACCCTCGGGCCGCCAAGGATCTGCTAAAGGTGGGGAAGGAGCCGGACTGGAGGCCACACCTGGAGCATCAAGAGATGGCTGTGTGCTGAGATGTCTGTTTTTTTTTTAATTTTAAATTAAAAACATTTTGGGGTGCTGAGGATTAAACCCTGGTGTGCTCTACCTCTGAGCTGCATCTCCAGCACTTTCTATTTTTAATCTGTAGACAGGGTAGCTGGACTGGCCTCAAACTCACTATCTTCTGGCCTCAGCGCCCCCCCCCCCCCCCACCACCATTGTGCCTGCCTTGAGTTATCTTTTATTGAGATTCTGGGGGTTGAGTCATCAGTCATGTTCCTGTAGGTCTGACTTTGGGGTTAAATATTAAAGGATCCTTCTTATCCCCAAGATGTCCTAAGTATAGTTCTGAATCTGTCTCCCATAGTTTCATTTACTTGCATTTAATCTTTTTTTCTTTAAAAAAATTAAAAATAGAATCTTTTTTGTAGTTGTCGATGGAGAGCATGCCTCTTCATCTCTTACATGGTGCTGAGGATCAAACTCAGTGCCTCACCTGTGCTAGGCAAGCACTCTCCCACGGAACCCCAGCCCTGCCTGTAACCTTTTAATTTAGCTGGAACCTATTTGAGCATATGGTTTACCATAAGATCTAATCCCCCACCCCCACATGGCTTATTTTAGTTTATTTGTATGGCACCTACAACATGCCAAGCCCTGCTGTAAACACTTGGCAGAATCTGATGTGTTTAATCCTTACAGTACCCAAAGCATCCATTTGTTAACATCTGTCACATAGTATGTGCTTAATAAATATTAGCAGTTATTATTGTACAGTTCAAAAAGAGGTGAAAACGTTCAGGCAGAAAGGAAGAGAGGTGTGTGTGGCTGCTGCTTGAGAGCTGCTTCCTCCAGGAAGCCTCTGGGGATTTCCCCGGGGTCTGTACTCACTCCAGAGTGACCCCAGCCAGTGACAAGGCAGGGGTAGTCCTGAGGCAGCACGGAGTCCTTCTCTGGCAGGCAGGCCACCACCTGGATGGTGTCACTCAGCTCCACAGGCTCTGCGAGCTTGATGAGGGCAATGTCATTGCTGGAATCCAAAGCAGAGGGCATGAGTGGGCAGAGGGGCCCTGACCTCTCCAGACTGTGCTAGGAGACCTGGGGTTGTGAGCTGTGGTCAGGAAAAGGTGACCAGAGAGTGTCCTTAAGCATTCCAGCCGTGAAAGGCAGATCAGAAGAGACGGGGAGCAGAAGCCTTCTCAACCGTGGGGGGTGCACACCATCACAAATGGAGCAATCATAGCCATAGAAGAGGGGTGCTTATGATGACAAAAGATGCCACTTCAACATTTTCCATGACCCGAATGGAGCCTGGTGACCCCAGACAGACCTGGCTTGATTCCTAGTTGGCCTTGTGCTGGGCTGTGCACCCCGGGGCATATTCCTTAACCTCTCTGAGTCTTGGTGGCTTGTCTAGGGCTGTTGGGAGATTAACTGAGAGAGGGCATCTATCAGGCCTGCTGCCACGTGGGTGGCCCAGACCCAGTATAGGAGAGTCAGGGGAGGCAGTGTGGAGGGATGGGGTCTCCGTCCAGGGGCACCTTCCTGGGAGTGCTTAGGTAAGGATGGGATAGGAAGGTGCCCTGCTCCTCTTAGCAGAGCCTCATCACCTGCCTGCTGTGGGGGGGGGCAGGGTGTGGCTGGGGGGTTGGGCAGGCTCTGCAGCTGCCTGTCCACCGCCCCTAACCCTGGGCAGGGGGACTCACCGCACCAGGAAGGAGTTCCAGTTCTCATGGACATAGATGGTGTCCACGCCCACGAACAGCGAGCCCTCCTCGTCCACTGTCAGGTCGTTCTTCCCCAGGGCCACGCGGTAGGTCAGGGTGTTGCTGGGCAGGGAGGGGAACCAGGTCAAGGTGGCCAGTGGTCCCTGCCCGCCAGGGGTCAGACGAGGGGACTTGGGCTCTGGAGGGTGAGTTGTGAGGCCCCTGTGGGACTCACTGGGGAGGGGCGTCTGTCCCATTTAGTGCCTTTCCTTGACCTTGGGTGATTATTGTGTAATTTGGGCAGGAGTGGGGGCTGGTCGGGAAGCATGGAGTTTTCCAAATATCCTGAGACACAGCAAAGGCTGAGGTGCGGGTATTTTTGTAAGGGGGCTGGGCGTGTGCCTCCTGCTGTGCTTGAAGGTGTTTTTTTTTTTTTTTTTTTTTGTAGTTGGACACATACCTTTATTTTATTTATTTATTTTATGTGGTCCTGAGGATCAAACTCAGGGCCTTGCCCGTGCTAGCGAGCGCTGTACCTCTGAGCCACAACCCCAGCCCTGAAGTGTGTTTTTGAACTCTCTCTGTCTGCCTCATTCTTTTTAGTTATAGTTTATTGTTCACCTCCTGTGCCAGGTTGGGCTTCCCGCTTCTTGCAGTATCTCCCTGAGTTCTTCCAACAACCTGAGGCCGGTCCTATTATCTGCTCCTTGAAGATGAGGAAACTGAGACTTGGAGGGTGAGGGACTGTGTGGGGTGCACAGCTGGACAGCAGACAGCTGGGCTCTGCCGTCCTGCCCTGCCTGGGGCTCGCAGCTGCTGACTGTCACAGGTTCCTCCTGCGTCTCTGCAGCACTGCTGCCCTAGGATTCTTGTCTCCCTCCCCCCTGGGCCCCCCCCACTGGGCTTGGCTGCTCCTGCCCCTGCCCCTGCCCCTGTCCCAGGGCTGGGGTGGCCTTATTCAGGCTCCCGGAAGGTGCTGGTTGGCCAGATTCCTACCTGGAGCCACTTAGATGTAGGCTCTTCGCCTTTCTATCTCTGAAATGGGCAGATTGGACCCAATGGACCGGGTTTCCTTTTAGTCCCGAGGTTTCCTGACATCAAGGTGAGGGTCAGTGGCTGATGTAAACTTGTGGCACTCGGCAGGGTTGCCAAGAGTCTGTGCTCGGAATTCTGTGCTTTCCCTCTGTCATCTTTAGCACCGGCTGAAAATGGTACCTGCCTTCTAGGGCTGTTTCTAGGAGTGGCGTGTGGTAGGTACTGAGTGCTTGCTGTTATTGTGATTATTGTCATCGGGTCCTTATCTGGTCATCTGGTTTGTCATCTGGTCCCATCTCAGAATGTGGAGTCAGTCCTGTCAAAGAGCCTCTTTCTCTGTCAAAATACGTTGCGGTGGCGCACGCCTGTAATCCCGGTGGCTCGGGAGGCTGAGGCAGGAGGATCTCAAGTTCTCAAATTCAGCCCTCAGTCCCTGTCTCTAAATAAAACACAAAATCGGGCTGGGAATGTGGCTCAGTGGTTGAGTGCCCCTAAGTTCAATCCCTGGTACCAAAACAACAACAACAACGACAACAACAACAACAACAAACCCCCAAAACATTGCAAATTGCTTTATGATGCATGAGTATAAAAGTGAGTGTAATTTATCTTGGACTAAATTCATTTTTTTCTTACTGATTTTCAAGAAATGGGAACACTTTTGTGGCCCCGAAAAGTACCAGGGCTCCAGGCCCATACTCCCCGTACTTGCAGGGTAAACTGCCCCGGCACCTGCTCATGGAGGGTGTGTCTGAGCAGCTGAGATTTGGGGGCGTGTTCTGTCTGTGGACCCTTCTGCCACCTGCTCTGGTCCTGGGGATGCCTTCACCATGCCCCAAGGCAGCCAGGAGGAAGCCATTCTTGCCTGGAGCAATTGGGCAGAGGTTGGGACTGGGCAGGTGCCTGGCTGGTGCTGCCCACAGGACACAACTATCTCAGTGACTCACACTGTGACGCCAGGTTGGCTGAGCTGATTTTTCCGGTCATGATAAGAAAAACTGAACAAGCAGTTCCAGGGGGCTGGAGGCACCTTCAGAGGGAGCCCTGTGGGTGGGTGTCCTGGGATTGGAGGGTGGGGCTTGGAGGGGATCAGCTGGCATATGTTAAGAGGTGACTATTTTCTTTGCCCAGCTGTGAGGGGCTGACATGCTATACATGCAGAAACCATTAATTAATCCACTCATTCTTCCCATATTTCCTAAGTGCAGGCCCTGGGCTGGGACAGAGAAGACCCTGCATAGCTGGGGGAGCTCCCTGGCAGCCAGGGTGAAGTGTTCCTTGGAGAGATGGGCCATGGCGGGAGGGCTATATGGGAAGAGACTGGTTCTGGGTGGGAGCTGAGTGGGGTACAGGTTAGGAGAAGGCTCCTCCTCTACAGATTCCAAGTCCAAAAGGAATTTGAGGACTGGAGGGAGTGAGGATGCTGGGATCCCTCCTCCACCCTGTTGGACCCTGGGATTTCCAGGGCCTGGCGTGCCCAGCTGCCAGAGTCAGTCTGTGCTGGAAAAATAACTACGGGTGATGTGGAGGGGACAGGCTGAGGGGGTGGTGGTCAGGCCCAGATGATGTCCTGGAGCCTCAGGGGAAGCAGTGCCAGGTTGGGGGAGGGTAGGGGGAGAGATGGACAGGTGCTGGGCTGGGTGTCTCGGGCACAGCTGTTGCCTCTCAGATGAGGCCCACAGAGGCGAAGGCTGAGGGGCCGGCAGGGCCTCCCCTCAAAGCCAGGTGAAGTACTGGGGTTCAGAGAGGGTCTGGGGCCTCCTAAGGGGTTAGAGTTCACTGAGGGAGTTACCGTTTCAGTGGGGTCTGGGGGTTTCTCTGGGCTCGGTGCCTGGTGATAGGGTTGGGGTTTAGGAGAACTCAGAGGCTGGGCCTGGTGGGCAGCTGGGCCCATGAGGGGCTGAGCTGGAGATGGGGCTGGGACTCAGTAGCAGGGGGCTTAATGAGAGTTCAGAGGCGGTTCCTCTGCCAGAGCAGGCGGGGTGGGGGTGGGGGGTCTTGTGCAGCCTTTTGTGGAGGGCTCTGGCAGGCACAGCTGACTGCCGTCTCAGATTCCAAGGGCTGGAGGCCAGTGTGTGTCACCGAGCAGCTGGGCTGCAGCTCTGCGAGATGAGTTTAAGGGCTGCCTCTTCAGACCCTCCACCCCACATTCCCGAGATCCTTTCTAGAGGATGCTAGGCGTTCTGATGTGCTTCCCTCGGGCAGGAAGGATTGAAAGGCGAAGCCTGCTCTAAAATCTTTCATGGAGGACGGTGGCATCTTCAAGCATTGGGTGGGGTATCTCAGGCATTGGGTGGGGATGGTGAACCCCGGAAATGCACCTCCTGGGCGCTGCCTTCAATCAAAGAAGCAACATGCAACCGGGCTGCTGCAGTACCACTCATGGCCACCCGGGGGCAGCGGTGCCCCGCCTAAACCCAAGCTTCTGTCCTCCTGGCCTGGCCCCAGGTTGTGCTGAAAGGGAGCAGCCCTCTGGAACCCCAGGGCCGAAAAGATCCCAAGAACCTAGTCTACCCTTTCATTGGACAGACGGGGAGACAGGGACCCCGCGGGCACCCGATCTGTCAGATCCCCCCTGCTGCCACCCCTTATTCCCGGGTGTTGTCCAGTGAACCCAAGACTTTTGAGCCGTCTGTGTGGCTGGGGCACATCAACCCAGAATCCCGGTAGCCTTAGTGCCACTCCTGGCCACGGAGCGGTGAAGACAGAGGCGGTGACCTTGCAGCTTGTCTGGGTCCTGCTGGCCTCCCTGTCCTCATCCGCAAAGAAGGGATAGAAACGCACCTCCCGGCGGGTTTGAGAATTAGATGAATCAATTCAGACGGTGCTGAGCGTGCCCGGGGGTGTCATGCTGTCCTTGAAGACCAGTGAAGGTCCTCTCTTCCCCAGACCTCCGACATGACCCCTTTATCCCAGGTCACTTCACTCCTGTCCCCTCCCTCCCCAGCCCCCCACGAACCGTCAAGAACCACACTCACACCTAAGAATATAGAATTTTATCTTATTTTAGTTAAAAAAAATAATCGTACCACCAAATGAAGAAGTAGCCTTTTTTGGGGGGGGGGCGGGGGAGGGAGTGTTGAGAAGGGAGAAAAATAAAAAGCGAAAAGCCCAAAGGAAAAGAAATTATATTCATCTGTATAAACATATCCGCTAAGGCAAACGCAACCCAGGGCCCGGCGCTGCTCGGGCCCGGAACCTCCTAATCTCTGCAGATTCTAAGGCCAAAAAAATAAAACCTCTGCAAGTCTGGCCGGAGCTCCGCCGACTCCTGCGACATGGTACTAAAATAAAGAGTTACCGAGTTTAAAAAGCAGTGACGCTGGCACGACACACTGAAAGTTGCATAACTGTGGCCTCGGTGGCCCTTCACTTGTTTGGACTGGGTGACGGTCACAGTTTCACGACACAGCAACGGACACACACGGACACACACGTGAGCAAGCGCACTGGGGGCCGGGCGCGGCTGGTGGCGGGCACAGGGTCCCCATGCTTCCTAGGCGGGGCGTGCCAGGCAGGCGCCGGGGCTGGTGTCAAGGCGGGATAGCGTGCCAGGGGCGGTCCCGCTCCCACTGCAGGTGCTGCACACACACGAAGCACTTCTGTCGCCTCCTGGGGAATGAGCCGAGGGCTGGTTCTTTCTCCCGGCCCTTCTCTCTGCACGGTCCCCTGGGCCCTCAGGGTGTTCTGGGGCAGGATGCGGGGAGCACCTGTTTCTGTCCCCAAAGGCCCTCCTGCCGTGACCCCATGGCATGCCCCGTGACCCCATAGCATGCCCGGCAGAGTGTGGGACTGTGAGGTAGATTGGCACACAGCGGCCCCCTCACCCTGCCCGGAGGGGTCCCATCTCCATGTCTGCACGGGGCCCAGGGCCTGGGTCCCTTCACCAAAATAGAAGTCCTCCCATTCCAGCAGAGGGGGGTGGGGCCAGAGGAGAAGTCCTGGGGGAGGGTCCTCTCATAGGCCCTGGTCTGCTCAAGGGCCCCTCCTGCTCCAGTCTAGGGAGGGGCTTTCCGGGCCA
This sequence comes from Ictidomys tridecemlineatus, assembly GCF_052094955.1. Classification (NCBI taxonomy): domain Eukaryota; kingdom Metazoa; phylum Chordata; class Mammalia; order Rodentia; family Sciuridae; genus Ictidomys; species Ictidomys tridecemlineatus. The sequence continues at coordinate 10,056,756 of NC_135487.1, read as the reverse complement.
GGGGGCAGGTGGCAGGGAGAGGGGTGAGTATGAGGAGAGCAGGCACAGGGGCAGGGAGGGACCTAGAACCAGGAGCTGGGCCCGGAGCAGCTGGGCAGGCAGCAGGGCAGCTGGGGTGAGAGCCGCAGAGGGCTGGGCCAGGCTGGGGCAGGGGCAGCTGTGGCGAGGCAGCCTCAGGGACAGTGGGAGGGAGCAGGCAGTGGCCAGGGCACTCAGGAGACCCCTCAACTAGCTCGTTCACAATTTAGATCTTTAGGAGTGGTCCCACGGGACAGAGCCCAGGCCTGGCTGTCCCTCCCCTGCCCGCCGCCTGCCTTCTGGCTGCCGGGGCAGGGAGGGTGGTGGCCGTGTCCTGCTACTTGAAGGTGGACTGCAGCTCCTTGAAGGCCGCTTTCCGCTGCTTCATCTCCTCGGCCTGTTTCTTCCTCTCCTCCTGCTCCGCCTTGATCTCCTCCTCAAAGCGGCTGGACACGTTGATGGCCTGCACCTGGGGCGGGGGGCGGCGTCAGGGCTTGGGGGGCTTCCCCACTGCCACCACGGGCTGCCTGCTAGGGTCCCTCCGGGCTCATGCTTCTGCTGCACCAGCTCTGGCCCGTGGTCTGCGTGCACCTCTCTGAGCTGCCGTCTCCACCTAGAACTGGCTCAACAAAGCGCACCTCCCGGCTCCCGGGGCTGGACGCCTGCTCAGTGGCTGAGGCACACTCAGGGTCCTCTGGTGGGCGTTGCTGAGGTCATCCTTGATTTCCTGTCCGGGAGACCCCCGGCACCCCAGTTCCACGGGTGAACCCCCCTATGTTCCATCAAGGCTTGGGAGTCCAGGGGGAGGGGGAGGAGACCTTTGAAAGGAAGAGTCTCAGCCTCACCCGGGAAGAGGAAGAAATAAGGGAGACAGGTGCCTGGTGGCCCAGGGGGCATATGTCCAGGCTCGGGAGCCAGAGACCAGATGTGTCTCCTCCAGCTGGGCATGGGCTGAAAGGGGAGTGGCTGTGCACGCTGGTGGCCTTGGGGGGCCCCTCCTGGTTCCTCCAGGCTGGCATCTCTGTTTCCGGCCTACTCTGCTGTCCCCCGGCCCTTCCCCTTTAAGGGCTCCCCCACGTCTCCTCTGTGGTCTGCGGCCTCAGCAGGGACAGGAGGGGCAGTACTGACCCCCGGCTCAGCCGGGCCCAGGCCACACCCGCCCGGCCTCAGCAGTCTCAGCCTCCTCACCTTGGCCTCGAAGAAGCTCTTGGCCCCCTTGACGCCCTCGGTGGAGACGTCGATCTCGGAGAGGCGGGCCAGCACGTGCAGCCCGCTCTCCTGCAGCTCCCCGGCCGCTGCCTTGCGGAAGATCAGGAGGAACTGCAGCGGGACAGGCACCCAGGGTCAGGTGGGCACCGGAGGGGACAAGGTCTCTGACCATACCCGGGCCCCAGCCTCAGGCACCCCCTGTGCGCCTGGCTCATAGGCCTGGGAGCCAGAGAGCTGGGTTGGCATCTCCTGTGTCCCCTACCCTTCCCTCTTCGGGCCTCTGCCACCCAGGTGCAGGATGGGAGGGTAGGCGACTCGGCCTGCTCTCCGGGTCGGGGTTACCGTGGCCCTGCCCTGTCCACATCTGGCTCCTGCAACCCAGCCGTCATCTGGGTCCCCACCCTTCCCCCAGCAGATAGTTCTCTACTCAGCTGTAAGGGCACAGAAGGCTCAGAGACTTGCTTGGTGTCCCAGGGCCAGGAAGTGCCACGAGGATTTGAAACTGTGTCCTCTGGGCTGCCCACTCCCCACCCCCTGGGGCCGCTCATCCTCACCCAGGCCCTTGCTACCTGTCTCTCCCCTGCCTCCTTTAACCTTCCAAGTCCAGAGTTTTCAATTCGGCGAGCACAGTAAATCAGTGCAAAGTCACCACGATGGCCTGTTGCATGGCGTCAGTTATTTTTGGACAAGGGCACAACACTGGTTAGGCTTCCTGCCAGCTCCTGAGGGCCCAGGGCTCCTGCAGAGGCCACCCGCCCCGCATCTAACCGTGTGCTGCCTGGGTCTAGCGCCATTCCTAGGTGGCTCTGAGCCTCTGTTTCCTCCGCCATCAACCAGGCTTGTCCTTGTCTCAGTGTGAGGGAGGCGGCCCTCAATGTCTAGCGACCCAGCACGGAGCTAGTGTCCTCTTGGCATCTCCTCCTCCATACTGCAGGAGACCCGGCGGACAGGGACTTTCTCTCTACCCTCAGGGCCTGGTCAGGTTTGGGGATACAGAAGTCACTCAACCTATGTCCCGTACACGAAGGGCTGGACGTCTGTCCTCGTCTAGGGCACCTCGGACCCCCCTGGTGCCTGCTGTGGGATGCCTCTGAAGCCTCGCGTGGTCAAGTCATCAACAAGGGGGTGGGGGAGGGTCAGCGTCGCCCTGGACACCAAGCCCTGGGGACAGCCTTGGCGGAGGTGGGCTGGGCAGGGCTCACCTCCCGGAAGCTGAGCTTGCTGTCCAGGTCCTCGTCCACCTCCTTGATCATGTTCTTCAGGCCCAGGTGGGTCTGGGGGGCCCCGAGTTTCTCCATCATGAGCTTCAGTTCCATGAGGTCGATGAAGCCGTCGCGCCCGGCGTCGTACCTGTGGGCACAGAGCGGGGCCTGAGGACATCTCAGACGTCACTGTTGAGAGGCGGCAAGTCTGAGAGGAGGGGTCCCGGGGGCCCAGAGGACACCTAGCACCATCATGTCATCCTGTCACGGCTGGAAGGGACCTCAGCCCAGACGGGTCCTGATGTGTGGCTCAGCCTGGTGACCACATGGCCTTGGGCAACTCCCCACCCCAGCCTCCTGCCTGCTGAACAATGCTTTTTTTTTTTGAACCAGGCTTAGCCACTGACCACTTCCCCAGCCCTTTTTAAATTTTTGAGACAGGCCTCGCCATTGCGGAGGGGCTTTGAACTTGTGATCCTTCGGCTTCAGCCTCTGATGACAGCAGGCGCCACCACGCTGGTGACAGCGCTGTTTGTCAAGCCTGGTTGTGAGGAAGCTGTGACCACATGACCACAGTCCCTGTGCTGAGCGTGTCGTGAACGAGTGAGAAAGACCTCACACACCACAGGGTGGGGGCCAAGCTGAGACGAGCCCCGGCCATGGCCAGCACCTGCTGGCCTCAGGACACCCCTCTCCCCAGGGTCCACTTCCGGTGGAGGAGCCTTGTGGGGGAGGGCAGGGAGTCTCCCCCCCAGACTGCCAGCGTGTGGGGAAGGACATTTCCTTGCCGAGGGGGCTGTTCTGGGCACCGTGGGATGTTGACTTCCCACCAAACATGTCCCCTAGACACTGCCAAGTGTCCCTGGGGGGCAAAACCGTTCCCAGTTGGGAAGTACAGGTAGAGGAAGTGGCATGTGAACGGGGTCTCTCCCCCTTTCTTTTGCTGGGGATCAAGCCAGGGCCTGGCACCTTCTAGGTCCCCCCGAGCCACACCCCAGCCCTCCATCCCTCTCTCCATGGAATGAGTGGCTTTTCCCACACAGTGCTTTCTGTACTGGGCATTCTACTTCCTGCTCCCCAGCCTGCCATCTGCTGCGAGTAATGCAAGAACCAGCAAGGAGTGTCGGAGGGTCTCTGCCCTCGTCTAGGGCAGCGTCCAGGATGGGGCAGGACCGCAGGTCTCAGGAGGACCAACTTCTCGGGCAGAGGGCAGGCCTGGGGTGTGTTCAGGGAAGAGCTGGCCACGAGCCTGCAGGGGTGGTGGCGCTGGTGACAGCCAGGCCTCTGCCCACGCCTCTTTCTACCACCAACCGCCAGGCAGTGCCAGGGACAGGCCGCAGGCTGGGTCTAAATGTCCATCTCGACCAGTCTCCTTGTGGTACGAGTGGCAGTCAGAGTGGCCCCCAGGCCTGTCCCCAGCTGGGGAGGTGCTGCCGGTGCCTGCAGCACACAGCCCAGGGGAGGCGGGCTTAATGCAAGGTCCAGCCAGGCCCTGCCTGTGTCCTGGGACAGCTGGGGAGAGTGGTCTCTCCATATGGTCCCCAAGGCCTGCGGTTGGCTGGCTGAGAACAGTGTGGGTCACAGCCGTGTGACACAGAGGGTCCGAGGACCTGGAGGTCCTGCATGAACTTATTTCACTCTGGGGCTGCTCTGGGCTCCCACCTCCCTTTGTCTTTCTCTTGTTAACTTGGCATGACTTTAGATATCTAATAGCAACCACTAACTGGAATCTGCCTTGGCACCAGAACTTAACCTATTCATTTTACTTAATTCTGGTTATCATCTCATTTTATAATGGAGTTTCAGAGAGGTTAAGTAACCCACCCAAGGCCACACAGTAGTGAAGGTGGAGCTGGACTGTCAGGCTCAAACCTGCACATTTGTGCCCGGCCGCTCCCACGTGTCCCAGGGCTGCCTGCAGAGCACAGCCGGTCTGCCTGGAGTGCGGAGGGGAGCATTTGTTCGAGGGGTATAAATAGTTCACAAGTGAGTCAGTGGTTGGAAGTCATGCAGTACAGGAAAGATGGAACCCTGGAAGGAATGCAGCGTCCTGAGGCCTTGTTCCCCCCGGGGAGTCGGGCCAGAGAGCCCGTGGGCTGCGGCTTGGGCGGAAGCAGGTGCGGTTTGGTGGTGAGGGGTCAGGCAGCTCCCATGGCCCAACGGCCATCTCAAGCAGGAGAGGCCTTGCGGGGTGACTGGGGCCCCTGCTTCCGGCTCTCCAGCCGCCTGCGGGTGCAGAGCGCCACGGCTGCTTCAGGACCCCAGAGGCAGCCCTCGCAGAGGGGCCTGGTGTGGCACCTGGTCTCTCCTGAGGCAAGTCACTCGGACCCCTCCCCAGTGGCCCCCAGGATCACAACCCCTGCTTTCTGACCTTGGGCTCCAAATGGAGGTTGGGGACAAGTGTCCAGGCTCTGCAGCCAGATGGCCTGGGCTCAATATTTGCATACTACAGTTCTTCAGGGGTGTGTGTCCCCCAGGGGACATGTGACGATATCCGGAGATGTTTCTGGTTGTCTCGACTGGAGAGGGGGGTGCTACTGGCATCTGGTGGGCCAAGGCCAGGATGGAACACCTCACAGTGCCCAGGACATAGATGGTCTGGCCTCCTGTCAGCAGTGTCGAAGGGAAGACCCCTGACAGATCGGTGGCTCTCAGGGGGCCACCGAGGACTGACTGCACCCACAGAGGCCAGGCTCCCACCCTCCCCACTGTGCGTCAGTCACCTCCCCTTTAGCCTCTGTGCCCAGCTCCCCTGGAGGTCAGGATTAGGCAGGAGGGCACCAGCAGGCCGGGGACTCAGCCCCAGCCCTGGGGGTCCCAGGCCCTTCTCTCTCTGAGCCCCAGCTGTATTTGTGACCACAGTGTACGAGTTCCTCCCAAAGCCAGGGGCAACTCGGTCTCAGAGGAAGTGCAGATAAAGTGTCCAAACTTGGAAGGAGACTTGGATTCTGGATTCCTCTGTCTCTGGCAGCTCCCAGACTTGGCTGGGCTGTGGCTCAAACCGCACTGTGAACCGCTGCCTGTATCAATCAAGAGTCAATCAATTACCAGGGCTGGGCTCCATCCCAGGCAGCCTCTGACCCCCAAGGGGACCATGCAGGAGTGGCAGAAGTGCCAACAACGCTTCAATCACCAAGGTGAGGTGACAGAAGGCTGGGGGAGGCCAGGTGTGTAAGACTCCTGTGAACGACGTACGCTGTGTGCTCTCGGGCCTGATGCGCTCTGAGGCTGGGGAGCTGCCAGGCTTCAGGGTTAACTGAGACTGACCTGGATTCAAACCCCAGTTCTGCCACCTGCTGGCTGGGCGACCCTGGGTAAGCCACCTAACCCCATACGCTTCAATTTTCCCATCTGGGTCCAAGCACTCATTCTCCTCGAATGAGGCCTGAAAGAGAGGATTCAAGTGGATTCCCGCCTGTAACAAACCCTTCTTATGACACAGTAACTATAATGACCAATCGTTGTCATTGTTACCATCTACCCTTAGGATTCTTAAAAAGTGACACAACTAGGGATATAAAATGGCTAGCACACAGTAGGTGCATAAAACTTGCTGATTCCACCATAACGGTGGCCGTTGCATGGGGAACCTTCTGTGTGCCTTCTCCCAGCCTCTGCACCGCCCCCCACAGGGTCCCACACTCCCCAGCTTGCAGGGTGCCAAGGCCAATGCTATCAGGTGGGACTGACGGCGCGGCCGGCTGGAGCGCAGCACTTTTCTGCGGTACCAGAGGGAGCCTGGCCCTGTGCCCACATTCCTGCCCGCCTCCCCCTGAATAGCTCTCACCAGGGAGGGCTCGGCAGCTGCTGTCCTGGATGCTGGTGACAAAATCCCCTCCCACTTCCCCTGAAAATAACAGGGCCACCACCCAGGCAGACCCTGCTTTTGGGCTGAGCATGGTCACACCCTGTCGGCGGCTTCCCTCCCCCACCCCAGTTTGGATCCCCAGAAGTCCTTGGTGGCTGGCTCCAGTGGTGTGATATCAGTGCCCGGGCCACACCCAGGCCCGTCCCCATCCGAACAATATTATCTGTCCCAGCCTCTCTGTGCTGAGCGCCTTCTCCGAGCTGGCACTGCGCACACACCTCTGTTTAGCAGGTGGGGAAACGGAGGCTCAGAGATGCAGCGAACTGGCCCCGGCCAGGGTGCAGCGGGGATCCCAGCCAGCCTGACCGGAAACACCCGCCTCTGCACCCCGCATCAAGCTCAGGTTGGAAGGGGCACTGAGGGCATGTCATTTAGTACCGTGGGAGGGGCAGAGGCCCAGGGCAGCTTTCCTGCCCAGCGCCTTGAGCACCTCTGAGGATGGGAAGCCCACCGCTCTGCTCGGGTGGGAACCGTGGTGTGGGAGCACAGGGACCCTATTCTGTCCCTCCTGACCCCCTGCCAGGCCTCTGTCCCTTTGGGCCTGCAGAGCCCCAGGAAGACAGAGTCTCAGGTGCCCCCAGGACCACCTGGCTTTGGTCACAGCACTCAGTTATTACTCTTGTTAAAATCCACCACTAGGATTATTAAGTCGTAAATAAAATAGCACCTGGCAGGGGCTTCAGACCTACTGAGAACCTACTAAATTTCACAGTAGTAATATCCTCCTGCTCCTCGTAGGGGGGCCTGGGCCTCTCTGCTCTGACCTGAGAGGTGGGAAGGCAGGTTCCTTGGGGCAACAAAGTTCTAGAGGACGGGAAAGTCTGACCTTGCTGGCTGGTGGCCAGCTGGGCCCAGCCCAAGCTGCAGGGACAGGCAGGGGTCCGCCTAGTGCCGGTGATGACTAGTTCTGCACGCTGCCCCACTGTCTGGCCACTTCCTCTAGTCCTATCTGCAGAATCTGACCTTGAACCATTACCCTACATCAGCCAAGAGGGGAGGGGGAGAAAGAGAGAAGGGGTGGGAAAAAGAGAGAGGGAGGGAGGGAGAGGGAGAGGGGGAGAGGGAGGGGAGAGAGAGAGACAGAGACAGAGAGAGAGAGAGAGAGAGAGAGAGAGAGAGAGAGAGAGAAAGAAATCATGAATGAACCAGTGTGGTGCTCATGGCTCCACCCTGTTTTTTTTTGGTGAGTCTGAGGATCAAGTGAGAGCCTCCAGGGTGACAGCAAGGTAGAGGCTGTCAAGGGACAGGGACAGGAACTTTAAAAAAATATATATATATTTTTTGGTAGTGGGGACTGAACTCAGCAGTACTTTACCACTGAGCCACATCCCCAGCCCTTCTGTTTTTTTATTTTGAGACCAGGTCTCACTAAGTTGCTGAGGCTGGCCTCTAACATATGATCCTCCTACTTTAGCCTCCTGAGTCGCCGGGACCTACAGGCATGTGCGTCCCACCCAGCAGGGCTCAGGGACATCTTAACCTCAAGTTCAACAACACCCTTTCAACCAGTCACAACCGTGAAGGAGCACTGCCTGCTCTTGTAGCATCTGGAGTTTGTTTCCTGCCTGTTCTTAATAATAACCACTGTTGGGCCAGGGATGCAGCGGGAGGCCAGAGTGCTTGCTGGTTTCCATCCCCAGCGCTGCAAAAAGACCCCCCAAATGTCATGGTAGTGATTAAAAGAGCACTTACTGAATGCCTAATATACCTGGTCTTTAGGATCTAGCTTACTCCATCATCTTGCTATCCTGAGCAGTCAGATAAGTCATCTTCGTAGGTTCACCCTCAGGTCTGCCTGAGGCAGGTGGAGGAGAGGCTGTGCTGGGTGCACACCTGGCAGTTGTGTTAAAATGCAGACTCTGGTCTGGCAGGTTTCACCAGCTCCCGCTGCTGCTGCTGCTGTGGGTCCATGGACCGAGTGAGTAAGGGGTCAGGGGCCTGGAGTTAGCCAGACCTGGGTTCAAATCCTGTCTCAGCCTCTTTCCAGCTGTGTGAGTGGGCAAGTCACAGAACTCTCTGAGACCAGTGTCCTTAGCTGTGAAATGGGTGATGCAGGTCTCCTTGGATGTGGGATTCAGCAGGAGGCCAGGGGCCTGGAGTGGAGCCGGTCCAGGTGGCCTCTGGGTGGGGTGAGCAGCAGGTGCTGGGAAGGGCCCTCAGGCTCAGGACCCTCCACCTGGGGGCCACACTTCCTGGCCTGAGCCCAGCGCTGCTCTCCTTGAAAAGCAGAAGTCTGTGGCCAGGGGCACTGAACTGCTGGAGGGTGGGGCTGACCCTCCTGAGGCTGTGGAGTGACTCTGCTCCAGCCGCCCGAGGACCTGGGTCCCTGAGCCTGCTGTGACCCAGATGGCAAACAGGAGAGTTCAGAAGAGGCAGAGGGGACAAGGCAGGCAGGAAGGTGTACATCAAGGGCAGCCGGAAGGTCGGGCTCTTGGCTGCTGCAGGGAAGACCCCGCCTCCATCACAGACCAAAGGGCTCTCTGCAGGGACACCTGGTTCTAATCCTGCACCACCACTGGGTACAACCCCGAGCAAGTGACTCAACCTCCTTGAGCCTCCATCTCCCCGTGTGTCACACAGGACACACAGATCAACTCCTCTGGGAGCAGGTGTCCCTGGCGGCTCACTCTACACAGAGGCGGGAGGCGGGGGCTGGATGCGGGGAGCACGCAGGGCAGCATTCAGACCTCGGGGTGGAAATTCAAGAACCTTCCATTTCTAGCCCTGCGGGCCCAGCTCTATCCCAAGGACCCCTGCACATCAGGGTTCTCCGTAAGACACCTCTTGAAGGTAGGAGCTGATTCCTCGCTTGACTCTCTAGAACTTGCACACAGAAGAGGCTCCACTATCACCTGTGGGTCACCATCATGGGGAGACCTTGTGTCTCCCCAAAGCATCCCCTCATATCAACAGCCTGCAGACCGGTGCCGCCAGGCACTCCTTCCCAGGACGGGGCTTTTTCACACCGAATCCTTACTTCAACAGTAGTTCCTATAGCCTCAGGGCCACCCAGCGAAACTGAGCGCCCTGCTTAGGGAGACACTGCTGGGTGGGAGCAGGGGGCCCTGGAGTCTCAGCCCTGTGTCTGGCCAGCGCCGCTATGAGCTCTTCTGCCACCTGCCTTCCACGGAATTGATAATGAATTCATTCCTCCATTTTCCCTTATTTATCAAAGCCATACGTAGCTGTCAATCTGAGTGTCTGTTCAGCAGGAAGAGAGGCAGACTCTTACACCAGGTCCCCGTCACTCAGGCCCCAAGCAAAAGATGGTTGCCCAGCCTGGCAGCTCCTTTGAGGGTAAGTGGAGGCAGCCAGGGTGGGTATGGTACGACCCCCACCTGGGCCCTCCTCAGGGCTGGGGTGAGGGATGTTGCCTTGCGGGTGACGGCGACAGCAGCCCAGGAAGTACTCACCCTGGGCCAAGTGCTGGGTGAGCCCTTTGAAGCCCAGCGTGGGTCCTAGTTCACCACTGCTCCAGGGCGACTCCAGGGCCCACACCTGGGATTCCAACCCAGGGCTACAGATTCCAGAGGTCCTGCTCCTGACCGCTGCAGGGGAGGGCAGGTGGCCTCAGGAACTTGTGACAGTAAGAGCTGGCCAGAAGGAAAGGGAAACCTGTCTCTCTGACGTAAGGGGTCATGAGATGAGGAAGCTGGGGACAGGGCTGCGGGGCTGGGCAGACAAGGAACCAGGGCACCGTCCTCACATTCCACAGTAGGTTCGGAATTACAGGGCTGCCGGCCTTTCTGGCAGGTCTCAGCTTACAGGAGCCTCCAGAGCCCCACTGAGGCTGTGGCTAGCCCAGAGGTGGGCATCCCTGGGGGTCTCTGGGCTGTCCTATATCCCCTCCCGACTGGAACGTTCTAGAAACAGCCCTGGATGGATGGGTAGAGAGGGGAAAGAAGAAGGTAGGGGGCTCGAGGCTATGGACGCAGCCCTGGGCCATCGGAGAGGCCAGGCTCCAGGAGAGGCCAGGATGGAGTGGCTCTGCACCTGGCACCGCGCCAGGACGCAGCCTGAGAAGCAGGACCCACTCTTCCCACTGTTGAGACGAGGAAGTTCTGGCTCAGCCACTGAAAACCTCTGGGTGACCATGAGCAAGTCACAACCTTGCTGGGCCGCAGTTTCCTCTTCTGTAAAATGACGAGGGGGCTGGGGTCAACCCTCAGGTCTCTCCCGGGAGGCACCTACGTGGCCCTGGGTGGGGATCAGCAATGGCCAGAACCTGTCTAACTTCCCCCAGGCCTTTCCAGTCCCCCCCACGCTCTCCACCGCTCTCAGGATGTATCTGCTGAGTCCATGCTGAGTGGACGAGCCCGACGTCTCTGGAGGTCAATGCTGACACCCAGACGCTCTCAGGACCCCTCAGAAACAAGGTGGGAGCCGAAGGGCCTCGGGAATCAGAGATATGGCCTGCTCTTTGAAAGAGGGGTAGACTGAGGCCCAGGGAGGGCCAGTGGGCTAGGCTCCCTAGCTCCTGGCCACCAGAGAAAGGCCGCCCCCAGAGGCCTATCTGCCAGCCCATCTCCTACACTGGGCTGGTGGCAGCGTCCCAGGAGGGCAGGCTCCCTCCCCCTCCCCCCTCCTCTTAGCCCAGCCCTGGGATTTGAAGTCCTGGCTGTGATCCCTGGGCCCTGCTGGGACCCGGGAGGCGGCTGTCCCACTTGGACAGTGGAAGCAGAACAGGGGTTTTGTCCTCCACGAGAGCCTGTCTGTCGGCTGTTCACGGCCGGGCCTCGGCTGGGCTGGGCTGGGCTGGGCTGGCACAGTGAAGCCTTGTTTCCTTGAATACAAAATCTGCCACTCTCCACCCAAGCCAGGGCCCCTGGCGGGTGCCACTTCCTTCCCTAGAGGTCCAGCTTCCTGGCCCCCCTCGGCCCTCCTAGCAGAGGGGCCTGGTGCCAGGAAAGGACTGGAAGGTTCAGTTCCCCTACTCTCCATCAGGGCACCCCTCCTCAAACTCGTCCCCAAACATCCTGTGTATCTGCAAATACTCCAGGACTTCCCAGCTGCGCCCCTTCTGACCAGACTGCTGCCTCCCAGGCCCTGCTCACTGTGGGGGTCTGGGTTCTCCCCAAACAGCTCCATCTTTTTGGGGGGACAGGGGTGCTGTGGAAGCCCAAGAGAAGGAGGCCCCTGGAGGAAAGGGGAAGCGGGGGCTGGCCGTGGGTACACGGAGAGGGAAATCAGCTGTGCGTGTGGAAGTGGGTGCTGGGGTAGTTTTCTGATGTGGCCGCAGGTGAGTCTAACAGGAAACTCAGTCGGGAAGAACGGGGGTTTGGGGGTCATAGACCTGGGATCAAATCTTGCCCTGACCCATTTTTCTACCTCTGTGGTCTCGGCAAGTTATTTAACTTATCTGATAAATAAGGAGACTCCCCACCCGAGCAAGGGTGATGAAGCCATCCCATGTCACGGGGCTGGAGGGTCCCAGGAATTCATCCCCGCCTCAGTGCCACTATCAATGCAGGGATCTCTGTGTCACCCAGGAGCTTCTGGACTTCCCCGGGGCAAATTCCACAAGGAAGTCACACAGCACCCTGGGGCCCAAGCAGTTCTCCAGCTGCTCTTCCTGAAATGGGGGAAACCCTGTCCTCCTGACCTGGCCAGCCTGGCCCTGGCTGGGAGGAAGCCTTAGAACGCCAACCAGGGCCTGAATCAGAGGGGGGCTCCTAGTGCCCCAGACTTCCAGGCAGAGGTTTGGGGTGGGGTCAAGGACTTGATCTCTGGAAGAGTATGGGGTTTCTAGCCACCACCTGAGTCTGGGAACCAAAACCCTCTTCCCCTGTTTGGGGCCAAATGCAGAAGCTGCAGATGGAGTAGAGAAGTGGGAGACGCCTTTCTCAAGCTGTGGCCCCGTGACACGGCCCTCCCTGGGCTTCCTGCTTGGTTTCTGGGCTGTGAGCTGCTGTGGCTGTGGCTGTCACCCCTCTGCCTGTTCAGGCCAGGTGGCGCCAGCCTTGTCACACCCCTGCCTCGGCCTTGGCCTGCCTGTGCTGGGTGGCTAGACCTCTTGTCCTTTCTGCCCAAGACTCAGCCTCCTGATGGTGCCACCCTCTTCTGGAAACGATGCCAGTCCAGTGCCTGTGGGCTGTTCCCTGTCCAGGAGCCAGGGCCCGGGGACAGGCATCAGAAGGTGGGGAAGGCTAACAAAGGCAGGGGGACGGGGCACCTTCACCTCTCCATGGGCACAAATATGGCTGGGGAGAGGGGCTGCCCATCTCAATCCCAACCGGGTGGACCCAGGGACAGGCCTGAGGAGGAACTGGCACTTTCCTCTCTAGTTCCTCCCCAGCAGTATTAAGTTTCGCTCTGTGGGGGGTGAAAGGCTGAGGCCAGGGGCCTGGGAGTGCCCGGCCAACCTGGTGCAGTGCAGCGTGGGATCATGGAATAAAGGGCAGGGGTACATCAGAGAGGACAGCCCCTCACTGAATGGAGTGGGTGTGGGGCATTGGGGATCCCATGCGGGAGGGAAGGCTGGGTGGTGGGGGGCCTGGTGACAGCAGTGCTGGGTGCAGAGGGCCAGGAGGCCATGAGCAGGGTGGATCTGGGTGTGTAGAAAGAGGACTTTGCCTCCAGGGGGCTGCTTGGCGGCAGTTTGCACGCCCACAGAGTTGAGGACAGGGACTGAGGGGCCCCTTCCCAGGAAGACCACTTGAGGGCCAAAGATTTGGCACTTGGCTAACACATGGGGAAAGGGGTAGGGGTGGAAGGGCTGAGGAGTCTTTGGCCACAGTTTTCTAGAAAGATGCTGAATAACTCGAGGGGTGGGGGCGTCCCTTCCAGAACCCATGTTGAGGCAGATCCGAATAAACAGAGGAAAAGACAGGACCCCAACAAAAGGGATGTGTCTGGCACCATGCAGGACTGGCCTCCCTGGAGAGGCACGGGGTACTTATCTCTGACCAGCCGGTACGGGGTGGGGGTGGGGAAGCGAGTAGCTGGGATGAGGGGGGAGAAGGGAGGTCGCCAGGCCCTCCTTCTCCGTGTGTGTAGGTGTGGGTGGTGGGGGAAGAGTCAATCACAGGGTGCAGGGTCCCGTGGGTCCCGGGACCCTGTGCGGTGGCGGCGGCGGCGGGAGGGGGGATCGTGATTATCTGGGGAGCCCTGGGGCTCCCAGACCCGTGCGCGCGCCTGTGGTGTACCCGGGGAGGCATCACTACGAGGAGGGGTCACGTGCCAGGGGCCCCGGCGGTCCCCGGACCCCTATGCGTGGTGGGTGGCGGGTCTGGGAGCCTCGTCATGAGCTGGAAGGGCTGGAGTGCCCCAGCCTGGTGTGCCGGGGCCGGGGGCGCTGGGCTGGCGACGCGGGAAGGGGTCGGGGCTCGGGCCGAGGCCGGGTGGCGGGGGGCCGGGGCACTCACTGCTTGAACATCCTCTCCATGTCCTTGATCTGCTTCCTGGAGAACTCCTTGAACTCGGTGTAGGGGTTGAAGACGCGGCGGCTGGGCGACTGGGGCTCGCCGATGCCCTGGTTGAGGTCCGCGCGCCGCAGCAGCTTGGCGCTCAGCTCGTCGTCCGCGCTGCCCAGCGCCTCGGCCGCCTCCTCGGGCGCCCCCGCCGCCGCCCCGTTCAGGCCGGGCTGCTCCGCGGCCTCGTCGCCGCCCTCGCCGCCGCCCTCGCCCTCCATCTGCAGCCGCCGGCTCAGCTTGGTGGCCAGCTCGTCCGTGGCCATGGTGGCCCGCGCGGCGCTCGCCTCCGCCCGGCCGCTGCTCGCCGCGCGCCGCGCACCGCAGCCGGCCGCGCTCTTCCTCTTCCTGACACTCCCCGGCGCCAGGCGCCGCCCCCGAAGGTGGGACTTCGGGGACCGCCCGCGCCCCACCCTCGGCCCCGCCTCCCGCTCCCGGCCGCCGGGCTCCCGCCCCGCGCGGGGTTCCTCGGTCGCCGGGGCTCAAGGGGTCCCGGCTTCCGAGCCCGCCATCGTCGCCCCGGGTGAGGCCGGGGCGCCACGTGAAAAGCCCATCCTCCCTCTGCTCCCCCGCGCGGCATGTGAGCGGGGACCGCGGCGGGAAGGAAGAGGGGCTCGCCCGCAGTTTGGGTGTGAGTCCGGGGTTGGGGGCGCCGCCCGCAGGCTCTTCTCTGGAATCCCCTTTCCGTTAAGTCCAGGGTCTGTGACATCCTGTCGGTTGCCATGGAGACGACTCGCGGTGCAACGCTGGCGTTCTCAGTGAGGATTGCGGGGTCTGGAGAGGCTGGCCCCGGGAGCAGGAGCCCAGCTTAGACGTGGCTGGAGCGGCTGGCCTCTTTCCAGAAAGGAGGGACCAGCAGGAGAGGGTCCTCCAAGACGGGAGAGGGGAAGGGAAGGGGCTGACCCCGTCCTCCTGGGCAGCACCATCACCACATGGATGACTTGGCAGAACAGCTGTGGGGCCAGGTTGTCACCTGTGACTCTACTTGGGTGGACTGACAATGATGGTGCCATTTTGATGCGGCCCCCGAGGAGAGCTGTCTTTCCCAAAGACTCATGGGAAGGGGTCTGGGAACTCACAGAGTATCTACCTGGTCCTGTCTGTCACTTTAAAACTGCAAAGCTGGGGAGCTCCAGCCTCAGAAACCACAGTCACAGTCTCACTGGTTATAATACAGATTCCCAGGCTCCAATCCAGAAAAACCGCTCATCTCTGGGATGGAACCCAGGAGTCTGCATTTTAACAAGCACCCAGGTCAGTTCTACTCCCTGAAGTTTGAGAATCTCTGATCTAGTTGGAGGAAGGTACTCTGTAGGTGTTCTCTGAAACGTTCCACGGAGTCCTGGATGCAGCATCTGCGCCCATCAGCCAAGGTGCAGAGGAAGGATGGAGGCAGGGCCTGAGCACCCATGCTCTGGAGGCAGAGAGCACCTGAGCCAGAAAGCTGCTTCACAGTGGCTTGCACAGAAGACATTCAGTTGGCATTTGTGGAGTTCAGAAAATTACTGAATTGAAAGATATTTTAAAGGATGAAATTGAGAAAAGCACTTTCAGAGTTTAGAAAATGTGAGATTTTCATTCACTTGTCTGTGAGATTGTTTCCGAGTCCAGTAAAGGCGCTCAGCCTAAATGGTTTTATTTTCTTAAAGCTCAGAATTAAGTTTCTGTTCTTCTTGGGCAGTTTGGTCCAGGCAGTCTCCCTTTCTCCCTTTGCAGTCTTGAGGAACCCAATGGAAGAAAAATAGTTCACTTAATGAATGCAAAGGACCAGGGCAGGGTATAGATTGGCATGTTTACAGTTAGGTCTGTAGATGTTTAGGTTTGCCAAATTCTTGGTCTTCCTCCCAAAGCAGCTAATTACTTTGAAAACTCTGGCAAGCCTCCACTTGCCCCATCTCATGATTTCTAACGATTCTGCATGAAGCAGGACTGTTTTATTATGGGATGTTTTGCATCTGTTTGACACAGGAACAAACTTATTTAGAGTGTAGAGATTACGTGAAGGGATTGCTTTCTTGAAAAAACAACTTATATAGATGCAATAAACCTGGGGTTTTGGTTGGGGTTGTTTGGCCTGGCTGTGTCTCTTCAACTTTGTGGTCAATTTCCCATCTGACTTGTGTGGACACAGCCCTAGGGAGGCAGGGCAGGCACCAGGATTTGGAGGTAGGGGAAATTCCTTTTCATTTCCTGTTGCATCTTAAAAGAGGAGCTGATCACCAGAGCCTTGGTATGTTAAATTCAGAGCTCAGGAAATGCTGCCTGGAATGGAAGAGCCCTTTAACACCTCTTGGGCTGCTTTTCCTCAGAGCTGTCAGGGTTTGCAGAGCATGGAGTTCCAGCTGCCTGCTGCTGTGACCATCTCCAGGAGGCCTTGGGCTCGGGCCCTGCCTGTGGCTGATCTGACCCAAAGCCAGAGATGCAGCCCAAGGGCATCATTTCATCTGAACTTTCCCCTTCCGAGGTCATCACACTTCAGGAAAAGGACTCCCCGCCAGCCCCCTTCACCCCCTAAAACCAAAGGGGAGAAAAGCCAAGTGTGGGCTCTGTGTGGAGACGGAACCTGCAGGAAACATCACTTGCCTCTTTATTAGGGGAAGTCATTTGGAACGACTCTGAGTATTGTGCCCCAAGCATGGGTTCTGGCAGAGAGAAGGGATCTGCACTGGTGACACATTGCAGCGTTTGGTCATGCGGAAAGAATGATCTTCAGGAAAAATCACACCCTCGGCAAAGGACTTTTCCAGAGGCAGGGGTGAGTGAGAGCCAGTTTTGAAGTTCCAGCATCAGGGAGGAGGCCACTGAGTCATTGCTGACTCGGGCTCTCTCCTTCCTCCCACATCGACTTGTGTAACCGTCTTTTGGGGGGGGGTGAAGGAATGTTAAGAAAAACAACAGCATTTTGAAAAGAGGTGGGGGGAGAAGCAAGAAGGAGAGAAAAGGGTTGGGAAAGGCCCTTGGGCCTAGGGGAGGTGGCACGGACACTGGGGTGCATTCCGGAGCCTGGCAGCCCTGGGTGGTCCCTCCAGCCCAAGATGCTGGGGAAGCAAGAGGGGTCTGGGGAGGCTGTTGGAGATAAAGCCGGCTCATAAAAGGCGCAGGGGCTTCCTGCTTGACAAACACCAGTGTGCTAACGAATCAGTGTACTCTGCACTCAGCAGGAAGCCCGTGATGGATTGAGGAGATGCTCAGAGGTCAGGGTTCAGGGACAACACTAATACTCACTTGCAGCAGTTGGGGTAAGGGCAGAGGAAGGAGTCCAAGGCTGGTTGGCCTCAGAGGCTTTCTTATCTCTTGAAAATCTGGAAGCCAGGCAAAGGGTGCAATGAGGATCAGCTGGTATCAGGGGCATGATGCCACCCCTGGGTGGGTGGGGGAGAAAAGGTTATGGGGGGGTCAACGACTGCTGGTAGAAGCCTTGTCTACAGCTGCCTTTGGGGTGATCTTGGATACTATGAATTATATTTGAGACCCTCCATGGTCTTTCAGATTAGTTCCATATAGCCAGCTGGTCACTGGCGGGTCCAAGTGATGGGCAGATCAGTGTCTAACACTCGAATGGGCTGGAGAGTATGCATGTGAGCAGGTGTGTGTGTGTGCATGTGTTAGTGTGTGTGTGTAGTTGTGTGTGTAGGTGTGTGCTCAGGTGTGTGTGTGCAGGTGTGTGTACAGGTGTATACAGGTGTGTGTGTGCTCAGGTGTGTGTGCGCAGGTGTGTGTGTGTGTTCATGTATGGGGGGTACCTTAAAATCCAGTGATGCTGCTTCTGCAGTGTCCCCTGGACCCCTTCCTAGCTGATGCTAATATGGGCGGCTGATCGTGGCTTTTCCTCTGGTGGCAGCTACTCTGAGAAGCAGCAGCGCTCGCGCTCTCTCCAGGCAATCAAGACACATTGTGTTGGGCACTGGGCGCTGGTCTTGGAACATTCTTGGTTGTAGGCAAGCAGGGGAGGGCAGGCCTCCCCGCTGAAGTGTGAGATTTATTGGACCCCCCGCTGCGTGACCGAGAGGCTCTAACTCTTCCAGGGAAGCCCCCTGTGGTCTCTGATGCCCCACACCATGCGGCTTCCTGGTTCCACTGCCATCCGTGGCGCCCACATGGTGCCTGGCCTGAAGTCAGTGCGGGGAAATGTTTGTCCTGGAGGGCCTGAGCTGCCTCAGCGCCGGGGACAGAGTGGGTGTTCTTTTCAGCGTCCCCTCCAGAGCATCGGGTGGCCCATTTTTAGGTCTCAAGGTCATTGCCAAGAAAGAGAAGCTGTTAAAGTGACACTTTTGTGCACCCACATGACTCAACAAAAAGGTTAACAGAAGCTCTTAAAATACAATCCTCTCAAATGTCTGTTCTCTGTGTCCTCTGAGGAAGTGACAGACAGTGGTATCAGATAGGGGTTGGGGCTGTGTGACCTGCTGGTCCTTGGGTATCACTGTGCCTCAGAGGTCATTTAAGCGCTCTGTTCTCAGCAGACAGGACGGAGGAGGAGTATACGGAAGGCACTGGTAAACACTGGGACCTGAGATCTGGGGACATTGAAAGGGACACTGTAAGACTAACCACAGTGGGTCCATGCAGAGAAAGGCAGAGTCAGGGGAGAGAACTAGCCTGGTGCCTCGGCAGACACCTGAGCTCAGGTATCAACTAGAGGAAGCAGGTGACGCCCAGAGGGTGCCCGTGGAAAGAGCTGGGTAGTGGAGGCCCATCCCCTTGGCTCAGGCTGGGGGAGCCAGGTCTTCTGGCCACAGGCTCAGCTCCCCGCCGTGTGGATGCAGTTCTGAAGTCGGGACAGCGTGGCCGGTGTTAGGAGCTGGCTGGGCAATCCCGGCCCACAGGTTACTGTGCCTCTCTGGCCTTGTCTCGTCTGTACCCTAGAAGTCCTCTCTCCTCCCGGACTACTTGGGAGACTTAGATAAGAAAGCGTATGTGAAGTGCTTAGAGCAGCTCACGGCACACGGGAAAACCGAACCTGCTCTCCATGGTGGGGACAGTGATCATTTGACTTCCTGCAAGCAGCATGCAGGTGTTCATCATCTAGTCAGCTGAACACAGGGTTGGCAAATCTGGCTCACTGCCTGTTTTTATAAATAAAGTTTTATTGGAACATAGCCATGCTTATTCATTTACCCATCATCCTCCATGGCAGAGCTGAGCAGAGGCAACAGAGACCCTACGGTGACAAAGCAAAATGGCCTCTTATTAGAAAACAGGCTTTTGTTATTTGTCCCTTTATAGAAAAAGTGCCGTCCCCACTTTCACTGATGACTAGAAAACCAGCAGGTTCGTAGAATTTGCTGAGAAAGACGATACATTGGAGCAGTTAAGGGAAAGAAGTCTGGACGCTGATCCCTGCACTGTGACCTTGGGCAAGTTACCTACCTACTCTGGACTTGTCATTCCATAGGCAAAACTGCAGTGATACATGTAGTATTAAGTGGGATCCTGTCAGCACAGGGTCTGATGCTGGCAAAAGCAATATAAAAAGTAGCTACTATTGTTAGTTATTAAGTGTCAACTGCCAGAAGGCACAGAGAAACTCCCAGAAGAGGGTCATCGCTGCCTACAGCTCTCTTTAGAGAACACCCAGCAGTGAGCCTGTTCAAAGCCAAAATATATGTGAATGTCAAAACTGAGCTCTAGCTTGCGACACACCCAGTACCGATTCCAACTCCCTTTCCGTTGAAGCAGTAGATCAGAACAGGAAAGGGGGAGCCAAGGTCAAGGCCACAGCATCTAGCACAGTAGCATCAGTGCCTGGCACATAGTAGGCACCCAGTATTCACTGCCTGAAAGAACGGAGGCTGGATATTTAACTGTAGAGGTGATTTGCCTGTCAAAGAGCCCCTTTGATCTCTGCTGAGACCACAGTTAGTCGGAAGAAAAAATGTCTGCTGCCAGTATTTTAGGGTCTGAGGGAGGAAAGCGGTGTGCCAGAGATGAGAGGAAACGAAAACGAGCAAGCCGCCAAGGCTTCCGTTGCAGGACGGAGGCAGTGCAATAGATTCCTGGGGAACAGATGGGCAGAGAAAAATATTTTAAAGGCAGAAACAGGCTCACAAGGTCATGAGACGGCCCAAAATAACTGGGGACACCGAGCAGACAGATGCAGGCGGTGCATCTTGATGGAATCGAGGCCAAGTTGATAAGCGAGATAGTCTCCCCTCACCGGGCGCCCCACCTCCTGCCCGGGAGGCCTCTGCATGAAAAAGAGGGGCTTCAGCAGGTATGGGGCTTCCTCTGATCCTTCCCATAGTGCTCGGATTCCCCAAGTCCCTAAAACATTGGAAACCACTGCATTTCCCGGGAGCACGTTTGGGAACGCAGATCCAGGAGCTATTTTTTCCCCCAGACATTTCATGACTCTAGTTTCTGCAACAACAGGCACCGGCGATGCTGCCAAGCTGCCGGAGAAGGGCACCTTATCGTCACAGTCACGACTCCAAGAACCCGAACCGGTTACCGTTGGCAAGGGCGGAAGGAAGTCCTTTGTGGTAGCTTCTTGGAGGAGCAGAGGAAGATCCGGGATTTCGAGGGATCCTCTTTGAGGTACCTTGTTGTACCTTGGTCTGCGCCCTCTCCCCATAGAGAGGTTGCCAGGGGCTATTCAGAACCACCAGTGGGGACTGTGCAGCAGTGTCACAGTGAAGGCTGCAAATAGCATTCACTCCACCAGTGGACACCCAGAGGAGCATGTGTGGGGGGAGGAAAAGCAGGTCCCTGAGTACCCAAGCCAGACTCTTTTTTGCTTAGGCTTCCTCATTTCTTTGCAATAACAAACTAATTCCCTTTCTGCCTATGGGCCACAGGAAGTTTCTGTTGTTTGCAATTCAGAAATCTTGTGTGATACAAAGGGTCTTAGTGGAACCCAAGGGCAGGCATTGGAACTGCCTTCACAAGGAAGGGAACTAGGAACCGGCAAGTCATTGGAAATCAAGGTAGCTTTCTCCTCCTGTGTCGGCTGGGAACATATTCAGCTTCCAATAACAGAAACTGGATGTGGGCAGATTGTAAAGCTCCAGATCCCCACTCACATCAACCCTGGCTTTGACTGACGAGGTATAAACAAACACAAGGCAGGTAGAGACTTGAAGGCTGCTTGTGCATCGGGGCTGGATCTCACTGCCATGTCTGGGGACCTGTGACCACTGCCGCACGAGCGAGCCCCGTCTGGCTTGCTGGTGGTGACCAGCTTGCTGAGCTAAGACACGCTGTTGCAGCTGGAGGCCCCTCTCACGGGGTTTCTCAACCTCACTACTACTGACATTCGAGAGGAAGGGATTCTTTGTGGTGGGGTGTTGTTCTGTGCCTTTTTTTTTTTAAAATCCCATAGATAATAGTAGCACCCTCCTGCCCCAGAGGTGATAATCAAAAATTATACCCAGACATTGTCAAACGTCTCCTGGAGCAGGGGCTGTCTACCTCGCCCCTCCTCGAGATTACTGACCTAACCCATTTGTCCGCCAGTGCCCAGGCATGAGAACAAGGCCACCCTGAACCATCCAGCTCCAGCCAAGCCATCCTAGATGGCAGAAGTGCCCAGCTTGATCCATGGACTCATGAGAAATAATATTTGTCATTCTGGGTCAATAAGTTTGGGGTGTTTTGTTGCCCAGCACAAACGCTCCCAGGTGACTCGGTGGCTTCAACTGGAGGGGCCTATCTGTCCTACAGTACAAATACAGAGGTGAGCAGTTCTGCACTCTTGGATGCCGCCAGGCACCCCTTGCTCTTGTCTTTCCGGTCTATTCTCCTTGTTAGGGGAGCTCTGGCTGCTGCTGCTGCTTCTTTTTTTTTTTTTTTTTTTTGGTACCGGGTATTGAACTCAGGGACACTCGACCACTGAGCCACATCCCCAGCCCTATTTTGTATTTTATTTAGAGACAGGGTCTCACTGAGTTTCATAGGGCCTCTCCATTGCTGAGGCTGGCTTTGAACTCACGATCCTCCTTTCTCAGCCTCCTGAGCCGCAGGCGTGTGCCACCAAGCCTTGCTGGCTTCTTGCTTTTTATCTGATGATCCCCAAGACAGTTTGCTCTTGCACCGAACCTGAGCCCCAGGAACAAAACGGGGCCGGGGGCAAAGGGGCAAAGCTTTCTCCAAGGGAAGCCCTCCTGGGGCTTTCCTTTATGTCCTGGGCAGAGGTCACACTGCGGCCTTGCTAGCTGCAAGGGAGGCGGGGAAATCCAGGGCGCAGCATTCAGCCTCTGAGGCAGGATACGCTCTTGGCGCCCCCTGGTGCCTGCAGCACCCGCTGGCTCTGGGGCTCCGGGTTCCTGGTCTCTCTACTCTTTGCAGCTCCGACCTTCTGTTTCTGAACACCTTGCTACAGGAAAGGCCCTCGCCAGCCCTGGAGCGGCACCTTCTCTCTCTGCCCCAGCTCCACCACTGTCCTGAATGGCACCCTAAGGGCAGAGATGCTGATTGGCCCGGCTGGAATTAGGAGGGAAATCGGATTGGCCTGGCTTGGGTTGGGTAACTACCACCCAGCCAATCAGCGACGGCCAAGGGAGCCGCTCAGGGGAGGGAGGGGCGGGGCCGAGGAGAAGCCGCCTCCTTGGAGGAGTCAGGAGAATAAATTGCCCCTGGGAGGTGAAGTTGATAGGCTAAACCTTAACTCGTCCCTTGGAAAGACAGTATGGGGATTCGTAAAGCCATTGTAGGTAAAATATACCTGTTCAGCAAACAGTGGATTTTTCACACAATTTGGATCTCAAACTTGCACCAGCTGCTTAGCCAAGCGATCTGTTCTGGTGCTAGAGAAAAACTTTCTTTGGACTTTGGAGATGAGGTGCGGTTTTCATACTACCAGAGTCTTCTTCCGGTTTCTAGAATTTTCACCTTTTCAAGGTCACTGTCTTTAGATCCCGCCCTCTGTAAGATGTGCCTTCTGGGGGAGATCACATAAAGAGTTTATGGATTTCCCCTGAGGGGTGTGTGTGTGTGGTGCTGGGAATTGAACCCAGGGCCTTGGGCATGAGAGGCAAGCACCCTACCCATTGAGCTGTATCCCCCTCCCTCCCCTGAGTTTTAATTGGTATTAATAAGACACTTGGTTTTAAAACATAAAAAATATTTTTATTGTAGATCTATAGAATCAATCCTACTCATGACTTCTGGTTCTTCCCCTTCCCCCAACACAAGGAAAGCGGTGAGAGGACAGGTGGACAGAGAGAAAGCAGGCCATGGGAGAAGCAGAGACGGAGCCTGGGCAAGGAGGGTCCCTCCCAACACCAGGCGAGGGCGGTGCGGCCTCCTGGGCAGTGTGTGTTCTCTGGGAACTTGGTCTGTCCTTGTGGTCTGGGACTGGAACCACTGGGCCATCTCGGTGTGGCAGAATGGACAGGATGAGATGGAATTAGAAATTCGGGTTCAAGACCAGTTCCTGAATTTAAAGCTGTGGGATTCTAGGCAGGTCTGTGAACCCCCATTGGTCAGCTTCTCAGCTACAAAACAGGGAGCACAATATTCTTGACCTCCTTGGGCCCAGGAAGGATTTAAAAAGAGTTTTGAAAATTGCAGAGAGTGCCATAGGAATGTTAGTTGTTATTATGGAAGCAATTAAACTGATGGGCATTCTAAATTTATTACAATAAAGTCAGCTCAATTCCCTATGGCCTGGCCCAAGAGCCCTGAGCTTCCCCTTCTGCCTGACTCCAGTGACAGTCTTGGATTTTCTCCACTATGGGTCTCCCAGAGCTCCTTTGGGGTGTGATGTCATGACTCAAATGTGAAACTGGGAAATTGTGCATACCAGACTGAGGAGTCTAGGTTACAAACATACTTTCACATACCTGAGTTTGTACATATTCATAGTTATTAAAAAAAAAGAACCCCTGTTCCCCCCTACACACTCTCAAATACATACTGTGCAAAATACCAGTCTAGAAAGTCCTACATAAAACGTCTTAATATTTTGACATGGAGGAGTCAAACCGACTCACGGAGAATCACATGAGTCTGGGTGAGACGACATTGCTCTAGTTCCTTCCACCAGGCTTAGAAAACAACAGGCTCTGGCTGGATTTGCTGGATGTCTCTTTTTTCATCTCTCTTTCTTGGTCCATCTTTGAGGTGGCTTTTTTGGCTCCAACCTTCAACAAGCAAGAGGCACAAACTCTATAATTGCTGTGAGATCCCAACATGTTCCACCCAAATGGTTTCATTTGATTTGGTAACCAAAAGAAAATGTCACGCGCACACACACACACACACACACACACACAGAGATCAGAGCAAGGAGGAGATAAAATGGCTCATCATTATCACACTATCCATTGACAAGCTGCATTACTGTTTGGGGTGTGCCCTTCCAGCAACAGCTGTGGCTGGCCCCTTTTACATCCTTGTTTCGTGGTCTGGAAACCAGGAACTGTGTATGGTGAACACATTCGCGGTGATGCAGTCTCTCTCTATGGGCTCCTACTGAATGAAAGGTGTCTTCCATCTGAAGGTTTGGAAGGACAGCGTGCAGACTGCTCAGGGGATCACCCTGTCCTGGAAGGAGCATCCGGACAGTCACCATCTGACTCTGCTCCCAGGTCTTACTTAGTTGCTTGATCCCTTGTCACAGCTGGGCTTTTTGGAAGATCCTTCCCAGGACTTGGGGTTGTGGGCTCTGATATGCTATTCACCCCCTTCCTGTCACATGGCTGGGGACAAAGCCATCAGAGGCCTGGAGGGGCACAGAGGACCAGAGGGGTGTGTGTGTGTGTGTGTGTGTGTGTGTGTGTGTGCGTACGTGCATGCGCTAAGTTCTTTTCACTTTAGGACAGGTTTAAAAGTCCCCTTCTGAGACCCGGGCCAGTGGCAGAGGGCCTGGAATGCCATTTGAGAACCTGCCTTCATCATGTTGGGCGCGGTGGCACACGCCTGTAATCCCAGCGGCTCGGGAGGCTGAGGCAGGAGGATCACAGGTTCAAAGCCAGCCTCAGCAACAGCGAGGAGCTAAGCAACTCAGTGAGACCCTGTCTCTAAACAGAAAATAGGGCTGGGGATGTGGATCACTGGTCGAGTGCCCCTGAATTCAATCCCTGGTACAGCACCCCCCACGCCAAAAAAAGGCTGAGAACTCTCCAGTAGCCCTCCAAATAAATATTGGTTTGAATGACCTGGGGGGGGGGGGATGTCTCCGCACAGCCTGCCCTTCGATTTTCAATAAAATTGCTTGTCTGCGAATGGTTTTCGAATGCCCAAGCCCTGATGGGGGGTGCAAGGTTGGCTGCGGGACCCAGAAAGTTTGTTAAAAATAGTCCCATGGGCTGGGATTGTGGCTCAGCGGTAGAGCGTCACCTAGCACAGGCGGGACCGGGTTTGATCCTCAGCACCACATTAAAAAAATAAAGGCATTGTGTTAAAAAATAGTCTCAGGTCCTGTCAGTCTCCACCCCCAGATCTGCCAACCGCCTGAGGCAGAAGGACCAAGGAAGAGTCTCTCTGCAGTGTGACAGGGAGGGGCAGCAGAAGGCAGACTGGGTGACCTGACCCACCCTGGAAGAGGTGGTGGCTGGGGCCTGTGAACCTGTGTGGGGGGGTGGAGGGCAGGGGTGGGAGTGGGGCCCCTGGCAGAGCCCAGCCTGGAGAGAGGCCAGAGCACCACCATCCCCTGCTGAGGTTTTGGGAACCACAAGACTCCCCCTGAGGACCAGGCTTTAAACAGTGACACCCAGGGTGGAAACCCACTCAGGATGCACGGGGTGGCTGTTCTGGAAAACCACAGGCCTGGGCTCTAGCGAGCTCCCTGCCTATCCTGCAGCCTTCTGGTCGCGGCCCTTGGACACTGAAATAGGATCCTGGGCTCAGCCCTCGGCCTTGCCCTCAGAGCACCTTGCCCACAAGTCTCTATCTAAGTGGTGCTTGTTTTGACCTTTAAAAAAAAAACGGTTCCAGGCTGGAAGCCAGAGGGGCGTGGATTTTTATGTTTTCATTCTTCTAGAGCTATGTTTCTCAACCTTTGCCATTATCTGTCCCTCCCCTGTGGATGGTTTTTGCTAATCCCTCCCACTCTATGAAATTTTAATATCACAGATAGCACTATGCGTGCGGGCATGTGTCCCGCCGCCCCCCCTGCGCACACACGTTGAGTAATCCTCAACCCAGAGTTTGGGACCGATGTGTTTCAGGTTTTAGATTTTCCCTAGTTTTAGAATAGTTGCGTACCCAATGAGATATCTTGGGGATGAGACCCAAGTTTGAATACCAGATTCATTTATGATTCATATACACCTTGCACACAGGCATAGAAGATAATCGATGCAACATTTTAAATATTTTGTGCAGGAAACAGTTTCATAGTGTGGAATTTCCCACTTGCGGCATTACATCAGCACTCAAAATGCTTTGGATTTTGGAACATTTTGAGTTTGGGACTTTCAGATCCGGGACACTCAACCTGTGTGTGTGTGTATTTGTGCTTTATGTGTAAAGAATAAACGTTGGCGGAGTGTTGTGGCACATGCCTGTAATCCCAGAAACTCAGGAGGTTGAAGCAGGAGGATCGCAAATTCAAGACCAGCCTTAGCAACTTAGTGAGGCTCTGTCTCAATAAAAAGGGCTGGGTGCTGGGACTGTCGCTCAGCAGTAGAGCACTTGCCTAGCACGCGTGAGGCACTAGGTCCGATCCTCGGCACCACACAAACAAAGGCATTCTGTCCATCTACAATCACAAAAAATTTTTAAAAATTAAATAAACAGGGCTGGGACGTGGATCAGTGGTAAAGCACCCCTGGATTTAATTCCTGGTCGGAAAAATAATGTTGACTCCCTTGGGGGGACACTGCCCCCCCCCCACCCCGCTGAGTGCATGATTGTCCTGGACACATGGTCGGCAGCTGCCACATCACGGGCTCTCAGTAGGTGTCTGTCGAATGGATGAGGGACAGGACAGCACCTCTCTTTGTTCCCTTTCCTCTCCCCTGTGCCCAGCACCCTGCCTAGCCTTAACTGGGTCCTCAATCAATTTCTGGGTTTTTCTAGAAGACTAGAAACTCGATTTTCCTCTTTGGCATACAACCCGCACACAATTATAAAAGATTGTTAGCTGTAGGGAAAACAATTTAATGAATGGCATTGTGAAAGACAAACCAGAAGCCACGGGGCCTGGACAGAAAGGTCCAGAAGCTCGCTAGCGAGGGAGCCTGTGATGAGTGGGCCAGTTGGAGGGGTGGGTCTCACAGGGCCTGTCTTTTCTGACGTGGTCATGTGGACTCCATCGCCTCAGGGCTCCAGGCCACCCACGCTTTGCAAGGAACCCGAAGACACCTTTCTGCACCATGGAGATCTAGACACGAGGCCCGGCGTCCCTGGCAGGAGGGCTGGAGGATGGGACGCTCATCTGCACCTAGTGCGAGCGCAAGCTGCTCCCGGCTCCTGACCCTGAGGCGGCCTTCACAGCTCAGAGCTGGACGGTCCTGCGGCTTCAGGGCCGGCCCCACTGCTCAAGGAAGCCTTCTGCCTTATCTCAAGGTGTCCGCCTGCCCGGGGTTTGTCCTGTGTGTGGATGAGCAAGTTTCCAGCCTCCCTCTGTCCCACTTTGCAGGGTAGCACAGTTCTCGGAACTAGGGGGACCCTTGGGACGCTCTCTGTCCTGACATCTGCTCTGAGCGGTAGCTACCTTCCTGTCTTAGGACAAGGGGATCGAGAACAGGCTTCTGCTCTTACATGGAGGATTTTACCGTCTCAGCATAACTGTGGTCTTTTGTCAAACTCGAACATATTTCCTCTCTCGTGTTCAAGGGAAAGGTGCTGATCTCCCCGCGAGCTGGCTTCTGCCGTGCAAGGCGGGCATCTGGCTGGGGCAGCATCAAGGCCGAATCGTGAAAGGTAACGGTTCAGATTTCACAGCCTTGATCCTCAGCTCTCAAGAAAAGGGCATTCTGGAGGGCACCTCCTTGAAAGTGAAGACACACGCCGCCCAGATGGGGTCAGCGATCGCTTGGATGGAGCACCTGAAGCAGGGCCAGAATCTCTGACCTGTGTCAGACCTGCGGCGGGCGCCGTCGGGGGCTCTGGAGGACCAGGCTCTGCAGCAGGCACCTCATCTTAAGTGGGACAGTAACAATGCCCGTCCACAGGGTGTTGTGGAGTTTCAGTGAGACGAGCCATGGCCTGTGCCTGGCTCCATGCCTGGCACACAGTAGGTGCCTGGTTCAGCACATGGGCTGTTGCTGTCACCTGTTGCTGTCACCCTGCTGCTGACCCACTGTTTCTTCTCTTTCCGGCTCACCTGGAAACCTGAACTCTGCCTCGTGTCCTTCACCATCTCTAGAAACGCCCATCTCTTCAACACGGAGAGAACAGGGCCACCTGACACTTAGGTTCACCTCTCTGCTTTTTGTCGCCTCAAAGAAAATGGGTTCTTCTCAACTTTTAGAGTCCGTTTGGGATGCTGGGGCTTCCCTGGCCAGGGGGTGAGGACGACGCCTCCTGGGAGGGGTGTGCCTGGGGACAATGGTCCACCACCCCCGACAGCCTCCTGGGGATGTCTGTTCAGATTCCAGCTAGGAGGGGGCTGGTCGGCCAGGCTCCCCACAGAACCCCGCACTCTCCTCAGGGACCAATCTGCTGCAGCTGGTGGCGGAGCCTCCCCAGAGCAGGGCTGGACGTCCCGGGGGCGGGGGGTCTCTCCTAAACATCCCCGTGGTGTAGGTGCCAGGAACTGTCAGGGACCACAGCCTGTTTGGAAGCCATCACCCCAACTCTGCGGCTTGCTATTTCCTTGGGGTTTGATTTGCAGTTGCTGACCCTGGGGTCCTCAAGACCCTGCACCTCAGGGGCAATGCCCAGAGGAAGGAGACTCCCGAGGAGCTGAGGACACGACAGTGCGCCAGCTGGGCCTCCCTTTCAGGTGGTGGCGGGTGAACAGATGGAGGCACCTGGGGAGGAAGTTCCAAGAGCCCCGGGCTCACCCGGGGGTCACCAACCCGATGCTTCCAGGGGCCAGCGGTGCAAAAGAAGGGGGTCAGGTGGGGGAGGCAGCAAACCCAGGAGCAGCCTGTGTCCTTTCTAAGAGGCCTGGGAGATGGTGACTTGGGAGGTTGGTCACCACCATCTTCCAAGTTCCTCAGAGAGGCCAGAGATCCACACTATTCTGTGGAAGGGCCCTATTTTGAGATGTGACTAAAAACAAAACCACAGACCAAAAAACCCAAACCAACCAAAAACCCACCCAAACTAGAAAACACCCCGTGAGCCAAGAGGAGTGCGCCTGTGGCTGCCGAGGGCGACAGCGACCGTGAGCCCCTCCCCTTGGCCACCATCGGGGCCCAGGAAGCACTTGTTGGCGGGTGCCAGGTGAGACCCAGGGCGCCCCACTCACTCGCATTTCAGAATAAAAGTTTTCTAAAGTAGAATAAGTGCGTTCAGCACACTGTCTAGACGACCCAGTCTCCGTATGTCCTAAACTCTCGGCTGCTTCTCTGAAATTCAAACGCGGCTGGGCATCCTGGTTTACTTTCCTCCCAGTCTGGCAACCCCCTGGGCTCTCCCCAGGCCTTGGAGGAAGGCCCTTTATTGGCAGGTAAAACTGGTGAAGGGAGCGGCTCGGGGAGCAAGGGTTGGGGTGCCCAGGACCAAGGCTTCAGGAACTGGAGTCTGAGCACTGCTCAGTCCTGCACTGAGTCCAAACGGTGGGCTGCTGAGCTCTGAAGAGCAGAGCCTGGCCACCCGCAGACCTGCTTTTACGGAACTAGACTGGACTCGTGGGATGTGGAGACATTGGTCTGTCTCAAGGAACTTCCTCAGACACGGCTCGGCTGACACTGTGTTGCTTCTGCACTGTGGCCATTTTTAGGAACATGGTACATTATGCCACAGTGTCCCCTCTGGGGGAGTGCCCAGTGTGGTCTCTGTTCTAATGCTTGTGTGCATCCCACAGACACTGTGACCTGGAGGCCTAAGTGGTTTTCCCTCTCCCATTGGCTGCCAGGAAGCTCAGAGGCACATGAGGCTGCCCTTGGCAGGTGTGGAAGTCATTAACAATCGGGACTCCATTCCCATCCTGGATCCTTTTACGCCCACTTTTCCTGATTTATTCCATTCCTAGGACAGGATCTTGGGGCTCTCATCCCTCCTTTCCTTTGTCATGAGCTTGTCGGCAAGTCCCCAATTCATTTAGTGCCAAGGATGGTGCCTCTGCAGCCAAAGCACTTTCGAGTTCCCTCTCCCCTCGCCTCAACGCACTGGGGCAGACACTTGCTGGTCTTTTCAGTCATTTGTTCAAATATTGGGCAGGGGCTGGGGCTGGACAGGGATTGGAGTGGAGGTGTGCGATGTCCCTGGGGCGTCCTCGGGGTAGCACGGCTGGCATTTATGCTTCACAGGCTCTTACCCTCTGCAAAGACTGAATCTAGTTTGTGTCTGGCTGCCTGAGCAGAACACCTTTCCATACCTGCCGCTGATTCTCTTTGAAGGAACAGTTGCAAGGTGCTGAGTCTTTTGCATTTCTGTTTTCAGGATCCTCTAAATGTTCCTGAGTGAAAACATCATGTGAACAAGAGTGTTTAGTATGTCCTTGCCTGTACCAGTCGGGGACACACCTCTGGCATTTCGGGGAGACGCTGGGATTCGCCGGAAGGGGTGAGCAGAAAGGGGGATGGGTGAGGCCCTTTTTCTTTAGCCTCCCTTTAGCCACACACTGCACCACCCTACCCACGTTTTACCTTCTCATCTTTGAAGGGGGATCGGGGTGGGGGGGAGCCTTGCTGAGTCCCCCAGTCCATTCCAGCCTATACAACATCTGGAATGACCCCGGGATACCTAGGGTCACTCCTTGGTCAAAGACACCCAGGAATACCTGGCCCAGGAGAACCTTGGAAAGTAGCAAGTTCAACAGAATGTGAAGCTGTCGAGTATCGAGTGGCCCTTATTTGCTTAGGGTTTTATAAATGTGCTCTCATCGAATCCAACCTTATGAGCTAGACACTGATCTTTATTGTAAAGACTCGGGATCTGAGCTAACTACATTGGGAGGGGGCTGGGGCTCCAGGCCAGCTGAGACCACCTGGCCAGCTTTGATTGGCTGGAGCCTGGGAGGGGAGCTGGGCGGCTTCTCTGGCTGCAGTGGCCTTTCTCACACTGAAACCCTAAGGAAGGGCTGAGAAAGGGCTGCCGCTTCCCAAAGGGCAACTTCTGTGCATGTCAATGTTTTCTATTGAAAAATTCCAGGCTTAACCCATTCACAAGAAAGTCTCGGCTCTTTCTTGGCCCTGGCCCTGGTTGTATTCACTGAACAGAAAAGAGAGCCTTACAAAGGAGCTGCCGCCCGCCCGTGGGCTCCTCAGCTGGCGGGCAGTTCTCTAAGAAACACAGGAATCGCCCCCCCACCCCGAAGTGCTATTCTCACCCCCAAGGAGTCGGGTAAGGAGTCTGCTGCCTGCCAGAGGCCACTTCCCCCACGGTCCTGGGAAGTAGGTTCTGTCGTCACCGTATTGTGGAGAACACTGAGACACAGGGTGAAGTCACTTGTCACCTGGGACGCTGCTGCCTTAGCTAGACTTGTGCTCCTGCGCAGCCAGGCGTGACCTCGGCTGGCCTCAGCTTCTCCTCTCTGAGGGGCGGCTCGAGGCCTCTCTAGGTTGGGCTGTCCCTGTTACCCTGTCACCTGGAGAGAGCTTGAGGGACATCCCAGAGTTGGGAGGCCCAAGGCCAGGATGTCCTCTGGGAATGTCTGGTGCGGAAGTTTCCCCACATATGACAGCAAGTCTCATTTGCACCGCCAAAGGGAAGGAGACGTGATTCTGGAAAGTTCTGCTTGGTGAAAAGACGCTTAACATTCAAACTGCATTGGTGTGTGTGTGTGTGTGGGGGGGGCTGTTTTGAGGCTCCAGGGGAGCAATCCAGTCCATCTTCACAGACAGGTGCTGAGATGTTATCCTGGAGACTTTGAAAGAGCTAAGGCTAGGCTTCTTGTGAAAATATTAAGTGTAGCACTTAAGAAGAAAAAAGTTCTGTTTTCCTCTAATGTGCATTTTAAAGATGCAAGTATGCTCCTAGGTAGGATCTGATGGCGAGACAGATATAAACAGCTTCCCTTCAGAATCCAGCAAAACTGCAGAATTTGTTACTCACCCCACCACCCTACCCCACCCCACCCCACCCCAACTGCTAATAACGAATACCTGGCTGGGGTGAGCGCCCGCGGCTGAGTGCCGGGGATGCCCGGATGAACACCTGGAGCGCTGGGGCTGCAGGGTTCGGGGGGGGGGGGGAGCACAGTGAGGGCTGGAGGGAGGGTCCGGGGGACCCTGCTTGTGCTCCTGCGCAGACAGGCATGATCTCATGGCCTCAGTTTCTCCTCTCTGAGGGGTGGCTTGAGGCCTCTCTAGATTGATGTGAGTGCCCTGGGAGGGACAGGGCAGCCTTTCCTGTCCCATCGCCCTGCACTGTGGATTCTGTGCAGGGAGATCCCCAGCTTGCGCTCTTCTGGGGTGACACAGGTTTCACTTGGCCAGTTCAGACCTTCCGCCGTGGGAGGCTGGCCGGTGCCAGGCTGGCAGGGCTGATTGTGTGGAAGAGGCCTTGTGAATAATGCATGCGTGCTGATTATGCAAATCCCCTGTCCCTGCACTCCGCCCACGCACCACAATGGGCTTGGTGGGGCCCTTTGCTGTCTTGTTCTGTGGCTGCTGTCTCTGCCTGGGGGCCGGGCTGCCAACCCTGGGGGGCACCCCCGGGAAGGAGCGGGCTCCCCAGAGGGCACATGGAACCACATGTCAGACCGTGGCGCTGCCCAGCTTTGCTGGCAGGCTCGGTGCAAAAGGACACTGTCTTCCGCCTGAGGAAGCCCCGTGACGCGAGTGTGGAAGCCTGTGATGTTTAATTCAGAGCAGGGGATGCTGGAGACAGCGGGTCTGGGCTCCCTCAGAGCTTTCCTTCCCAGGCCGCTTTGCAGAGTGGGAGGGGGCTTCTGGGAGCTGCATCTGCACCAGATGCTGGGATAGGAAGGGGGGGCCTTCTAGGGGAGCCAGCCTCTTCAGAGCTCAAGCAGGTGACACACAGTGTGCACGTGCACGCACACACACACGCACACACAAACACACACACACACATGCGCACGTGCGCTCGCACACGGTTCTAAAGTGAAAAAGCTAACAATTACCAGGGGGCCCTGGAGGCCCGCCCAGCACAGGGCACAGGAGCCAGGGCCAGGGTCATCTGCAGCCAGGTCCTGGCTCCTGCGTGAACTTGGGCGAGTCTCAACTCTCTGCACTCAGCTGCCCCATGTGTAAAACAGAGACCCTCGGACCAGCCAGGCAGGACTGTTGGGCTCGGGAGTGAAGTGGATGGTGAATGCACACCACAGGCAGAGCCCTGGCCTGGCCTGGCCGCAGAGCGAGGCTCCACTGAGAAGAGCTGGCCCAGTGCCCAGGGAGTGGCCGAGCTCTGCTCTAAACCAAGGTCTGTCTATAGCTCTTCTGCCACCTTCCTTTCCACCAGTGAATGTGTTGTGCATGCCCTGGACCCTCCTGGGGCCACCGTCTGCCATTTCTAAGGGGGCTGGGGGTCAGCCTCGGGGGCTCCACCCACCTTCTGCTGCCGGATGGCCCTGTTGAACCTCTTCTCCTGGCTCAGCTGGTGCTCCGTGCGCTCCAGGGCCTCCTTCAGCAGGGCCTTCTCCTCCGTCTCTTTGTAGATGTCGTCCTCCAGCTTGGCTACCTGTGACTGGTACATCTGGACGGACACTTTGCTCTGCCTGGGCACATGGAGAGACAGACAGGGTCCCTTGTTCCCCTCATCGTCCCCACTCCTTGTCCATGTCCTCAGATCAGCAGCCCCTCCCAGTGCTCGCCCATGGGGCTGACTTAGGAGCTTCCTCCCAAGCCTGAGACAGCACAGGGACTTGGGGAGCAGAGGCAGCACACACAGCTCCTGGGCTGGACGCATGCAGCCTGGGGTGGTCCAGGCTGTGCTCCCCACTCCCAACTTCCCTGGGACACGCCACTCTTGGGGACGGATGGAACGATCAGAGCCAGACCAGTGAGTCAGGAGGCTGACAGCAGGTGCCCTCTGCCCTCAGGGCGCATGGAACACAGGAGCCGAGCGCTCCAACTGCAGCCTCTTGATGGACAGACTCACCCCGCTGGGCCTGGCTCTTGTCCCCCCAGCATTTCAGCCACTCTCCTCTCGGGCCTCTGTCCTGTGCCAGCCCCAGGGGTCTGCTGCCTGTGCTCGGCTGGAGGGGGCCAGGCAGTACCTGAGCCGCTCCACGTCCTGTTCGTAACCTTTCAGCAGCTCCTCTTTCCTCTGCAGCCGGGTCTTGAGCTGGGTGATCTTGTCAAACACCAGGTCCAGGTCCCTTTGTCGCAGCTGGTTGACCTTCTCCCTCTCTTTGGCCGACAGGTGTTTCATGGACACGTGACCCGACATGTCTTTGATGTTCATCAGGCTTCCCAGAGTCCTGCTCATGTCCAGGTACTGCAAGGAAAGCCAAGGGGCCTCAGGGGCGGTGCCCTGGCCCCAGCTGCTCCCAGAAGGCAAGTGTCCAGTCTGCTGGGCCACCCTCTGCCTCTGCAGACGGAAAGCGGCTTCGTTGGCCCCGCAGCCACTCACGCTAGGCCTTTTTGGGACCTCCCCAGGCTTTGCTGGCTCTCGAGGCGTTGGACTGGGCGGTTTCTGAACCGCATTGGGGTGACAGACAGGCCTCGTGGCGTTTTAGAATGACCACGGGTTCACAGTGACCCCAGGGCCCAGGTTTTGGGAGGGGCCCCCGAGCTGTGGGTACACACCAGTCTTTCACTGAGATCCAAAGCCTCGGTGACATCCGTCTTGTCTGACTTCTCCAGGGCGGAGCTGGTGTCTGAGTTGGAAAGGCTGTCCTGGAAGGAGAGAGAGAGACGACCGCTCCACCCTCCATCATGGGAGTCTCCAGCCGGAAGCTGCGCTCAGGGATGACAGGAGCGAAACTCAGGAGGCGACCCTCATTTCGGTTCCTGGCCACTCAGTCTGAACTCCTGGCCACTGCTTTCTAAAGAGGACCGTGCTCCGACCCTCAGAGAAGGCTGTGCAATGTGTTATACACGGCTCCTCTGCTCTGATGGCTCTGTCTTCCCTCTAGAACAAGGGCTCGCGGTGGGCGTGACTCTGTCCCTTCCCCTGGGACATTCAGCAATGTCTGGACACCCTTTTTGCCGTCACGTCTGAGGAGGGGGAGTGCTACTGGCATCTAGCGGGAAGAGGGTAGCGATGTCCCTACACATCCTGCCAGATGCTGGCCAGCCCCTCACAGACTGGGCAGGAATGATCTGCCCCAAATATCAGTGGTGCTGAGGTCCAGGGTCCCCATCTGGACAACAAGCGCTACAGGGACCATGTCTCTGCTCACTAAACTCCTTGGGCCTAGGGTGGCCCCTGACACCGAGTGGCCTGGTATGGGCACAACTGTTGAATGAATGGATGAAGGTTACATAGAACATGTCCCCTCTCCTTTTATGAGAGCAATCGTTTCATGCAGCAGAAGCGAGGCCTTCGGAAAGCATGGGCAAGGGCTGTCCTGGTGGAGTGTGTGGCTGGTGGCCCAGGCTCCCTGCAGGCTCTTTCCTGGGATGACACACTGGCTGAGACCCCCGTAACTGCAGGCTGCTGAAAGCCCCTCCCCCAAAGCAATGGGGAAGCCATCATGCCACATGGGGAGTCTGGAGAGCCACCAACGGCCACCCTCAAGGTCCTCAGAACCAGATGGGCCTGCAGTGGTTGCTAGGAACATCACGGACATTTCACCCACAGCCTCTGCTGCACCACCCTGTCACCCTCCGAGATGAACAATGGAAACCCCCACTATAAAGGAGAAAGGCCAAACGTGACAGTGACAGGAGGGACATATTTACCTACGTCAAGTGGACATAGTTACTGGGGTGAGAAAAAAGAGGGTCTTGGCAGAGCTATGGAACCTTTGTCCGTTCATTCAACAGTTGGAGCAGATTGGCTGCAGAGAGAACCCAAAAGGTCTTTACCTCTGGGACCTTGCATGAGCTACTTGACCTTCAGAAGCCTGAATTTTTCATATCTCCAAAATGGGAACAATAACAACATCGGTGCCCAGGCTGCCGGGAGGGGTGGGCGGGGTAACGCCCGTGGGCGGAGCCCTGGGCATCGTCAGCTGTGCGTCCTCCGTGTTTTCATTTTAATCACTGCCTGCCTTGGAGGACTGGGGTTCTCCAGGAGAGTGGGGAGGTTTCTGCTGTGTGGTGTCAGGAGTGGGCCTGGGGGTCACCTCCAAGGGCAAGGTCACTCTGGGAAGTAGGGTCAGGCTTTGAGGTCTAGTTGACCTCCAGGCCCAAACTCGGAGAAGGAGGGTTTGATTTCATCAAGAAAACCAATTCATTTCCAAAGACATTCATCCTGGCCTCTAGGAAATGTCCACAAAAATCTCTGGACGGAATGTCGGCCCAGACAGGATGGCCTCATTACTTCTTCCAGAAGCCTGTGTGGGGTTCAGACCCAACTGTGCAGCAGGCGGCCACTCAGAAGGTCTTGTGGTTGACGGTGACCTTGCTGCCCGTTGTCATGTGCCCATGGTGCCCAGTCAAACAGCTACGTGGGGTACAAGGGCACCTTCAAACCACCTCTGAAAATCCTGGCAACCAGGCCTGTAACCCTTTCAGAGGGCAGGTTTCCTGGAACACGACTATTTAACTAACATTGAACAGTGACAACAGCTGTCATTTGATAAATGGGCACTGTGAGCTGGGCACTGGACAGAAAGAACTCCTTGGATTTTCATCATCATTCGGCAGCTGGGAAATACAATCTCAAGAGCCTTGCCCAAGGCCACCCAGCTTTCAGGCTGGGATTTGGACATGGTTCCCTCTGACCCCTGAACTTGAGTCTCATCACTCTTCCCTGCTGCTACCTCTTACATTTATAGTTGACAGGGAGAGGAGACCTGAGGCAAACTCGGGTCATAATGTTACGAAGTGGCCCACTGAGCGGGACCTGGCGGCCGAGGGCCCGTGTCTGCCCTCACGCCCACCCTCTTCGCGTGCCCCTTCACTGCGGAGACAAGGTTTCTTTGGTTACCGCGTGGATCTCTATTCTGGAGGGAGTTGGCAGGTCGGATTTTGTGTCCACTATTATTTTCTGGACGTTTTTCTCCATTCTGAGCGTCTTTAGTTCCAGGAACGATTCGTTCAGGTGGTCCTTACAATCTAGAAGAGAAAGAATGCAGCAGGCTCAGGACGGGGCTCCTCCAGCGAATCCCCACTGCTGCGGTCTGCGGGACACTTACCACGGGCTGCGAGTCCTCACGACCTCCCCAGCAGATGGGGACACTGAGGCCTAGAGAGATCACGTGGCCGGACCCAGCCGCGCAGCAGCACCAGGTGGCGGCAGCCACACAGGTGTCAGGGCTGAGGCCTCAAGGGCGAGCTTCCAGACACAGGGACCAGGACGGGCTGGACCTGGGGCTTCAGGCCTGAGCCACCCTGGTGCCCCGCGGGACCGTAAGCTCCCAGTCTGGAGACGGCCCCTTCTCCTGTGAATGGGGTCTGCTAAGAGATTCCCCGACGCTGACCCTCAGGTAGTGACGTCCATGACAAAGTCTCCTCCCGGCCACAGTGAAATAAGGAGAAGGAGGACACGGGTGAGTTTTCATGATGTCCTATTTATTTCATACGAAGCCCTGCCCTTGATTCTGCGGTCACGGCCAGCCCATCTGTCTTTGTGTTATAAGGTCCTTCCAGTTGGGAGGTGGCAGGGACTAGCGCGGAGGGGACTTACTGGAAGAGCAGGCCTTCTCCAGTTCTTTGATTCGCGCTCGGAGTTCTGACAGGGCCTTTTTCTGTCGCTGAATGACTTCCTCGTGTTGGGACCCTCTGCACTTGGCCCCCAGGTCACTGAAAGACTGCTCCTGGGGGACAGACAGTGCAGACAGGGGCTTGGTTAGGGATCGGAGGACCTGACAGCACAGACACGTGGGCGCTGCCCGTGCAGCAGGAGCCTGTGGCTTAGTACTTTGGGGAAATACCATCGGAGATCAGCAGAGAAGGAATGTGAATTTTTCATTGCAAATACCCGTCACATCTAGGAGGATTTCCGACTTTCCTGCCTACTTAGCGACGCTATAAATAAAAGATCCCCTCTATTCTCCTTCCCCATGTTTTATTTCTTCTCTTCCATGCTCTAGGCCTGGGTTTCTGTTCGTTATCATTCTGATCTTGTTTCTGTACCATTGTACCAAGGTCTGCTTCTGCAGGGGCGTTTTGTTTTTACCTTTTTTGTTTTTTGCAGTGCTGGGGATGGAACCCAGGGCCTCTCGTGTGCTAAGCCCTTGCTCTACCACTGAACGGCACCCCAGCCTCAGAGTGGTAGTTTTAGTTGAGAACACAACATGCTCTCTCTTAAACTGGACATAAACTGGATGGTTGTCTCCTATCGGCCAGGGGCATCTGACAGACTGACTCTTGGTGGGTCTCTCTGGGACAGCACCTCCAACAGGACTTCCTGTGGTGACAGAAATGTTCTACGCCCTCACCCTCCAATATGGCGGCCACTGGCCACAGATGGACCCTGTCAGACAGCTTGGGGCTGTGGCTGGGTTTACTTAGGGATCAGACAAAGAAGGGTCTTCTTTGTCCTGTAAGGGTCATGCCTCCTTTTAAGATTCAGAAAGATGCAGGGTTCTTTCCTCCAGAAAAATGTCCCCTACACACAAACATCTGCATGCAACTTCCAGAGGTCAAGGACCCCCCTCCCCAAAGCTGTCATAGAGTCCACTCAGCGCTCCCCTAAGGGGGCAATTCACTCATTATTCCTTCCTCCCTTCATTCCATGCTTTTTTTTTTTTTTTTTTTTGAGCACTTCTGAGTGCCAAGACTTGTTCTAGTCTTTCAAGATTCAGCAGTGACACAACTGGCAGCCTGCCACCAGGGATTTAGCATCCTAATGTGGGGAGACAGACCACGAGGAAGATAAGGAAGGAAAATATGTGGTGGGCAGTGATAAATGTTAACCGGATAATTAAGTGGGGACATAGGAATGGATGTTGGGGACAGTTTTCAGCTGTAGATGACTTGTATGGAAGGCCTCATCCAAATTGGTAAGAAATCGACAATCTGGTTGCTTTATAACTATTTTTAAAATAGCAATCTTAGTTTATTTCATACTACAAATAAAGATATAGGAGATGCCATATATAGTATGAAGTGAACCAAAATTATTTAAAAATGATAGGCAGATATTTCTATCTATCATCTGCCTCGATTCCTTTATTCAGATACGTGTCTATCAACCTCTCATTACCTGTCTGTCTTCCTACCTTTCCTCCTACCTACCCCCCTACTGCCCTGACCTCATGCCAGCCCCTCTGTAGGCACTGAGTGAGACTGAGAAGCGGACAGACAGACTGTCTCTGGGGCAGACGGATGACAGACATGTGAGTACTCTAATTCCAGCAAGTGAGCAGTGCTACCGTGAGACCCAGCAGGGCTGGGGGAGAGGGAGGGAGACCTTCGTCTGTTCCTCTTCCTGCCATGACTCTGCCTATTAAGGGTCTATGTGACATGCCGGGCCCCGCGCTGGCTGCTCTGGCCTTCGGGGTTCAAGGTCTGAGCCTCTTTCAAGTTGCTCAGTGGCACCATCTGAGGTCTCTTGGGAATGTCCCCAACCCCGTCCCTGCCACTTACTCCTTCACCGTCTTGTTAGGCCCCAACAAGATGCGTCCTGCAGAGGCCTCCCTGACCACTGGATCCAAAAGAACCCCCCCCCCCACCTCGATGCTCTCTGCCCCAGTCCTGCCGTGCGGTTCCTCAGGGCGCATGGTCCTGCCGGACATCCTACTCAGTGTTGTTTCTTTCCGTCTCTCCCTTCCTGGCACGTAGGCTCCGTGAGAGCCAAGTCTGTCCCCTGTGGAGACCATGGCCCTTGGGGCTGAGCAGCCCGAGTGCACCGAGGCCAGAGCAGGAGCAGGAAGGCCCTTGCCCAGCGTCTCTGCCTGGCACTGAGGGCAGGGCCACTCCACCAGGGCCACCTGGCTGTCCTTGGGCCAGCTCTGGCTTGTTTATGGGCCGCCCCATGGGTCCACTTCCTGGGCCTGACTCAGGCCTCACTCCTCTCTGGGACAGTGGGTTTCCTGGGAGTCAATGACCTCCAGTGATCTGTCCCTTCCTGCACTGAGGAGGGCAGGAGTGCTGAGCTGGGGGCCAAGGGACAGCGGTGGCAATAGACAGCTACCACCTCTGCTGGCCTGAGGTGGGTCAGAGCACCACGTGACGCTCCCTCATGGCTCTTCTGGGAACTTCTATATTGAGAGCGGAAAGAGGTTCTTTCTCATACAACCCTGGAGCCCTCTGACCTGCTCTGGCTTTGGAAACAGGAAGTAGCGGGGAGAGGGAAACCATTCCAAGAAGAACAAATACTTTCCCCCTTTTATCTTGCAGAGTCCCTCCCCTGCCCTCCTAGGCTCATCCTGCCTCACGCTGGAGACCCAAAATCCCAGACATCGCCGCCAGCCCCGCAGCCCAGCAAA